>NC_050196.1:12590162-13280162 GCF_008315115.2 Sander lucioperca | reverse complement strand
TTATGTTGTCTCAAACGTTTATGCTTTGTCTTCACCAGGTCATCGTTGCAAATGAGAATTTGTTCTCAATCAGCCTACCCGGTTAAATAAATAAATAAATAAATAAATAAATAATATATATATTCTATATATATATATATCATCTATTAGCTATACTCTCTCATCCTTTAGGGTCACAGGGGAAAATAAACGTTTACTACAGTGGCTTCTGTAGCACACACACAAACATAGACACTCACATACACAGATAAACACGACATGCACACGTTTATACTTCATGTCCCGCCGTGACTTCTCCTTCAGTGTGTTGCACACACACACACACACATAAAAAAAAAAAAACACGTGCCTTTTAATGCATGCTCAATTTGGAGAGCTCCAAGTAGGAGAGATCTTAATGCAGCATACTTTATCTAAACTTAGTGCAGCTGTGGGAGCAACATCAGTCATGTAAAATTATCAACACACACACACACACACAAAAGAGAGGCCTGTCATGAGATACAAGTTCATTTAATTCCTATGTGCAAACACTGAAAGAAGCTGAGCGGCGGAGTAGTACGGCAGATATTGATTTAAATTTTATGAAAAAAGTAATACACAGACTGTATATTACAGTCTATGGTAATACATAAAGATTCTGAAGTGGGTCATGGTCTCATAATATTATCAACATTATAGATATCAGTTGGTTGACTAAACAAATATCGATCCACACAAATGCAATGATCTTATGAGGCAACGGACTGAATTAGGAATATAATTATGTATCAAAAATGTACAACACATACTAGGTTTGACAGGTCAGTTTCTGTAGCCCTATTAAGATCTCAAAATTATTACATTTAAACATGCATCAGCTACATCTGCCTTATAATTTTAATGTCATATATTTAAAAAAAAAAAAAAAAAGCTCCCACATTCCTCTAAAGTTATACTTTTGAGCCCTTATTAGTATTTTTAGGCTTGCCTGGCCGATTTTGCGCCTTGATGAGAGGCAAAAGAAAATACTGGACACAGATCCTGATTTTTCCTTAAACAGTCCAAAGAAGGAAAACCTCACACTTTGTTTGGCTGCAAAATCTTTGAATGAGGGTAGCTAACAGCCCTTTTTCTCACACACTCACACACACACACCTTTTGTTTATCATTCCAGTAGGTGCTGAAAGGTATTGTACAGCTGCCAGCAGCAGGAGGTGGGTGAGAATCTCTTTGTATTGTGGCAAACTCTTTTCACTCTTTCATGCACGGCTGTGCTTGAATGCACCATTGGTATTCTGCACATACATCATAGATCTGTCTCAAACTAAAACATCAAGTAAGAAGATATAGGCTAGGTTTCATTTAGAAGTGGGATGGGTTTACTGTATATGGTCTCTGGCTGCCACTGACAATAATAGTCATTACAAATTGATCTGCAGGCCATTTTCCAAATTATTCCATTCATTGTTTGGGCTGTTAAATGTCGTTAAAAAATAGTGTAAAATGCCCATCACATTTTCTCAGAGTTGTTGTGGAGGTCATGAAACTGAGCAGAAGAGACAGCTTGACAATATATCACAACTGTTAATGTAAAAAGACAGTGTCTCTTACTGGTCCCAGTTGACATTGGCTCCTAAACTGGCAACAGTGCCGTATGACCAGCCAAAATAATATCCTGGAAAGGTGGGAGAGGAGATTTGCCCAGAGTTCTGTTACCATCTGCCATATTCTCCGTCTCACTACACACTCAGACATCTATTCCGCTATGGCAGGCTATTGGGTTTCTCTTCCCAGAATTGTATAACAAACCCAATAAAAAGCCTTTTAGGTCTCTCTCCTGGAAACAAACACACACACACACACACACACACACACACACACACACCTGATTAGACTGAAATGCTGCAGTTGCCCTCAGTGCCAAGTTATACAAAATTCAAAAAGGTCAAAAGTATGTCACAATGTTATTGTCGCTTTATGGTGAGTTCATGTCCCCAATTTCATTAGCTGAGAGCAGTGATTTTGAGTTTATGTAGTGGAATCCAAAAGGGCTTTAGCTCAAAGTAAAAGCCATGCAATTAAGTGAAAAACACAAAATGTAAGATCTGCCTTCTCTGCAGTCTGATATTTTCTACATTTTATTCAACATTTCCAAATATCTACACCCTGTGGGGGTGGTTTGTGGCTCGGAGGTAGAGTGGTTGCCCCCCCCCAGGCTCAATCCCATGTTCCTCCGGCCACAGGTCAAAGTGTTGCTGAGCAAGACACTGAACCCCGAGTTGCTTCCCGGATGCTGTATGAATAGCTGTCCACTGCTCCTAATAATATGATGGGTTAAGAATGCAGAAATAAAATGTCACTACATTGTACTGTGTGTGTGACTATTAAGAATAAAGTTTGTGTTTTGAGAAGCAAATATTAAGCAAAGCAGACAGTAAAATCTGTATACTGTTAGTTTCTTTAAAAATATGAAAATGTGCACTAATAGGACATTTTGTGTGCACAGGTTCTTCATAACACAATCAGATACAAAAATATTTGGACCCATATTTGTAACTAAAGTCATTGACTTAATAATGAATGTCTTTGGCTCCCCCTATTGGCCGCCAGTAAACTGTAGATGCTGTAGTCAGTTGTCAGCTGTAATAACTTTGTGTAAATAATTTTCATCCTAAAAAAATCGCAGCCCTGCACATCTACAGAGGTGTTTCCACTTATTCCTTATTAGTTAGATGTCTGCTCAGCTGGATGTTGGACTGGAGCTCAGGTCATCATCATAGGGGATTCTGAGTGTGACATTTGTGCACTATACAGGGTTCTAAAAAATCCCCACAACGGAACAAATAAATAATGTCCGTGGCCTTTCCAGTAATTTCTGCTAACAATCCCATAATGCAGTTCTCAGCATTTTATAGATGTGAGAAAGACGTTCTATTATACAGTTGTCAGCGAGGAAGCAAAATGATGACCATTTTATGAGTGTCCGAAATCTCAATTTAACGCTTACTACAGAGACCTATTGAGTGTCTGATGTTTAGGGAGTAGTGAATTAGTAAACAAGGAAGTGATTTCAGACAGAGTGTTACTGAGGAAGTTTTTTATTGGAAGAAATTTTTCAAAACCAAACATTTTATTTACTGTGAAAGACTCAGTTTACAAGTATGCAAGGCTTTAAATATGAGTACACAGTCTGAATATATTCTTCAGAAGTCATGACTAGGTTGAAGGGTGGTAAATGACTCAATATTCCAAAGACATTCAAACTAAATCTGGTGCCCACTCAGAAGAAAGGACAGGCTAGTATACAGCAAAAAGAAAAAGGAAAAATCAAAAAAGCACAGAAAATGGTAACCAGTAAGGTAGAGAGCGTATTATTTTCAGATAACCACACAGCAATGATGTAGTATTGTCTCTCATATCAGCGCTTTACATCCTCGTAGTTAATGGCTGAGTTTTATATCCTCATAGCTGTCCATAAGATGACACTGCCCCCAAAAGTAGGTTATGTTTGTTTAGCTAGCAAGTGACCATGGTAAAATCCAATCCACTTGCCAACAACTAAATATGCTCACTGTTGCTTGAGTTGTAAATGTTTTCTTCTGTTGTCGTCATGCAGAAATGCAGCCTGGCTTTAGCACTGACATCCTCTGTGTGTACGTGTGTGTGTCTGTGAGAAAACAGATTGAAAGGACATCCATAGGAGTTTTAGTGTAATCATGGTTGAGAATTTGATCACAATCTACGAGTACATGTTCCCACACACAGCCACGTTAAGGTTACACCACAGAAGGTTTAAAATGGTTCAGACACTATACACAATGCCACGCCAGTGAGAAACATCCAAACAAATACGCCTCCTCATGTTTTCTTCTGCATTCTTACACTCATGCATCTGTGTGCTATTATGCAATCAATTATCTGTAATTGCGTACACTGACCTTGTAACCAGGCCAGATTCCTTTTAGGGCTGCTCCCTCTTAGTCGATTAGTCGACAAATCGGTCGTTTTGGTCTTAGTCAACTTAGATTTCTTTAGTCGATTAGTCATGTTTGATACTTTTTTCGTGCTGAATGACTTATTTCCGAGAAACGTACGAGCACATCTCTGGTAAACACAAGAATTAAAGTGGTGCTTTTGCATGACTCTTTGAGGAGAAACTCAGATTTACAGATCTGTCGATTAAATCAACTAATCGATTAGTCGATACAATTGAATGAGTGTTAGTCGACTAACAATTTCTTCAATCGAGCACAGCCCTAATTCCTTTGCCACGTGCCTGCATGTGTGCTGACTTCAAACTTCTGTATACCTGCTGCACAGGAAGTCAAAACCAGCTTGAAACAGCTGTATGTTTCAAAAGAATAGTTTATGTGAAACTGGCCTTTTGCTTAACTACAATAGTCTGCTTGCACTCAGTATAATGTATGGTAATGTACTGTAAGCATTAGCCAAGGTGGCTAACAGCAGTGAACCAAAAACTTAATGTATTGCCTTTCTCATTACTCTTACTCTTGAGTTATCTTCATTTACTCCTGAAGAACAAACAAATGATGACATTAAACTGTTTGCAAAGATTAACAGTGAACTACAGTAGTCTATATCGACAACGTTTCATTTCCAGTATTGTTCAGGTGCCGCCGGAAATTCTACCGGATGTCCCTCATTTAGGCCGGATGTCCTTCATCTTCCTCTGTAGGGTAAATCCAGACACGAATAAAACAACTTTTGAACGTACACATGTTCCACCAAAACAAGTTCCTTCCCGAGACTATTCCACCGTTGCTCCGTCCGGCGCCACCCAAGACCATTGTGGTTGGTTTAAATGAAATGCCAATAACCCAGAGCACGTTTTTCCCCCATCCCGGAATGCTGTGTGGACTAGCCAGACCTTCCTCCACAGCGCTGCGGAGGAAGGTCTGGCAATGCCAGACTAACAGTGAACACACCGCTTGAGGCATCAGGCCCTTAGAAATTGAATATACATGGTCTGCTTACGCTAATGTTATAACTCATGTGTAACACCGTGCTGGGTGGTTGGTCTATAATCTGGTTACATACTTGACCTACACAGGATCATTTCCGTACTGATGGATTACGGTGACTCAGGTTTTTCCGGGATGCAGCAAATGCAATTATTTCGTACGTTAGTCTGTTTAGTATGTGACCCTCGAATCAAAAGGCATACACAGGATCACAAACATACTGTAGATAAAAATGTCCCTCAGCATGTTTAGACTGTGATTCAGATAGACTATTTACACAAAAATGGTAAACAGGTAAAAGGTAACAGATTTAAGTTTATAATAGCCAGAATTAATCTATGAAAAGATGAAAACACCTGCATCTGTAGCTCAAACCCACCTGTTTAGACTTGCCTTTATGTTATTTTTATGTTCACACACACACACACACACACACACACACACACACACACACCCTTGGAATTAACCGTAACTAGGCCTCCAAGGAAAATAGAGACATTAAATTGCCATTACATAAATGATAAAAAGACCTTTCTGTTCTGAACACTGAGCTCATCATTCATTTCTTCAACTAAAGATATTCAGTGCTCTAAAACCCACTACTTGTTTCTGGGTAGCTCTTCTTAGCTTGTCCTGCCATTTGCAGCCATAAGCAGATCCTGATACAGGCCTGTGCAGGTTTAAGTTGTCAGCATTAATCAAACTGTCTGCAGCTACATAGATTATTGCCAGTTATCTCGCTAACTGGACAGCCACACTAATATCTCATGTGTTATGATTCTCTTCTCTGCTGGCAGGAGTCAGTTTACCAGAAATTGCTGCCAACTGCCAGAGAGCTGACAGTTTAAAGTCTGTAACAGCACGCGCATATACATACATACATACATACATACATATATACACACACACAGTGAGGAAAATAAGTATTTGAACACCCTGCTATTTTGCAAGTTCTCCCACTTAGAAATCATGGAGGGGTCTGAAATTGTCATCGTAGGTGCATGTCCACTGTGAGAGACAATCTAAAAAAAAAAAAAAATCCAGAAATCACAATATATGATTTTTTAACTATTTATTTGTATGACACAGCTACAAATAAGTATTTGAACACCTGTCTATCAGCTAGAATTCTGACCCTCAAAGACCTGTTAGTCTGCCTTTAAAATGTCCACCTCCACTCCATTTATTATCCTAAATTAGATGCACCTGTTTGAGGTCGTTAGCTGCATAAAGACACCTGTCCACCCCATACAATCAGTAAGAATCCAACTACTAACATGGCCAAGACCAAAGAGCTGTCCAAAGACACTAGAGACAAAATTGTACACCTCCACAAGGCTGGAAAGGGCTACGGGGAAATTGCCAAGCAGCTTGGTGAAAAAAGGTCCACTGTTGGAGCAATCATTAGAAAATGGAAGAAGCTATATCAGTCTCCCTCGGACTGGGGCTCCATGCAAGATCTCACCTCGTGGGGTCTCAATGATCCTAAGAAAGGTGAGAAATCAGCCAAGAACTACACGGGAGGAGCTGGTCAATGACCTGAAAAGAGCTGGGACCACAGTTTCCAAGGTTACTGTTGGTAATACACTAAGACGTCATGGTTTGAAATCATGCATGGCACGGAAGGTTCCCCTGCTTAAACCAGCACATGTCAAGGCCCGTCTTAAGTTTGCCAATGACCATTTGGATGATCCAGAGGAGTCATGGGAGAAAGTCATGTGGTCAGATGAGACCAAAATAGAACTTTTTGGTCATAATTCCACTAAGAGGAAGAAGAATGATGAGTACCATCCCAAGAACACCATCCCTACTGTGAAGCATGGGGGTGGTAGCATCATGCTTTGGGGGTGTTTTTCTGCACATGGGACAGGGCGACTGCACTGTATTAAGGAGAGGATGACCGGGGCCATGTATTGCGAGATTTTGGGGAACAACCTCCTTCCCTCAGTTAGAGCACTGAAGATGGGTCGAGGCTGGGTCTTCCAACATGACAATGACCCGAAGCACACAGCCAGGATAACCAAGGAGTGGCTCTGTAAGAAGCATATCAAGGTTCTGGCGTGGCCTAGCCAGTCTCCAGACCTAAACCCAATAGAGAATCTTTGGAGGGAGCTCAAACTCCGTGTTTCTCAGCGACAGCCCAGAAACCTGACTGATCTAGAGAATATCTGTGTGGAGGAGTGGGCCAAAATCCCTCCTGCAGTGTGTGCAAACCTCGTGAAAAACTACAGGAAACATTTGACCTCTGTAATTGCAAACAAAGGCTACTGTACCAAATATTAACATTGATTTTCTCAGGTGTTCAAATACTTATTTGCAGCTGTATCATACAAATAAAGTTAAAAAATCATACATTGTGATTTCTGGATTTTTCTTTTTTTTTTTTAGATTATGGCTCTCACAGTGGACATGCACCTACGATGACAATTTCAGACCCCTCTATGATTTCTAAGTGGGAGAACTTGCAAAATAGCTGGGTGTTCAAATACTTATTTTCCTCACTGTATATCTGACTTTCTCTGCCACACATTACACAGCTGACACACGAGTTGAGATCAGATAAGCTCTTTAAGCTTAGAAATCTGACAAAATATTATTTTAGTTGAAAATGTTTCTTCCAGACAGGATAAGTGAGGCAGCACCTCAGGATTTAATCGTGTTCTAATCACTGGCTCCATTGGGGGAAAAAAAAAAACACAAAAACAGATACTGCATGGTGAAAGCCATCTGTTTCTTTGCCTTGGCTTTAAATCGTGTTATTCTGCTCGGCTCACTAAACACTGACTTCATGAAGGACAACTCCACTCCAAGACAGGAATAATTTGTTATTTAAGGATGCCTTTTGCGATTACGATAAACCCCAGGGGCCGGATGGGGCCCAGAAATTCTTTTAGAGGGACCAGTTAAATTAACTCTGAAACTACATGCTAAATTAAGAAAATAAGATTTGAAATATCATTGAATTGGGGTGTAATACAATAAACAGATTGAATTTGACATCAAAAATAAACAATGCACATATAGACATGACTTGCACGTATTGTATTAGCATAAAAAAATACACTACAAATCAGATACAAATCAGTAGCTTACTTGATACTAAAATGTTTATCTTTGCATCAAAAAAGTATCAATGCATGTATAAAATACATGACTTACACATAAAAATGAGCCTGAAGGCAGACAGTATTCAAGTTAGTTATTAACTCGCCACTACTCAATACACAGCACAGCTTAAACACAAAATGTAGCTAATTATGAACTGGTTCAAGCAACTCACAGCCCAAACAGAAGTTCAATTCGGTACAGAATGTAACCTCCATAATATTAACATATACACAGCAATGAGTTAAAGACACACACAGGCCACAGCCCAGAACCATTTAACCATCAGGAAAGAGATCAGCTAGGTTGAGAATGGCTAGGTTAGCAAGGCTAGCAAAGACAGACAACACAGAGACGTAGAGTATCTGACTCACGTTATTTGACGTCCAAGTCAATTCTCCTTTCTTTCATTTAAATTAAGTATCCATGTTGACAGGACTCCTCACCTCCATGGCTGCTAGCTAACTAACTTGTTTTACAAAACCGCAGTTAGCTGATATCATTCGCAACCTAGTTTTATACAGTCTATGTCCGCAACCGTTAAAATAACTTACCGTTACCTAACTCTATACTCTCACACTTTTATTGGATTTCTACTAAATTAACATGTTTGTTCTGAGGCCACACCGTGACGGGGTTCACACTTCACTTCAGTTCCGCCGTCACAGTGCCATGATAGTGACCGCGCATTTCGTTGAATACTTTTTAGTTTTTTAATTAACTTCACCTGGCCTCTTCTCGGTAGACTAATGTGCAATGTGCAAAGGGTGCAATGTCGTCTTTTAACCACACAGACCAACCGTTACAATCAAGAGGGACGCCGTTTCGCACTTTTGATAAAGTATTTAAGGGACAGAATTTAATACATGTTGTTTTACATAAATACATCAATTTAAGGGATACTGTGTTTAAGTGAGAACACGACGCTGAAGTTGGCATCCGATTCGGCAGTTATGGGGAAATTTAAGGGCAACTTAAAGCTTCTGATTCACAGCGTGTAGACCACATTGGACCAGGTGGTCCAGATCCAAAACCACTCTAATGTGGTCTACATGTGAGAACAGGAAAATCTCCCTTTATTGCGTTTTCACAAATAGAATAAAGCTTTCACAAATCTGAAACTGTGTTTTTAAGAATCTTTAGCCTCTCTAGAATAATTTAGTCCAGATATGACAAGTCTAGGTATACTGGTTTTGGATCTGGACCTGGTCTAATGTGTAAAACATATGAAAAAAAACTGTAAAATCTCCCTTTCTTGCATTTTCACAAATACAATAAAACTTTCACAAATCTGAAACTGTGTTTTTAAGAATCTTTAGCCTCTCTAGAATAAGTTAGTCCAGATTTGACAAGTCTAGGTAGTGGTTTTGGATCTACACCTGGTCTAATGTGGTCTACACGCTGTGAATCAGAAGCTTCAGAAGAAGTTTCCCTTAAATTTCCCCTTAACTACCGAATTGGAAGCTGCGAATCGGATGCAAACTTCAGCGTCGTGAAGAAGTCCCGATGCCATTGTCTAGCTAAACGTGTATACCTTAACCCTCAAAACATGGGATTGTTAAATTGAATGTCATTATTATAGCTTGTGTTTAATGTTCTCTGTATTGTGCCCAGTATGTCAAATATAATAATCTAATTCAAATTTACTATCTGTATATTTCTTTACTGTATGTATGATAAACCAAGCCCCACAGCATCAACACACCAACTTCCGAACTAAACTAAGCCAGTCCATGGATCATATGCTCAGTCCATGGGCTTGCAAAGACAAAGCCAGTAATTGGACAAAAGATAAAGACTGAAGCTGAAGATTCACATGGGCTCAAAAGAAAATCCGCCCTAAACCACAAGAGCCCTTAGGATCCTTCAGTACATTGTTTAGGAAGGATGTTCCCTTTTAACTGAGAGACTAGTTGATTCAAACAAGTCCCAGAAACCACATCTGAAACCACCATAATAATTAAAACAAACCAATTCCAAGCAACAAATTCCACCTCCTTTTGTCATTTGGGGGCAGGAGGTGGAATTATGGGAAAAATAACCCAGGACATAAATATCCTTCACCTAAAGTCACTGCAATCTCCATACAGTTTTACTTCATAAGAGGGAAGGCCGATGTAGTAACTAGTAGTTAAATGGCAACATCGGAAGCATGCCTTTGTTGATAAAAAAAAAAAGAAGAAAAAAAAACTGTATAATTTGTTTGTAACTTTTTCAAATAAACTATTTTGAGAAACCACAACCAGCCTGGTGCTGAACCACCTCCCTCAGGTTCAAAATGTGCTGTGGTTTGCTTTACCAGTTTAGCTAAACTGAAGAAAAAAGGAATAAATTCACAGGACTGACCAACAGGGTGACACATAGTGTCTATGCTGCAGGTTGTATCTTAATACGTAATGAGTTGACAGCTAAACAGGTCATCAGTTCACCAGAAATCTGTCACAAAACCACAGCAGGAAGAAACGCAACTTTCCCGTAAACAGCCCCTGAGGAAACGCCCACAGAAGGTGTTAACTCATAACTGACTTTAACTCTTTTATTAATCTGTTGCATTGTGGGTCTTTTTGATGCATCTATTCCAATCTGGCAATAAAATCCAAAGGGAAATAATGAATCTCCTATGATAAATACAGCATAATAATATTAGTAAAAAGAATAAAACTGAAGAATAAATAAACAAACATGTTTAACCAACGGCTTAGTATCATTTTCCTCCCATCCTGTTGTGTTACAGTTCAGAGTGAGGGTTATTGTTAGGAGTGGGAGAGCTGGAGGAGGAATCTGTCGCTTCTTCTAACACATCTTCTTCCATGTTCACCTCTTTCTCGTCCACCTCCTCCTCCTCTTCCTCTTCAGGAGTTTGCTGCTGGGCGGAGTTGGGTTCCTGCATGTCCATGATTTTCAGGAAGTCGTAGAATTTGACAGCAGGAGGCCAGCTATCCTCACCCAACAACCCTACAGAGACACACCAAGACAAAGATCTAGAATTACAATGTGCAATTTGAAACAGGATTTAAGATGATACTGGCCTTTAATCTGATGCAACAAAAAAGCACTTTGGGCCTTCATAGGTTTGTGTAGTAACACATGTTGCACCTGAAGTTAAATTTATAATCATGAAAAAACAACTCTGAATTCAACATTTACAAAGTAATCAAGATAATAGTTTTCTATGACTATTAAGATATTATATAATGCCAGAAAATAAGAGAAAGTGACAGATTTATTCTAGGAGTCAGCTTTGAAAAACTCATATTAGGCAATTGACAAGTCCAGTAGTCTAAAGCTTTTTTGAAAACTTGAAAGCCATTAGGTACACACGATGTATACACTTCCAGTCAAAAGAAGAGTTTTGGAAACTGCCTTTCGAGGTAACATAGTCCCAGGATGTGGAAACTTAAAGCCGGTCTGTGGTTTCTTCGCGGCGACTGTATGGAATGTGCTGCATGACAATATTTCGGTATAGATAGACGGAGACGAGTCACAGCGTGACCGCTGTCTTATCTTGGCCCTCACCTGCACAAACTACAGCGTTCAAAAGGTCAAGTTAATTGCTCCGGACAGTTGAGGTTTAAAGCCTCAGCACCTTCATTTAAAAGGGCTTTAACGTCCATTACACATGTAGCTGCTCAACTCAAAGCCCCCTGCACATACCTTTCACATTCCTCAGGCAGTAGAGCCACAAGCTGGAGCCTGTTTTGGAAACAGGTTAGTCTGCCTTTAACCTCTATCGAGCATATGGCTTTTTATGCCATGTGCCTAAATAAAGGAGATATACTGTAGGAAAGACTGTAGACATAGAGCTTTACATTTCCATAGGAGGGTAACTGTCACATCTTTTTTATCATTTCTTTTTCCATGTGAAGTCATTCCCATTTTTCTGTGAAAACTTTTAACAGACACATTGCTCCATCTTGTTTTGGAATTCTATTTTATCTCAATGGACACATAACCTGCCTCACTTTCTTTTCTGTCAGCTAAAAGTGAATGAAATCACATTTATAAGTCATCACAATTATTTGATGGCATTCCCTTATTGTATTCTTCTGAAAAATACTACGTTTTAATGGGCTATAATCAGCCTCTTCTAATGAGCTGACTGGGGTCATCGTGGAGGAAACTGGAAAGTCATCACTGCAGGTAGTCACCTAATCTATGTAAGTTAAGTAAGCAATCACATCAGATAAGAGCTTCATTGCTGCGGTTAAAAAAGTAATTATTGCGACTCCTGCTGCGTGAGAGATGACGACTTCTTCATTGCAAAGAGACCTACTGTAAATCCAAACTACAAAGTGGCCTGCCATGTCTGCTTTTGATGTTGCTCACTCGTTTGCTCGCTGTGTAAATTGTGGAGAGAAATTCTAATTTGTTCACAATGCAGACAGAATACTGACAACCAGAGTGCATAAAATACCAGGTGTAAATGTGAGAGTGTAATTGGATTATTCATTGCAGATGAAAACACATCCAGATGTAGACTGCATTTCAACAGCAGGCGCTAAAAGGGCCTTGCTGCTAAAGAAAACAAACTGAATGATAGTCATTTTGCGTTTCCCACCGTGGGCCAAGTAGCAAGTGAATACTTATTAATGTGGATCCAGTAACTTTTTGAAAGGATTTCTGAAAAAGGCGACATTGTGGGTTTTTTTTTTTTGCACACAAAAAAATCTGGCAAAGACATCCCATGATTTCCACTGTGTATTGGGATACAGATCTGGAGCCAGATGTTGGTCCAAATATTTCTAAACATGTTCTATTATTATACAACAAATAAGGTTTAAACATCCTGTGCTGTTCTATCATATTATATACTTTCCTATATATACTGCAGCTTTGTATTTCCTTAACTTAACTCTTTGCTGTCCAGCTCTTCCTCCGACTTACCTGCTGCTGACTCAGTCCCATCCTCGATTCTCTGCAGCCACTGTAGGACAGAGGGGGCCCCTATAGGCATGTTGGGGGGGTACTGGTAGATTTCACCCCCAGAGGGCAAATGGGTGAGGACCACAGCAGGGAGGGGAGGCATAGAGCCCAGGTATGACCCCAGGACAGACATACCAGCTGGAGTACGGCCACTGGAACACAGACCAACAAAATACATATATTATTCTAAAATAATAAATATATAGAAAATATCCATAAAGAATAAAAGAAACAAATCACAATAAGAGTGGTGTTTTTGTCTGTGTACATGATGAATGGCTGGAGCCATGTAGTAGGGTCATTCTGATGAATGACTGAAGGACTGATGTACGTACAGATGGATCCAGCAGGCCAGGTATGGCTCCATCCTCCGCCCTCCCAACTCTACCACTCTTCTCATCTCCTCCATCAGCGCCTGGTTCTGCCTTTGCCCAAATTCATCCTCTTCCTCTCCCACAAAGAGGAGCAGGAGGGCTTTGCCCAGGGAGAGGAAGGATGGCAGGTTTTCCACCGTCAGCTCAGGCTGGAGATGAAACGGAGACAAAAAGTTAGGAGGCGTTCAAATGTACACATTTTTCCAGTGATTTCCTCTGCAAGATAGATGTAGACGTAGAAGTAAGCACTTTAAAAGCCGACGGTTCAACAACAACCAAAATAAAATCAAGATTTAGAGAAGATTTGGCGATAGCTTATACAAAATCAGCACAAAGGCCAGTTTCTGCTAAATATCTGAGATTTACACATCAGTGATTTTTGCCGTTTATTGCAGCTGCCACACTAAACTGCAGTGATATCAAACCCGCTTGTGAGCGTCAGCACAAAGTATGTTAGAGGCAGCAATTATTTCACTGATTACATCCCTCTTCATTCAGTCCCTAAGCGACTTATCTTCTTTAGAAATTCTGCTTTGAACTGGATAGACTTACTAGACCTTGACCAGACCTTCCAGTCTTGATAAAAATGAGGAAAAAAAGTGGCACCTAAAAAAGCATTTTTTTTTTTATTGTTTAGACTTTTCATCCAAAGGGCCCTATTGTTCAATGAAAAAGAGTTTCCCCAGTAGGATTTAGACCTCCGACCACGGTTATTACACTTCAACTATTTCCCTTCACAGCACCAGAAACTAATTTGCAGCCAAATTCTGCATTGAAGATAGCAGTTTCCACACGACTGCATCATGAGCGAATGAAAACGCAGATGTGACGCATTACTCTGCCCTTGGATGTATTGAACACACCGTGTTCAAACCCTGTGGATCCACATATGGAGTTTGTTATCTGTGACATACCGTGAACGATTCAATCTTGGCTTTCACAGAATTCCAAGAAGTCATCATTTATTTACGCCAAGACATTGGGACTTAATTTTGGTTTAGTTTGAACTGTTAACCAAACAATTGTAAAGTATTTGGTTAGTATTTCCCAATGCATTACACAGAAAGACAATTGAGCACATGTTTTGATTCACCAGTGGATGCAGCAGAGCAGTGTTAATGTGTGAGAGCAGCTCTTCAGCAGAGTTGGACACAGGCAGCGCGGTAGGATGAGTGTGTGTCCTCCAAGATGGAAACACCAAGACTGCAGGAAGGTCCACAGTGTGCTCTGCTGCCCTGCACAGAAAACACACAACTTAAATAAATATTTATACCGTTGCAGGTCAAACATTTAGCACAGTTTTAAGACTATTTATTAATGCAAGGGTATTTTACCCTTTACAAAATGTAATCACATGTTGACTGAAGTGTCATTTCAAAGCCTGACTGAATTTGAATTATCTTTGATCAGCTGCTAAGGCTTCCGGAGAATTACCCTTTAAAAACAAACCTCAAACTGGAATTGAAAGACTGAAATTAGAGCGGTTACCATTTCTCTGCGAGCCCATCTGTCAGCAGTCCAGTCAGCACCTCTCCTCTCAATGACTTTGCTGCTTCAGTAAACAGTGGTACACCTGGCAAGACAGAGCAACATCACCATAACAAATCATTATATGACAAGGCTCATGGATAAGGTTGGTTATATTCCATATGTTTCTTATTGTCAACATGAAAAGAACAAAACTAGCAGTGTGTGTATCAAAGCCTGATATATCTTCTAGCTCTGTGCCATACAGCTCCATTGGTGTCCAAAAACTATTAAAAACACATCAATGAGCAATGCAGTTGCAACAAAGTGCTATGATCCTTCATTACCATAAATAATAAATACTTTTTTAACTGAATCACACATTCAGCATCCTGCTGCCAGAAACACTCACTAAGACCGAGATCAGACTGACTTTAAGACCGTCGACACAGTGGGGTGCCAATGCAGAAAGAAACTAAATAAGTTGAATCTGGCTTCTTTTGCCCGAACCACAACACGCCGACCTCCAGCAAGGCACCACAGTCGCCAATCAGATACGTGCAAGCACACATTCTCGGTAGACTACTTCATAACATGAACCCCTGAATTTCCACGGTTTACCTCGCAATCGTAAATAGTTGCCACGCTGTTTAGTTTTCTAAATTGCTATGCAGTGTTTTCGGGTCTGAGAAGCCTGTGATCTCACATATCTCTTATTCAAATGGGAATTCCTGGATGCTGTTTCATGTCTCACTGGTACCTGAGGCAACATGTCCCCACAAACACAGATGTTTTCTGGCCTGAACTCCCAGTGACACTCCAAATGAAAAATATACAATAACACCAGCCTTATACTTAACCTTTTTAACCCTAACCCTGAGGCACAGTTGCTGTATCCTTTAAAAAGTGAATTAAGTCCTGATTTTTATTTCAGCTATTGAGGCATCCCTTATTAGAAAATGTCAAAAGGTCATCATTAGCCAATAATGTGCACTGATTCATGCGTCACAACAACACATACAATTACAGCATCCTACCTCTGTGTGTTTCAAACAGTCCCAATACTCTGTGAGGCGTATAGCCTGCTAGCTCTGGGTGAGGCACTTCCTGAAGGAATGATGTCACTTCTTCTTGGCTAGACAGTAGCACAGGAGAAGCTGGGTGGCTCCTGGTTAAAGAGACAAATAAGCATGTGTGCACAGACACACACACACACACACACACACACACACACACACACACACACACACAGACACAGACACAGACACATAACTAAATAATATAACAATGTATGTTACTGTTGTGCCTGTACTGTATGAAAGGCCTGGTCCAGGTTAAAGGCTATATATGTACATCTTATAGCTATTCAAAGAGAAGGACTACAACATTTCTCTTTTTGCTCTAAGGAGACACTCATCAGTCAAAAGACTTGATGACATACAAGCATGGAAGTCTCTGGGGGATTATAGGACAAAAAATCTCCTGAATTATAGAAAAGATGACAGGCCATTAATATAAACGATTTCAAAAAGTTTGTAAAAGTTCCTCAACGTTGATTTATATTCCCCCGCTGTTTCATGTGGCCAAGCGTATATCCGAGCGTGCTTCGTGTTATTTTCTTTGCATCATTCTGATACAATCTTATCTCATGTTTTTTTGGTTTTTCTTTTTTGTAAAAACAAACTACAGGAAGTGAGATGAATTAACAGAGAAATTTATCTTTTAAGATAAAAACAGATGTTAAGGTTTTCTTCTGGGGACATAATTTGAAGTTGGAAAAAAGGTAATAACTTGCAATATACTACAGAAAATCGCAATATGTTTAAAATCGCAATAATATCGTATGATGGTGCCTCTGGTAATTTCCACTCCTAGTCTAGGGCCAAGCAGAAATAACCATATTGACAGCACTATGACATCATTGCTATTTTCTCTCCCTGCAGAGTCACAGATGCCAGTATTTAACAGTTTCCACAGGCTGAGTAGTACTCCCCATGATAGGTGAACTGAACTGGATGTGTAAAATTCTCATTTAAAATTGTCAAGAAACAAAATTTTCTTTAATACCAATTACCTTCTTGCTTGCAATGTTTGTTTATTTTAATGTTCCATAATTTGGATTGGAAGAGCACTTAGCTGAATGTAAGACTATAATATATCATGATGTAATTCATCTCCTGATTTCAAAATAATTTCAAAGACAAATTCATGTCTGTGGATTCTTAGAAAACTCACAGCATGATGAAGCGATGCAGCGCCTCAGTACCCAGCATGCCTCTGTAGTGCTGGGCCGTCTCCTGGGGGCGGAGCAGTAAGACGCTGGGGAAGGCCGTGATTGGCGGGAATGGGATCGGAAGGGAGCTGGCCGGCTGAGCAGCGCATAGGTCGGTCCACTCTCCACAGTCGACCGCACTCATCTGGACCTCGGAATCTGAAGAGATTCATTCATCAGGTAAACATCAACATCAAGTCATTTTAAAACTCGTCAAATTTGATCATGTCTCGAAGTAATCTCCTCCAACTCCAGAACTTATCATCATCATGTTTCTCAGTTTTCTTTCTCAGTATCAAAGTAATCCAGTGACAGTAACTGTTGTCTGTGCCAGTTTGTCAAAATATAAACATATATAGGCTGAAAATCAGAGCTCAAGCTGTAGCATAACTAACTAAATGACTCCATGGAAACATTATACTTTCTGTTTACATCCCCCAAAGATCCCAAATTATGGGAACTGTAGTTCCAAAACTTAAGAGTGTGATTATGCCCCAACTTGAAATAATACAAAGAAAAATATAAAGAGTTACAAAATCCATTAGTATTAAAGTTTCTGTGGCTCATCATCATGTTATATTCCTGGAATACTGACACTCTCCTCTATTCATTCATATACATATGTTTGCCCTGTTGTTGAAAATCTGTCGACATATAGAGAAAAAAGTCAGCAATTTAAAATTGCGCCCGGGGGGAGCAGTTGTCTCAGTTTTGTCTGAGGGGGCCCACAGTGTCAGACTGCCATTAGGACTCTGTTCATGCTGCGCCCTCCTGCTTACCTGTAAGACCCTCTGCAACGTCAATGAAGGAGCTGAGAAACGCCATTGAAGCAGCATCCCCTGGAGGTGAAAGCAGAAAATACAATTTCTTCCATCCACATGTATTTCTACTTTGAAATTCATATTCATTTGCTTCCCCTCCTTGACAGGACAGTAAGGAGAGTGTGGCTTACATTTGAGGTAGAAGAGTGCCACTGTCAGGCTGCTTTGAGCTACTGCGGTGTGGAAGTTGTCAGAGGTTAGTTGGGTAATTGAGTCCATGTCCGGCAAGTTGCCTCGATTTTCGTAGACGGACGCCGCAATTTCATCGTCCAAATGGCCTGGAGGTAGACACAGAAACACATAAACACGCAGAAACGCTCTCATTTCTTCCTCCTCACCCCTCCTTCACTCCTTAACTTATCTCTCTTATTCAGTCTTCTACCCTCAGGTCAGAGACACAGGCCACTCTCATTCAGGACTAAGAGAGCCATGTTGAGTTTCAGGGCTACATCCATCCAACCCATGAATAGCTGATCAATGTATTTACTTAATCATTTATTTATGTATACATTTTTTCATAGTTTTTTATGTTATTTATCTTCATTTTTCATGTATTGTGCTTTGCAAGTTTGTACCTTCTGACTGCTGGTATGTGATGTGTGTGGTATATTGTATTGTGTTTCTGAGTATGTGAACTGCACAAGCGAACTGTGAACTGTGTGACTGTGTGAAAATGTGAACTGTGTCATGTTGTTATGTGTTGTATGTGGATTAAACACACACTGATGCTCTGCACAAATGAAGTTCCTAACGGGTAAAGAAGTGAACTGATTCTCTCCATTTTACCATCAGACACTTACCAAAATGGGAATGCTCCTCCTCGTCCTCCTCTTCATCCTCTTCCTCTTGATTTGTAAAGAGCTCCAACACCTCATCAAGGTCGTTCAAGGTCAAATATTTCACCTCTGAACTCTCGAAGCAAACACGCACACACAAAAAGGTAAAACACACATGGGGAAAAAATAATAAGTAATCTTATTTTGTACGTACTGTATGTATGAGAATTATACCTTCTCAGGCAGCCTGTAAGCAGCATTGTATTCATCGGGGGTTTTCACTGCGGGACTCTGCCTGACACACACACACACACACACACACAATATTAATAATTGAAAGCTATAACAAGATTAAATACAGCAAAATAAATGCTTAACACCCCACCAATGATGATGTATTCAGATTCCTGCCCATATATATATATATATATATATATATATGCATATGTGTCTGTGCCTCTTACCTGTGTACAAGCAGCAGCAGTGCAAGACCACGGAGCCTCCAGGCCAGAGTGGTGGCTGTGTCCAGGTCCAGGTGTGCGGTTGTGGGACGAGAGAACAGGAAGACCTGGGGGGTCTGCTGGTAGGGGAACTGAGGGGGCTGGACCGAGGAGGGGTCGTTGTAAACCTCAGACTGGGAGTAGAGAGACACATACAATAATGTACAAATGAATACATTATATTCACTGTTGCTTTTTTAGATTGTTTTCTGACTTGCTTCACAATCAAGACGCAAACACGTTTATTTGGGATTTAAAGTGTGCAACGTCTAAGTATAGGCAGAGCTGACAAGATTTGTTTGATTGATGGAGTAGTCGATCAACAGAAAGAAAATTGTATAAGCAAACTGCCAAACATCGACTGGCTCCAGTTTTGACAAATGTTTTTCTTTTTCATAGTATGCCGAGATAGAGAACTTTTGTTGTTTTTCAGGCACAGATATGACACATTCTGCCCCAAACACATTAGAGCTGTATTTAGGGCTGAAGTTAACAATTATATAATAAAATACTCACAACATCATTTCCTAAAGCTCAACATAATGTCATCTAACTGCTTGTTTTGTCCACCCAAAATATATTCCGCTCACTACCAATCAGACAAAAGCAGCTAATTAAAAGCTGGCCGGTGGCCTGGTTATCTAGGGGTTAATGTTACGACCATGAACCACTGCACGCCCAACCGGGGACCTACAGTATGTTGCATGTTGTTCCCCATCTCTCTCTCTCTCCCCTCATTTCCTGACTGACTAATCCAGTGATTCCCAACCATGGGGTCGGGACCCCTTAAAGGGGCCACAGGACAAATCATGTCACTGAACGATCAACAGGACAGAAAAGCTAGAAAAACATGGTTCTGCCATACAATTTTGCTCTGTTTTTGTGAATGGAACATTTTAATAAAACATGGGGGGGGGGAATCATTTTGTAACTGGTCATAACAAGTACACATATGCAACCAGGGGGTCAAAAGTAGACATTGCTTTGTTTTAAGGGATCACAATGCGGAAAACAGACTAATTGTTTCGGCTCTAGACATAACTCTAAATATAAAAAGTACACAGTATTGCACCGTGGCTCTATATTTCCATCCTACTTACCACCAGTGGAGTCTCCATGAGCTGCAGAAAGGAGTGGAGGCCGAGGGTGGACAGGGGTTTCCTCATAAGGGTCAAAGGACACGTCATCGGGATCACAAACCCACTGTGAACTCTACAATGGAGGAACCACACTCGAGACGAGTGAGACAACTCATTAACACTGAAAAACAGATGGAGAAGGAGACACACAGTAAATTCTTTTTCTTGTAAATATCACTTCTCAGCTTTCAGGGGTTTGATGACGCATTTAGATTTTTTTCAGACTGCCTCAACATCACCACATGAAATGAATAAAACAGATGTTTTGAGACAACAAATGTACTACGGCAGGACAACTTTTTCCTAGAATTTTCCTGTTGAGTTGGCAATGCAGTTTTTGACGTGGCACGCGTCTGACAGAAACCCAAATCACTTCATCTTGATGACTCTACAGAAGTAATCGAACCATTCTTCCAAAAGATATTTCTGCATTTGATGTTTTTTGATGATGGTCTTCAGAGAAAAGAAAGGAAAAAGGAAAAGAACCTACCCTAAGTGCTTCAAAACTGGGCCTCCAGTTATAAGGATGAACTGGTATTTGGATCCGTACACATACGCTGTCTCCATCAACGATCTGTGCTCTAAAGTAACACAATCAGCAGAAACAATACAATTAATTTGATTAGTCATTAAAGTCAATCAATCAGACAATCTTTGTCTCCACGCCAATTTACAAATTACGATCCATGAGTCAATTAATCAGCAGCCAGATCATCTCCATCACTGACATTTTGCCTCCGTGTATCCATCCTCTCCTTCTTTTTCATACCTTGTGTTCCCAGACTGCGGACGTAACCCAGCACGATATCCTTCTTCCCTCTGGCTGCCTTCTCCATGGCCAGCAGGTCAGTGTCTGTGTGAACGTACTTGACCTCTTCACGCAGAATGGCACTTGAAGAGGAAGACAGAGAGACAAAATCGCCATTTTCATCTAACTGCCAATTACATCTTAAAGGGCAAATCTGGTGATATTCTGTATTTTTATTGTGAAAAGACCAGAACCAAAAATGTGTTAGTCTCTCTATACTTTTTGACTTCTCTACCCGGTCTGTGGCTCTCAGATCTAAGCTCCTACACTACAATACTATTGGTTCCTACAGACGTAAATCCTTTAAAACAGCTAATGAATATATAGCGTCATTTGTTAAAAGATGCTGAGTGATTTCCTTTAAAAGCTGGTCACGGTAGCTTTTTTTTTTTTTTTAGCAAACACTACTCAAACAGGAGTGCATTTGTAAGCAACTATTTTCTCCTAAATCAATACTAAGTTTCAGTCATCGAGCAAAACCCAACTTCTCCAATGTGAAGATTTCTGTTTGTCGTTGTTTTACATCATTGTATATTAAATATATTTGGGTTTTGCACAGTTGATCAGACAAAACAAGGTACTTGAAGATATCACTTTGGGCTTTGAGAACTTCTTATGAGTATTGTTTTTTGCATTTTGTAGATTAAATCTGTTAATCGATTATGGTCATGGTATAGGTCATTAGTTGCAGCCCTAGTAACTTCCTCTTTGAACATTGTGCTGAAAGGTTCTGAAATGTAGCACATAAGCACAAAGTCTGTAAACATTGACCTGTTGGAGTCTGCAAGAGATGTGTCTAGCTTCAGAAGTAATGTTATACTGTTAAACCATATTAACACACAACAAGGACTGAAAGTTAAAGCCGCCTCACACAACTGGGTTGCATTATAACTGAGGGAGTGTTGCTTACTTACAACAGGACTTCAGAGACTATGGAGTTGACGTCAAACACAGTGTCCAAATCAAAACCCAAGAACTCTTTACCACCCCTGGCAGAAAGACATGGGCAGAGTTATAGAAAGATTAAAGAAAATGCCAATACAATGCATTTAGTACCTGTATATCACCCATGTCTATTGTGACAAATACACTCAACAGCTCCCACTACTGCTGTACTCCACACATCCCACCTGAACAGAAACGCTGTGTGCAGCACCCGCTCTTCTGTGCAGTATGCGTGAACCAGTTCTTTATTGCAGTTGACCTAAACAGAAAGGACAAAAAGATACTGAACTGTCCACATCTTGAAGTTAATAGAAACTTTGAGCTTTGATGTTAACTTCTATGACAGATGGAGCACACATAGCACCGAGGACTACAGTTACCTTGCCAACCAGTACTCCATAATCCTGCAGAGCATCAGCAGACTTCTCCAACTCCACCAAGAAGAGAGAGATGGTTGGAGAGACTGGAGACAGAGAAATACTGTTGATTACTGGGTTAAAAGGCCTTAAATACCCCATGGATTTAGCGGGGAACTGTTGCGTTGCATATTGACAAGTCCCTGGACCTTTGATGTATTTAAAAACTACTTAAAATGGCAATACAAATGTGGAAAAGATTGTGTAAGGCCTACCTTGATGCTCGAAATAGATAAACATCATCTTCCCCGAATGCAATTTCTCATAGAAGTCTGCAGCTGTGTATTCCATCAGGTCTGATGTGTTCGCTTTCTCTGTGCATCCTCCTGACTTCATCCACAGCAGGAAAACAGCAATACACATCCACATCATGGAGATCAGGCTCTTTGGTGCTTTCTGTGGGGTGGGGGGATGCAGAAGTGGTATTGGCTTCGATGAATAAACAGAAAATAACTATACTGTCTGTGTATAACTGTCAAAGACATGTAGCTAGACACTCATGATGAAAATGATCCCAAACAAACCAAGGAAGGGTAACAATATGAACACTCACTATTAATTCACATGACCTGCACTGTGTAATAGTGTTGAAAGGAGCAAGCAGTAAGAGAAAGATGCTAGCTCGTTACCTGAGAAAGTCGAGGAGGGGGTTAAAGTTCAACTTTTGTCTTTCCAAGTGGCACAAACGTTACAAACCACAGTTAAAACCGGGATGAAAGGAGATGAAGACATTATGACGCTAATTATAAGCAGCAGCTTATCCTACGAGTGTAAATCCCGAAGAAAGTCCAAAAATGGCGCTTTCTGCTTTAGTTAGGAGAATGTTAATGCTAACGTTAGCTGGTTCATTAGCTAGGCTTGTTAGCTGCCTACTGTTGGATGGTTGTCCATGGCTTTATTTGGCTAGCTAACGTAAACCGCTACGAATTTAAAAGATGTCGGCATATGTCAGTGGAAGGTGTAAGTTAACGTTAAACCACTGAAAAAGCAAGGTTATTTTTCACCAAGCCCCACAATAAAACTTGAAGAATGTGTCATGGGAGAATGAGTCTGACGCTCTTTTCGCAAAATAGCGTCAAGATAGTGGAGTTGAAACAGTACTTCCTGTTATTGTTTTAAAATAAAATACTTGTTACGACGTTTGAGTAGTGCATGCCACTTTCATAATAAACACGAAAAATATATTGTAAGAATTTGTAGCTGGTGATAATACAACTGTTTTACAGTTATTCTAATGGTATTCCCAAATGTGGCTGTTCCGTGCACGCTAGGAAAAGTGAGACTACATGTACGCCAACTTTTTAAGCTTTTATTTTGAAGGCATCACCACTTTTCTGCAACTGTGGTTATTGCTCGCTAACTTGACGTAAATATTTGCAAATTGTTTTGACGCGTTTTTCTCTGCGAGATACGCCTATTTGATTCATTAAGCGAATAAGATCAGGGAACAGTTTTGACTTATAGAAATGTCCAATCACAAGCACATAGAGGGCGGGCACTGCCACATCTGACATCATCATAAACTAATGGAGTGAGAAAGCTATGGAGGTTGGGCGGTAGGATGAGCCAATGACACAGCGATTAGGAAAGTGGGTGTGAGGACTCTGGTGATTTAGCTAGGAAACTGGCTAGAATCTGTGGCTCCGGAGTCAGCTGTTTCCCAAGAAAATGAGCCTGGTGTTGAGCCAAGATGGTGGCCTTCGATACCCTAGTTTCACTTTTAAATGAGAGCTACGGGGGCGGGTCTAAACCTGCATCACAGCTGATCTGGAGGTCCCCCCCCCCTTAAATTGTTTTTTTGCAGAGAACAGCTTTGCAGAGATTCACAGGGGGACCTCTTGTTTTCGTTCTCTCTTTCTGGTTATTTTTAACCTAGCGCTTTTTTAAACTACAACCCGTTTTTCCTTCAGTCCAGTATCGGATTTAAACACCAGCAGCTTCACGATGCCACTTCTTTTCAGAATAAACTGCTTTAATCGCAATTTTTCACCCGAGTACCCTTATATTTTTGTCATCCACTGTGAATGTAGCCCAGGTGTGACCAGGTTTTAGTGTTTTCGCCTTCACAGCATCCCATGTGTTAGTGCGAGCCGTCAGTGGAGATGTTTTCGGCAGGAGAGGAGGTTAATTCCCATTTGTTTACCTCACTGAAGGAGTCATCTGGAGCTGCAATCTCCCCAACATTGGAGCTCAGTCTAACTACCGTCTACATCGTCCTCTACTCCTTCCTGTTTGTTTTCGTTTACCTGCAGCTCTGGCTCATTTTGCACTACGGACACAAGCGCTTCAGCTACCAAAGTGTGTTTTTGTTTCTGTGTTTGCTGTGGGCAGCGCTGAGGACGACCCTCTTCTCTTTCTACTTTAAAAATGTGATGCAGGCCAACCAGCTGCAGCCTCTGGCCTACTGGCTGCTCTACTGCTGCCCCGTCTGCCTGCAGTTCTTCACACTCTGCCTACTCAACCTCTACTTCACCCAGGTAGTGCTACACTCTGTGTGTGTGTGTGTGTGTGTGTGTGTGTGTGTGTGTGTGTGTGTGTGTGTTTTATTACACACTTGCTTTGGCAATCTAAACGTCTTGTTTCCCATGCCATGAATTGAATTGAGAGAGGTGTGTGAGTCAGGGTGTACAGGTGCGTGTTTGTGTGTGCATGACCTGATTTAATTAAACAGCTGACATTGCAGTTTTGTGTTCATCGTAGTTATGTGATTACACATTTAACACACACAGATGGTACTGCTTTCCTATTCTATTGTATTCTATTGACTCCTTTGCTGGATTCCTATTATTCCAAGTAGGGCTGGGCGATACGGAGAAAATCAGATATCATGATATTCTTGACCAAATACCTCGATATCGATATTGCGTCGATATTCTAGGGTTGACAATTGGTGCTTTAACAAAATATCTTCACACTTAGATTTTAGATAAATAATCATCAGTAATGTGGACATAATGTCTAAGTGGGGAAAAAGCAAATAATAGAACAGCTAGAACAGTCTGGTAAGTTCAGAAAAGTACATCACTTTACTGTAATGCAGCCTTTAAAACCAGGAAAAGAGAAGACTTCTGTCATATCACGATATTACGATATCCAAAATCTAAGACGATATCTAGTCTCATATCACGGTATCGATATAATATCGATATATTGCCCAGCCCTAATTCCAAGCCAAGGTCTTCAATTCCTTGTCACCCACCACCCTGTGTGCAAAAGCTCTTAAAGGATGATTACCCAACTCTAGTAAAAAAGTGAACTGATTTAACAACAATGTATCACAATTTGTCACGCTGAATTTGCATTAAACACATGCCAGTTGTCATTTTAGCAAAGATAAAAGACCAGCTAGTAAAAAAACTTCAACTCCCATGAGGCTTTGACGGTGCTCGTTGGATATGTTTGACATTTTTCATTATTTTCTGATATTTTATGGCCCTATATGATTAACTGGTTGACAATGATAAATAATCATTAGTTGCAGCCCTGGATTAAATCGAATAAGTATTGGGATTTTTAATTTAGAATAGGTATGAGGCCTCTGTGTCAAAGCAGTGTGGTTATCTGGAAATAACACATAACCTTAAAGAAGTGGTTGGACATTGTGTCAACATTGAGTCTCGTCATCACTGTGAGGTTTCCAGGCAACCAGCAGGGACTCCAGGAAGTTGCACTCGGCTATGAAATAGTCCAGCACATTGCCCCCTGTGCGAAAGAAATGAGTTAGTGAGCTTTAGATGTGCTGGTAAGTGTATTTGGTTACCTTTAGACAAAGCAAGATTTACAGTCTTAATGCTAAGTTAAGCTAGCCGTCTCACAGCTCTAGCATCATACAATATGGACAGACATGAGAGAGGTATCAATTTTCTCATCTAACTTTTTTTTGGGAGCATTTCTGTCTTTAATGAATAGGACAGCTGAGATATGAAAGGGGAGAGACATGCAGGAAACCGTCACAGGTTGGACTCGAACCCTGGACCTTCTGCATCGAGGAATAAACCTCTATATATGTGCGCCCGCTCTACCAACTGAGCTAACCCGGCCACCTCATCTAACTCTTAACTTTAAATTCAAGTTGTTGCTTAGAGTGTTTCTGTAATAGTCAACATTTCTTCTTTCACAAATGGGTAAATGTGGTCATCATCGGCCTACATGTTCCATAGTACAGTGGGTTGACTGACAGCCTTTTTAGGTTGCTGTTGGTTTGAAAGCTCTGCACATCAGTTCATGTCCGAGGGTTAGAGATCTCCCAGTAAAAGCATGTCTCATCAAGTCCCAGCCTCCATTGATGCGTTTCATTCAATAAGTGGACGAGAGACTCAAGCAAATGACCCTGTCAGCAGCGGCATGTTCTCACATACTGTGTGTGTGCATGGTGTGTATGAAAGAAAGAGAGGGACACAGCTGGTCAGTTAACACCTGCCCACTCCAAATGCCAAAGACCTGTTCGTTCCAGAAAACACCTACACTGGGACTTTAAACATCTACACACTTTGGGACTTTCAGTTGTTAATACCACAACAGTTAAATCACTGTTTCAAAGGAAAATGTATCTCAGTCACATAAAGGGGTGTCAGAAGAAAGGAAGCTTGTTAAACTGGCTGAGTGGACATAATGAAGCCAAGGGTGTCATATGACTGCTGAATAAACACTGTTGCCCATCAGCTGATCTGCGACCAGTTAAAGCATGCAAACTAAACTCCCTTTGAATAAAAATGAACGTAGGGATGGTGGAAACAGCTGCCTTTTTCCTTTCCACCATTACTAACCAAATGTTGTTCTTCCATGTCATTATTGGTTTAAAAGTATGTGTCTCTATCTATGTTAGGAAGACCATATGACTGGCCAGCGCAACGAGCAAACTTTTCTTACTTGTGGTTTTGTGTCTAGCCGAGTCAGACCTCAGTAATAGATCACATTCATATTTTTTTCCGGCAGTAGAAATTTTGACCATCCTGCTGCATCACTTGCTCAATCAGCATGTGTAGTGATTAGATCTGTGATAAACTTTAAGCCTCACTGACTGATCAAAGTCTACATTAGGGCTGCATTTAAGGATTATATTTATCATTGATTGATTGTGACTAATTCATATTGCTTGTTTTATTCAACCAGCAGACCAAGCCACAAATATATTCTATTTACTACCATATATGACAAAGTAATGCATCAAGCTTTATAGTTGTGAAGCTGGGACCAGAGAACATTACCCTTGTCCTTGATAAAATGTCTGAAATGATTTTTCGGTTAACAAAATAGTTGATCAAGTTATCGATTTATATACTGTACTCATCTTTTTTTTTAAAATGTTTTAGTTGTTATACGTGTGCTTAAAGTGCATAAAGCACCTACAATTTGCTACAGGTCTCCCCGAACACAGGCACAGAAAATCTGTCTTTTAGCAAAGTTTGATTAATAATTACTTCAACCAATGTCACAACACAGTTCCTGCATTAGTGCTGAACAGCACTGTTTAATGTTGAACTCACTGAAAGGGATAACTGGCATGAGCAGAACACTGATATAACATCATGCCACTGTGACACAGCCTGCCGTCTGACACACACACACACACACACACACACACACACACGCTTGTGTGGAAATACTTGTGTGTAGTGTTTTCTGATGAGTCAGGCATGACTCCTGACCTGTGATTTACTTCCCCCCGTTAGTACATTTTAGCTCCTTCGAACTACAGAAAGTAATAATGGTAATGTTTAGTTTCATTCTTTCTCATTCTCTATGTAATTTAGCTATACATTTTCCTTAGATTTTTGAGGCATGCTATGGTGCACCTAAAGTATGTAATCCGGTCATGTTCTGTTGGCTGGTTGCTTCATTTCTAGGTTACAAATTACCTTCTTCTGGCCTACATTCACACACAAAAGGTGGACCATGTTAAACAATAATACCAAACCTCTGTGGCTATGGCAGCTATCATATATCAAAAATGAATCATTATCATGATTAATCTGAGTCTGACAGATAGGATAAAGTGGATGTTTTTACTGCTAGCATGTTAGCAGCTGGTACATAATAGGTAGTTTTTGTTTGGATTGTCTTGACTATTTATTTGATCATTATCATAGCTAGTAACAGGCCAAATTACACTTTATTTTAAGAGCCAACAGCATATGTTCTCATATACTAATTAGTGCCTCCTCTAGGAAGGCAAATTATACTCACTGTGTAGAGGCTGCTGGGAGCTCTAACTTGATACAAGTGTATTAGGCCATTCTGGGCTATGTTGCAAATCATTGAGCAGGACTGCTTCATGACAATATTAAATTTACATCAGTTAGATGAAGTAGGTTAGGTATTTAATTCAGTGGATTAGCCAAAACCAGACGTTTTTATGTGGATATTTTTCTACAAACAATTCTTTAAATTGAATTTTCCAAAAATGTACTGCATCATGATTACTGTGGTTTTTTATACTAGCATATTCCTATGATTATTCTCAAACAAATAATTCTGCGTGTATACATACACACTATTATAGTGTGGATTCTTGCTCGGCCCTCTTGTTTTTCTTGCCCTGTTTGAATATATGCTTCATAAGCATGTGTGTGCCTGTGTACTTCAATGACACACAAGAATTTCGTCAGGCTCTGTTGAGTTCACACTCTTCTCCTAAAAAAACATCTTCCTTTGCTCTCTCTTTCCTTCTATCTTATCTTAAACGTGAATTGTTTAAATACCATACTGGGATTATGAACATGACTATGTAAATATGTATCACATGTACATCACTGTATGTGTGTGATGATATTTGTTATACTTTTCTTTGTTTAGGTGATGTTTAAGGCAAAAGCCAAGTATTCACCAGAGCTCACCAAATACAAGTAAGCTTGCCCTTTATCATTATTATTTCTTATGTAACTTGCCGTTTCCGATTTGTTGTGACATTTTTATCAGAAATGATTCTAAAAGGAACTGCCCAGATCTACTTCTAATAACATGCAAAACTCTTTTTGTCCTTTCTGGTTAGACAGAAATTCAGAATATGGTTTTATAATTTTAACAGCTACCGTCCTTCCTTTCCACAACCACTCTTTCTTTTCTTTCTTCTCTCTCTCTCTCACACACACACACACAGTTGGTTTGCAGCTTCGACACCATGAATTTTAATTAGTTGTTTATGAATAAAGTCACATTGTTTTACCATCCTCTGTATTTTTTTCTCTCTTTCTCTCTCCAGGGTTCCTCTGCGTTTGTTCTTCCTGTGTCTCAGTATATTCTTTCTGGTGGTGAATTTAACTTGTGCATTGTTAGTGCAAGGAGCTCTGCAGCGCTCTGAATCACCGAGGTAAACAAATATAATAATGTCACATTTAGCCCCCGCAGAACAGTTCTACATGAGTGTCTTAAGTTAATAACCTTTATGTGTCCAGTGATGGGGGTATCAGACATGCGGTCCTGGCCCGGGTCTTGATCAACGACAGTCTGTTTGTCCTGTGTGCTGTCTCTCTGGCCGTCTGCATCTTTAAGATCGCCAAGATGTCCTCTGCCAACGTTTACCTGGAGTCCAAGGTAGCAATAAAAAACATGCATGCGGCAATTCGTTTACTCAGGCAAAGTTCTTGTACTAATACTGCTTTGTGTTGAGACAAAATTAACACCAATATTATTTTGTTGGAGAAAACCATGTCGGACAGCACACAGGTTAAGAAGCCCTTCACACAAATAACATTAGCATAAGAAAAACAGCATCAGCAAATATAAAACTCCTGCCGTTTGCCTGCTGCAAACAAGACACTCATTCTGGAAATTAGTAACATTAACATGAACTTCCTGGCGGCTGTGGCTCAGTGGTAGAGCGGTCGCCTGCCAGTTGGTAGTTCGATTCCTGGCCCTGCAGTCCCATGTCAAAGTGTCCTTGGGTAAGACACTGAACCCTGAGTTGGCCCGAATGCTGTGCCATCGGAGTGTAAATGTGTGTGAACGTTTATCTGATGAGCAAGTGGCAGCCTCGGCCACAGTGTGGGAATGGTGAATGGTTCCTGTACTATGTAAAAGCGCTTTGAGTAGTCGTAAAAGCGCTATATAAAAACAGTCCATTTACATTTACTTCCTGTGGCTTAATATCAAAATATACCAGACACTAGCTGTATCTCAGATGTAATTGTATGTTATTTATTTATGTAGGCATTTCTTACTCACCAATTTCTGTGCAAAACTGTCCACCATCTTATTAAAATCCAGACTCCTGACCAGATCACCAGAGGCTTATAACTAATTCTGCACTCAGAGCAGAAAGGGATATTAAACGCTTTTCACGCGTTACTTTTGCAATTTGTCCAGTTTATGGCACAAAAAATACTTATTTACTGATCACTAACTTAATATTTTTTTTAAATAACCAGCACCACTGGCAGTAATGGTGAATCATGATTTTTATCATAATGTAGACATGTGTATGTCCCTCAAAACTCAATTCCTGGCCTATAGTTTGTCATTTTGGTCACGGAGAGGCCTCAGTCATTTGGTGGATCACATCTGTGGCCCACATCTGACATTCAATTACAGGCCAATAGCCGACTGATGCATGACTTGTAATAAAGCACAGTTACTCTTCCACCAGGGAACATCAGTGTGCCAAGCTACAGCAGTAGGAGCTGTGGTGATCCTGCTCTACACATCCAGAGCCTGTTATAACCTGGTGGTGGTGGCTCTGTCCCCACAGGACAGACCCAGTCCCTTCAACTACGGCTGGTACAGCGTTTCTGATCAGGTACTGCACCAAGTGTGTTCTGTTTTAGATGGAAAACATGCTTTTATTTAGCCAGACACCCAGTGACGAGAATGTGGACAATCCATTTTGGGAAATTTGGGAAAGCAGTGCTTAGTAGGGTAAAAGGCTTTGTTTGGCTATAAATAACCATGTGTATCTGTGTGTCCTGACCTATATCATGGCTCAGGCCTTGAGACAGACAGCCCATTTTAAAGGGTGTGTGTGTGTGTGTGTGTGTGTGTGTGTGTGTGTGTGTGTGTGTGTGTGTGTGTGTGTGTGTGTGTGTGTTGGACATGAAACACCAACAAACACCAACTGTGTGTACGTGTGGGTATAATTTGACATATTCTTTAATCTGTCAGTTAATCTGTCAGTCTAACATCTCAACATTATTCTTTCTGTCCCTTCCCTGAGCATGTGTCAATAAATGTGTGGACCGTGCGTTTTACCTGTTTTCATGTTACATATAGTAACTTAGTTTACATCACAGTAAGAAATACACACACTTTCCTTTTTAAATTTAGCATCATTAAATAGTTGTTTGCTGTTTCTCCCTGCTTCCAGGCCAACCTAAGCTAATCGCACCTGATTCTAACTACTAATTAGTGCGCAGACATAAGAATGGTACACATTTTCTCATCTAACTCTCAGGAAGAATGCCAATAACCTTATTTCCCAAAATGTGAAACTATCTTTTAAGGTTGCCATACTCACGAGACAAGCAGCATTGATAGTGTAAGATATAATATGTGCAGTCATACGATACACACGAATACGACACATGCTGAACTGTTTGTTCAGTTGTTTAGTGTGTTCAAGATTCTGGTAATGAATTTAACGCATCATACATTGTGTTTGTGTGTGTGTTACAGGCCGATGTGCAGGAGATCAGCGGGGAAGCCTACGTTGTGTTTGGGATCATTCTGTTCTTCTGGGAGCTGCTTCCTACAAGTTTAGTGGTGGTTTTCTTCAGAGTCCAGAGACCCAACCAAAACCTGGTAAAATAACATGTTAAAAGTATAAATGCCAGCAATAATCTGTCAGACAAACCTGTAAACTGTAAAGTATTATGAAGCTTTAACATCTCTATAACTCTCAGACTCCAGGAGGGATGATCAACAGCCACAGTTTCAGCTCCAGAGCATATTTCTTTGACAACCCTCAACGGTATGATAGTGATGACGACCTGTCAAGAAGCATCAATAGTAGGACTGATCGGACCAGGTGGGCACATACCCAAGCACAAATACAGTCTTTTAAGCTTTGTATTGGAAGATCAATACCTTGACTACTAAAATGACTTTTGATTGATGTCTCTTTTCCTTATCCTCCTCTCCCTTCTCTCTTTTCTTTAACACCTCCTTTCAATCCTTCTCTCAGTCTCCTCTCCACCACTCCCCAGCTGGGTACATCCAGTTGGTATGGCTCCATCCAACGTAACGGGACTCTAGCTGCGGGTGTTGCGTCCGCCCAGCAACCGCCGTCTTCCACGGCCCCCCTCCTCTTTGCCTACGGAAACATCCAGAGTCACAATCACCACCATCACAACTACTACTCCACCCCGCAGAACAACTACCACCATCATCATCACAGTAACTACTTTTCAACGCCACAGAATTATTACTGTGGGTCACAAACATATTTCTGCACCCCACAGAATTAAGCAGGGTCCATCCTTAAGATTGAAAAAGACTAATAACTAACAATTTCTTGCGTTTGTGTCACCATTTTGCTTCCCCAGATACATCAAAGCAGGTACTTTTGAGTGATATTCTGAGCCATTGCTCTGGACCAGTTTGGGCCTAAAAATTGGTGCACCTATTTATTCCGGAGAAATGTGGTCGCATCAATAACTGGGAAGTTGCTGTGGCATGACAAACTGCTTTTTTAGAACATCACTCTCTTTAAATGGCATGTATGGACCAGAATAAAGGCAAGCGCAGGCCATGGACCAGAGTTTAGCACTAATTTGGCTAATACATCTAAAACTGCAAATACCAAACATTTCTCTTGTTAAATGTTTTGGTCCATTATAATTTCTAAGACTGGAATCATCAGGGACCAGACAATCGTCATGCTCATTATCCTTTGCTTGTAAATTTCATCCAATTGTGCTTATATGGAACATACCATTCTGCTCAGACCGGAGCCATGTAGCGGGTTAGCTAACATGGCTAATGCCGAAGCTAGTCTGTCAGTTGACAGTTCTGGACACAAAGACGTTATATTCACTCGGAATTTGTTGTTGCATTGTTATTTAGGTTGTCATAAATTGGGTTGTGTGATTGTTTTTGATGGGCACACGAAAAGGGTAATCTTGGCGGGAAAGGATGGATGCTGGCCTGCTAGCTTAATGCTCGATCCTCATAAAGGCTTTTCCGTCAATGGAAACCAAAAGCCTCTACAAAAGACATGTCATGGTGTTTCTCCTGTCTGGTTATGACAGGAATTAGCAGTTGCTAATTTGCCATTGGCTGTTGTAGCAGTGAGTGCTACCTTATAGCCAACGCTAACAGTTTACTTAAACTCAATCAGTTTAACCAGGACAATTCTCAGCAAAACTGTATTTTAAAAAGCTAATCAAACTTCCATCCATCACAGACTTGTAATATTATCTAGTTCGTGGCAAAACATTTTTTGAAACGGTGATTGTTAATTTTGGGGCCACAGAAATAGAAAGTTTGACAAACACCGTTAAGACTTTAGCCTGCCTACTCAGTACTGGATTTGTGTTTAATAGTTTGACATTTAAAATAAGCTTATTACAGTTTTCATAACTGACTATCATCAAAATACTGGTCAGTTTATTTCAGTGTTCACAAGCATCATCCATATAAACTGCTTACAGACGCAAAATATATGTGAAGCTTATATGTAGCTGTAATATGCATGTTATTCTCAATCTCAATAGCACAAGCTTGGTCAATATGTAAGTGTGTGAAAAATGTAACATCTAACAAATGCATTTATGACAATTAGTGGAGGAGGAACAGTTTTAACAGATGACTAATAACCAGCTCAGGCTTCAACAAAATCTGCTCAGTTACAGGAACGTGCCACTGCTGTTGGATTATATTAAACAGCAGCCAAATCCAGGTTTCCTTTCCCATACTTATACAATCAAAACTATGTGAAACCCTAAAACAGGGAGTGCCATACTGTAAAGTTGCTGAATGTTTGGGATTAAAAACATTTATTTTACTGGGCAGTAGCATTATCAGTATCATTTGGAGACTAAAGCATTACAATGTTACCTACATTCAGTAGAAATCAGACCAAGGATTGCACATTAAAAATGTCTCTAAAACATATGTTTGACCAAAAACCTTTCATGTAATCAGAACCTCTGTGAGTTGTGAGGCAACAATTTGCACTTAGTTCACCTTCAGAAAAAAGGCTTTGGACCTGAATGTAGGATTTCATCTCCTAATCATTGTCTGTGTTTGAGATAGGAAATATCAATGTGCCATCCCATTTTGTCATAATACTTTAATTCTTAAGAAAAATATTTTTGCACAAGAAATGGTTGGATGATGTGTTTTTAATTGTGTGTCAAGTTAATCAATTTCTAATCCATGTGTTTTGAGTCAGTTTATGTGCAATTTTAGAGTTTTTGGGGTTTGTTTATAATTATTTGACCCAGTTCTCAGACCAAAATCAGTGTACATATCAGTGTCAGGACTGAATGAAAAAATGCTACCCAACTAAAAAGCTAGTTGCATTACTTGTATCAACAAGTTTCACAGAACACTGAAGTACAATGATGGAAATAAGGTTGTTGGGTCCAGTTGTTCGCCTATTTAAGAAAAATTAACATCTGCACATCTGCAGTGCATGCTTCTAACATCAGAGTGCAAGAACTCAGTCATATTTTCTTTCCAAGGTGATATAATTTATGTAGAACATGTTGCTCTATCTGCTATAAAATGGCAGTGATAATTATTTTATGAATTGTCTCATGTTAAGGGTTGTTTTATCCGCGGCCATACTGAATGTAACCTATTGTGTGATAGATCACTAACTATGTATGCAAGAAAAGCACTACCATGTTGAAATAAAGGCCTACTGCACTGTTTTTAAAACAAAAGTGAACCAGAATTTGTCTATCGATCACCCTAATTTTTCTCGTTAAACTTATCATAAATATGAATCTATAAATGTTGAAACATTACACAAAAAAGGTAGTTTACTGCCCTTTCTACCTCTGCAGTCAGATCAGTACGTCACAACCACATTAGAAAAATCAAACCACTGCTAAATGTGCACTATGCACATAAATGAACTCCTGCAGCTGATCATGTGGCTGAGTTTACCAGTTAACAAATTTATGAGGAACATCCGAAATTAAGTCAAGACAGCAGCTGGCCAGCTCACTGCAAAACATGGCCAAGTTGTGTAACTGTTTCCTGAGACAAACACACGTTAGGCAAAGGAATCCACAGACAGAGAGATTCCCTGCTCTGTGCTGTATCTACAAACATTCACAATAATTGATCATTTATTTTTCCAAAAAAAAAAAAAGAAAAGAAAAATTTACAAATCAACACATTCTCAAAGTCTGAATAATTTCACACAGCATGAAAACAAATTTAAATGTCAGTTTAGAGTGGCGCCACACAATACTGATAAAATAACCTTAACTGTGTTGAATATTGCAATTGTGACAAGTGTTTTGAATTTTTCAGCAAAGATGTGTTCTCCATCTTTGAGGTAACAACAAAGAATGATGATTTTGATCACTAAGTGTAAATAATGTCCAGAACCCTGACTTGAAAGAAAAGAAAGATCCTGGTCAAGCCTGCATTGAGATTTTTTTTTATAATTTGTATATATTAGATATTATCAACAACCCAACCAATGACCCAAGGAGAAAAAAAAAAATCACCTGTTGTATAAAACCCTGGGTGTCTTTCTAAAACTGCCTGAGCTCAAAGTTTTAGGTACAGCCTGTGGTTTTCATAATATCTCTTAAATTAAAGCATCCCATATCTGTTCTGCATTTTGAATGGTTCAAAGACAAAACAGTTTTTAAATAATTCAAAACTGTCTTTTTAAAAAGGCAGACATATTTTAAAAAAACACACCAATGTAAAGGTTTCCAGTGTTTTCAAAGTTCATGAGTTTATATTTAGCTCTGTTCTGCTGTAAGCTCTATCTGTAAGAAGCTGGTTTATATGATCGTAAAACTGATTAGATTCTCCTTGTCACCCAAAAGAGAAAGTCATCTATTTTTGCTTTGATTTGCCATTTTGCTGCTGTTTCAGGGTCTTGCTAAAGGACACTTGGGGGTGGATGCTTAATGCCTCTCACAAGGCTTAGGCCAGCTCTCTGAGAGTTTTTCAAAACTCAACACCACCCTGCTGCTCCAAACACACTTTTTTGAAGAAGTTAATTTAAAAAACTTGAAATCCTACAAAAATATCTGATGCATCAGAACAAAATTAAAACACCCCATATTAATAATGGTTAAGGCATCTCGGTAATTAGGCCTAAGAGTCAACGTGCACACACACATATACACACATACTGTACATTGACGAGACCACAGATGAGCCAACACATGGTGAATCATGAATACACCTGCACACATAAACAGACACATGGACATGTGCATGAACTACACACACAAAAACAAAATGTATTGTGCACATTAAAAAAAAGTGAACTTTTTTTAAGAACTTGTGGAAATGTCTGGACTGGGATTCAATATTAAAACATTTTTAGCTAATTAAGTTTGAATTAATTCCACATCTTATGCCTTTTATAATCAGTTAAAGACCTATTTTTGCTGTTTAAAAAAAAACTAACTATCGGATCCAGGAGGAAAACCATAATGCAAAACACTAAAAAAAAAAAATTTTTAATAAGATTTTGCAATGACATTACCAAGACCTTACCATTTCCAATCACGTTTCCAGACCATTATTACATTATTTAAAATCAAAACTTTGTCACTACTTTTGCATTGACTTTCTAAACTTTTCTGCAGCCATTCAAGTTCCAAAACACACAAAAAGACACAGACTGGGGGTGCCCTGGTAGCCTACCGGGTAGGGTGCGTACCATAAGGCTCAGTCCTGACTGCAGTGGCCTGGGTTTGAGTCCAGCCTTTGGCCCTTTGCTGCATGTCTTCCCCTCTCTCTCTCCTCTTTTCTCTCTGTCTAGAGAAAATCATAAAATGCCTTTATATCTTTAAAAAAAATATATATATATATACGGCGAGCAGTCTTTTTCCAAGCAGAAATCTGGGACATATTTGTTAAGATCATAAATTAATTTGGCTGATCCAACCAGACCACGTGGGAACGCACACAGCGGTTACTTTAGCTGACAAAGTTTTCCCCGCTATGTTTTCTTGATGTAGAAATCAATCCTGGTCCCTCCAACAATGTCTCACTCATGTTAGTTTAGTGATGAAGAAACGGTTTTTAAAAGCTGTGGTCCTCTAAAATCTTAAAAATACAAAATTAATTAAAGTGCTCATATTATGCTCATTTTCAGGTTCATAATTGTATTTAGAGGTTATATCAGAATAGGTTTACATGGTTTAATTTTCAAAAAACACCATATATTTGTTGTACTCCACATTGCTGCAGCTCCTCTTTTCACCCTGTGTGTTGAGCTCTCTGTTTTAGCTACAGAGTGAGACATCTCACTTCTGTTCCATCTTTGTTGGGAGTTTCACATGCGCAGTACCTAGGTAAGGACTACTAGCCAGTCAGAAGCAGAGTATGAGGGCGTGCCACGCTAGCAGCTAGGCGAGCATTATAGCGTGTGTTACAAAGTGACGCACGTTCGTCACGGAAGTAAAGGCTGGACTATAATAGAGCTGTTTGGAGCAGTTTGTGAACAGTGTTTTCTGTTGGAGATGGTAAGTCCCTTTGGGGTGGACTTTGGGCTTTTTCACTTTGTAAACCTATAACATGCACAAAGAAGATATATAACACAATAAAGGAAAGGGAAAAAGCCAAAAGCATAATATGAGCACTTTAAATAAATTCTTCTTTCTGACCCAACAGAGACAGGGTCCTTTTGGACGAAAACTCACTGTTTGAAAAAATGAAAAAAATCTAATCGTTGTGGCTTCCGACCCGAATGTGTTGATGAAACCATCAAAAAGGTACCTCTGGAGTTTTAGAGTTTTAGAGTTCAAAGTTCATCGTCATCGCTGCTGTCCCAAGATGCCAGGCTTGTCGATCTCCTAGAGCGGAGTTTGTGCTTCTGTCAGGATTCCTCTATGACTTCCTGGTTGACCACATGTTGGTATCCCCGTTTGCTAATTGGCTCCTTCTGCCAACAAATAATGCCAAGGAGGCCGACGATGAGGAAGAAGATCAGACTGCCCGACACTGCCAGACTGATGATCACTTCTGAAGACGAAGAAGGAATAGAGAAAATGAATCAATGGTGGCACAATCAGTCGTCTCTTTAAATTTTAGAAGTCTTGAGTTTTTAGTGTGTGTTCACCTTTATCTCTCCCTTCGGAATGCACTTGACACTCTTTGTCCCGGTCTTCTGAAATGGAGAGCTTTGTAATTCTCACAAACTCATCTAGGGGGCAGTCAAGGGAGCAGCCTGGTAACTGCAGAGGGTACGGCTCCACTGCGCTGTCATTCCGGTAGAACATCGACACTGAAACAGAGCTGGTAGACACACAGAGAGAAAGAGTTTTACAGTCTGATAGTCTGATGTCATGTTCACTGTCAGCCGTTTGGACCCACAAATAGTCCTAATGGACATTAGGAATAAAACCACTGATCAGTATACTGAAATATTTGGAGTCTTACAGTATTATAAAGCAATTTTGGTACATAAGTCCTCATATTTTTATATCAGTCTGGTTGTGTTAAATTTCAAAGTAAAAGTCTTAATCCACTTTGCACATTTTTTACTTTCTTTCTGGTATCAGCTCCTCAGTATAACGAGTCTGTGTGTCAATATATGTTTAAGGGGATTGTCAGCAGTATACTCTGTGTGTGTGTGTGTGTGTGTGTGTGTGTGTGTGTGTGTGTGTGTGTGTTTTTTACCCGTTGTCCCTGTACAGCTCAAATATTTGACAGGATGCATATGGCGGCTGTACTCCATTGAACACATTCAAGCTGGCCTGAAGAGCGGCTACAGTGGTGTCATGCTGTGGGCAAACATACACACATTAAAGGAATACCTAGTGGGAAATGTGTTTACTACTCTTTTTTTTAGCGTTAGATAAAAAGGTCAATACCACTCTCAGGTCTGTATGCAAAATGTGAAGCTACACAGCCAGGAGACAGTTAGCTTAGCTTAGCATAAAGACTGGAAATAGTGGAAACCGCTAACCTGGCTGCATTCAAGTTTTTTTTTAAAATCCACCCACCAGTAATTCAAAAAGCAATTCTTACCGCTGACAGCATCATCATTTTCAGTCTCTGTTTCGGGTCTGGGACAGCCATCTTGGAAAGATTCTTTACTATTTCACCCAGTAGGATACCTAAAAGACAGACAGCAGATCATGAATGTATCCTACTTACAAGTATGGTATCCAAAGCCTGATATATCTTATTCATCTGTGCCATAGAGCTCCATTGTTGTCCAAAAACTATTAAAAACACCTCAATGAGCCACAGTGCTGCACTGGGTATCATGTACATTAATTATCATGAACTGTAGTTTGTTTTGACTCAATCCTACACAGACACACCAAATGTGAACTAATCCGCTGCTGAAAATAGTCCCCAACAAATTTTACACAGTTCTTTCCTGTTTGAGTAACATTTGAATTTCACTAAACCACATACATACCTCCCTGCAACCGGCTCTTCTCTTGTTGTTTGTAGACCCCAAATATAACCTGGGAAAATTTAACATCAAAGATTATCATTAGATTAGCCCACTTATAACTACAAAATAGCATCATGAGACACCAGAAGTCCTAAATGAAACCATAGATATTGCCACTACTCCTACCTGAAAACTGAAGTCTTTGAGCACTCGGAGCTTCTCCATGACATCAGGAGTCACCCAGTCAGGAGCGGACATGTTGTGACGGGACTGAATTCACACAGAAAACACAGTGGAAATTATGAAAACCATGAAACAAGACATGTGACTAGAAGAGGGTCTGAAATCTTTAATTAGGCTGGCTTTTTGTTTCCTGATAGCACTTCAGCAGCCCTCTGCCAGCACACCCCTCTCACACGTTGCTCATCTAATGGCTGTACTCAGTGACCCAGCTGTCCCTGAGTTCATAATTAGCTTATACTTCAAATCTCACACTATGTGTGTATTTGACTCGTAATAATGTGAACATTATTCCTGAAAATTTGAAAAATTTAACATTACAGATACTGATATATTGACAGTAATACAGGATATTGATTGGTGGCATGCTGAAATGCAAGCAGTGACCTTTGTGTGCTAGATAAGACAACAAAAAAAATACAGATGTGAAACCGGTACTAGTTGCACAGTTCGTCTAACAGCTTGTTTTCCAAAACGTCCATATGTTCCTTAAAAACTGACGAGGTCGGTTGAGTCACAAGACTAAATTAACACATGTGAGATTCGGTCAGTTACAGTCTCGCCCGCCAGAAGTTTACACATAACTTAGGTCTGTTGAAATTCAAACGGCTTGTGAATCATGTCTGGAATAACTGGACGCTCTTATTTAGAAATAAAAGCAACATAAGTAGTACACCAATCGCCAAATCGCCTTTTTTCTGCTCGACCTCTTCATACTTGAAAAATCTAGCTTCACCACATTATCTTACCTGAAACGTGTTCTAACTAGGACATTAAGACCTGCTGAAATCTCTCATATAATGTAGATTTACAGCCAGAATTATTACTGTAATTACTTACCTATAGTTTATACTTACTCCAATTTAAAAGTAATTGATTGTTTCAACCCGAGTTCTCACAGAACTTCATTACAGAGAATCATTACACAAATATGTTATTGTATATACAAAAAGTCAACAGAAATAATAACTTTTTTTACGGTTTTCAATTCTGCTCTTAACTTCTTGTTTTTGCGGGGACTGACTGACTGACTGACTGACTGACTGACTGACTGACTGACTGACTGACTGACTGACTGACTGACTGACTGACTGACTGACTGACTGACTGACTGACTGACTGACTGACTGACTGACTGACTGACTGACTGACTGACTGACTGACTGACTGACTGACTGACTGACTGACTGACTGTTCTCACCTCACAGAAGAGTGTGTCGTACACGCTCCAGACTGATTCCACATCAGTCTTATTCAGTCCGGTTTTAGTCCTCACCAGCTCTATAATGTCCTGAAGAGAGGAACGCAGTAAGCTCCACATCCCTACATTTGTATCATCTCTGAAAATCTCAAAAAATGTCATAATATGGTTTAGAACACATTTGAGATATTCAGACTAGAACATATTAGAATCAGGCTTAAAGAAAATCCAACATATGTAAGCAAAGAATGTATTCTCCTTTTGAGGTCACGTCACCCCCCCCCGACCTTTCTGTACCTGGTACGTTTTGGTGACATTAATAAATTCCTCTGTGTGTTCAGTTTCGTTCATCAGCTGTTTGTAGCGAGGACAGTCACCCAAAGGAAAGGAGAGTAGCTAAAAAAAGAGACACAAAGACAGAAAGTTCAGAAAAAGTGCGTTGAATCACTTATAGCGAGGAGCACTAATACACCTATCTCCATTATATAAATACCCTCTCTTCACTTTGTGGCACTGTGTGTACAGGTATTGGCTGCCACTGCAAGTTTTCTTCAAAGACCTGCTGACCAGTGGGCGGGTAGAGACCTGGATGAACGCAAGAGACTGTTAATGTGAAAAAGAAATGTACTAGAAAGAGAAGTATTGCTGGTAGGAGGACGAGGAGCTAGTTGATGTTCAGACCTGCAAGGTTGGCCTCGGCGCTCATCAGGGTGCGATCGTAGTCTGTGCTGCGAATGGAGATCTGAGGACAAAAGGAGTTGCCAGTGAGGGATCAAAAATGACATCATCAAAGCATTAAAACAGATCGCATTACGTAGGGCTGCGACGATATGATTTTGACCTAGGGCTGGGCGATATGGACAAAATCAAATATCATGATATTTTTTCCCAAATACCTCGATATCGATACCGCAACGATATTGTAGTGTTGACTATTGGTGCTTTCACAAAATATTTACACAATGAGTTTGATGTAATGTGGATATAATGACTAAGTGGGTAAAGGCAAATAATAGAACAGTTACAACAGTTTGGTAAGTTCAGAAAATTACATCACTTTACTGTAATGCAGCCTTTAAAACCAGGAAAAGACCACACTTATGCTATTACGATATTACGACTTCCAAAATCTAAGATGATATCTAGTCTCATATCACGATATCGATATAATCTCGATATATTGCCCAGCTCTATTTTGGCCCCATTCCATTCTTTCATGATACATGGGTTTTTGTATTGCTATTTTCATTCATTGGAATTCGATAGTATTTTCCTTCAACAAAAACAAAAATTTTCAATTTTCCATCCAATTTGCTGGAATCGTATATGATGTAATTGCCGTCGGCGGTGCAGTATTACAAAAAATATTTAGGTGAATCATTGGTAAAAAAAAAAAAAAAAAAAAATCGTCACCAAAAAATCACGCTCATACGATTTTCGATTTTTTTTCCCCACCCCAAGCATTAAGTATGATAAGTCCAAATGTATTGGAGAGTTTGAAGAGAAGAGCTAAAACTGGACTTTGGTAATGTACAAGTTCAAGTGCTATGATGAACAGAAATACACAGGAAAACATGTCCATCATGCACCGGTGGGAACCCTTTATAACACCAACATGGGATATTGACATGAATCAGCGTCTGTCTGGTGGCGTGGCATGTGGTCTGTAAGCGGAGCGGTTACCTCGTGTCTCTCATAGGATTGGTTAAGGAACCCTTTGTATCGATTCCTCAGAAACTGGCCCAGATCAAAGTGCTGCCGCATCCCCATCTGGAAACACACATGGAGAGGAACGGACATTATACTCCTGATGACATCACTGAATATAGTTAACCTTTCAAATCTTTTAAACTTATGAACAACAGAAAATGTGTGGGTTTAAAGTGGGGCAATAACATCAAAATATCAGGTTTGAAGGAATAAACTAGATAATGATTTCCTTAAGAAATTATGTGTGACATTAATTGGTCTGATTTTTGGATTACTTTATAATTATATGAAAACTCATTGACCTAAATGTATTGGTTGAGTTATGGATGCCATGGGAGTGAATTGAGCTTTAAAACATGCCTTTAATGCATTACAGCCCGTAACTCATAAACTGTACAGGCAATTATATGGCTGTGTTATAAATATAATGGAACTGAATGGGATTTCACAGACTTTAATGCAGCATATTACCAATAATAATAATTCATAATAAGCTTATGTACAGTTAATTACTGTGCAACACTGAGCATTTTTGAATTGAGGTTGTACTGTATACAATGGCTGAGATATAAAGACAATTGATGGCAACAGTACACAATAAATCATGTTTTTCAAGAATAGCTCATCAAAAATAATATTATATAATACTGCATGAAACGATGCATTCATTGCTATATGAATTGTAAATGTAGCATGAATGGTTTTGCAGCTATAGAAGTATGCAAGACGCCATGGGTGCTGATGCACTGCAATCACTCCAACTAGAAAATATTCATCATGCCTGCGATAGCTGTCCAAACCCTTGTGGCCAGTCGCTCTCTTGGTGTGGGTCGGTAGGGTAGGCTTTGACCGGAGACCTGTCACCATGACGAAACAACTGGGTGGGGGGGGGGGGGGGGGAGAAGAGATGTCAACACACCATTTCCCCTTTACAGTGTAACTACAAGCAAAAACTTCCACTGCGGCAGTTTCTATCAGTACTTTGTTTGAAAAATCTTATCATTGCTACACAGTGACTAAAGAAGGAACATATTGTAATTTGGTGATAAGATTAAGAGTTAGCCATCAGCAGAATCACTGTACAATTTGATACTGATGTATTTGAAAGTCTATAAATAGAGCCGCAAATAAATCCAACAGGACTGCATTAAATGTTGGAAAATGTGAATGTATTTACCCAACGGTTAGTTTTTTTTGTAGCAGGCTGGAAGCCACTTGATCAAGCCGATATATTGAGTGTCCGCAAATAAAATGTTCACCGTTTTCCTACCTAGAGGCCCAATTGTCCACTGCTTGAGAGTAGATATCTGTATTTGATATTGCTTTTTAAATGACCCTTATTATTCCACCTTATTTTGAACATACAACATTTGTAAACACCACGCCGCTCCTCTGAAAAAGAATCAAGTCAAAAAGCTTTGTCCCAATTTTCTGTGTCACTGGCGGTCATTGAGTCCAGTCAGCTGATAGTAACAATCTTTCAAAGTGTTTGTCAGAGACTGCTGACACACAGGTCAAACGTGTCAACTGAAGAATCCAAACATAAAGGGCCTTAAAATGAGCATGTACAGAAACAAAAGGAGGAAGAAAGGACAATAATAAAGGGTGTCAAAGACATTAAATAAGTGAGTACAGGGACATATGTCTATGAACTGGGCCCTTTACTTGAAACTGCTCCTTTGATAATATATACAGAACTAATGGTGTGAACCCTAATCTTGATGTAGGTTGAAAGTAATATCTGTATCCAGTCAATTAGGTATTATTATTGGATGCCACCACATCAGCTGTCTACTCAAGTGTGGAGAGCATGCATGACTGATCCGTCCAAAATAGCTGAAAAAGTGTGTAAACTCTATTTGAAGGGTGGATTAGCCCTTTAGAGCTGCTTATCCATTATCTGCTCCATGATCCATTAACGGCTATCTTACAGGCAACTAGCCAACCATTTCGAAGAATGAGCGCAATGATAAGAGCATGTAATATTAAGTTCCAGTTGCAACAACAGTCAACAAAACAACGGTCATGTGAGAACATCTATACTGACCTTCTGACCTGATCTTCCTCAAACATGTGGCTTGATGTCACGGCTTTAACATGAGTGTGTTCAATGCTATTATAGTTCTCACATCTATGACAGATTCCATGCCTTTAAAAAAAGGAATAGAGGGTGGGAAACAGAACCTACTCATCCTCACGCCAGAGGAGATTTAGATGAAGAAGAGATTATGATAAATATGTGACCAAGGTCTGGAATGTTGACTTAAAGAACTGGCATCAGTCATTAATTAGAAAAGAGTTTGGAAAAATATGGCTCTCTCATCCCAAAATTATAACCATCAAATCATTCATCTTAAATGTATCTGTAGATATGATTTGATTCATGTGAAAGTAAACTTGCATGAAACATTGTTTTATCACAGATTACAGTTGTGATTACTGATACTCTGCTCACTTGGCTCCTCTGTAAACAGAGGACTACTGTTTTATGAAATGGTGCATGCTTAAGACTTGAAAACAGGTCGGACAGATGTCATGTGCTCTTCCTACATAATGTATTCTATACAGAGTTGTCAGATGATGTACACATGACCATATTATATCATACCCTACTTCCCCAAGACATTATATGGGAAACGCTGATCTAAAACACTGAAGAAATTAGACAGATACAATTCATTGGCTCATAGATAAATGCAATAAAAGATGGACATGCAAATATACACTAGGTGTGTGCTTAAAGTAGACGTGACGCTTTAGTGCGGGTTTTTACTACTGTATATGGACAATGGTCAATGAGAGAATTAGACAACCTTTAAACCATCAATAAAACTACAACTAATTAATTTAAAATATTGTCACAAAATATTTGTAATACAAAAAGAACCATGCATATGAAGTTACATTACTGTGATAGTTCAGCAATTATGTTCTTAGAGAGAACAAAGCCTCAGGAAAGCAGTGCCACAAGTGCAAAGTGAATTTACATTGTATACTTGAAACTCCCGTCATATAAATAGACAGAACTGAAATTAAGCATAACTGCTTATCTATTAGGTATGCATGTGTAGCTCATTGTTCTGTGGGCAATAACTTCTGTATCCTTGGCTGCGTTTCTTCTCCTTGACCTTCCTGGTGAGCTGTTAACAGGTCCAGGCCAGCTTGCATTTGCCAAATTCTTTAAAAAGTGCCTCTGTGTCTCTGTATTATGAATAAGAGAAACGTCTAGGCCTGAGCGGAAACAACCGAGGTTTATATGTGACTCAAGTCAATATCAATCGGACCAGTACTTCCTCAGAGCTTAAATATGACCCCAAAATATAAGCATTTAACTATTCCCAAGTGTGGTGTGGCTTGGTTGTTAGTACAATTGATCGGTCACCTGCCAGGATCAGTTTCTGAACGGTTCAAGCTGACAGGTTAGACAGGTAAGGCTTGTAATGCAGATTTAACAGAAATGACCTTAGCATGAGAGTTCAGAAGAGCTCAATCGTTTATTTAAAATGTCAGCTGTTTTTTTGGAGGGCTGTCTTTGCTCGTTTCGTGGAGTCTCACGACTCGGAATTCAAAACACGCCTTACCTTTAGTTTTCCAATTAAAATATATTCATTTATTGTTACATTGCAATGTTGTATCAACAAAATGTCCACTTCTGTAAAGGGTTAGCCCGTTGGATTCTAAAACAATGCATTAACGTTACTAGCAAGCAAACACAAAATGAGCTTAAAGAAAAAAGTGTTGCTGCAAGCTAGGTGGATTATAAATATGCCGAATTTAGTAAAATACCCACATTATTTCTGATAGACTCGATTCTTGTTCAAAGGAACACACGTTTACAGAGAAGCAAAGAAAACAGAGAGTATCCTAAATTTTTAGATTTGGTTCCGAAAGAGTCTATCCACCGAAGCGAAACGCAGCGAACTGCTGCAAAGTTCAAGACAGCTTCCGTAGCGTTAACGTTATAATATATTAATATTACTCACCACAGTCACATATACTAGTTTCCTTTCTGCTGCAGCTTCTCCACAGACAGAACCGACAGTTAAAAGAAAGAGCACCGCAGCAGACACCATGTTTTCGTCTTTAAAACCGGAGGGATATGTTTGCTAACCGATGGCTGTTTGTCGGTTTCAGATCTCCTGCCTGAGCGCATGAGCGGCGTCGAGTCAACGCCATGGATCCGTTAGCTTATCTGCAACTAGATCGGAAGTTAAAGCATAAAATGTAGCGTATATGTTTAACAAAAATGTGCAAGTCTGAGGGCACGTAAAGTGTTCAAAATGGTGATGTAGGCTATCTATTTCATCCTTTTTTAACGCGCATACGCAATATCTGCCCACATTAGTGATTTATTCCTAAATAATGGCACATTTTGTTAAGCACGCATTTTATTTTGAAATGATAAGGGAAAACGGAAGTGACGGATCATCCAATCCATGTGCGTACTAAGAGGTGCGTACTTGTAAAAAGTCCTGTGGCCAGGGTTGCACAGTTGGTAGAGCAGGCACACATATATAGAGGTTTACTTCTCGACGCAGCGGCCGCGGGTTCGACTCCGATCTACATCCCTTTACTGCACGTCATTCCCCTACTCTGTCCCCTTTCATGTCTTCATCTGTCCTGTGGAATTAAAACTTATAAAAAGTCCTTCTCAAATTTAATATTCAAAAATCCAAACCATGCTTTAAGGTACTATTATTTGACTGTAACTTCTTGTCTGAGTCTCTGAAATCAAATGTCTCTGTATGTCTGCAGTTAATTTAGCCTACATGAAGATATAAAAGCCGTGAATATGTTTGCCAATGCTTGTAGAAATGTAATGAGATGAGAAGTTGCTGTCATTTACTAATGTCTGTATTTGTTTGTGATATAGTGTTACACTATATATATATATGTATATATATATATATATATATATATATATATATATATATATATATATATATATATATATATATATAGTCTTCATTCTGAAATAAGTCAAAGAAATATCAGACTAATAACAATGTTATAATTTTGACTTTCGAGCTTACAGTTTTTGTCTCTGCCTCTTGAGGTCAGTGTTGCGTTGTCTGCAAAAAAAGTATCCTCTTACACGGCAGACAAATAGTACTGGTATTTGCAACGAGACTGCTGTGCAGCCTTTAGTATCTGTTACTGGCAATAATTAGCCTATGTAGCCTTATTATGGGTACAAGACGGTGTAGCTTTAATAGGTCCAAACATTTGAGTTTTCTAAGATTATAGAAATGTATTCAGCAACTAATGTATTTCTAAAAAATAAAATAAAAAAACTTTAGGTTATATGCGTCTCTGGGAACTTGAAATTTTTCATTATTTGTAGACATTTTATGAATAGAACAATTTAAAAATCAATACCTCAGCTCTAATGCTAATTGCAATAGTGGTTTGTACATATTCCACTAAAGCTGCAATCCAAATTTCTCTTTGGACATGTGGGCCTTGCATTAAGTCTGTGTGTTTTTGAATATGTCTTTATTTTTTATTTATTTTTAGACCTTACGTCTATATCTGGCTTAAAACCGCAAGGCTTAGGGTCATAATCACACTTGTTTTAAGTAAGGTAACAGTTAAAGCTGCATGTGTAGAAACTTTGATGTTTGAAAAGGCTTTCTGTGCTCCCAACCCTCCTGATCTGACCCTTCTCGTGTGACCCTGATCTGTATGTGTTTACACCAACACGCAGTAAAAAGCAGCTTTGTTGTGTGATGATCTGACAACAAGTAGCATAAGCCTGGATCCCAGTGGGAATCTGATCTTTGTATACCTTTTTTTCATCATCAGTATTCAACTACACTGTGATTACATTGTGAACATTTATTTTCCTGTGCTTTCATAGTGATTTTTTTCCCCAAACACATAGACTGAATAAACCCTTTGGGAACATGGCTTCAACAAGTGCTTTGGTGCATTTTCTTCTTTGCTAATGTCTCTAACAACACTTTCTTTTTCTCTTTCCAGCTTGCATAATGAAAATAATGAGAATGTAGTTTTATGACCCAATGTAAGATCCATTTGACCATCAAAGCTATAGCTAATGTCAGAGAAGAACCAAGACCAGTTGTTTTTGTTCTATCATATCATTAGATCATAAACAATTACAGAGCCAACTACATTTATGTAACAAGCGTTGTACTAGTCCTCATCTTATCAAGTTTAGTTTCACTTTGACTGTCTCACTGCTTAAACTCTTTCATTACAACACGAGCTAACACTCACTCAGCTGCCAAATACTGAACTTTGTATTCCTAGTGCTATGGCAACTACTACTGCAGCTACAACTAGTGTTACTACTTTTACCCCCATTATTACCACTATATATACTCCTACCATACTGATATTGCCAATATAGTTATTATTATTTGTAATGCTTCTACTTATCATATTATTACTCCCACTATCAATTATATTACTACCACTTGTATTATTATTATTACTTGTAATAATACAGTTGTGAAAATAATCCCAAAAACCCTGCTGAGGTAGAAGAACTTCTAATTTGCACATGTTTTTCTGTAGTGGTAAAAGGAACAGGCAGCTTATTTCACATGGAGTAAAACTTAGTGACTTGTGTTTAAACAAATTTGAAAAAAAAAGAAAAATGGCAATAGGCAAGTAAAGCGCACCCTACCTTCACACATAACAGAAATAATTGTGTGTAGGGCAAATAAAACAACAGAATCATAATAATGCCACATGGTTATTGAGCAGGTTGTGGCACACCTGTACATAAACACAAATAAAAGATCCTTGGGCTCAGGCCTGCAGAGGGACAGAAAACACCCAGATTAATGTTAAAGTAAACCCTATGGGAACATATCAGTACACCACATCCCATGAACTGCCTGCAAAACATACAGTTGCAAAACAACAAAATTCAGCATTCAGCAATTATATTCCCTCAGTGTTGATGCCAAGTTATTCTAAGTCTTTGCCGGTTAAGTGTCAACAATAATCTCTTTGTTGCTTTGTTTTTGCCCAGGCTGTTTATCTCTGCTATGTGTTACTAAATCCTGATGGAGGTGTTTATGTTTTTATCTCAGATTATAGGTGACGGCTAATGCTGAAAACACATGCTACGGCCCAGCTTAACCTTTCAAAAACAGAAAAATAGGCAACAGCCAAATGTCACCAGGAACTCACACACACACACACACACACACACACACACACACACCCCCCCCACCGGCATCAACAATAACAATAATGAGAACAATAGTGATTAAAGAAAGCAGGGATTATCCTTAATCTGTAGTGTTTGTTTTAGGTGTCATTGCATATGCTCATTAAGAAGGCAGGATATCCTCCTATCCATAGAATCTAATTCACACTGACACCTCAATCTGCTTGTTGGGAGATCATAAAAGGCAATCCAAGTGTGTGTTTGGTTGCAGGGGGGGGGGGTCCTTCCCCACACGGACATGACTAATAATCATGAAGATCACAGGGAGAATTACTAACATAATTACCGAGATGATCTGATGAACAGATGTCTGCGAGCTTCCTCCTGTCATCTGACAGGCCCTTCACAAGAATGCAGTCACTCCAAGCGCCTCATATTTAGCACCTTGTCTCTACTTGTGATCTACACTGAGGAAAAATGTTTTAGTTTTGTTGAAATCATGTGTTGGAAGAGTTGTGAGCAGAGATACAGTGTGAGCATGAGCAGCCAGATGATGGCAGCATTTCTGCAGTTTGTTATTACACTGAAGCCACTGATACAGTCATTCCTTCTCTGTGAGATGGCTGTTTTTCATTCAACAAGAGCATTTTGTAAATATGCAGCAAAGTGCTGCACTTTGCTGCATATTTACAAAATGCGAGAGCTCTTCTACCTCAGCAGGGTGTTTGGGATTCTTTTCACAACTGTATTATTACAAGTAATAATAATAATACAAGTGGTAGTAATATAATTGGTAGTGGGAGTAATAATATGATAAGTAGAAGCATTACAAATAATAATAACTATATTGGCAATATCAGTATGGTAGGAGTATATATAGTGGTAATAATGGGGGTAAAAGTAGTAACACTAGTTGTAGCTGCAGTAGTAGTTGCCATAGCACTAGGAATACAAAGTTCAGTATTTGGCAGCTGAGTGAGTGTTAGCTCGTGTTGTAATGAAAGAGTTTAAGCAGTGAGACAGTCAAAGTGAAACTAAACTTGATAAGATGAGGACTAGTACAACGCTTGTTACATAAATGTAGTTGGCTCTGTAATTGTTTATGATCTAATGATATGATAGAACAAAAACAACTGGTCTTGGTTCTTCTCTGACATTAGCTATAGCTTTGATGGTCAAATGGATCTTACATTGGGTCATAAAACTACATTCTCATTATTTTCATTATGCAAGCTGGAAAGAGAAAAAGAAAGTGTTGTTAGAGACATTAGCAAAGAAGAAAATGCACCAAAGCACTTGTTGAAGCCATGTTCCCAAAGGGTTTATTCAGTCTATGTGTTTGGGGAAAAAAATCACTATGAAAGCACAGGAAAATAAATGTTCACAATGTAATCACAGTGTAGTTGAATACTGATGATTAAAAAAAGGTATACAAAGATCAGATTCCCACTGGGATCCAGGCTTATGCTACTTGTTGCCAGATCATCACACAACAAAGCTGCTTTTCACTGCATGTTGGTGTAAACACATACAGATCAGGGTCACGCGAGAAGGGTCAGATCAGGACCAAAGGTTTTCCAAGAAAATTGCTCTAAAAGGGTTGGGAGCACAGAAGGGTTGATTATGACCCTAAGCCTTGCGGTTTTAAGCCAGATATAGACGAAAGGTCTAAATATACCTGCAGCCAGATGATGGCAGCATTTCTGCCGTTTGTTATTACACTGAAGCCACTGATGCATGTGCCTTTAGTCAGTCCATCTCTGTGAGATGGCTGTTTTTCATTTAACAAGAGCATTTTGTAAATATGCAGCAAAGTGCAGCATAAGCATAACATAACATCAAATCACAGAGAGAAAAAAAACAAGGTTCCCTCCCTTCAGCGTTTTTTTTTTACACAGCAAAAGCTACACTTTCAACACATAATGAGCCTAATTATTACCAAATGTAGACACTGCTGGAGTGTTAGATGGGAGAAAAAATGGTGAGGTGTTCAAATAGGAAACAGAGGTTCCAGTTGGAGAGGAATACCCACAGGTTTAAATATAGCCCACAACAGTTCTTATATAACAAGTGGGACGTCAGGGTTGTTTACACTGTTATTGCCTGATAAATGAATGGTTACAATCCAGCATTATGTTACACATTTCAAATCCTCATTAATCCAAATTAGCCTGTCACACAATCACACTATTAAATAATAATATGTTAATGGGGGTATCACTCTGCTGCAGCAAAACATATATAAAACGAGTATTAGTTGTGTGATTTGCTTGCACTTTCATTTTACAGTATAAAGTAAGTAGTGGTGTTGTTCAAACGGGTTCTGAATAATTTCCGTTTCTGCACGAGATAGCTGTTGGAAAAGCAGGGGCGGGGTTTGCCTGACTTGAATTTTTCCATCAGCCAATAGGCAGCGTCAGAGCCGGGTGATGGACAGGCACGGCCCCTGCAGAACGCACCGCCCCCCTATGACTCTGTGTTTTATTCTGTTTTTAGAGCAGCAGCGTCACATGTTGTTTTTCTCCAGCATCAGATCAGTCCCTTGGTGCGGTCCCACTGCACAGTTGCTTCTACCGTGGTGGACAGCGGACACAGCTACCGGTTTCTGCGATGGATTAGATACAAAAAAACAGATATATTTCAAGTCATTTAGCTGCGAGTTAAAAAAAGAAAAGGAAAAAGGGAGTTTGCTTATCTGGAACTCAAGTGGTGAGAAATGGCAAGTCCTCCGGCGACGGGTGGACACCTGTTATCTAATGGGACGAACGGTGTGAAGAAGTACGGATACCTGAGGAAGCAGAAACACGGACACAGGCGCTTTTTTGTTCTCCGGGAGGCGACCGAGCGCTGCCCTGCCCGGCTCGAGTATTATGAAAGCGAGAAGAAATGGAGAAACAAGTCCGCCGCGAAACGGGTCATAACTTTGGACTCATGTCTGTGCGTAAACAAACGGGCCGACGCCAAACACAAGCACCTCATCGCCCTCTACACCAAGGACGAGTACTTCGCCGTGGCTGCAGACAACGAGCAGGAGCAGGAGAGCTGGTACATGGTGTTGACAGATCTAATAGCTGAGGGGAAAATGTACGACAGCCCCGCTTCCACCTCCTCTTTAGTGGGCTTTGAGGAAGCCAACTACGGACTCATGACTCCTGCAACAGCTGCCTATAAAGAGGTATGGCAGGTCAACTTGAAATCCAAAGGCTTGGGTCAGATCAAGAACCTCACTGGAGTGTACAGGCTGTGTTTGTCCAGCCGGACCATCAGCTTTGTCAAACTGAACTCAGAAACAGCTGCTGTCAGTTTACAGCTCATGAACATCAGGAGATGTGGCCACTCAGACAGCTTCTTCTTCATAGAGGTGGGTCGCTCAGCGGTCACTGGGCCTGGGGAGTTCTGGATGCAGGCGGAGGACTCCGTGGTGGCACAGAACATCCATGAGACCATTCTTGAGGCCATGAAGGCCATGAAGGAGTTGTCTGAGTTCAGGCCGCGGAGCAAAAGCCAGTCCGCCAGCACTAACCCCATCTCTGTTCCCACACGACGCAACCTCAACAACCTCCCCCCCAGTCAGACGGGCTTGGTGAGGAGATCCAGAACAGATAGCATGGCAGCCATGTCCCCAGGGAGAAAGTTCACATCCTGTCGGATAAGAACGGCCAGCGAGGGGGACGGAAGCGTGACCCGACCTGTGTCCATGTCCATATCTGTGAACGGGAGTCCCACCAGTCCAAACTCTGGGAATCACCTCATCAGGTCTCACACGCTCAGCAGTGGGCGCACCTGCAGGATGCTAGAGTCCTCCTCCAACCTGCATCATAGCCGGTCCATGCCGGTGTCCAACTCCCCACCGGGCACCTCCAGCCCCATCAGCATGTCTCCCAGAATGGGGGGTAGTATCTCCACTCCCGACAAAGCTAGGCGTCCTTTCAGCTGCAGCGCCTCCATCTCTGGCTCCCTCAGCGACACAGGCTTCATGCTGTGTGACGATTACAGCTCCAGCCCAGGGGAACCTAGATTCCTCCCCTTGACACGCAGTGACACCCCTGAATCTCTGTCCAGCACGCCTCCATCCCGTGACATCAGTGACCCTTGTGGCTACATGACAATGGAGGGGGGGAATGGCAGCAGGTCTGCGGCTGGCGGTGATGCTCTGGCATATGACAAGGCTTACAGGAAGCGGACGCACTCCCTCACCACACCACGTCAACAGAGGGTGGTGACGCCGCTATCCTCAGCCTCCCTGGATGACTACACACTCATGAGGATGGCCCACGGCCAGAACTCTCACTCTGCCTCTCCCAAAGTGTGTTACCCTGAGGATTATGGAGACGTTGAAATCGGTTCATCCAGGAGCTCAAGTAGTAACCTTGCCGATGATGGCTACATGCCAATGACGCCAGGTGTAGCAGCCCAGTCTGGCAAGGTAGACAACTACGTGCCCATGAGCCCCATGTGTGTCTCAGCACCAAAGCAAATTGTGAACCCTAGGGTGCACCCTCAGGCTCCTGCCAACGGCGGCTACAAGACCAACTCCCCCTGCAGCAGCTCTCTGGAGGACAACGGCTACATGAGAATGTGGTGTGGCTCCAAATCCTCAATAGAGAGCCCAGACAGGCATAGTGAATACATGAACATGTCACCTGGAAACCCTCCTCCACTCCAGACCCCCCCTGAATACTACTTGGGCCTGTTGGCTGGTGAACCTGCATCAATGAGGTCAGCTTACCAGGCTGGCTCTCTCACGCTCCCTGCTAAACTTCAGGCCTCCAAGAATGAGGAAAGCAGCCAGTATGTGTTGATGAGCCCTCAGAGTTTGAGGCAGAGGGCAGGGGAGTCAGACTATTATTCAATGATGCAGCCCAGTGCAGCTCAGACTTCACCACTGAGCCCCTCTGTACCCTCCCCAGTCAGACACGGGCGGGCAGAGAGCCTGCCATACAGAGGAAGGCTCGGTAGGCCTAACAGGCTATCCCTGGACACCCTGAGGACCCTGCCCAGCATGAACGAACACCCCCTGCCCGGAGAACCCCGGAGCCCTGGGGAATACATTAAAATTGACTTCAGCTGCGCCAGGTTCTCCCCACCCTCCATTGTATCCACAGAGAGCCAGTCTTCACTGGGCTCCAGCGGTGGATGCCCGGGGAGGTCCTCTCTGACAGACTACATGAACCTGGAGCTGGGCTCACGATCACACAAGGAGGCAGACACTCCCGCTGAGCCCTTGGACACACTCCCAGAGTTATCCATGTGCTTAGTCGAAGATGGAGTGTACCATCTGGATAGCGAGAAAGGGTCTCAGGGTGATGAGGTGAAAAACGATTACACTGAGATGACATTTGGCATGACCAGCTCGCCTCCACAGCTTGTTCCTCAGAACACTGCAAGGTATGTATATCTGTTGGGAGGGAGCCATTTTAAGTGTGTTATCATTAGTAAAAATAGTGACTTTTCCTCTTATCCCTTGCTTCTGCAACAGTGTGAATTTCCCCATTGTGGGATTATTAAAGGATTTTGAATCTTGAATCTTTTGATTCAGTAATTATTATATTATTAACAGTGTGTACTGTGTGTTGAAACAGGCATTTTAATTACTCTGAATGAAAACATTTTTACTCAATGAATAAATGTACAATGTGTAATGGAAAGTGTCTGATAATCAACATTATCACCACTAATAATGTGGAGAAAAAAAACATAAACCAATATCCATGGTTGATTTCCTTTTTAATAAAGGTATAGTTATCAAAGGGAGATGGTAGTAACAAGAAAAAGGATAGGATGTGAATTATGCAAAAGTGTCTATGACTCGACGTGACGTAAATATCCTGAATATTTTAGCAATTTAATATTTTAAACCTTTGGTTAGTAGCTTGATGGTCTGTTTTTTTTACATGTATGAAAATAAAAGCTATTTCGAGACTTAAAATGTCATATTTTAAACTTTGTTCTCCAGCAGCCAGAGTATCCGGGATAGGAGGCTGTCTCTGGAGGACCAGGGAGTCCCAGGAGGCATTGGGGTCTTCCTGCTCGGGGCCACCTCTTCCTCCGCAGTGGACCCCAACTGCTCCGCCAAGGTGATCCGGGCCAATCCGCAGGGACGTCGGCGCCACAGCTCCGAGACCTTCTCTTCTACCGCCACCGTGACACCGGTCTTCCCTTCCTTCGCCCGCGGCGACATGGTGAAGAGACACAGCTCGGTGGAGAACATCTCATCCCGGAGCAGCGAGGGCTCCGACGAGGAGTACGGCAGCCCTGTGAACAGGCAGAGCTCGTCCGGCTACCCAAATGGGCTGAACTACATTGCCTTGAACCTGCTGGGCAACAGGGACGTGGAGAAATGCGAGGACCTGGCTGGCTTCAAATCCACCAGCAGCTGCAAAGGGGGTATCAATGGATTACACAGCTCACCATATGTCTGTTTAGGATTCAAGGAGGCTGCAACCACTGCCAAAGGTGAGTGAGGTTGCCGTCAGAGTTGTTGCTGCTTAATAATTTATCTAAACTTTCAACTTAAAGTCCTGCAGGTGTTATTGTTTTAAAAGGGAGAAAGTGTTTTAGGGTTGTGAAAAATTAGCTTTTTATTTTAAACAAATGGCCAATGCAGTTTGTCTTTACTGTTAGAAAAGAGAGCTGCACTGTACAGTTTGCAGTCATATTGAAGAGAAGAAAACCAAGGATGAAGGCAAACTAGTATTTCCTCCCAGATTCAAATTCAAACTGGCTCTGTGGATTTTAAAAGTACGTGAAGTACTATGTAGGTGGTTCTGATGCAGCTGGTACTCCTCCTACTTCAGAGTACTTTCATATCCTGTAACATGAGTAGCATTTTTGTGACAACTTTAACAATTGAACAGTGCCAATGGGTGTTTGTGAGAGCAGTGGCTTTTGATTTTAGTTGCTATCAGTCACACTTTTACTTTTTTGACTCATTTTATATGAGGTATTCTCAATATTCCCCACAACACGTGAACGCAGCACAAGGCTGCTATAAAACTTGACCTGGCTGAGAGCTCTGAAGTAAACAAGCAGCAGCATGACAGAGCAGGACGCTGCCTCGCTGCTGCCGTCGTGGGCTGCAGATACTAAAAATACACAAGTAGATATAAGGATTCCACCAACACTTATTATGAATGAAAGTTGTTTGTGCAAAAAAAAAAAAGACAGACCACAGATTCATCATAATTCATTTGACACAAGTATTGTTCAGGCCTCCTAATGTGACACTGAGCCCCGGGCATTTCCGGCTTTCCGGTTTTTCAGTTGGGTAGGCTTTAGGATGTGTTGCACATCAATGTGACCTCTATAGACCTCTTATTCCCACCATCCCATAATCAATACAGTGTCCCAGAACATCCCAATGAACCAAATAAAGCTGTGGCGTGGGATAGCAGACACTGTAAACAAAGAGGAACAGCAGAATGTTGACATTAAAGCCGAGTTTGCCCCCCTGTCCCCACGCCATTTACTGGACACAGTGAGCTCACATGTGTTTACGAGCACGTAGAAGGTTTGGAGCAGGAGGGGGGGGGCAGGGGGCAGGGGGCTAACGCTGACATGTGAGGCCCAGCACAAGTGCATATGTGTTTGTGTCCTTGTAGGCAGCAAGGGAAAACAACAAAGTAGGCAAGTTGCTATGCATCCATGAGGTAACTGGATGTTAACGGTCCACATTCCTGGCTGAGCGGGTTTGAAAAGTTGCTGTGAGAGGGGCCTGTTTTTGTCCCAGCACCAGGCCATTTGAACAGAAGCTGGCTTTTATTTCACCACGTGGCTCTTGTGTAAGAGAGAAGTTGAAAAAAAATCTATACTTATTTTAAGTTTATTAGTCAGTGATGTTCTGGTAAATAAAGAGGAATGTACAAACCAAAGCAGCCCACACAGTATGGAAAATCAATTACCTTCATTTATGCATTCTTTAAATGTACAACTGTGTGACAACCTTGACAGTGACATGTACTGTACATGACACAAGTAAAATGGCTCTTTTTCAGTTAAACAGGCGGTAAACTGACTTAATGATAGTCTGCTGCATGGTAAATTTCATTTAATTTACAGCAAAATGACTCAAAACGTGCTCGCATGATTGTTTTTATCGAAGCTGTGTCCGTTGGCACATCATCTCTACTCATGTTTTGATGGAGTACAAATATTTTTATGGTGCTAAGACAGCTTGAATGTAATTAAGTAGAGAGAGGGAGGGAAAAGAGTCAAGCACATACATGTGGACTGTAGCACGTACGCATGCAGAACAGCTAGGGGTGTTTTTTTTCTTCTCCCAGGGATCTTGTTTTCCAGTGGTGTAGCCTGCATCCGCATACACTTGGTGGAGATGTCCAGAGAGAGACTGGCCTGTTTTGTTTTCCAGTGCCTGGCTGATTGTGGGAGAGTGAATGAATGCGTGCATAATGGGGCAGGATGGCACGTGCACTCCACTGCCCTTCTGCCTCATTAGGCTGTTCACTTAGCAGAAGTAAGACAAGCAGAGAGGGGGAGATGGAGCACAGCCTTGTATGCTCAGTAGAAAGAGGAAGGTGTGGGGGGGGGGCTCGGGCTTTTTAAAGCAATAAATAAACTCATTGGTGAGGCCCCCTTCAACTAAGGTGCATTTTGGGAGCGCAGGATGACAGACCCGATAACTTGTTTACTGAACACTCAGTCCCACTGCTGTGTGGCGAAGTGGGGTGAAGGAGGTCAAAGTGTGCCACTGGGTTTTTGGTGTCTAAAGTCGGCAGGTTTTCATTCCAGCAAAACACCTTCTACACTACTGGTGAAATGCCACCGCTCTGGACGAAGATGTTTGTCAGGAAAAAGAATCAGCCCCAACAGGCGCTTAGAATTCAGCCCCCCAGCCACATGTAACAGCCTCCTTGGTGAGAAATGTGACTGCACTGTTTTGAGTCATCAAAACCCTGAAGTCATAAGCCTTTGACAGCTGGATACGTTCTTCTGGTGCTCCACCTAGAGTTAGCTTAGATGTCTTAAGCCTGTCATAACGGACAGGTTTGTTTACCTCTTGTTTTGTCTGCTGGCCAGCCCATGTGACTCGGAGGTGGCGTTTACCTCTGCCCTTCCATCTCTTCTCGTAGCCCTGGCTAGCCACAGCTCAGCCAGGTGGATGTTCTGTACCAGACCCGGATTAGCCAAGTCAGCCGTCTCTGTTCCCGTCTGACTAATACCTTTTATCTAACGGCCCTGCTCCCACTGTGGGGATTCAAGAAGCTTGATTTGCATAGTTAGATGATTCTCACTACAGTTAGGCGTATCTAACAGTATTGATTTGATTGCCTTTACTATTACTATTCATAATCGTCATCAGGCATTATAGTAGGTAGAAGAAAGGGGATAGAAGGAGGGTAAAAAATTATAAGGCGTCTCCAACACCGGAGGAGCCCTGGTGTGTGTGTGTGTGTGTGTGTGTGTGTGTGTGTGTGTGTGTGTGTGTGGTTGAGGGGGAGGAATGGGGGGTAAACCACTCTGCCCTGTCTTCACACACATGCGAACACTCTTATTATACTGATTTCCCTTCCAATACCCACACTAGCACGTAAACATACCATTATATGTCTCTTTCTCATGCACACACACACACACACACACACACACACACACACACACACATCCCTACCTACTCACTCTCTCTCCGTTAATAACAGCCCACCATCTGCCGCAACCACAGGCTGCAGAGAGCATGACCATCAGCATTGTGTGTGTGTAATTCATCGGCCAGATTAGAAGCATTTGTGTCCATCTACTGAAATCCTGCTTCCTCCCAACGTCATTGAGTCGGTAGTATTGCGAGTGATGTCATCGCAGGGATGATGTGGTGGGTAGATCCAAATGTACCCAGAGCACATATATCCATGTTAATTACATTTCCTGTGATGTGTGTGCGTTGCAATGTCAGAGGATGCAGCGAGCGAAAGGGGTCTAGCTGCACAGCCACGCATCCCTAACTCGCTCTGAGCATGCTTGGTAGATGCTCCTGTCATTACAAGGTGATTTTGATGTCATAAACTTAGGCTACATTTTTTTTCTTTTTTTTTTTTCTGACATTTTAGAGACCAAATCTGGGTTTTTTCACTTGACTCTCTGCTGCTCTCACACACACAAACACACACACACACACACACACACACACACACACACACACACACACACACTTAGACTTAGACATTTGGATAAGGTCTGCATTGTTACCAATTTGTTTTTCCAATGCTGGAATTCTGTCCAACATCATTACTTTGTGGCGCCCATGTGGCTCTATTTGATTTTCTACATGTCACATTTTGTTCTGGCATTGTTCTTTAAGGTGACACCTGATTATAGCCATCAGCCTGATTGTTCAATCCATTGTTGCTGCATCCCTGCACACTGGATCAAACACACACAAATACACACAAGCTGTTGAATAGTTTATTTACATCTGCATCAGGCCTGTATTGAAGCTGAGATGTGGCAAACATTACAAAGCAGTGCAGATAGCCAAGGCAGGAAATCTAGAAATGCCATGTTACTTGATATATAGAGAACAAACATGCACACGTAACACCGCAGGCTCTTGTGTCAGAGTTTCCAGGCTGTGTGTGTGTGTGTGTGTGTGTGTGTGTGTGTGTGTGTGTGTGTGTCGTAGCACGGGGAGGAGGGGCGCTAAAGTAGGCCGGGATGTTCCAGACAGAAGCGCTAGCTGCTAGATAACTGCGTGGCCAGCGTTCCCCACATTTAGCCAGCCACGGCTCCAGATGAGATTACAGCCTCTGCAGGCGAGATTAGATGGCCTGGGCTAGATCAGTGAGAGCCTGCAGCCACTCCACGGACAGCAGCTGGCTAATACGTAATGCAAGGTGTGGGCATATGTTAGCTTGAGCCTGTCCAGATTTCGGTTCATCGTAATAAAGCACAAATCACGCTAAAATAAATAGAAATATATGTTGGCTATAAAATCTGGGTAGCACTGAAGACAAATGTTCCTTCACATCAGCCATCTACTCAGTGTTTATAAGTGAATTCTGTATGTTTAAATAGTGAATTATATAAAATACAGGGACTTATTTTAGGATTTATTGACTTAACATCCATAGTGTTCTCAACTAACCTCCATCCTTCTTTGTTTATGATTTTATCGTATAAAAATAGAATTAAGATGATTTTTTTCTTTACATGTGGAGTTGTGGACTGGATGAAAGCTCCAAAAATGGCAACTTTTCAGGAACTAAGAACAGCCTTTCTTTCAGCACGACGGCTGTGCATTTTTGAGGTTATCTGACAGCTTATTTAAGGGTTTCATCAGCCTTACACTGAGAGAGGTTTTCCAGCCCAAAGACAACCATGTAATCTTTGTGTGGTTTCATGACACATGGCTGCAGCAAGGATATTGTCCTCCTGAAAGCCAGTGCCCTCACATCTCTAGGGCTTGCCTCCTTCGTCCCCTCTCCCCGTTCCCACACACACATTTAGTTGTACAGCCCTCCCTTCACAGCTGGACTCCATCTCTTCCTGGAAGCTTCTAGTTTTCCCAGTGTCCCTCCCTCCCTCCCTCCCTCCCATTGACCACCACTCTGCCTTAAGTAAATCCTTCCTTCTTTCAGCTTGCAATGCCCCCAACCCCTCCTCCACACACAGGCTGTTACCAGTGGCCACACCATCCTTAATCCATAATTACCAATGCAATATAAATGCAACTTCAGTTTTTCTCTCTGTGTATAATATCAGAGATGCATCAACTACTGTATTGCTCGCTGCCACTACTGCTAGCTCGTTCTCCTCTGCTCAGCGTGTGTCCATAGCAACACGGCAGTGCGAGAGGAGACCCCCACCCCCCATCTTTCTACATCCCAGATTATGTAATAACGACCGTTGCAGACCAGTCTCCCACTTCCAGCTTCCCCCTGCTGTCCTTTAAGCGCTTCCTGGGAAAAACAGCTGGTGTGTTAAGAAATGACACACACCATCTAACCACCACACGATGGGATTGGGATGGGTTGGGGTGGAGGGGTGACCAGTCCAGGTGGAGCAGAGGGAGCTAAACACATCATGGCTGAAATGAAACAAAATGCATAATGCATAAATACCGTCATTCAACACAAATAATACACATAAAACAATCACATTAACACATCCCAAATCCCTTCTATTTAACGTGTGTGTGCAGCACTCACTGTTCTTGTTATTCAAGCTGCTTTTCCCAGTGGCACCTTGTTATTGTGGCACAGAACACAGCCTAATCTGAGTCTGAATGAGTTCACACTGTACAGTATAAGACTGCATTGTTGGTACTGGTGGTGTTTGTGGGAAAATAATCTGACTACAATTTGGGGTTAACTCACTTTTTTGAAAATCAGATAGAAAGGAGGATTCAAAATATCTCTACTCACACCTGTGATTCTACAGCTAATCTAGAATTGTCTCTACATGTCTCATGTATTTTGAAGTTTTATGCAGTATTCAATTGGAAGTTTGGAATTTGTATTTTTCATTAAATTACCCACAGTCCCACAAAACAAGCTGGTTATTTGCTATAGTTTGAATAGTGATTTATACTTAAAGAACTATGTGTATGTGTATATAGCAAACTTGAATGTAAACAATGCACAATTTTTTATTTTTGTATTTTTTATTGGCTTTGGCAATGTTTTATGAGGAAGGAAATGTATTTGGTAATGCAAATTATTTGATTGACCTAAAAGATTCACACAATGAGTTCTGGTGAGAAGTGCTGAATGTAATTATAACTTTTGATTGTATACAAAAAGACTTCACAGTGCAGCTTTAAGTCTCCATATATTTCATCACTGTTGGCCTTTAGCTGGTCCATAGGTATTTATTCACTTCCACTTCGCTAATGGCAATGCACCACATTTGTATTTTACATGTCACAAATTTGAGTAAAATTTGCTTGCAAATGGCTACAAATGTTCATCCTATAGTAGTTAATAGTATGTGATTGTTAGAGAACATAGCCAAAGAGTGTTGATATAAGATATTTCTACTACTAACTCCTTCTTTTTCTCTCTTGTCATCTCTTTCAGACTGAAGGACTCTTCAATCCTCTGTCTTGGCGTCTTCACTGACCTCGAAAACCAATCTACTTTGCCCTTTCACTGGGCTCTGTGGCCCTAAAAGACTATCTGGACCCTTAGCAACACTCACACAGACACTTTGGAAACAAGCAGGCCACCATCTATGCATGTCATGAATTCACTGAAGGCGGGCTGGGTGGCTGGGTGGGTGGATGTGTTGTTGTGTATTGGTGTGTCTCGGTGTGTCTCATGTTCCCTGCGCTTTCACAGGCTATTTGTCCTGTGACCTACATTTTGGCGCAAGCACAGAAGCAAAGATAGTCAGATAATAACAAAACTCTAATGGTACCCAAATACTATTTATTAACTTGAGGGTAGTTTTATGACTGCCTGTATGAGTGTGAGTGTGTTTCTGAGACAAAGTACAACCAACTGGTATGACAGTGAACAATGAAACTTACTATAGAAATGGCCCAGGGAGCGATGATACCAATGTACACTGAGTATATAACTATATTTAGATTAGATATGTTATTTATTTTTGGAAGATGAATGTCTGATAAGACCTACCCAATGCCTTAATGTCTATACTGTGCTAATGTTTTCTATGAAATAAGAGATAAATATTCTATTACCGTATGTCTGTTTGGACCTACATCTCTATATTGTTATTCTATTGTGGAGAGTAAAAAGCCTAGCTTACCAGGAAAAATATTATTTCAAAAATGTACATTACAGTGGAGCTGCTTATGATCTGATTTATCGTATTGATATTAAAGTATTTTCTTAATAATTTCTTATTTATTCTAACCTAGTTTATTTTTTGTCCAATTAAAGCTCTGGACTTAAAGAAATATATTTCTAAATGTCTTTAAAAGTTATGCATGTCTTTATAACTCAATTCAAACACCACAACACCAGGCATCAGAATGCACTGTACCTCCCACAATTAGTCACTTGAGCCTAAAAACCTCACACACTCCTACCTTCAAACCTACGGCCTGCTGTTGAGCTTGATGCAGGCCGCCCTGCTGTGAATCATTTAACTGTACAACTGTATAGTTGAGGGGCCGATGGAGGGGTGGAGCCAATGAAAAATGTCAAGGTTGGGACACAGTCGAGACGGTTTCTAGTCAACTAGTGAGGGCTGAAGTGATGGGGGAAAGGGGCCGCCATTGTCAGCAGGGCTGGACAATCATCGAGGGGAGGGGGGCTCTGCAACACCGAAAAAGTAGAAGAAAAGCGGCCAACAGCCACATCTGGTGCCATCACGGAGGTTCCCTGGAGAACCAGCTGTCTGGAAAATATATTTATATGGCAGACAGCACAGAAAGTATGAGCTTGCTGAAGAGAATTATGTAATGTTACAGAAGAGAATTATGTAATGTTACAAGATAAAGCAAGACTATGTAACTATATCACTAAGTGATAACTATGTAACAATTACAGGATAATGCTCAATATTAAAACATAGTATAATAGTTGTAGAAAAATCATCAAGTCACTAAACTGGTTTAGTAAAGTACCGTACACAAGACAGTATCTAATGTTTGCTAACATTAGCCACCGTCTGCTACTGTATGACATTAGCTACCATTAGCTACTGGCTGACATTAGCTATTGTCTGCTACTGGCTGACATTAGCTGCTATTAGCTACTGGCCGACATTAGCTAACATTAACCACCGTTAGCTACTGGTCATACCAGAAGCTAGCAACAAAACTCTTGTTCATAGTGAGCTTAACAGCAGCCACTGTGGCCAAATGCTAACATGTAGTATAACACAAGTATACAAACCGACTTGGTAAATGTCAGTAACACAGCAGTATCTATCTAAAGTTTGATAACGTTAGCTAATATTAGCTACTGGTCATACCAAGGCTGTAGCAAGGGCGTTTTGTAATGTGTTATTTCTTTCAAAAGTTACATATTCTTGTTTTAATCTGAAAAAACTGACGCTGGTCTTTGCTGCATCATTCACTGTGCCAACTCCAAATGGCTCACAACCCCTTTAGTGTACAGTAGATTGTAAAACTTTTAACCATGTCTGAATGTATCACTGAGCTGGTGGAAACACCACAGAAAGATAATGTGGAAATGGTTTTGACAGAGTTGAATAATATTGGAACTGTACCACGCTAAGTTGTGGTATCTATCTACAGAGTCTTGAATGTGTATATTGTGTACATAGAAAGAATTTAACTAAAAACAATCTATTGAAAATACATATAGATTTTACCTACATTGCAATGATTTTCCTGTGTAAAGACTTTGGCTACCGATTTTTAAAAAGGGGATGGGGTTTTTGTTTTGGGTTACTGTATGCTTTTCTCCCTCGCAGTCCCTGTGACTATATGAAAAAAAATACTCTGTCTATTTAATTATTGAGATCTTTTTGCCTTGTTGACACACTTTACCTAATTGCATATGCAATAGTGACATGAATACAATCTAGTTTACAACCGTGGAACCAAATGTGACATTGCATTGATTGATTGATTTTCTTTTTGTGGCAAGCAGAAGCTGTTTTGCTCCTTGTACATTTCTCTTTCTGCCAAGTGTTTTGTTTTTGTCGCTGGGAACTTTGTTCTTGACATGTCTCAAAGCGCTTTCCCCATTTCTGTGTCCATGGACAGACTTTTCTTTTACAGATTGATCTTGGATTGACTCGGTCTGAATGTCGTTGTCTTCCATTGTACATAGTTCAATATACTGTTTATTGTGATGCTCACAAGAGATGATTATAATGATTTATAAATTCTGGTAGTCAAGTATTGCTTTTGTCTGTATTGATTATGGATAGCAACCTACAGAAATAAATGATTTATTTAAAGAGGTACAACTTTGTCTTCATTTTTTATTTCCTAAATGACAAATAGTAGTATGTGGTAATGTGTGGTATTATATTAAGACCAAAGTTGTTATTATTATGATTATTATGATTATGATTATGATTATGATTATGATTATTATTATTATACATTTATACAAATATAATTATTTATAGAAATACCTTTTTCTAGCAGTTCAGTAAAGATAAATATAAAAAAATTAAAATGAGTGTTTTTTTAAGTACATCAATGTACTTAAAAAAACACTCATTTGGACAGGACTGTTATACAGCAATATATATCTAAAGTTTGCTAACGTGCTAACATTAGCTATCGTAAGCTACTGGTCATACCAGACCAAGTAAGGCTGTAGCAGCAAAACCACTGAGTGTATTGAATTGAGACAGGTTTTATTTATTGCTTATGAATTCAACTTTTAATTTGTAAGAATAATGTGTTATTTTGTCTTTCAAATGTTACATAGTGTCACTATAATTAGTTTTTCTCCTGATGACAGATTTAAAGTAATTTAAAAACATCAGTTTGATATTGCTTAACTATGATGTTACAAACTATTTTGTCAGTGCAAAAGTATAGGCAAATTGATTGGAAATTAGGTCATCGTCCTCAAACCACTGATTATGAACGTCACAAGACTCCTAATCGAGTCCTGCGGCTTTTCTTCTCCCATATCCACTGGAATATCATGCATTTGGCACAAGGTCCAATAGCTTCCTGACTGTGTGCCGAGAGAAGGATATCCTATTGTCTCTTCGTCCTGTCGAGAGTGAGGAGCTGAACTCTCCGGGCGACACTCTTTCCGTAAGTGTTTTTATTATAGACGGAAGCTGAGGCAGGAAGCTTATACTGAGCCAATGACTTCCAGCCAAGCCATGCGTCTCCAGAAAGGACTGCATAGTCAGAGTCTGGAGCTAGCAGTTTCAAAGCATTAAGTAAACAACACATTTCACCTGTTTTTAAGTCCCACACACTCTCATGCAGCTGTCAAACAGGAACCTTGTGGGGTTTTTTTACCATGCAGTTATCTTATTACACATGTTCATGGTAAGATATAGGAACATTTTCCATTGACAAGGTTACATTTCTTATCTTTGGTTACTTATTTATGGTTCAAACGTGACATTGAGGCTTAACAGAAGAAAAAAAAACTTTTTTTCATTTGGTATCTAGTCATGCAAACAATTTGGGTTTTATTTTCCAAGGTTTTGAGACTTTCGCTGTCAGTGGTGAATGGAATTGTGTTTGCAGTATGTAACCCTCATCCTGCCAAAGTATTTAACATACAAGGACTAAAACTAAACTAAAAAACTGATTATTAATATTTCAGGGAAGTTACAGTTAATTTGCATGTTGTGTAAAACAAAAATACAGAGCACATGAGGAAATGCATATATCTGCTGCATCTGTGTCTGTCCCATACACACAAGTTCTGGAGTTGTGACCATAGTGACCATAGACTGTATATAAAGATTGACGACGCATCGCTACTTCAATCGTTTTATGTGTTTCAGGTGAACTGACCCTTTAAAACAGGTTTGACTCTGTATGATAAAAAGCATGACTCTGAGACTAGGCCGGTGAAATAAAAAGTTCAAGTTTACTCAAGGTCGAAAACAGGCAAAAGTCGAAACCAGGCGGGCAGGAGAGATGAGACAAACTTATCCAATAGGGGATCGATAGAGGGCAGGAGTCCAAAAGGCAGGCAGGGGGTCATAAAAGGCAAAGCTGAGGCAGGCAGAAAAAATGGCTGAAACACTAAGCCGAAGCACAATAGAAGATCTGGCAGAGGAGTTAATACATGGCAGGGGAAGAAAGAATTGTCTGACAACACCATTCAGGCTACTACTGTCATTCTACATATATCAATTTAATTAGTCACCCTGAGTCTCACCCAGTGTGTCCCCTTGAAACACAGAAACCATCTGATAATGAAAAATATCCCAGCAGTTGCTTTAGTGTTCTTTATGGGCATGAGGTTCCCAACACTCCAGTACAGACACAAAATGAACAAACACACGCTCGCACGCACGTACACACACACACACACACACACACACACACACACACACACACACACACAAGCAGCCACTGAGGGCACACTTCGAGCTGGTGTGTATTAATTAGCAGTATGACACTGTCAGTGGGACTTTGCTCTGCTGCCAGACAGAAACCAGCCTTACGTAAGAACCCACCACCAAGCCACCAGGAGGGACACATTGTTCCTCACCCCTCTCTGCACACATTGTCTGTCTTAAAAAAATATTTTTTTTATTCCCTTTTTCTTTAACAAAATCTGTATGGGCACATTTCTGCTCCGAAGGCAAACCACAGGCGGAGGACACAAAACCAAAAGTCTTTGTTGCATGGTGATTTTGTTGTTGCTGGTTGTCTTCCTCAACATAAAGGACAGCTTGCTAAATAAAATGTGTCAGGGTTAAAGGTTCCTAAAATACAGTTTACAGGATGCTCATTTGAAGTGTGTGTGTGTGTGTGTGTGTGTGTGTGTGTGTGTGTATATCTGATCTATTCCTGGATACACTCAATTATTCCCAAATTTAGAATCACATTCACAACCACATGCTTGTACACTCATGCAGAGAAGCAAGAAAGAATTCATCATGGCTGCGATACTGGTGCCATGCAATCTGCATCATCATCATCATACGATTTGGAGGCTTGATTGACTCGAGCTCTTGACCTTTTTTGTGCCCAGAAGTCTTTGAAGATCACAAAATTTCCAATTTCCTGTGAAATCAAGTGGCATGCATTCCTTTCCAAAAGGGAACATACAAAGAGTTACAAACATGTGAACTAAATTAGTAGCGGAAAGTGGATTTGTTAATTTGTTTACACACAGGCACATGTAATTATACTGCAAGCACTTGACATCCATCATTTTTTTTACATATTTTATTTGATAGGCCATTTTAATTATTTCTGCTATAAAGCAAATCCGTTTTTCTAGGAAATGTTATTCCCTGAGTTATGTGAGCAACAATCACGGACTTGATGCACCCACTGTTCAGTAGGTTAGAACAGTGTGTGTGTGGTATGCATTGTAGATTAGGGTCTTAAAGAGGGAATAGCTGCTCCTTTGGCAACCTCGTCCACCATGTGCTCCGCTGGGCCTCCCTGCCAGCTTGCTGCCGTGCTGTGCCGCGCCTCTTGAGGGGATTGAGAGTCGCTGGCCCCATTATTTCTCCCTCTATCAGCCTAAGGAGCGTTTCAGCCAGGCTCATTGAACTTCGCCGTGCAGCAGCAGGGCGGAGCTGTGACCCACTTACAGTAGCCAGCTCTAGATCTCCACAGAAGAGAGACAGAGGCACACAGCACTGGTGATCCCACATGAAAATATAACATACTGACATATATTTTAGAAATAGCATACTAAATCAAATCCTAATGACAATACATTGCTTTTGTCATGCAAACAAAGAGGTTTTAACCTACATCAAGGTATGACTTCACTGGTTGAGAAAGTGTGTTGTTTTGTTTTTTTAAAACATGCTATACGCAACTGTAGGTTTGCAAATGTTATTGTTTTGTGCCTGTAGATGATGAAGTTAGCTCATCACCTTGGGAGCCAATGAGCTGAGTGCACATTCATTTACACAGTCTATATGTTATCACTGCTGACTATACAAAAAAGATGTGTTCATCCAATGTTGCCTAGTGGCGGTGTTCTCACGAATTAACCACTTGAATGCAAACCATATTATGTACACAACTTCCCAAGGAACTGCCAAAATATTGGCTTTTGTCCCCCTCGTAGTCAGACCAATAGCGGATGGGGTCTGAGATTGGTGTGTTATCATTCTCCCAATTTGCTAATTAGCACCAAACACAAAGTACAGCTGAGGCTGGTGGGAATGTCATTAGTTTTGCAAGTATTTAGTCATAAAACAAAGCATGAATTTAAGTACCAAATTTCACAAAAGCGTCCCGCTACAGAGCTCCAGCCTTGGGCCGGCCCCCTCCAGTGCTGTGACTCATCTCCAACACTAAGACTCATGATGGAAAATCCCTGCTAGGGGTCTCTCGATGACGTTGTGAAGTAGCGTGTGATCATAGGAGGTGTAGTCTTTATTGCCGATGCAAATCTTTTTGACCGACATTGCCATCTCTAGAGCAATGCTTATAGCATGGCTAAAAGGAGTTGGTCCCGCTGCAGCCTTTTCAATGACATGTATTAGAAAGGTCCCAGTTTGAAAAAATACAGTAAAAACATAAATAAGAACCTTGTACCGAGCCTTAAAGGGTTCTTAGGGTTATTGATGACTTTGCATCATTCACGTCTGCTTTTCTGGTTTGTTTCTAACTTGTCAAAAAGCAGGAAGAGAACTGTAGGAAGTGAGAGGTCCTGCGGTCAGCAGCTATCTTGATCAGTTAACAGGCTGCACTCTCTTTACCTCTTGCTCCTGGAGCGACAGCAGCACTCTAAGTTACATGAAGGCCATCAGGTCAATCAGCCTTGATGCATTCTCTCTGAACCTTTTTGGCTTTTATCAGTCATCACTTCTACATGCTTGCCCAGACAGAAAGCTGCCCCAAGGCAAAAATCTGGATGCTTGGCTTAGTATCTGAAGACTGGGCATATTTCATTATGACCTGTCATTTTTGAATTCTTGCTGCAATGCCAGTGAAGGTTTCTGGGTTGAGTTGTCTGCTTGAGAGCCTTACGGACCATGTGTGGGAACACTGGTATTGTCTTTGGCTTGTGTCTGCTCAGTTTGACTCAAGCCAAGGTGGTTTAAGTTGGTACAGAGTGCATTTAATGATCACTGATGCTTTATTAGCATTATTTGGTACTCATTTTTTAGGATTCTTACTAACTCTTACTTACTGTTAGTATTATGCAAGAAAAGATTTCAATGAATTGGTTAGGAGAATAAATTACATGCATGTGACTTTGCGTGTGTCAATGGAAAATCTCTGCAGCTCGGTCCATGGCATTCAGACTCCACGTGTTTGGACAGCATGTGGAGCCCAGGTCCCGCCCACTGCTCACAAACACTCCTGCTGCTGTTTACCACGCTGGCAGTGGAGTGGAATAGACTCCAGCCTGCCGGTCTACATGCCATCTTATCAGCCGATACTCTCTCACAGCCCGTAAACATGTTTTGCAAAAGACATTCTCTGGGAAAACACTGTTTTAAAAGAGCCAAACCTAAGTCGACTCATGCTTGTTTCTCGGATGAGCTGGTATGATATCAAGTGGGCTTCTCCCCCCTTTTTCAATCCTTATTTATTTAAAAAAGACCTACTTGTAACTTCTGCTCTTCACCAGTCTTCACACAGGACACATCTTTGCATCTGTAAAGTCTTGCTAGATTGCGCCAGGTTGTTTGTGATGTCGTTATCAGACTTCTCCTGCTGTCTCAAGTGGGCTGAATGATTTTTTCACTTATTGAACCCATCCCCACTTAGCTAAGTGCTCTTGTCTCGGTTTTCAAACAGGCGGCAACAAAAGCACATAACATTGTACCTTTTTTCACTGTACATGAGCCAGGACATGCACATATTTGTGTTTGCATGTAATAGATTCACTTTTGGGAAAATTCTGTCCTTGACCTAAACTGGTCCTCTGCACTATTGAGTAGTACTCTTGCCTAGACTACACCACTGGAAGGTAGCAACAAAGGAAGTGATGAAATAGGTCCAGGAAGCTAAAAACTAGCATGGCTACACTGATGTAGCCTTACTAGCTAGGCTGACATGCTAACTTGTAATTTATTGATCCAGAGATCAGTTAAGTGGTTGTATTTCCTAAATTTCAGATTTGTATTTGTTGATGGCAAATACAATTCATGGATCTGTAGACTATGTAGCCTAATAGAAAGCGTTGGACATTTTGGGAAAAACTCCTGATAATAGACTGGTAAGACATACCCCAAATACTGTATAAATATCTGTCTCAGTATGCTCTCCTTGTTTTTGTCTACATAACGTACCTACTTGCCCTTATTCATATATTTTACACTTATTGAGGTTTAAAGTTTACAACATTCATCATGAGCGTCAACCAGAAGTATCAACTCATTTGAAATGTCATCATAGTCTAGTCATCATATTTTATGTTTGTATGTGTATGAACTTTTGATGAAGAAAAAAAAGGTCACAAATGGCGTGGGATCGCTACATGAGTCACTGAAGGCCTCAGGCTGAACATGTGAACACACATTGGGTTCGTGGACCAATGAAAAGCTTGCTACACCCGTACTTTGCATGTTCAGAGTTTGCATGACCTTTAAATGAGGATGAGAGGTTTCAAGCTATTTACTTTACACTCTCAGGAATCCTTTTGGCTTGCAGCTACATTCTTCTGAAAGATAATTATAATGTTATATATTACGATCCTGAGAATCATCTACATTTCTAAATTGATGTCTTTAAACAGCATATATTTCTTCTGAGGATGTTTTTCAGCATTTCGTATCAGTCTTAGATTAATCCAGAACACAGTTAGTAGTGCAGTATGTTGCTAAATTAAACACTGCTGTACTTATATCTTGTTTTTCTGCTCATTTGTATGTTCAAAGTGTAATTTAGCAGTAATTAGCTCTAGCTGCCATAGATTATATATCTGTTTTGCTATTTCTATCTCTTTTCTACAGCCATGCTAGTTGCTCTGTGAGGCTGTTCTTGAGCTAAATGCTCAAATTGGCATGCTAACTATGTCTTCAATGATAATGCTAGCATGTAATGTTTACCATGTTCACCACCATTATTTTAGTGTGTTAGCATGCTAACATTGGCACTAAACACAAAGTACAACTGAGGCTGATGGGCATGTCATTAGTTCACACAAATATTTAGTCATAAACCAAAGTAGGCCTACAGAACAGAATTACAATTTTACCTGATCATGGCACTAATTCAGCGTTATTATAATTCATCCTCTGGGGACCAGGAATGTGTGTGAATGAGCAATCCATCCAACAGTTGTCATGACATTTAACTAAAAGACAACCTGCTGTTGGCGCGGAAAAATTATTCTTAATTTTTGAAAGTTTTTTCAAAAATTAAAAAGTCTTGACATGAGTCCAACATATTGTTAGCAACTATAACTCCCCACTAATGACAGGCTTACTGGCCTATAGGTAAGGTAGTCTCTAAGGCCATCCACAGATACAGTTCATCCTGAGGATTCACTGTGCCACATGTATGTTTAACATTAAAACATGATTTACAAATTCATGCCAACAATTATTAGGCTTTTTTAATAGCTTAGGATTCTATGCAAAACAAGGTATGTATAAAGGCTTTTAGGCTGCCCTACACGTTATTGTAGGCCCAGTTTAATATGCAACTTAATTTTATACAATATATGTAGTAGGGGGTCCCTGCTCTGTCTCTCTTTCAGTTAAGGGGTCTTTGGCTTAAAAAACGTTGAAGACCCCTGGTCTAGACCATTAGACCAAGTGACTTTGCCATCACTAGAGTCATATGGCATGGCTACAAGGCTTGAGGACCAACACCCGATTTTACGTCATTTAATCCATTTATTATCATGAAAAGACTTCTTGCTTTTTTCCTGTAATTATACAAATCTCTTTAAAGTCATGGAAAAGCGGCATAATAATGCAAAAAAAAAAACATGACATAAAGCCTGTCAGCTTATCCATGTTTCCATCTGTGTGTGTCTGACCTTTACTGCCTGAGAAAAAACAACATTCAAGACACAGAGCTGTAAAGAAATCCTTAAAGAGTTTTTTCTCAGGTAATCACTAAAGACACACTACTATGTGTGATCACAGTTTGTTCTCTGTACTTTGGGTTATTTGGGTGCGGGTGTGTATGATGTTCTCACTCCTAACCTACAACAGCGTTCAGGTGCGAGGTAATTCGTGCCACCTGTGTTCAGGCACTGTTCTCAGGAATCACTTAGGAATGTGAACAAACTCCACCAAACGTGTGTCATTGTGAACACACCCTTAAGATGCTCCAGTAATCTAGAATATGCTTGATATGTATCTGGAACAAATAACTGTATATACAACATTTCTTTACTTTACTGCAGTGTACATTTTTTATACAGCTGTGTTTTTCACTGTGTACATTCTATACAGACCCAGTATTTCTGAACACTGGGTGACGTGACATGCTGTTTTCTTGCGTGTCACATGCTCCAGTTTTCTCCGGCTCTGTGGGGTTGTTAGGCCCTCTGTGGTGGAGGAGGTTATATTTCAGAACAGAGTCAGTGAGACACTGATTCTAATGAGGCATTAGCTTAAGCCTATAATGCGGAGCATGGCAGTTTAACATTGAGGGCGGCCCACAGCACACAACCAATTTGACTCACTGGATGTGGGATGAATGATACTGCTGGTGACCTAAAAACTACAAAACACACACACGCACACATGGGTTTTTACAGAATCATGCATATATTTAATTCCATCTGCATTATGTTTTATTGTTAAGCTGTAGTAGTATCCCTAGCACTACTTTTACTCTGGATATTTTGCAGCCTGCAGCTTCAATCCAAATATTTTACAATCAATATTAACAATCAATCAACGAAATACCCAAAATGAAAATGATGACACAGTAGCCTTTATGTGTTGGACATGGTAGCAAGCTAATGACAGAAACTGCTTTTTTGGCAACAAATTAGGCAACAAAACTACCTTGAAGGTTAGGAAACAAAACGTGTTGGTTAGGTTTAAGAAAAGGTCATGGGTTAAAAAAAGTATGTTTGTTACGTAACTTCAGTTACATACATAAGTTACAATAAGTCAATGTTATAATTTTGGTTTCACACGGGACACAAACAGTGGTCTCCTTGGTTAAAGTACCAACAAATAAACATAATCCAGGACAAAATACGCTTCCTTCGAAATGTAATTGATAATGCATGTTCGTTGTATGGGAAGGTCATTTTTGGGAGACAGGTCTCAATATACATAACTAACTAACATAAAAATGAACAGCCACTGGAAAACACCAATATAGGGTGGCGCAGCCTATAGATTTTTAATTTCTTTTAACAAAATATGTCAAAACAAACACCATTGAAGTCCATATTTATTTCTTGCCAAAATTTATTTCAATTTAATTTTGACTTTAAAAACTGACATGGAGGCACACAAACTGATAAACACACTGACTTTATCTTGAAACACCTGTTTGTGTGTCTATGTATGTCAATCAGTCTTTTCCATCAAATTTAAGAACAATTTATTCCTTTACAATCTTTATTTCCATGGGAATTGTATACTTTCACACACAGTGCTACTTCAGTGCTGAAGAGTATTTTAATTTGATTTAAAAAATAAGGACAAATGAAATGTATTGCCTTTGCCTCAGAGACTTAGAACATGTTATACAGCATATACAGTGTCTTCTGTCCAGTTTTGGCTTAAGGCCAAAACCTTATACATTCCTCTGATCTTATCTCTTTAAATGTATTAGTGAGGCTCCTGCATCTGTAATGCGAGCTGTGAAACCAGCACCATGGCTGCCTCTGGGCCTATTATGGCCTTTAGGTTTGCGTCAGTACGCATATTAGCCTTAACACTCTGAGTAATGCTTATTATGTGGATGTCTGCATTAGGACCATCAGTGTATTTAACATGAATGTAATCAGCTTGTTGTTTTGTAATGTAACATGTCTGTCTGCGTCTGTTAAAGCCTGTACCCTCAGGGTACAGTAAAGTTGATCTTATCTTATCTTTCCATTAGCGTAAATGTGTTTCCTATGAATGCATGAAGAGAAAAATGATTTTGTGCTCACTCCTGTTAGATCTTTCAAAGTCCTTTTTAAACCCAGACTTTTATGAACTTTGCTCTAAAGTTGAAATGCATTGCCAAATGAGGAAAACTATCTAAAACCATTTACTTTTAGCATTTAACCTTTTACTAGCCACAAGTTCTGCCGCAGGACACTAGTAGAACCTTTGCGGACTCCTAGTACTATGAAAACATACACAAATAAATACACATTTTCTTTTACCTTTGGACACAGCAAGGCTAGCTGTTTCCTCTGCTGCCAGTATTTATGCAAAGCTAGGCTAACTGTCTCCTGGATTAGCTTTACATTTAATGCAAAGACATGAGAGTGGTGTTGATCTTCTTATCAAGCTCTGCAAGAAAGCAAAGAAGTTTCCCATCATGTTTAAACTGGTTCTTTAAAAGGCAGTCTGACCACTGATGGAAGAAGCATATGGAGAAGTATTTAAGACTTTTCCCAATCTCGAAGATCTCTGCTCCGTTCTCGTTGGTGGCACCTCTGGTGATAAGTGATAATTGCAGGTGTGTTTTTGGATCTCACTTTCATTTGTTTTTAAAGTTTCATGGTCTGTAATCATCACTCTTTTCCTTGTTTATTTGGCTATAGTTACCATTAACTAGCAACACTATCAGAGACCGAAAAAAAAAAACCTGTACGCTGCTTCACCCACGAGTGAGTTGAAGAGCGAGTGTGTTGCATTAGCTGCCCCTGCTGCTGACCAACCACTGCTGGGTGATAGAAAATGGTCACTAACTTTGCGCTGCATGTGATTTTTCCCAGGAATGTCGCCTCAGACACCCTGTTCATAATACTGCAAACACAAGGGCTTTCATCAGTGGGCCACAGGCTCAATCACCATTGTGTTACTTCATTCGGCAATAGTGATTTAACAGACATTTAAATAAATGACAATCTTCGAGATTATTACTTTACATAAACAGCTAAAGATTTGCTGATTTTGAATACAAAGAAAGCAACTTCACTTGCAAGATTCTGCACAACACGTGATCAGATATACAGTATGTATATATAGGACTGAAGATATTTCAACTACAATAAAACTGTATAGGGATATTTGGTTAGCAGCCTATTTCAGTCTTCAGCTCCAAACTCAAAACGTTCTTCCAGCATTCCTTGTCACTGTACTACATTGGCAAATAACTGACTGCGCAAATGGATGCTTACAATTCTTGTTGATTACTGAGCTTTCTAAGCCATTCAGAACTTAATGACAGCTTGAGTTTTGTATGCATGTGGGTCACTGTGGCTCAGATCTGCTCCAGCGTCTGGCTCCGTAGTCAAGCCGGTGCCTCGCTGTTTTTGACCTTAGTCCCGGTGCTTGTTTACCTGCTGAGTGGAATGTGGAGTTATGTAAGGCTTAATCTATCAGAAAGTACATGTCCCTCTGTTACCTGGTCACAGGGCAACACACACGCATGTGCACGCACGCATGCACACACACACACACACACACACACACACACACACGGATGTCCACACTGACTCATACACAGACAAACAGCTTAATGATATGGCCTTCCTGGTACATCCAAACTGTGTTCAAGCAAAAAAACAACCCTATGTACACACACACACACACACACACACACACACACACACACAGCACACATACACACACACACACTGCACACACGAGTGTTAGGGTCCTAAATCCGTCTGTGCTCACTGGGTCCTGACGCGTGACCTTTTATGACCAATAACTGGGCTTTTACAGTCACACAACAAAGATAAAGGCTCACTCAGCTTATGCATGCTGAACACACACACACACACACACACACACACACACACAGTGGAACACACACACCAGTGCGAGTGTGTTACCATTATAGAAATTCATCTACAGCAATCTCCCCTCATGTTTGCTGAAAAAGCACTCCTGACGCATTTCCGCTACATGTTTGTGTGTTATTGACGGGCAGACCAGGTCAATATTTCTTTCCGAAGCTTTCTATTCATGGAACCCATCCTGTTCGAATGATGTGCTGCCCTCATGCATCTCCTCTGCCGTATCATTCTGGTGTGGGTCAGACTGCTCATAAACACTCTCAGAAAATCTGTTATTAACATCATCCGGTATCAATGGGCTGTGGTTTGTAAGGTTTCCACATAACCATATCAGTGTACTGAAAGCAAAAATAGACGTGTGCACACAGAAAGCACACGTGTGACAGATATATGTATATAACCTCTGTTAAACACAATAAAAGACGTAGTAGTGTTGTAACAAGTTTGCTCTGCCTTCCAGTTGAACATACTGTACAGTACATTTCATAACCTTACATTTGAGTAAGATAATTACCTGAACTTCATACTTGTGTAAGTGTCACATGGCGCTACACTTAAAGACAGAGAGAGATTGTCTCATCCTATATGAGACAAGCACTAAAGCTATTCTTATTGGAAAGTCGCAAATTTAAGGTTTTGTTATGTGACAGCAACACTATAGAAGTTCTGTTAATTTACTCAAGAAAGGACTTGAGTCACCTTCTACCTGTCAATAGGTATGTTTGATTTTTTTTCACGATGTACACACAGTAGTGTTATTCCACGGTGAAACTGCTTCCCAGATGCCTCCTACAAACTTTTCACCAGCAGCTGTCTGTAGGTGTTTGAAACCAGGCCCAATCATATTAGTGGGAACAGTAGCACAACACCACCCTCCAAACCGAGGTCACACAGGGTGTAAGTTTGCGTGCTCAGCAGCCAAGTAAATCATCCGTCAAACATGCCAGCCACAAGGCTAAAGCTTACAGAACAGGACAGAGTTGGAGACACGCACTCAGAGGAGCTTAATGGAGAGCGGTGGCACGCAAAGATGCTGTACCTAAAATCTTTCCCCCAAATCCAGCCCTGTGCAAGAGACTCACATATACTCTGTGCTGTCAGCAAACATGCAAAGCCAAGAACATAGATTCAAATAGCACTGAAATCAACACCAGGTGCAGAATACTTAATAGCTAGATGACCAACTGTGAAACCGGGGGACACCTCCTTTGGGGAGCTGTGATAGGCTGCACCGAGGTGTCCAACCAAAAAACTAAATGACATGAGAGTATCTTCATATTAATAGCAAGTGTGCTGTAAACAAAGTGTGACCTTTCATTCTGTGCCTCATGCTTACACAACTAAATAAGACACGCCTGCATATGTTGGGTGAGTGGAGCGGTAAGATGGCTGTTTTGCAGTCAACTTCCAAGTTCTCTTTTTCCAACAAAAAACATAGACTTGATACTTGTTTTTGTCCTACTGAGGAGAAAGCAGAGCTGGGAGGTGGACAGGGTTTCAAATGACTTATTGTTATGGAAACAGCTAGAGCCTGGTCCGATGAGCAACCTGCTTTCTGATACACATTAAAGTCAACAATTGTTATGTTTTTATTATGTTTCATGTTTATTAAGAACTTTATTGACATTTGTAACTGCAGAAGTGACCATTTGCTAAACCCCACCTGCCTTAGTTACTGTTGATACGTCTGTCAAACTTTTTATCGTGCATTTAAAGTGCCCATATTATGAAAAAAACACTTTTTCTGGGATTTGGGGTGTTCTGTTGTGTCTCTGGTGCTTCCACACACATACAAACTTTGAAAAAAATCCATCCATGCTGTTTAGAGTGAGATACGGTTTCTGAATGTGTCCTGCCTTCAGTCTCTGGGTGAGCTGTTCAAAATCGGCACGGCTTGTGACGTCACAAGCCGAAACGAGCAGGCTAACCGCAACCATTAGCTCGTAGCGTTAGCATGCTAACGCTATGGCTAACGCTAGCATGCTAACGCTAGCATGCTACCTCGTTCTCAATAGCAAAGCACTGCTACAACACACACAAGTTCACCATAATCTACAAAAGAACTACTTACATGTGCGCCCTCATTTAGAAGTCTCCCAGCTAATCCTGCCTTGTAACTGACCGAAGTTGTAGAAACAGCCTTTCTTTTACTGTCTATGGAGCTAGCTAGCTGACATGATCTACATCTGAGCTACTGGGCATGTGCAGTGCAATCAAAGATAGTACAGAAGAAGAAGAAAAGAGGTCTCACTCTATAGCTAAAACAGAGACCAGCTGAAAAGAGGATCTGGAGAGAGAGAGAGCACTGCAGTACAACACAAATATGGTGTTTTTTGAAAATTAAACCATGTAAACCTATTCTGGTACAACCTTAAAATACAATTATGAACCTGAAAATGAGCATAATATGGCTGCTTTAACATATGCATGGGGAATTTTTAACATAGCTCTACAAACTAATGTATTTTATTATTTAATATGCTCAATGTTCGGTTACTAACCTAACACGCTTACTTACAAATTGGCTTACATTAGAGCAAATACTGTAAACACACTGTTAAATCCAACTCTAAAACCTCAACAGACCTGCTGTGCCTAGTTACGGTTGCTAAGGCATGATTGGACAATTGCTACTCAGGGGAGGGGTTCAGCAAACGATCAATTGATGAGTTATTAAATTCATAAATGAGGAGGAAAAACAACAAACCTGGCAACCCACAAGTTGTTAATTAATGGCTTCTAAGAGATCTTTACAGCATTAGTAATGATGAATGATTTTGATAAAAAGTGACACATTAGAAAGCAGTACTGTTATTTCAATATCACTTCAATGAGGTTGTGACTTGCTGCCTTATGGGTTGGTGCAGGCTGTGATCAGATGCTGATAGAAAAAAATGATATTATAATCATTTATAACTTTACACACAGAATCACAGACCTGGGCGTGCACAGTCCTGCACTCCAACAACAACAACAGCCATGCAGACAGTGCTGCTGACAGGCTACACAGACAGTCCAGCCAGAGACAGCCTGTGAGTAACTGTTTGTTTACAAATGAGCAGATTGTAGTTGCTCCAGTCGCTCTTTAGATTACGGAGTGAGTGCCAAGTGTCTTAGATTGGCACCACGCACTGAGGGCCAAAGTCCCAGCCTGAGGAAAAGAAAAACATTCCAGAAACAAACAACATAAAAGGGTCCATGATTTATTAATGGCCCCTGATGGCCTGTTAAATGCTTTGTTAAAGAAATCAATCCCGCCCTGTCGTTAACATTTCAAAGGAGCATAAATGATGTGAATTGATGCCTGAGATTTGAGACTGATTTATTTAAAATAGGGAGCGTGCATATTAATGAATATTTATGTTAATACTCAAGATTATAGCCGGTGGCTAATTTACATCGTTAGTCCCTTTGGCAGGTTGATGTTAAAATAAGTTCCGACACAATAAATCAATAAGACAAATAACAGTAAAAGAGTACAATAGACAATCAGACAAACAATAAATTGTGGTAGCAGTAAGAGTCCACTGTGAAAGAGTAAAGGCAATAAATAGATTTATCAAGGTAAACGAGCTGGCAGGAATGTTGTGTTCTCTTTGGTTGCTGCTCGTACTGTATGTGGTTATCGTCGGCTGTGACATGACAACAGTAAGAGAAGGTGACTCGTCACATTGACTGAAGTTATTGCTCAGAAGGCTCTATCAGTCAACGAGTTCAATGAAAACACTTGGATAATGAGACTGTACCGGATAACAATTACAGTTACAGTTACAAAGTTCAAAAGATCGATTAATATGACTTAACTGGCAGAACAGGCATGGCAATATAAATGCCAACAGTGTATTATTCAGAGAGCCTTTTTATGAGAACACAGGGGACACTTTACCTGAACTACTGTGAGGCATTGTAATTGCATTTAAAATGCACTCAAAGTCTGTGTGACCTATTCTAAAGAAATGCAACCATGGTACAAATGTGAATTTGAGTTGCTGTAAATAATGAGGATGCACGTATTATATTTTCAATGATTTTACTAATATTTTCAACCACCAAAGTGCTTGGTTTTTGTCCACAGTATACAGTAGGTCAACCCAGATTATGTAAATAACCCTGTAATCCTTATGGTCAAAAATGTGGTTGTCTTTAAAAGGTAAGAATGTAGGGAGATATACCCTAAATAATTGAATGTGAATTCAATGTATTCATATTTATTACATCTTCTATTAAGCAAAGAAGACGCAAGATGAAGTGCATTTATCATCCACAACATCCTTCCTGCTTTACACAAAATATGCTGAAAGTCCATTTGCACATCTATATATACAGTATCACTCCATGTTTTTTTAGGAGATAGGTAAGTCTGGTTCAACTGACCTAATATTCACTCATTCGTATATCAGCTGTCAAATAGCTACAGGTGTTGAGTGGTAACTTTAAACAAAGTTGTGAACATGTACAATTAGGTTTAATGATATGACTATAATACATTCAGTTATACTACCTATTTAGATGGAGAGGCTTTTGCTTCTGATGCGTTGATTCAATTCATTTCATTTACGATTAGCCAAACAATTACTTTCTTGATTAATTGAGTAATCGTTTGGTCTATAAAATGTCACAGAATAGTTTAAAAAAAATGCCCATCACATGTTTCCTACAGCCCAAGGTGACAGACATCTCATTTTATAGAAGTGTGGGTGAGAGTGTATGTCATTAAGCCAACTTGCGAATCCACTATGCTGCTAATAGACCCAACAACAGTGGTCATGGTTTTCCATGGTTTAATTAGCCCCAATGACATCTGGGCCTTTGCAGATGGGAACTCATTTAACTAGGTGTAGTGATGTGTGAACATGTGAAGTACTTCTCTTTGAATGGACATAATAACTAACACAAGGAGAAGAGGGAAAAAAGCTATTTCAAATTTAACAGACTCACTATTTTTATGTAGCATTGGTTGGAAAACTTCCATTTGGTCAGCAAAGAACAACACTAACATCAACCTACCTACAGTGAACTTTTGCTTTTTTTACTTAGATGCTCATAATGTAACCCTGCCAGCCCTTCTTTAGGAGTCCATCTGCTTCACTTTACTGCTCCAAGGGATGTTCTCTCATGCTTTATCTCAAACCAATGCCGAGGTCACTGAAAGGCTGCTATGGCGACCTCTTGACCCCTCTGCTAATATGCCATATGATGTAAGCGAGCAAGACAGCTGCACAGGTCAGCCTGCTGTCCAGTCAGTCTGAAGAATACAGAGAACGGTCAGGGATTTGATCCAAAATTCAATTTCATAACAGAGAGGGAGAGCTGTTATGACACAGCGTGTCATGACAGGGAGTGGGGGGGGAAGACAAAAAGACAGACAGATAGCTATTAAACAGGTAAAAAAAAGAGAGCAGATCGCAGTGTGGAATGGCAGTGATGTGTGAAGCTGATCTAATTTTAGTCGAAGGTCACTGGGTACTGTCTGGCTCATCGCCCTGCCAGCTGAAAAAAAAAGCCCAGCACAACATTTTGTGCTCTGCAACTTAGGTGAACAGGATCTCCATGTCCTCATCGCTCCTGACATTTGTGTAAGATTGTGTGGTGACGAGTTCAATCGTGCCTTGAGGTGACGCTATATCAAAAGCGGCTTTGGCAAGTGCGCAGAGGGTTTTTTTTCCACTCTGTTTATGAAACAACTGCTGGGAACACACATTAGGCACCGTACAAATGGGTACATACTGTACTGAAATTGAAACACAATTTCATACGCACACTGTATTTTTGTTTGTGGGTAATCTATGTCAGCTTTAGCCTTCGGGCCACCATCTGCAGCTGGTGTGCTATACTGCCATACTTCATTTTACAGTATTCTACACTTAGAATACTGTAAGATAAGATAATGTCAGCCTTTATTGATCTCCAGAGGGGAAATTCAGGTGAAGTACAGACAAGAAAGTACAGTCAAGTAGGAAAAAAGGAAGAGACAAATAAAAAGGAAGTAAAATAAGATTATAAGAATAGAAAAAGAATAGAAAAAAAATTATACAAGAGTAGGACTATATACGTATAGTACCCATGACAAGTGTTGCACCTTATACTAATAGTGCAGTGATAAGTAGCAGCTAGTTAGCAAAGTATTGTATATTAGACACCATATATAGTTTAGTTTATGATAGAGGATCACATATCTCTTCGTTACAAGATCCAGATTAAGCATATTTTAAACTTTAAACTCTTTCGATTAAACTTTTTGAAGCCCATAACCCTAATGACATCACTATGACATCATCTCATGACTAGTAAACTGATCTTCATGTGTACAATTAGTGGAGCGCCCTTCTTGACTATTTCTACTTATTTAGACCTCTTCATGTGTTGTCAAGTAACAAGAAAAGTCGAATGGCTTTTACCTGCACATCTTTTATGAAAGGTTATACAACCATTGTAAATAATCAATGGGAAGCCTTTTGGCAAATATATTTTTACAATGTGTCAGCAACCAGCAGGGGACAGGAAATGTTTACGACTGTCTCTGCAGCCACACATCACCAACAAGTCACTCTGAATGAGGAGACTGACGCACCTCTTAGTCATCGGCCATGTCAAGAAGGGATTTTAGTTTTATTACTCTGCCTAATTCTCTCGCTTTCCTTCTGTGCCTCCATGCCAAAATCTCACTCAGTCCTACACCAGCACACTATCAAGACACCGCTTCCTCCTCCTCCTTCTCCCTCTCAGTCCCAGTGCCAGCTGATGTATGCCACGGAAGCAGTGACATCAGTTGTTTACTGTCTTGTAATTCGCTGCTAGTTGCAGTGCAGCGACACATCCAGCAGGGCTTATGTAACTTCACTGCCTGCTGCATGACAGGCTGTAACACCAGAGAGTGTGTGTGTGTCTATGTACCTCCTGTACATAGACATACAGTACAAGCAGCCGGTCAGCCAGCTTTCCTCTACACTGCACTGCATTTTGTGTGACGTGAAAACACAGCGTGCTCACCGCTGGTGCGCCTCCCTCACTACACATATCCCAGGATCCTCCACTGCAGCAACAGCAGCAGTAGACAGGTAAACAACACTGGCTGGCCTGTGACTCAGGGCTCAGAGCATAGACTGTATATAAGAAGGCTCAGAGCCATGCAGCTCCTCCTGCACAGACACAGCTCGCCCCCTGTTGGCAGCAGGAAACAATGAACAACACCAAATTTGTGTTGCTGATTACATAAGTGAGGACCCAGGGTCTATTTTATTTTTCAGATCTACTTTCCTACAAGCTAGTATAAAGATGATTGAGAAATATCTCCTTGCTAGTGTGTTTCTTGAGGCCTTTTGTTTAAAAAAAATTGAATGTACAAGCTGTTAATTTCCTATCTTTAGTGTGTTGTATCCATTTTAGCATTCAAATAAATTACCAGTGACACTCTTTATCGATCCCTGTAGGGAAATCCCCCCCCACACACACACACACACACACACACACACACACACACACACACACATACACACTAGTCATATAAATGTCCCTGTAAAAAAAAATAAGTACTTTCGATTGGGAACATGACATTACTGGCATGATTTTACATTACTTTACAAGTGGCAACGTGTACCTGGCATTACGCGAGCTGCCACCTAATGCCCTAACTGTCAAAACAAGTTTATAATCCAAACATGAGCAGGCAAAAAATACGTTTGGGTAGCCATAAATGAACGAGTCAATGACATGTCAGCAAGTCATAATATACAGAACAAGCTTGTTTTGTCCACACTAAACAGCTGGTTAGTGCCCAGCAATGAGGTTTTGTTGGACAGGAACCAAAAACCAGGACTATCTACCTGTATTATACATTCATGCTTTTAACTCCCTAAGCAGAGATAATAATAAAAAATGTTTGTCTGTTACAATAAGATGATCCCAGGCCCATCTGGCTTAACATCATAATCACCATCGCTGATTATTGTCAGGGCAATGTTACTGCATTAATGAAATGAGGTTTTATTTCTACTGCTACCAGAGGACTATGATCCAAATATGACCAAAATAATCATTGTAGTGAAGAAAAAAACACCTTCTTGTGGTCAACAAATATGCATTCCTATTTTTTTTTTTTTTACTACCAGCTTACTAGTGGCTCACTACTCACTGGCTCCAGACCCATGGTATTGATGATGGTTTTGATGGTAAACAACATCAGTGGCTGCACCTCCTCAGCACTGCAGCATCTCACTGTGCCCTCTGCTGGTGAATGCAAGAGGAACAATAGTATGTCTAGAAGAAGGAATGTACAAGTTCTTTCAAGATTTATGTTTTAATCTGACAGTAGATCACAAAAAGTTCACTCATTGCTACATTGATATAACATAAACAAACATTACAAATACAGCGCAATGGGTTAAAACAACATACATACTTACAGAGAAGAAAGTTCAACTAAATAATAATAATACGATAAATAATAAGACAATTCAGATTAAATATACAAAAAGTGATGCCTTTAAAGTGTGAAATGTGAGCACGAGACTACATTTTAGTTGATGAATTTAAGTTTCAAAACACAAATCACCACTGTAGGGCAACAATAGTTCCGCTCTTGTTTCCAGGGGAACGTTTTCCTTGCAGGTCCCTACTTTGAGTACAAGGAAGTGTTCAACATGTAGCTCGGTGAGCAGTCCGACATTCACTACCTCTTCTTTGGTGAATCACAAGAGCAGGTAACATTAAAATCGTTAGTTATTAGTAAGTTATTTTCCTTATATGTATCGTTACTGTTCATCAAATTAAGCTGGAGAACACTTGCTATTTAGGCGGTCTGTTTTTTTTTTTAAATGAAAGCGCGACGAACATTAAACGCTTAATTCATTCAAATTTGGGGGGTATTAAGCTGCCATTAAAAACACAAAATTACTCTTCAAAATGTCCTTATCTGCCGGCAAATGCACGTAACTTATTTCGACAGACACGCCTGTACAACACAGACGTCATATGACAACAGATACTTTTATTTTGAAAATGAACTAACCGGAGTTGGCAGTAGCTTTCAGTTTAACAGCAGCAAATGGTCATGTAAATACATTTAAACGTACGATTAGTAGCGAATAACCAGTACGAGATTTACCTATATAAATGTTAACGTAGTATTGAATGTAATACTTTCCACCATGTTTAGTTAAAGTTGGGCCTTAGTTTAGTTCCTATTCTTGTTTAAGGCTGTCTGCTACTTGTCAAAATAAAAGAGCTCTTGTTGGTTCGAGACATGTCAGAACATGTTGAAGTTTGACCTCTGTGGACCAATAATTAGAAAAAAAGTAGTAAGTGAAATAGTAAAAAATGATTAAAACATTTTAATTGAATTGGTTAATATGCACTTTAAAACACGTATGATTTACCGTGGTTGGTAGATTTGTTTCTAAATCATTGATTTCAGTTTTGTATTGTACATTCTTGTTCATTCTTTAGTATAGAGGATGCAGCTAAGGCCTAAGTAGGCTAACTATTGAGATCATATGTCATATATAGGACACATTCAGGCTCTCTATACTCGTTCACCCCTGCCTGATTCTCAATTTTATGTAAAGTATTATAATGCACCAAACTGATTTAGGATGGGCCACTTGTTTGACAAAAACAGAACTGTGATTTTCTTACATATTTCAGTGTTTCCCAGAAATACTTTTTATCCTTCACATTTAGACCATAATAGGACACTAAAATGTTCATTTGAAAACACAACCAATAATACTAATAATAAGAGTTGATATAATGTAAAAATGCAACTAACCATTATTTTTATTATCAATTAAGATGCTGATTATTTTCTTGATTAGGAGATTAATCATTTGGTCTCTATAATGTCAGAAAATAGTGAAAAATGCCCATCAAAGATGAATCTTGCTGATTGTTTTTAGTCGATTGAATAATTCATTCAGTTATTGGAAATAATTATTTACACTAAACTGTCTTTTTTTCTGTCTTTGACATACATGTATTTCAGATTCCACCATGGAGGGAACTTCCAGAAGCGATGCTGCAGGTCAGCCCTCTGTTGCTGCTCAGGTTCCTTTCCTTCATCTCTGTACCACATTAGAGAAAATCCAGAAGTCTAAACTCCGTCCAGATAAATCCAAGATCCTCAAGGAATTCATTGAGTCGTGGAGGAAGTTCCATTCTGCCCTCCACAAAGACAACCCTAAAACAACAGACTCTTTCTACCCAGCCATGCGCCTCATAGTCCCCTCCTTCGAACGAGAGCGTATGGCGTATGGCATCAAAGAAAGCATGTTAGCTAAACTCTATATTGACGTATTAGGCCTCCCAAAGAATGGCCCTGAGGCCAATAAACTGTTGAACTACCGTGCTCCCACTACATCCCAGGGAGAAGCTGGAGACTTTGCCGGCATGGCGTACTTTGTGCTGAAGAAACGGTGCACCAGCGAAGGAAACCTCAGCATTAAAGAAGTCAATGACTTTCTGGACTCGGTGGCTATCAACAATGCTGGCAAGCAGAAGGATCTTGTGAAAAAGAGTCTGCTGCATCTCATCACCCAGAGCTCGGCTCTCGAGCAAAAGTGGCTCATCAGAATGATTCTGAAGGACATGAAGCTTGGGATCAGCAAAGAAACTGTTCTCCAAGTCTTCCACCCAGACGCTCCTGAGCTCTATAATGTCAACACAGACTTAAACAAGGTCTGCCAGCAGCTCCACAACCCCTCCGTGTCTCTAAGCGAAGTTTCAATCGGACTCTTCTCTGCTTTTAAGCCTATGTTGGCGGCTATGGCGAACATCCGCAGTGTGGAGAAACAGATGGGAAGCAGCCCTTTTTACATTCAGACCAAGCTGGATGGAGAGCGTATACAACTGCACAAAGACGGGGATGTGTACAAGTACTTCACCCGAAATGCCTTTGAATACACCCAGCAGTTTGGAGGATCCCCACTGGAGGGCTCACTGACACCTTACATCCACAACAATTTTAAAAGCCACATTGTGAACTGTATCCTCGATGGTGAGATGATGGCGTACAGCCCGACCACAGACACCTTCATGCAGAAAGGGAGCAAATTCGACATCAAGAGACTCATGGACGACTCCGAGTTACAGACGTGCTTCTGCGTGTTTGACGTGTTGTTAGTCAATGACCAGAAGCTTGGCAAGGAAACACTGAAGAAGCGCTACGAGACCCTTCAGACAGTTTTCAGTCCAGTCAAGGGAAGGATACACCTGGTGCCAAAGACGGATGCCAGAACCATGCAGGAGGTGGTGAATGCCCTGAATGACGCCATTGACAGCCGAGAAGAGGGAATCATGGTGAAGGATCCTCTGTCCATCTACAAACCCGACAAGCGGGGGGAGGGATGGCTGAAAATAAAGCCAGAATATGTGGATGGATTGATGGATGAGCTCGACCTGCTGATTGTTGGTGCCTACTGGGGCAAAGGGAGACGGGGTGGTATGATGTCCCACTTCTTATGCGCCGTTGCCGAAGCTCCAAAGCCTGGCGAGAAACCCTCGGTTTTCCACACACTCTGCCGCATCGGCTCTGGCTACACCATGAAGGAGTTGTATGACCTCGGTTTAAAGCTCGCCAAGCACTGGAAAGTCTATCGGAAAAATGACCCACCGGCATCCATTTTGTGCGGAACCGAGAAACCCGAAGTTTACATCGAACCCTGCAACTCGGTCATCCTCCAGGTCAGGGCGGCTGAAATAGTCGGAAGCGACATGTATAAAACCAACTGCACCCTGCGCTTCCCCAGGATCGAGAAGATCCGCGAGGACAAGGAGTGGCACCAGTGCATGACCCTGGCAGAGCTGGATCAGTTCCGCGGCAAGGCGTCCGGGAAACTCGCCTCTCGGCACCTTCGCATCGACGGTGACGAACCGGAAAAGAAGAAGAAGCGCACTCAGCCAGCCAAACCCAAGAAGGTGATCGGGATCATCGACCACTTTAAGCCCCAGGACCTAACCGGGGTTACCAAGGAGACGGATATGTTCGAGGATGTGGAGTTTTGTATCCTGAACGGCACAGAGGATCACCCCAAGGCTGAGCTGGAAAAGGGCGTGGCCAGGTAACATGAAAAAAAAAAAAAAGCCTTTTGTGTTAGTTGTGTTTAGTTAAAGTCAATGTTATTTGGCTCAGTAACGTTACACCGATATCTGTCTGAAGTTAGCTAACATTAGCCACCATACGCTACTGGTCATACCAAGTAACCGGACAGGGTTTCTCCTGCATAGAGGAATTTTTGGCGCTCCCCAAAGAGGTTTTAGCCAGCCCCAAAGCAAAATCACCAGCACCAAAATGAGAAAAAAATAGCAATTCACACAGCCTCTCTGAGTGTTTAAGAGCAATTTACTAAACAACCATTAAAGGAAAACACCGACTTATTGGGACTGTAGCTTATTCACCGTATCCCCCAGAGTTAGATAAGTCCATACATACCGTTCTCATCTCCGTGCGTGTCGTAACTCTGTCTGACGCACCCACAGCTAGCCTAGCTTAGCACAGATCCTGGAGGTAACCAGCTCCAACTAGCCTACTGCTCCCAATAAGTGACAAAATAACGCCAACATTTTCCTATTTAAATGTTGTGATTTGTATAGTCACAGCATGTACAAATAACAAGGTCACATGAGACACAGCCATCTTCTAACCGTATACATACTGGGAACTGCAGTATCTCACAAAAGTGAGTACACCCCTCACATTTTAGTAAATATTTCATTGTATCTTTTAATGGGACAACACTGAAGAAATTACACTTTGCTACAATGTAAAGTATTAAGTGTACAGCTTGTATAACAGTGTAAATGTGCTGTCCCCACAAAATAACTCAACACACAGCCATTAATGTCTAAAACCGCTGGCAACTAAAGTGAGTACACCCCTATGCTAAATTCCCATAGAGGCAGGCAGATTTTTATTTTTAAAGGCCAGTTATTTCATGGATCCAGGATACTATGCATCCTGATAAAGTTCCCTTGGCCTTTGGAATTAAAATAGCCCCACATCATCACATACCCTTCACCATACCTAGAGATTGGCATGGGGTACTTTCCATAAAATCATCTCTCAATGCAAATCAAACCAGCTATTAGTCTAACCGACATAAAACCATGCCAATCTCTAGGTATGGTGAAGGGTATGTGATGATGTGGGGCTATTTTAATTCCAAAGGCCAAGGGAACTTTATCAGGATGCATAGTATCCTGGATCCATGAAATAACTGGCCTTTAAAAATAAAAATCTGCCTGCCTCTATGGGAATTTAACATAGGGGTGTACTCACTTTAGTTGCCAGCGGTTTAGACATTAATGGCTGTGTGTTGAGTTATTTTGTGGGGACAGCACATTTACACTGTTATACAAGCTGTACACTTAATACTTTACATTGTAGCAAAGTGTAATTTCTTCAGTGTTGTCCCATTAAAAGATATAATGAAATATTTACTAAAATGTGAGGGGTGTACTCACTTTTGTGAGATACTGTATATTCTCAGAAAGGCGCAACACCTGAGAAGCCCCGTGGTGAGGAGCAGAGAGTTCTCTGTTAAACAAGCAGAACATAAACTTGAATATGAGTGCTAATCTCTGTTTTATCTCCAGAGCCGGCCTGTATGAGACTCTCCCGGTGATTTATTTAAATACTATCATATTTTTAACCAGTTTTGTTAATTGGGGTTTATTTACTCAAGCATAATATACATTTTGTTAATTAATTTGTCAGAAATAATGCCAAAATGCATAGATTTCTGTCAAATAAGGTAACGCAGACTCATTACTCTTTGGCTGTACACTGATTGATCATGCTTACTGCCGTGCCTCCCCAAGGCTTTTTCTGAGGCAGGAAAATCCCTGGCTGAGTGTATTGAATTCAACAATGGTGCATTCTATTTCTCCTGACTTAAACATCTTAGTCATAAGAGGACGGTTGTGTGATTACTACTTTCAAAAGTCACACAGTCAGACTTTAAAGTGTCCTTAATAAACAAATAACTGATTACTGGTGTCGTCTTCCCATTAGTTGTGGAGGTGTCGTGGTTCAAAACGCAGGGCGGGACACCTACTGCGTGATTGCCGGCGTGGAGAACATGCGCGTGAAGAACCTGGTTTTGTCCGACCAGCATGACGTGGTGTGGGTCACCTGGCTGCTGGAGTGCCTTGCCCAGAAGGAAGTGGTCCCATGGCAACCGCGCCACATGATCCACATGTCGCCCTCGACCAGGGAGCACTTTGCCAAGGAGTACGACAGCTACGGGGACAGCTACTTTGTGGACACAGACGAGCAGCAGCTGTGGGAGGTGTTTGGCCGGATCAGCGACGCGCAGGCGTCTGCGGCGGCGAACGTCAGCCAGGTGGAGCGGCGTTGTGGCTGGGAGGATCTTCCCACCAGCATGTTCAGACCCTTCGAGGTTTACATGGACAGCTACGCCGACATAGGAGACCCTAAAACCGCCATACCTGCCACCTGCTTGGACATCAGGGCGCTGGAGTTTTGCTACCACGGAGGGAGTGTGGTGCGGAAGTTAGAGGAAGGAGTCACTCATGTCATTATCACAGAGGAAACAAGACTTGTGGATTTAAGGACTCTGAGGCGCTGCTTTAGGAGGAAGTTTAAGATTGTAAGAGAATCTTGGGTGACGGATTCAATCACAGCAGGGCATCTGATGAATGACACTGACTACTTAGTTTAAAGACTCTTCTGGTGACATACACAGAATTTAAGTTGGCACTGGAGAGAAATCCTTGTATAGTTGAAGGGCTGCACGATATGAGGAAAATATGCGATATGCGATAACCATATTACTTGCGATAAATAACAGATAGTAAAACGTACTCAGTTCTGCCTTACTGATGCTTTTAGCATACTGCTAAAATACAACAAACTTGTTTGTTGATTAAAGGTGCTGTAGGTAGGATTGTGAAGATCCAGGACTTAGCCAAAACATTTGAACATCAACAACTTCTCAGTCCCTCCCCCCTTTCCGCTAAAGTCTCCTAAGCCCCTCCCTCCACAAGGGAGAATGAATGCGTGTGCATGAGCAGTGATTGACACGCAGTTAGACACCCCCCCCCCGGCCCTGATTGGTGCATCTGAACAGGTAGCGGTGGATTTTTTCAAATCCCACTACAGGCTGTAGGTGGTGCCAGAGGAGCCGGATTTCTTTAAATGACCTGCTTCATGTAGTTCTACTCCAACATAGGGTCAGTTTCAGCAAATATGACAGAAAGTTAGTTTCATAAGTCTTACCTACTGCACCTTTTTTAAAAAAAAAAAAAAAAAAAAAAAGTGAAAAGAAATTAGTTCCAACATTCTTTTAATTGAACTAATTAAACATTTAAACTGAACACAAAAGGCACCATAAAAAAAGAATGATAGTTACATTTTTAAAGTGCAGTTTTTCTTTCTACTACTAATTCTCTCTTACAAAAAAATCCCTGAATGTCTTTCGCAATGTGTCACAATATTATATTGCAATTACAATAAAAAAAAGGATTAATTGTGCAGCCCAAATAGCATTTTAATTAAATTCCAATATGATTAGCAATAAACTATTGAATAAAAGTCGATAAATAAAATAAATAAAATCCCAACAGTCGAAATCACTGCTAAGGTGATTATGAAACTATACTGTGCTAAACAGGGATGTTACTTCTCAGGGGTTTCATGCAAACTTGATGTTTTATTTTTGGGGGTTTTAATGAGTGATTAAGGCGGCTTGTTAGATAAATTAATAGGCCAATGGTAAAGTCCAGAAGGCAATGGTTGGTTTCTAAATTATTTGATTTTTAAGAGAATTTAGAGTTGTACTATATACGTTTTTTAAATACAGAAGCCGAGTAGGGAATCTTCCACCATAAGTAAAGTAGGCCTCTTCTTATTTTTTAACCTAGGATTGCACTCACATAACATTGGGGGACTTGAATGGTCAAAATCAAAGCAGCGGAGGCCAGGATATCATGACTTTTAGTCCCCATTATGAGTCAAGCACCAAAAACATTGAATCCCACGTTTTCCATAATGCAACTGGAAAGTGTCTTTCATTAGACCTCCCTTGCCTCCTAAATGCCTACTTTCAAACCCCACACCTTCAGTTTGCTCTTCCTCTTTTTGTGATCTGTGCCTTGTAGGGCTGGGTACCGAATTCAGTACTTTTTAGGCACCGACCGAATTGCCTCTAAAGTATCGATTATCGAAAAATGCCTCGTCATTCAATACCCAATTTCAATACCTAAGGAGTAAATCTCATCAGCGTCAGTGAGCCAATAAGCACGCAGCATGTTTCTACCAAGATCTAATAATGTTTGTGATTGGCTGTCTAACATTACACGTCGTAGAGACACGCAGGAAAAACTCTACGTTACACTCAGAGGGCGTACGTAGTAGGAGCTGAAAAATAAAGATTTGTGCGTAATGTTGTAATTTCTTTTTGTTTTATAAAATTGGTATCGTTTAGGAACTGGTATCAAAGTCACGGTATTGGTATCAGTACCGTTATATGTCTGTTTAATCACATGTTAAGCACAACTCTAATAAATATATCTTGAACTGGTTTGAAATAATATACTGTTGTGACTGGAGTCTTGTTTAGTTAACTTCAGACGAGCGTCTGTGTGAAGCGATGGCCTTTGCCTCAGCCCTTCAGCACGCACTGAGCCTGCAGAGAGAGACCGAGGGACACCACACGGGTACGTTAAAACTGGTTCAGCTCAAGGCCCTCCAACAAAGATGTGGCCATGTTTTCCTGTCTTCAAAAATGTCACCAATGTCCCTTGGGACTCATTCATATGTTATAACCTTCATAACCATCGCCCCTAGGGTGCAGGTAGCTGCCTCTGGTGTCCTGGGCATTGTTGTGCATAAATGCCGCATGAATACATTTTCAAAGTAAAAGTGATGAGGTACCTGTTCTCAATCATATACTGTGAATAATAGCTCTCACTGACATGTAGTGTTCCTTGTAGGCTTTGTAATTTTGTTAAACAGATTAATTAAAAGTCCACCTTTGAGAAAACAAAGCATGAAATAGTTGAGAGCAAAATGATCTTCATTACTGGTTAAAAAAGAAAAGTAAGCTCTCAGTAAGCACTCTGTAACCCATCACCCACTCTGGACTATTTCCAGGTGATGTTGAGTGAGTGTTTGACTGACAGGCCTTAATTAGAGGTACTCAACTGGTGCTTATTCTCGTGTGGCTTTGATTGTATGATGCGTTGTGTCGCAGCACAACTGTTGGTCTTGAAAACTCTTATCTGCTGGTCCGTCAGGATCTGGAGATGAAAATAGCAAACAGCCGCTGAAAGCTAGAATTGCAGAAATACCATGCCCTAATGGGATAAATGCCCTAATTAGGGTGGCTTTAGCTATCGGAGCGATGGTACCAGCGAGCACGCTGGACACAAGCAGAAACAAATGGTTTGGAAGCAGCCCCTAGACAACCAGCGGCTGCATGCACTCAGCTGAAATAAATGAGCCCCCTGCAGAGACCAAACAGAGGCTCATGGCTGCAGGGGAGGTTTGTCTGCAGCAATTAGCACAGCCCACCCTTAATGAAGAAATTCAATCAAAACGACAGAGAATCAAGCTCCGTCTTGTGCCTCATAAATAATTGGCCATAAAGGTCATAAATATTTATATGTATTTGACCAATATTAAGCTGTTGAAATGTCTATTAGATGTTCAAACCACTCTGGTCGGTGATTTTCAAAAAGCTTCCATTTGCTTCAAGGCAAACCACTTTTAGGAGTAAGAGAGATTGCCCTTTCCAAAATCCTTTTCACTGTGGAGGAGAGGAGCCACTTGTGATAACTGACTGGACAGACAGATTAAACAAATTAGATGTAAAGTGTTGATTTGTGAGATTTAGAGGTGCTCATAGGTAGATTTTGTTACTTTCAGACCAAGCTAACTGTTTCCCCCTGCTTTCCAGTCTTTATGATAAGCTAAGCTAACCGTCTCCTGGCTCTACTCTATACAGACATGACAGTGGCATCAATCGTCTCATCTAACTGGGCAGGAAAACCAAAAAAGTGAATTTCCAGGCCTGATGAGGTAAAAATCATCTGGTAAGTCACTAAGATTTGCACACAAAAAAAATTGGTTCCTATCCTGTCATGACCTTTCAGATTCATCTTGTGGCCCCTTGTGGGGGTCCTGACCCCCAGGTTGGGAACCAAGAGAACTTTAGGAAAAATAAAAGCAGGTAAACTGTTCACTGTGATGGATTACCTATCTCAAGTAGATACATGTAAGACTTGGCAGGTGGATTTTTATAATGTTGTACAAAAATAAATGAGAGCAAGTTGTCATCAGGAAAAACACATTCTGATATCTAAAAGACAACAGCAGCCTGTGCTTTTGAAATTTGGTGGCTGTATTATAAAGTACACAGGATTTTAAATGGGATAAAACATGCAGAAGCATCGGTATTGTCCTTTAAAAAGGAAACAGGTTCCTTTCTTTTGATGGGAGCATCTTGCCTGGGCCGAGACCAGGTGAGTACCAACCTGACTGGTACAGTGTCAAGACAACTACAATAGTGGCTAAAATAAGGCTGTTAGTGGACATTTTCAAAATGAAATATTTATAAAACTCTCCTTATCCAGTTAGCCCTGCTGTTCCATGTCTTCTGTACATCTGCATGCTTTTACTTTTAGTCGTTGTGTTTTCTTTATTTTTGTACTATAGACCTAAATAGTTGAGATAATATTTATTATGGAGACTGGCATCATAAGCTTTCATTTTGAAGTATAAAAACAACATTTCTGTTGATATTTTAGCGGGCTCTTTCTGACTTGACGCACCATAGCACCGAGGGATGCGGTGACTGCGATGCGCGCGCATAACGTCAGCGATTGAGAAGTCTGTCAAGATAGCAAGATTAGATAGCACAGTACCGGATGTTGAGCGAATTGACCTTCAAAATAAAATACAACATGTATCTGAAACTGCAAGCATCCATTTGTACAAATTGTAGGCTATGTGAAATGTGATTTTGTTGCGGTTCAAAACGCAGCAAACATTATTATCATTATTATTATTGAGCTGAACAGTATACATTTGCAAATGCACCATTATTGGCCAGCCTATTTTGCCTAAAAAAATCTTTAAAATGAAAATAAAACAACTTAAATTTTTGCCTTTTAAGCAAATGTGGAAGCTGGACCCTGATATAGCCTAGATCAAAGATCTTCAACAGGGGGTCTGGGACCCCTAGGGGGTCCTCAGAGTTACTGCGAGGGCCACCAAATAATTGTTAGTTTTTTAAAGTTTCCAAGAAAATGTAAATGTGTTAACATGAATCCAACATATTAGTAGCAAATATAAATCAGACATTTGTGAAAAAACAACAACATTGATGATAACTGTGCTGGCCTATAGGTAAGGTAGTCACTAAGGTAACCATCCACAATCATGTCAAGTTCATCCTGAGGGTTCACTGTGCCACATGTATGTTTAACATTAAAACGTGATTTATAAAATCATGCCAGCAATTATTATTTTAATAGCGTAGTATTCTATGCAAACAAAGGTATGTATAAAGGCTTTAGGCCATCCTACATGTTATTGTAGGCCCAGTTTAATACGCAACTTAATTTTTACACATCTTAATACCATTTTTGCGATGTAGTAGGGGGTCCCTGCTCCATCTCTCTTTCAGTTAAGGGGTCCTTTTAACGCATTGAAGACCCCTGGCTAAGATCACTGATTCCTAAACTGGGGGTCAGGACCCCCAAGGGGTCTCAAGTTCGGAGGGGTCATAAGAGGGTTAAAGGGATAAGAAAGGAAGAAAAAAAATCTGTTTCATAAAATTGTGCTTCTATTCCCTCATGTGTCTAACTTGAACTTCTCCCACTGTGAAATACTGTATAGTGTCACCTCCTCTAGCCTTCAACTGAAAACATCCCAGTAGTACCCTATAAATCACTCTTTGGTTGAACTGCTCACCAACTGTGATGAGGGGTCACAAGTAGGCTATACAATGTTTCATTTTAAGGGTGAAACTAAGATTTGGAGCCATTGGTCTAGATAACAGGAAAAGGAAACTGTAGCACAAAAACCACGTCAGCGTATGACCTTTAATTTGAATATTACAACCGGAAGTAGTGCTGGGTATTGCTGCTGACTTAACGCAGCTTCCTGCAAACACACACCGTCTCTTGGCGAACATGGCGGCAACTTGACAACGGCAGCGAGAAGAAGACGGTGAGGGCTTGAAAAAGAAAAGAGGTCTGTCAGCTTACAGGCTGTAGGCCCATCCGCCGACACAAAGGCAGACAGCTTCGCCATGTTGGAAGAGGATAGCGCCCTTGTCCCTGCACGACCGAGGCCGGGGAAAACGTAAACCCGTCGGTGAGTGTTTCTAAAAACGGAGTCGAGGCTACGCAGAGGAGCGGCGCGGCGCGGAGCTCGGGGCGGGCGGGAGGACAGCGGCTTCACCGGTCAGCCATGGAGGATGCGGCCCGTGGTCGCCAGCGTCTAATTTCCCATCCGGCCCACGCTCATTTTAATGGGAATTACCGCTGATCGCAAAGGCAAGCCGGGACAACCCACCACCTGACATTTGAGGGGAAGAAAACGCGAAGCGGACCCCACGTCAATGACTGTTGCGGCAGAGGAGCCCCCACGGTGGAGTCGGCCGGTTCCCAAAATATGACCAGGGGTGCTGGGACGTGTTGGCAGCAAGAAGATGACGACGGCTTCCAAATCTGGCTAGAGCCCCCCCGCGACAACCAAAAGCCATTCACCGACTCAGAGAGGGCGCAGAGATGGCGACTGTCCTTGGCATCCCTCTTGTTCTTAACCATCCTCCTCTCTGATCACCTGTGGTTCTGCGCCGAGGCCAAACTGGCCCGGACCCGGGTCAAGTTCGCATCCTCCCACCTTCTCTCACCCCAGACCCACTCAGCACACAGCAGCCTCAGAGGAAACCCAGATGCTATTTTTATAGGAAACTCTACCAAACATTTGTGGCGGCTTGAAACTTGCCACCAGGATAGTTTATCTAAAAACTGCTTTACTTTCGCAGATGCCGACCATTTGTGCGGGGGCCTTTCCGACAAAGAGGGGACGCGGGCTGTAAATATGAGCGATTTGTACCTTTCCTTTTGTAACTCCTACTCTCTGCTGGATTTGTTTTACGGGTCGACAAGTCCGGACAATTTAAACTGCAGCCTCGACGTGCTCAGCGATGGCGACACAACCAGATGCAGCCTGTGCGTCCAGGCGTACCAGCGCTACGACCAGCACGCCCAGGAGAAGTACGAGGACTTTGAGCTCCTGACTCAGAAATATGAGCCGGGGGCATATTCAGTGAGGACGTGCATGGAGCAGTGCAAGGTAGGCTGTAAACGGGAAGGGGTTGTTGTGTGTGTCTGTGTGTGTGTGTGTGTGTGTGTGTGTGTGTGTGTGTGTGGGGGGGGGGGGGGGTGTTGATATGGTGGCCATCTGTTGATTTGGGCCCGGATAGATGCCAGTTTTGGTCCTCTTCCTCCTGTCGCCATGGATACGGGTGACAGATTCAAGGAGACTCCCGGCTCCGGGCCTCATGTTCATTCATCTCCTCATTGTGTTTAGGCCCCATGCTAATGTGCAGATGGAGGCCCTGCTAGTGTTCCTTCAGCATCCAGAGCCATTTCTCTACCCCCCCCCCTTTAGTCCAAGCTCTGTTCTTTGACATTGAAGACCGCCTGGCGATTCAATAGCTCATAATCCTCCTGATCAGCCATCGATAACATAGATAGGCTTGTTTGAACTGTACTATTGCTCGAGCTTTTATAGCCTAGCGTTTATATCAATTTAATGAGCAGGAAGGAGGTGGTTGGCATATGCAAACAACTCTGGGAGCCTGTGTGCCCTATGTGTGTTGTCGCAGTCCGCCAGGTGTTCATCATGGCCGCTCACTCCATATCGAGAGCGTTTTATTAAAGTCAAGAGGTGGTTTCCCTGCCTAATGTGGCGGAAGGCTTTTTTTCGCTTAGACTTGTGTTTGCTCATTACCAGGCCCACACGTAGGCCTCGTGTCGGCTAGGCCCGTGCTCGCTGTTTGATTGCCATGCACTGTTTACCAGCTCATTACAGACGAAGGTGGGACAGAGTAGTTGTAATGGGTGTCCGGGAAACGCGGGGGGACCGGCGGTCAGGGCCGCTGCTGCGTGCAGCCGCTGTGAACACGCTGGGCCATAAAACGCTGCAATCAGCACCGCGGAGAGCGCCACAGCAGCGCAGAGCTGTCCGTGGTGCTGAATGGCGCTCACCGGTTCCATTCACAGAAGCCCCGGCCAATCCCAGATGGCCTCCATTCACCCAACCAGTGGCACAGACACACGCATAGGCGTCGAAACGCGAATCTAATGCCTGCTTATACAACCACAGTGCATTCAGATAGAGCCACATGCATGTAAGCTGGGCCTAGTTGCCAAGGCTGCCTTAAATTTAGAGGAGGAAGAACACGAAAAGACTAACTGAATCCCTTTTATGTGTGTTGTATTCATCAAACAATCATTAACTTTCTTTTATATTCTCTTCACTGTTGGATGTCTTAATCCTGGCAAAGACTGCACAGTCCTTTTAGGCAAGATAATTCCAGCTTTCATATGGTTTCAGACCTCACATTCTTACTCATTTAAACACACTCACACTCTTTGTGTACACAAAGGAGCTGGAGGCTGCTGGACTTTCATTTATCTTGTGCTTAAACATGAAATGAGTTTTCTATGGATGATTTTGATATCACAGTTTAAAGCCATGCTGTTCTATCTATCTATATGTTTGAAATCATTCTGTTCTGGATAGAGCTAAAACAGTGAGTCGATTCATCGGTTAGTTGATTGGCAGCAGAATTATTGTCAACTGTTTTGATAATTGATTATCATTTTCTTCTCTGCTTTTCCTTTTACCTTGGGCTCTGGGAACTTTTTTGACATTTCATAGACGTCATAGTAGTCAGATTTATCGATAATAGATAATGAAAATAATCTTTATTTGCAGCCCTTGTTCTGATATTTCAAAATCATAATTGCTGGAAGCTCTATGTTCCATCCCCAATGGCCTAAAATACTCTCTGCATGCCAAGGCCTTTACTAATGTTGAGTTGGTAAGACCTGACCTAAGCTACTTCATTGTCTTGCTTCAAGGTTAGTCAATTGTCAGCTTTAGAATATGCAATCATGCTACACAGGAAAAGAAATAGCCAAGCCATGCCAGCCTTTCCAGCAAGTATCAGTCATTGAGGAATGCTCCCACTGAAGCCTCCATGTGGGACAATCGTTCTTTTCCTCTGCTGAACTTCCTCTGCCAATCTTAAGTCATCGTTTCCCGCTCTCTGAGCTCACCTCTTGGCACTTGGAGAGAAAACATTCATCATTTAGCCAAGCTGCTAATTCCTTTAACAATGACCCTTCTATATCACCTCCTTGATTATAGGTTTGTAAGTCCTGTATATGTGGTCGGCAGCGTTACGGACAGAGTGGCATGACTCAAGTGGTAATGTCGAACTCTCGTTGAGTTAATGGCCACCTGCCTTGGAGAAGCCTAGCAGTGCATGCTGTGTACCGGCTCAGACAGATGTATATGTAATCTGTGTAAATACGGCAAGATTATAGCGTACACTGGCAAGTGTTTAAACTTTAACCAAATACATCCCTCCCTCATTGTCTCATTTAAACATTCATGGGAACAGTGGAGGCAGGTAGAGCCAGTGTTTGGTTACCCAAAGCCAGAGGAAGATCTCTGACATTTCAAGTGAAGATATTTGACATGGAGAGTAGCATTTGTTGTGCCAGAGTGATTCCTTTTGTCCGCAGGTGGTGCTTTGATTTCTCTAGCCTGGGGTGAACCATCACACAGTGGACACGGCCAGTGTGCTGTTCCTCACAATGGTATTCTCCATCATCTGACTCTGTGAAAACCCACCATTCATCTTGACAGCGGGGCTGTGCTCAAAACATTTAAACCTGGGCTGACGCACTAATGCTGACTTGAAAGCAGCATTTTTCTGTGAACCAAAATGTCAGATCTGCTTGTTTCACAGGAAACAATGAAGCAATAACAAACCTGGCATCTCAAAAAGCATGTTGGCAGTTCAACAACTGTTAGCCAACAAAGGCCTAAGGTCCCCACACTGCAATCAATTTATTTAATGAAGAGGCACCTTCCTGTTTTGCCAGTAATCTGCAGTAATGTAGCATAACCGTTATTATCATCTATTAACATTAAGCATATTTGAGCACAGTTGTCTTCTTCCCACTTCAGAGTGCGCAATTGGCTGAGGAAGGACAACCAAGAAACCCTGAAAGTCTGCATTAAAGCCTAAAAGCATGGCGTTTTGTTTTTATTTAGGGCTTATTTTCATTACCTAATAAATCTGCAGATTATTTAATCTGTAATCTGTTATTATTATCTATCGTTTGGTCGAAATTGTCAGAAAATAATTGAAAGATGCCACCACAATTTCCCAGAGCCCAGTGTGACCTGTTCAAATGTCTTTATCTGACCAACAGTCCAAAACACAAACATATTCAATGCACTATCATAAAAGATGAAGACAACCAGCAAATTTAAAGAAAAAAAAAGGAGCTGGAACCAGTGAAAATGTTCACAGTTTGACCATCATAGGACACTGAAATGCACAATTAAAAACAAAGCTAGAGCAATGCTATGAATTAAGCCTGCAGGAAATAGTAGTTATAATAATCATAGTAATAATAGTTCCTTTTATAAAATATGAAGAAAACCAGAAAATATTTGTGCTCGTGTTTCGCTGTGTTCTTCTGACTGGTTTGTAGTGGGCATGGTTAAATTGGAAAGGTGATGTCACATACTTCATGCACCAATCAAGATTGAACAACATTAACCCTGTTTGTTGCCTTTAGTCATGAATATTTAATATTATAAAGAAAAAGTTAGGTTTTGTAGCCAAGTTTCCAGGGCTTTTAAGAAGATGGAACCAGTGGATTGATTTGAGGTATTATTGCTGTTTTTTTTCCCCCTAGGGCCCCATTAGAGGGTTAATCTGGCCCTGATGGGGCTGTAACACAGAACATGTAGATTGTCTGAAGTTCCCATTGGAAAAGATGAGTTTGTGTCTTTTTTTCCACAAAACCACACTGAGAATCATTTGACAGAGTAATGAATGGAGTGCACCTGTGTTCCTCCCTGGTAATTTCACTCATTTGTGAACTTGAAAGACAGAACTCTCAGCACCTGGCCAAGTAATCATGGAGTCTCTGGAATTGAACAACTCTATCTGCTCTGACTAATACTTATATTAGTACTTCTCCCTATTTGAGGCTCCTAGTGCTACTACTACCAACCCTGCTTCTTCTTTTTCTGCAGTTACTGCCACTGCTATGTTGTAAAATGATTTCAAAACACAATCACAGATGAGTCTGTGCACAAATCTGTCTCCTTCCCCACCCTCCAGGTCCAATTGAAAGTCTAATCTTAGCCGGTGTTGTGTGCAAGTGGAAAGGAGGACAGCGTCCTCCCTCTTTAGATCCTTGTCAACCGCACACATCTGCATTGATCTGAGCTCTTTTGGAGCCGGAGGGACGGGTGGCAGCAATACCAAGAGGTTGATCCCTATTGATTTGCACCAAGCCCTCCACGCTCACTTGTCCTTCATTTGATAGTGGGCAGCTCCTCCGACCAAAATAGGGCAGTGAAGACATCATGTTACTATCTGAACCTGTTTGATTGTGTCAAAGACCTGTGTGTGTGTGTGTTTGTGCGTGTGTGTGTTTTAGATGTACAGTTTAGGTAGACCAGTGTTGAAGTTGCACCCTCTTCATCTGTTATCTACAATGTGGACAGTTACGCAATTCAGCGGTAAATGATGTGTAGCAACAACGATATCAGTTCTCAGATGGGGGGGCCCTGAAGCTAAATCTAAACACAGATGGAGCCTTGTGAAGTAATGCATTTTCCTCTCAGTCTCAGGGTTTGGAAATGGCTTTTGCTCCATATTTAGATGAACAAATGAGTCCTTTCAACTGAATCCCACCGAAATGACACTGAAAAGTGTGGGCTGCAACGGCATCGATTAATCTGTCATTTTTAGCTTGCAGCATGGTATAGTCTGAAATATCTCAACAACCATTAAATGAATTGCTATGAAATTTGGTATAGACCTACATGTCCCCCGCAGAATGAATTGTAAGAACGTTGGTGATCCCCTGACCTTTCCTCTAGTGCCATCTGGCTAGTGTCATCTGGTCAAAATCTTAAAAATACCTGTAAAACTAATGCCATTCCCATCAGCCTCAGCTGTACTGTACTATGTGTTTACCGCTTAATAGCAAATGTGACCATGTTAACATGCTAAACTAAGATGACTAACATCGTAAACATATCTGCTAAGCATCATTGTGTTTGCATTGTCACTGTGAGCATGTTAGCATGCTGACGTTAGCATTTAGCTCAGAGCACCGTTGTACCTTAGTACAGCCTCACAGAGCTGCTAGCAAGGCTGTAGACTCTCAGTCTTGTTACAGTTTAATTGAATAATTGTTTTCTGAAAAAAAAATGTTCATCACAGATTGAAAATCATAAATCCATTGATACTGGTGGAACAACTGGTCAAAATTTTGTACTAAAATGAATATTACGTTTTCTTAGACAGCTCATATCTCATTGACCAGCTCTAAACTAAATATGTAATCAATCAAACAGTAATATACTGTATCTAGCCATCCTTTCATGTGAAGGGCCAATATTTCCGTGCAGATCCATCACTCATGTTTCAGTGCAGTTGTAGTCTTTGTACTCCACTGATTTGTGTGTAAACAAACCAGCAGTGGTTATGATGGTTCACAGGGTGGAGGTGGCTCACATACGGGTGCCACTGTAGCTTTGATTTGCTCCCTCGCTTATCCCACAGTACATCCTACTTGACAACAAGACATAGATACACAGACTCTCATCCCCAAATCTATCAGTTATCTGACAGTATTAATGTGGTTTATCTCATCTGCATGAATATCCTGTGATTACTCATGTTTTTTTTTTTAAATTGCTGCCTTTGTTAGTCTTTTATTCATTATTCATATTAGCCAATACTGTGTGTGTCTGCTCCAGTCTCACAGAGCCTTGTGTGCGTTAATGAACGACAGATTGTTGCATTGCATTGTTCACCCGTCCTGGTTGCGAACGGAAGCGCTCACACGTGTGATTTCCGCCACTGTGTCTTCCTGCGGCGGTTGTGAATGCTGACCTTGGGTAGGGTTTTGTCCCTTCAGGATGCCTGGCCCACTCCACGACAGCCCTTTTATGAATGGGCAGATCCCTGAGCTGCATGCTAATGAGGTAGGGAGCAGAGAGGGGAGGCTAGCTGTTGCAGTGCATGGAAGGGCTTCCATATTGTTTTTACTGTGAACCACTGTACAGTGAGCAGATCAGATCACATGAGATAACAGCAGGGCTGGAGGAGGGAGGGAAACCGCACAAGGGAAAGGGGGGTTGAAGTGGGTTACCCGATTAATAGGCCTCATTTAACCTCTGTGCCATTTCCATTATAGGTGACATGTGAAGTAATTTCTCTGGCATACAGTAATGGTGTCAATCAAAGCTGAAGGCTGTAATTATAGCTAGATTGTCTCTGTGTATAGCAAAGATTCCATTTATTAAACTAATGACATTCAGCCTCAGCTGTACTTTGTGTTTACTGCTAAATGTTAGCATACATGGTAAACGTAATACCTGCTAAACATCTTCAAGTTAGCGTTGTCATTGTGAGCATGTTAGCATGCTGATGTTAGCATTCAGCTAAAAGCACTGTTGTGCCTCAGTACAGCCTCACAGAGCTGCTAGCATCGCTGTAGACTCTTGCTATAACAAAAGAGAAAAGCTTACCAGTCACAGTTTATATATCATATATATAAATGACAGTACATTTAGAAGGGGCACTCCAGAGACGCAGTCTTTCTGTTGCAGATTTGAAGTCTCAAGCCCAATTCGACATAACCCCAATGACATCATCAGGGTTATGTCGACTCTGACTTGATGACGTTATCAGGGTTATCTTGAATTGAGTTTGAGACTTCATGTTTTTCACAGATTTAAAACAGCTCCCTTCAAAGCCACAAAGGACATTATACAACGGTTACATGTTAAAAATGATCTTCACGTGTAAAATGTGTGGAGTATCCCTTTTCCTCCTTTTTGCATTTATTGTGTGACATCTTGCCCCAAAGACAACACAGACACACACACACACACAGACACACGCAAACGTGTTTAAATGACTTTTTTTTTTAAATATATATGTCCCTGGAGATGAATTGCATTTAGCAAAGCTGTTCTCTTGGAACAACCAAACTGTAATTATAGTATAAAAAAAACATTCATTAGTTTGGCTTCATAATTGTGAGAAAATGAAGATGTTGCAAGCAGGATGTTGTTTTTTCCTGTGTGTGAAACACCTAAGGGTCAGACTAATACCTTCATTCATTTATGGGCATGACATGAATTAGTCTAACAGTCCTATTGTCTGCATAGGTATTTGAATGGATTATATTTACAGGGACAGATACAGTATACGCCTGAATGCATATCCCAGCCACAAGTTGAGCATTTAACTAGAGTAGAAAATGCAGGAGCAGGGTTTTGTGTCCTTATTCAGGGGGCAGCATTGTCCATAGCTGGTGGTTTCAGATATGAAAACTGATGACTAAGGAACTCAGACATCCTGTGGGCTGCTTTCAGATGATCGTGTTCGAATTCCCCACTGCGTGGCACTAATGGGATTATCTGACTTGTCCTTATTCCCCAATGAGGTACCTCTTTCTTCATGTGCTCTTTTTAAAAGCGGACTAGGTAAAAGGTTACGTTTGAATCTCTGTTAAGCTCCGTGTGGCCCATTAGGATGATTGAGGATGGTGTTTTTCCAGCTAAATGAACTGTCAGTCACTGGACATTTATTTATGAGAGAGCACTATTGTACTTTTCTTTCCATCGGTTGCTCAATGTGTGATGTACGCATCTGTCTTACACAATAATTGAATGTATTGTTGGCCGTGCAGTCTAATTGCTAACGTAAGATTTCAGTATATTGAAATGCTGCTCAATTTACATCATCTTACATCATCAATGAAAGGAGACAAAAAAATGTGGCTAAATTAATCCACGTGTCTTCTGCAAATAGACAGTGTTCGAGGCTTGTGACGTAAGGAATGTAACTGTGACAGGGCCTTTAGCCAATATTTTGGCCATTGTCACCAGCTAGTTGTCAATGTTGTTGTCAGTTGTAATTCATCGCCTTGGCAGAGACTTTGAATGGGTTTGGAAGGTGTTTCTGGTAGTAGATCTGGACAAACAGGTAGGCCTATCTAAACATGGCTGCCCATTAGTTGTAATTAACCTGTTCCTTGCCTCCCATTTCCATTTCCATGGCCATTAGACATGAACATTACTGTCCTTCCCTGGCACTGGCTATTTAAAAAATATTGGACCTAATAATGAGATTTTGATATTTTTAGGATGTGTGGTTTTCAAGGTTTGTGATGCTAATTGCCCCTCTGTAATGGATGTTTCAGTCTATAACTGTTTTTTCTGGTCTCAAAGTCATTAAGTGCGGAGTAGTGCTTAAAAATTGGTTGTCTTGTAAAATACTAGTGTAAGTTCACTTTTAGTATTTCTTCTTGAGCAATGTATGTCAGTCCAAGCAGAGCCATATTGTCAACACATCTCATGTATTAGTCTGTCTCTGAAAGCTTTCTTACTCTGTTGCATTCAGCCCCAAGCCCACTGGTTCCTACTGAATCCATCAATCTCAGTCATTGTCATGAAATTGTCATTTTTAGCAAACGTTACTCTAACAGGAGTTTGTTGAGGGACTATTTTCAGCGGCGGATTAATCTACATTTAGTGCTCTAGTGAGTATTTGGAGCAGCAGGACGGTGTGTGTGTGAGATTGAGTCAAAATAAACTACAGTGTGTGTGTTCATGGTACCCAGTGCAACAGTGTGGCTCAAAGAGAGTGTGTTTTTAATCGTTTCTGGACAACAATGGAGCTCTATGGCATAAGGAACAAGATATATCAGGCTTTGGACACAATGCTTGTTAGTAGATACATAATTGTTAGTTTGAGCCTTTTAAAATATAGGATATCATCAGCAAAATGAAAAAAAAACAACCTTTTGGACCTATTTCAGTGATGGAAGTTTTGCAAAGATGGATTTATTCAGACTCAGTGAGATTTTCTTTTCTGTTGATGCATTCCTTTTGACAGTATAGTTTTTAACTTAAGATAAGGCCTTGTAAACATAGAAAACACTGAAAACAATGTATAGCCCAGAAGGCAAGTCTGCAGAGAAAGTACATTACAAACAAAAATGTTTTCAGATTCAAATAATTTGAGTTAGACAATGATGTTATAAAATAACACATACAGGGAACATACTGTTTCCTGTGGGAGTAAAAGAAGGCTTTCTTACATCCTTCATGTGAGACCAAGCCAAAACCTTGCATGTGTTTGTAATATTGTTCCATATCACATTGTATAACTTCATTGTTTGCAAAATAATCCACGGTTAATTGTTCTTTCTGTAAGAAGAATACTTGACAGTGAATCTTTATGTTGTCTTAAACAACTAAGAGCAGTGGTTTGAAGAGAACATAACCATATTCTAGTTAAGATATACAGATTACATATACTTATAAAATTACAATACATCTAAAATGACTGTACACAGTTTAAGTTTGATTAGGACAATGCACATTCATAAATGCCCCAGTGTTAGCCAGTCGGCTAATTTTCAACTGTAGTCCTAATTACCCAGCATGCATGTCTTTATGGTGGGAAGAAACCAGAGCACCCCGAGGAAACCCACGCAAACACGGGGAGAACATGCAAACTCCACGCAGAAAGGCCCGGAAAGACCTGGATTAGAACCCAGAACCTTCTAGCTGTGAGGCAGAAGTGCTAACCACTGAGCTACCGTGCTGCCTACAGTCAATAAAAACATAATATACAGTTGCAATGCACAATACATAAAAACAAATACAGAATGATGAACAACTCAAAGTGCACATTTACATTCAGAATACATGGACTCATGAAGAAGGCATTTAAAGTGATTTAAATGGAATAACGGCTGTTCAATTTCAGCAGAATCTGCAGATCGAGCGTACTCCTCAAATGCAATTTTGCCTAATTTTGTTCTAACAATAACAATATTAGGACCAAGGAATCATTAGTACGAGTGCCATAGTGACACAATTTAAAATACAGCAAGCTTGTAAAATATATAGATCATTTTTTGAGCACGCTGTTACATATTGTATTTAACCATATCATAGTTGCCATGTACAGATATTATAGAAAGGGATTTTTAATTTTTTTAAAGTTTGGCAAAGGAGATTAAAAAAACCCGCTGTCATTGAATGTGTTCCATGATTTTGCAGAATGGTCCAATATCAATGTTCTGGCCTGGCGAGAGGGTTCTATGGTGTGCAGTGGTCTGTCTGAGAGAGCTGCTCCATTTAGCGTGAATAGAGTGGCGACAGAGGATGTCAAACTATTATCAGAGCCACCTGGTACATCCACAGTCCTGATGTTGCTCCTGCGTGACCTCTCCTCCAAATCCGCACATCTGATCTGCCAAGTGGCCACCTGAGTTGAGAGCCGCTCTGCAGCACTTTGACACCCCCTCTCTTCACACAGCGTTCAGCTCTGTTATAACAGAAGATGTTAAATGGGGACACTCCCTTCTCAGATCTAATAGATGCTCTTTAACGCTCAGAAACAGCCCTAGTATGTCCCAGAGATATCAGAAAAGTTCTTTTGCAGTCACAAGGCCGTGTTGTTGACTGCAGAGATGGCAGGAGGGCCTGTATCATCAGGAGCTTGTGGGCGGAACTACAGTAGAGGCCTCTTGGCTGTTAAACTTTCCCTTTGTCCTTGTATATTAATGAGACGTTCCCGAATAGCCTTTATTAACATATAGTATAATATACCAGAGCTTGACATAGCATGCATGTTTTATTCCAAACTTACTTAAAGCTCTTTGGTGTTAAGACTTCTCCTGTTCCACCACCACCAGTTTTAATTTGTCCAATCCACCTTATTCCTCCTGCATGAATTGCAGGCACGCTTACCACTTATTCCTTTCACTAAACTGGTGTTTGAGAGAGTGAGCTGTATTCTCTTTCCTGTTTTTCTGAATTAATGATGACGACACCCTCGCTCTTTCTTAGGCAGTGGCAGATAAATGTTCCCACTGACAGTGTTACATAAGGATCGCGGTCTTGTCCACAGTTATCTGGCCTCCATTACTCTGACAGTGATCTTTCACATTTTCACTCCCTTCCAGGCCAATACATCTTTCTGCTGATTGCTCTCCCCCCCTCAGGTCGGCCACTCCTCCTCATTCCCTCACTGTCTGATAATGATCGTCATTTACAGTACTTACTTTGAAAAGCCATGAGTGACGTCATTCCCCTCATATGTGTTTTTCTCACAGCACCAAATCGGTAGAGGGTCAGCACAGTGAATGATAACACCAAATTAAATTCATTCTGTGCATTCCAACAACAGTAATTTCATATTTGGGAATCACAAGAATTATTAAACGTTTATTGACTTAATATTAACTTGTTCCCAGATGTATGACCATGTCTCAAGATAAAAATTGTGCATCTCCGTGTTGCATTTCGATGTTTCGCTGCTTTATACTTCTACTTTTGTTACTTTGTCATGATGCATTATTATAGATTGAAGGCCCTACATACCCACACAGGTGTTTTGAGTTATGTGGCTGATTAGACCCGCTCAGGTTGGAGCTGTGTAAAGCTACATTATGCTAGGATTTACATGAGGTCATCATGTACTAACAGGAAATTTGAGAAAAAGAATGTTATTTTCTATCTTGTTGCAGAAGGTGCTCACAAATGATTATTTTTTGTTATTATTGTTATCTATTATACTTTGAATTCGGGTTTATGTCAGTGCAAGTCAGCTTACGCACAACTAGTGTTGAGTTGAGGATGAATTAGTCTCGCATTGCCAGGTCTCCACAGCGCTGCGGAGTAAGGTCCGGCTACACCACAGATACATTCTTGGATAGGAGAAGAGGAATAGAAGAGGAAACGCTCTGTGTTGTTTGCATTTCTTTAATCCAATCGTGAGAGAGACAGCGGCTCTGCGAAATAGTCTTGAGAAGGAACTTGTTATTGTGGAACATTTGCACCCCGCAAAATAAAACGGCACACACAACATTAAATGAAGTTAACTGTTTACACAATACAGTCACGTGAGCTATTTAACCCGATGTGTTTCATATCAAGATGTTCAAAACAAACGTTCTGTATAGTGACGCCCACTATTTTTTTCTAGAGCAATGTGTAAAGAGATAATTTGGCGCTAAAGATGAAACATTGATGTTGGCTTTTTGAAAGTCCTCAAATCTCTTCTGAAAACAAATGTTAAAGGTGCTCTAAGCGATGTTGGGTGACGTTACGTCCCTCCTCCTCATCCCGTCCCCTCCCCCTCCCTTCCGTGCACTAACCCCCCCAACCGCCACCCCCAACTCCTTCTTGTCGGTTATTGGCTGGAACGCTGGAACACTGTTTGTGTATCTTTCGTTTGTTATTGTCGTAGAGCCTGGGCTGTCTACAGAGACCGCGTTTTTTTTACAGTGTGTTCAGGGGACAGCCAGCTAGCGCAGTGGTTCCCAACCTTTTTTCCTTGGCGCCCCCCCTACTCATGTCTAAGAAAAGATGAGCCCCCCCTGAAACCGAAGTTGCGGTTACTCTCGAGATAGAGCCTTACTTTCTTTTTTGATATAGAGGAGTTATCAGCACTTTTACGTTTCTCCGACATTTTTTATTCATAAAATAGTGATGCCGTGGCTAGCAGCTAGCAGCTGACCTGATGACAGCAAGGGTCCCAGGTTAAGAGGTCCCGGAGGTTTGGCCTACTAAGTAGCCTGCCTACAATTTTAAGTGAGAACAAAAATAAATAGTTTTTATACAGACTTGTATTCATTATATATTCTAGTGTATTTATCCTAATTTGTTTAACATGTGCAAATTTTTTTTTTTACCTCAACCTCAAACCAGATAAAGACTTGCGCCCCCCCCTGTGATCTTTGCCGCCCCCCTAAGGGGTGCCCGGACCCCAGGTTGGGAACCACTGAGCTAGCGGATAGTGAGGAGATGTTTGCTGTATGTGACAAAAAATGTTGTAGCCTAAAAAACGCGTGACATCGCTTAGAGCACCTTTAACTTATGATGTGTTGTACGAATTGTTTCGGTGCTTGAAATGAGTTTACCAAAGTCTTAGGTTATATATGATTCAAATCGTAAATAAATGTCTGAAATGAAATTTTGGTAATATTGTTTTTTTTGAGTAGGCGTTTTGTCAAACATTGTTTGGACTCGCCTCAGAGTCTTTCCACCTCAGAGGGTTAAAATAGCTGATACATGGTGAAACGGAATTTGCTCTTACCAGTGTATCGCTACGTGTACAATTTGTCCATAGCAATTGTGAGCCACGCGCCAGATGTCAGGCTTTATCCTGGAAATGTACGTCCGTTGATCCAGACTAAGGATGAATGGGTGCTGCTGATGATAGTCTTTCTCAGTACAGCTGTGCTCAGTCCAGTTTGTTTTGGTTCTTGGGTTTCAAAGCCCCCACTCAGCATTTATCTGGCTGTGTTCATGGTGGAGCGACATCTTGGGGAGAGGAGGAGGAGGAAGTCAATATGTCCTGGGCTTGTAGGTCGAGCCTCCTGCAGTCAACGGGCTCTGCATCAATAGAGAAAGCAGAGCCACCCTGACCTATTCAGCAGCCTCCCAGAGCTCTGATCCAGCTGAAAATGAATTCTTCAAACCTTTGTGACAGAGATCTGCAGAGCTGGAGCTGTGCTAATGGGGATCCTGCGGCCAGAGCACCGCTTAATCTACTCAACATGAAACCAAACCTGGGAAACAAACTTGTATCTATTGTTTCCCCACAGCAGATAGGATTTTTTCATCATTGGAAAGCCAATTCTTAGATCTCCCTGTTTTGTAATCTAACCGATTCATTGCTGCGCCTGCATGCTAAACCGGGCTGACAAATCCTGCCATACACATTCATTCATGTTTTCCCAGAACTTATCTACAAAACGTGGTTCCGGGAAATGAGTTCCTCTTTGTCTTCATGTCCTGATGGGTGGATCCATGCTCTGACGTCCCATAATGCCGTGTGCTTTACAGGGCATTTCCAGTAAAAGGGTTCAGGGTTTCTGGAATCTTCTCTACGTCTGTCAATACCATTGATGGAGCACTAACCAAACGTCACAAGGTGTGTTGATCTGGTGCTGTCTTGGTTTTTTAGGATTTTAAGGGCAAACAACAGCTTTATCACTAAAGCTCTATAACAAAAATCAAGAGGACATAGCATATTTTTTAAGTATCTGATGTTTGAAGTTTAAACTGTTCTAAAATAAATCATAAAAAAATCATATTCAATCATAGTACAGTATTAAAGCACTTAGGAATTGCAGTACACATTGAATCTTCAACACTCATATTGTATGGGGATATCCCTGCCATGTTTTTGCTGAAGAGCAGCCACTGTAGCCACAAGCAGCAATTAAAGAAGCCAAAACAGTGTGACAGCAGCACAAGCTCTGGAGGCCTGTCAATACGATTAATGGATCACTAATCAAGCCTTTTGTTTACCGTTTTCACCTCTAAACATTGTTCTTTCAGATGTGTTTGCTTCTAAGAAATTGACATGTCAAATTTGTGTTTTTTTATATTTGTGTTTGCATTAGGAACGTTTATTCATAGCCATAAAAAAAAAATTAAGGAGTTGAGATACCTGAGATTTGAAAGAAAAACATGTTAGGGTTGCACACTGGGCTTAAGTATTCTGTACCCAGGGGAGCATGCCTTTTAAAAGATCAATTATTTGGGCAATTGTGAAAAACAAGTATTTTCCGGTTAGTTAGAACCACAGATACTGTTCAATTTGATGAAAAGTCAAGTTTATTTTTATTGCCTAAACTCACAAGGTCGTCCCAAAGGGATTTCCAATCAGGGAATTATGCTGGATTACATGTTAACATCATTTCCTGTGAATCCCCCGTGTGTATGAAGCCACATACGTAAGTGGCGGACTCCTAAAATAGATTATGTGAATTGCCACGTATTAACGTTGATGCTTTCCAGACTGTTTTTGCGCCTGCATCTCGCTAAGAAATCCTCAAATGCCACCTGATCTATAGGGCTGTTTTGGGATGCTTTTTCACTGTGTGGAGTGTCAGTCAGCCTGCCTGTGTCAGAGGTGTCATTCATTATATTCAATTCAATTCAACTCTATTTCAGACACACAGGTCCATATCAGTATACAAATATGTAAAACACAACAACACAGACAAGACAAAAAAGTTATATAAATTGAAGTTCATAAGATCAGAGGGATTAAAACACCTACAGACATTTGTTCCAATGTTACCAAAAACAAGAAGTGTACTTTGTGTCTCTCTGTGTGGGGTCAGGTACATAATTCAATTTTTTGAATAAGTTATTGTGTGTTATTAGCAACAACTATAACTATAACTCCGACTGAGTCCCCATTCCAGTTTAACACTTAGGCCTTCGCTTGCCAGAATGTTATTCAGATAGGAAACTGTGTGTCAGACACCATTTTTTGGCTCTGTAAAATGTGTAGTTCCCCACTGCAGCCCCTCTTTGACCCCTCTGTTTCTCCCAGAGAGCACTCATTGCTAGCAGATGACACTGTGAACGTACAAACAAGGGTTTCACTGAGATTGCAAACCAAATCATTTGATGAAAACGCTCTGCCTCGGAGTGTCATTTTCCAGAAGCACACATAACGGCGCCTGGATACTGTACGTTACATCACCGGGGAATGGGATGTTATAAGTGCGGACATCAATGGAGGATGACAGGAATCCCTGTCCTGCTGGATTATCCGAGGGTTGCGTCAGTGACCCGAGGCGGCCATTGAGATTTAAGTTGTGAGTGCATCCAAATCCTGTCAACAACATTTTGGCAATGTTTCTTTTAATGTTGTGTGTGTGTGTGTGTGTGTGTGTGTGTGTGTGTGTGTGTGTGTGTGTAATATATGAACGTGCTCCTTCTCTTGAAATAGACCAGGCTACCCCATTTTGATTTCCTTGTTCAATGTCCTAATTTTAAATCTTCAGTATCAGGAATTTATATTTTGCGCACACAGGACATTAGAAATAACTCTGGTCAAATGAAGAAAATAGCCCAGGTAGTGTAAGAGCTGCTTCTTGTCCTCCCGCAGCCGTGATTTGTGTGAGTAGCAATAATCGGTGTCATTCAGCTTCTAGCTGGGATCTCACTCTGCAGCTGACTCATGTGCTTTTTATAGCCGTCTCTGTCATTCCACTTTATAGCTGGTGTGTATGTGTGACAGCGTGCTGAGGAAAGAAGGTGTTGACACAGGCGCGTTGAGTTGAAGTTTTCACATACCTGGGAGCTTAAACAAACATGAGTATAGTTAACTTGCTGACTGATTTGGGAAGTACAGTTCAGGGATAGACTGACACTGGCTGAATTTGTGGTTTTAGGACTTTTTTTTGGTGTTACATCACTGTACATATACCTTAGACATCATTATGTATCATAATTAACACACACAATTTACTTAAAAGCATTTGGAACTTTTTAACATTTAAAAACCAGAGGAGCACCAACTCAGACATAATGCTATAAATTTGAAGAGTTGCACGCCCAAAAAGAGATTGGGAGTATGACATTTTGGGAAATCCCCTTTTCACTTGGTTGACAAGAATTAGATGAGAGGATTGATACCACTCTCTTGTCTATGCACTACATATGACTATTCTGAATATATGTTTACATTCTATGTATAATTTTGTCATCCCAATTGTCCATCCTGTAATTTTATCATGTTGTTTATTCCGTACACATGGCCATATAAATACAATTGACTTGACTGACTTAAAGCTAGTGGAGGTTAGCTTAGTTTAGCATAAAGACTGGGAACAGGGGGGGGGGACAGCTAGCCTGGGTCTGCACTCATGAGCAATAAACTACATAATTCTTTTTTTACTGTCATCAGTTTAACACGACATTAACCATATCAGTACTAGGTTTATAACCTTAAATAATATTTTTACAGGTGTGGGTATAAACTGTACACTCACAACAATAACATGATTTCATACTTTGAGTAACAAATGTTTGATAGAATATTTTAATAAAACAAAGTGAAAGAAAGGAAATGAAAAGCATTTACGTAATACATCAAAAGAACCTCTATGAACATACAAATCCATACATACGTTTATGTGTAATATATATCCACTCATGTCCTTCGTCCTTAGTCATACCTTAATGCTACACAAGAAAAACAAAACAAAAACAGCTGGGCCAACCTAGCTTTTACCCCGGCTCTCCGCCCTCTCCTCGCCCTCCTGGCGCTTGGTCCAGCTGGTCTGGCTGGGTCGGAAGATGCCATGCCTGTATAGAGGTGTAAACTCTGGACAAGTGTTGGGCACAAGTGTTAATTTGTCCCAATACAAATGTCTTCCCAGTAATCAGCATCGATGGAAGGACAATTTCAAATCATTCATCCCATTTTTGCTTTGCTATAAATTGTTTAAAAAGAAACTCAAATGATGACAGCAGATTGAAGTTATTTTGTAACAGATGAAAACGTTTTAAAGTGGATATAAAAAGGTCTGGTTGTCAGTCAGTGTTTCTTCTAGATTTAATGTTGCAGCTGCTGTAATTTCAGTTTGACATTTTCATCACGGTGTTGGTAATTTCTCTACTGAATGAATATTGAGCAAAACACTTACATTTCTCTGCTGCTCAGTGGCTCTCCCCCCAGTCCTCTCTGTGTCAGATGACAGGCATGTGAATGGGAATGGTGAGGGGAAGCCCTGCGCCAACGACGAAGCAGAGAATGGAGGAAGAGCTGCTTTGCATGGCAGATTTACAGGAGCTGTCAGCCTGCTGGTGGAATGACCAATAACCAATGGTATCCATCTAAGCTGAGCCACAGATCCCCCTGAAGCCAAGCACAGAGAAGTTCCTTGTAGTAGTCCTTGTAAATCATCACAGTTCGGACTCGAACCCTGGACCTTCTGCGTCCAGGAATAAACCTCTATATATGTGCGCCTGCTCTACCAACTGACTAACCCGGCCACACATCTCGTTACATCATTAACGTGACATTTCTCTCTACGGATGCTAATTTATATTGCAGCATACACCAAAATAGCCCAGTAATTCTCCTCATCCTTTTATATGTAGTACAGCTCGCTACCTGCTGGTTGCAACATCAGTACACACACTCCCCGTTGAGACATGGTTGCTGGTTGCTCCACCATTCGATTTGAGAATGTTTTTCGCTCTCAGACTGATTGATGCTACATGACAGCATACAAGCCGCCCCCCCCTACACACACACACACACATACACACACACACACACACACACACACACACACACACACACACACACACTTACCTTATGCACCAGGCAGGAACACAAACTAGAAGCATTTAAATTGAACTGAAATTACATTTTTACTACTGTTTTTGGTTGTGACTGATGATGCTGGTCCTGGTAATTTGATTAGTGCTATATGTTGTTGCTGGTTGTTAGCCGGCATAGCCATTGCTTAGTCCCATCTGTGATTCAAACACACCTTGCGTTACCCGTTGACTCTGTATACAATTGGCTACAGGTCTACTTACTCATTGCTGTGTGTTTTGACAATCTGGTCATTTGTCATCACTTCAGTTGAAACTATGAAAGAGAGACAGCTAACACTGGCTCTAACATTATAGAGTGTGTGGGAGCTGTCGATGACTTAGCAGGTGTTTCGATAACATGAATAAAAGTGGCAATCAGACCTAACGTTACCGAGCTAGGCTAACTAGCTTTGACTTTCAAGTTGTAGTTAAGCAGCTTCCACTCTAGCTAGGTCAACTAGCTTCCCTTTACTGCTTGAAACTTAGATGCTGTTTCTCCAAATATGTCCCAAAATGTTTTTAATCCTTTTTTTCCCAACAGCTGCAATATCACTATAGTTTATATTTCCTTACACAAAAAGTTAGGGGAGTTCAAATTTCAGTTCAACTTTAATTGTATCTAAGACCACCTGATGCTTCTGCTCTAGTTTAGGTTGGAGGAAAGTCTTTTTGGCAAAACGATATCAAGGGTTGATGCTAAAGGGTTGAAGTTAATTAACAAAATATAAAAGAAAAAGTAATTTATACTGCAAACCAAGAGTTATTTATCTGAAGTTCTGAATAGTATGTCCTTGTTGGGAAGAGGACAGCATGCATACGGAAAATCTGAAGCAGTCCATGACTTGTTCTACAGTCTGCCTCTTATATAATAGTAATAATCACCGTGGTGAAATTCAGATGCCAGCGCTGCTGACACTTATCTGCCAAAGCGTCAGCGTTTGAATCTTAATTTTTCGAATGATATTTTTAGGCTTCAAAAGATTTGCATGTAAGCACTAGCAGAAAATGTCTTACTGGTGTTTTTTACATCTTTGCGTTAATGTAAATATCCAAAACATCCGGATCGCCTTGATTTCATCTTTGGAATCTAAGATTTGAAATGTTGGCCGATGTAACACCTAGAGGGGGAGGAGGGTGTACAAAGGGCCAGGCTGGGACTGAAATCAGCTGCAGGCATAAAGTCCCGGTGGAAATGGTCGTCAGCTTGGTGTCTTTCCTGTCTGTGTCTCTGGGCTTCAGTACATTGTTTGAAGCAGACTAAGCTGCATGGCGACAGAGGCTTTTTGAGTGCCAGGTTCCCATTCACACTGATCACACATTAGGCTGATCAAATCAGACTCCAGGCCTGCTTCCTGACTAACTCAATTTGCTCTCATACGCTTCCCTTTTCACGCTGAGAACACGCACACACACATTTACGCACACACACACACACACACAGACCTGGTTGCACGCTTAAACATGTGCACACAAACAAGAAAACCAACAGAGAGTGGGGCAGTACCCATTGAGCTCTAATGAAAAGCAGAAAAAGCCGTTACCTTGGCAACTGCCAGGATACATCTTGAGGAGGACCCAGATTTCCTGTCTGACTGCGTACCGTATTGTTTTGGTTCTCTTTTGATAGCCGCAGCATCCCTAGACAGATTATCTCACGGCTGGCAAGAATCTATGCTAAATCATCACGGATTTAACAGCACTCATTTATGCAGACAGGAAGTCGCCACACTGAAAATCCCCAGTCATGGATTTAACACCTCTGACCACCACAGAATACCCCAAACTCTTAAAACACAAATGTAATCGATGATCTGGGTGTTTTTATCTTGGCCTTGAGCCAGTTTCTCCTCTACTCATTCAGCTATAGAGCCCCACTACTGCGAGATCACTGCTGCCAAAAGCAGAGGACCATGGGAATTAAACTGTTGGTGTGATTTATCCAAATTACCCTCTAACATACAAAGAAGTGTAGTGGCTACCGTTTGAATGAACATGTTTCTTAAGACAGAATATCCACAGAGAAACATTGTTTACCCTACACCACGAGCATAACCCGTGTTAAAATGGAGACAGATCTCCGACCAAGGTACTAAAACCACGTTGGCCTTTTTTGTTGTTGAAGGATGAGTGTATTTCCTGACAATTCAGTAACCTTGTGTGAGTTGCACATGCTGCGGCACTGCTTTGCTGTGCACATGACTATCCACTGGTTGATTAGACAGAATGAAATGTTCACTCCTTCATGTGGGTGAAAACATGAAATCGTCTCACCTTAGCTTGCCAACACAGAGTATGTGCCCGTATTTCCTGGAAAACAGTTTAGAGGATTTAACCACTACAGTACAGTTTATTCCACACTCATACTGTATGAACAGGAAGTCATACGTGTCTGGAATATATTTGATTTTGCAAAGCATTCGGGTCCACACTGTTCTCATCATTATCATTCTCATCACCTAATCAGATTATTATAATTATTATAATTGCCTGTGCAGTGTTTGTTATCTTTGTATGTCGGTCTAAACAGGACACAAATCAGACCCCCATGTGATTTCTCAGCATTTGAAAAAGCAGTGGAGGTTAGAGGAAGGGCACATTTACCGTTGAAGTCTTGTGAAGGTCCTGGATGTAATTTAACCAAACATCCATGGCACTGTGAAACCACAATAACAGTTAACTACCCCACCTCCAGCTATAGATGTTCCTCTATGGTTATAATAACACAGGAGATAATTAACTGTGTGCAGTGTATATCTCTACTGTGACATCTCTCTTCTTTGGTTTTGGGTTTGTGATGATGTTTCTGTAGGTGGCTATCAATGCACAAGCTAAATGTTAGCAACAAACAGGAACAGTTGGCTTGATTCTGGGACAAAAAAGATTTTCGAAAGAAGTTCTCATACTATTACTTTAAAGGCCTTAAAAACCTATTTTCTCAATTATCTTCAAACTATGAACGATGAGGTCCGACATTTTTTGACAAAGTTTGAGCAGTTATTTCACATGAGAGATTTCTGTATTTGTGTTTTTGTCCTTTCTTTAATGCTGGTTTGAAGTGGGCGGAGCTCGGCCGAGACAAAAAGGTGATGTCACGTATTACAGTGCACTAGTCATACAGACTTTGGCATCAAATGTGATGACAGTAGGTGGATTTGTTTGATTTGTTTGATTACTTCAAATCCGATTGTTGAACTTGTGAACTTTGATTGTTGCATATTTGTTGATTATATTTAATAGGCACTTAGGATATGAACCCAAGTTTTCAAATGCTTTTAAACAACACGTGTCTTGCAAAATATGTCTTTTGTATGAGTAAAACTCTCTGAATGCTGAATATTTAATATTTAATATTCTTTACCTGATTGCCACTAATGGCTTGTTTTGTCTGTGATTCATGACTTGGAAATGGCTGTTGTACCCCTATGTGTCAGGTAGGCAAATGACTCTCTTAACATCCTTCATCACTTAATAGCAGCACATTTCCTCTATTATTTAATGGGCAGACCTTTCCCTCGCCCATCTTACTAATTTTCTGCAAGACAATAGGTGACATACTGCGTTGCCATCCGGTTACAGGAGAAACAGTCGACTGATAGGATGACGTAAGCAGTCCAAGTTGCTGATGTCGACGATACGGTAACCTTGTGTGGGTTGCACATGCTGCGGCACTGCTTTGCTGTGCACATGACTATCCACTGGTTGATTACACAGAATGACATGTTCACTCCTTCATGTGGGGGAAAACATGAAATCGTCTCACCTTAGCTTGCCAACACAGAGTATGTGCCATCTAACAGACAGCCATGAGCCATTACACATATATCTGCCTGTGTCAACCAATAAGTAGCCACAAACTTTAGTACAAAGGTGTGTTTGTGCAAAGGCATACCTTTTCTGTAGTTTGAATTGCAATATAAACCGTAATAGTGGTTAATGAAGGATAAATGAATACAGAAAAATGAATTAGTTATATTGTTGGTGACTTTTAAGCCATGCTTGCAGTGTAGCTCTAGCAAATGCGGCTGACTAGCACTGAAACACTTAGTGCTAATTTGCTACATTTGTTAATTAGTAGCCTCATCTGTGCGATGCTGTTGCTAATCAGCCAGTGTTAGCATGCTAACATGCTATACCAAGATGGTGAACATGTTAAACTGCTAAACAACAGCAGGATAGCTTTGTTGTTATGAGCATGTTATCACCACTGGGCCAAAGCACAGCCTCACAGAGCTTCTAGCATGGCTGTAGACTCAAATATTATACATGTAGGTCTAATATTCATAACACAGGCTAGCCCGCTTCACACACTACTTCATTTAATGTATTTACAGTTCAGTAATTCAGACTTTTCCATGTTCTAACAGCTGCGGATTTTAACAGTTTGGTCTCATTTTTCATAAATTGAAGTATATTATTGTTGCATTTGTTTATTGCTATTTTATATGTTAATTTAAGGTCCAATTAAGTTTATTGCTTAAAAGCCTAGTTGCTGTACATTTTTCAACTGAAAATGTCCCAGTGTTCCAGACCTTTTCACAGAATGTAAACATAAACATTCTAAATGGCCCCAAGTTAATTTCCTGTTGCAGTGTACATGTAAATGGCATCAACTGACAGGAAGATAACAAAGGCCCAGGCTGTTGTTTTTGTTTTAATTATTAGAAGCAATGGAGGGGAACTTTATCATGAACAAATTGTTTATGTCATGTATACAGTATATGATTAAAAATGATAGTATAGTCACCCAGTAAACTAAAAGGGGTCATGTGTTCCACTGTATTCTACTGGAACATAGTAAAAAGTAAAGTGTTTTTAGCTGATCCAAAGTTTGGGTTGTTGCTTTTTTTTTTGCTTGTAGCCCTTTGTATAAACTTTATTTAGGTTCACATTGCCCATTTATAACCTAACCGGACAGAGTTTTGAAGGAGAGGGGTTCATAACAAATTTGATTACAGTCTTTGTAGCATGGATCGTCTGTGCTTTTTGCTGTAACTTCATCATCCCAGTCAATCCCAAAAGCACACGATGAAATAGCTAAAAATGAGAATGAATCCAGACTGTGATTTGCCCTTGGTTTATTTTGTTTTGCTAAGCTTTCCAAGCCTGGGGCTTTGCCTATTACATGTCACCATCTGTCTCCTTATGCACATACGTCTGTGCATTTTGTATTACATTCTGCCTCCCAGTGAACTACAGCAAATATAATTTGGAAGAGGACAGTAACTTGAATTTGATGGCGACCACTTGAATTTGAATTGCATTTTTCGCTGTCTTCTGCCATTTTGTATACCAAATATGAATTCATTAATTGAGAAAATAGCCAGAACATTGATTGTTAGTTAGTTGCAGCCCAAGTCTGGTGTTAAAGTGCCTTTTGCCTTTATAATTGTACAAGTTATTGTAAAACGTTCTACATCTACTACCTGCTGCAGCAGCCTCTCATAATCCATAGCCCATAAATGAGCAAATCAATACACGGTATTTAGCTACTGCTCAGCAGCAAGATTGATTCAATATTCCAGAGGCTCTGCTAACAAACTTGCCTTGGCTAATATCTCCTGAGCTTTCATTAATGCATGAAGTGCCTTGGTATCCATTTTGGAAGTGATTGTGATGCTCAGTGGTTTTCACAGCTTTACAACTTTACAGCTCAGTGTGTTGGGATGTACACATCTACTGTTAACAGAGGGAAGCTGTTGCGTTTTCTTGAGTTTTGAGAAAAGAGAGGCTTGGTCCAATGAAGATTAACAAAAATATTTAATAAGAAAATGATATGGCAGGACAGGATTTTACGCTGCAGCGGGCTGAATCGATGTTTCTCCCTCTTGGATCCACATGTCAACCCCACGTCCCCATCCACTATATTTTCCTGGAGATGTGGGCTGTCCCTTTTCCCCACGTAGATTAAAAACCATTCCCATTGGTCCTTTGATGGCACAGTGGCATTTTGGGCTCATCTCATTGGTTTTCTTCGTCGCCCAAATAAGGAGGGCATACCTCTAACATAATGCGTGTTTGATGTTACTCTCGGACATAGATGAAAGGTTCTAACGTATGGATGTCCATTCCTTTGAAGCTTACAGAAACAAATATCCCCGGTCTAATCTAGACGGCATCACAGCGGGCGGATGGCTCCAAAACAGTTACACAAAAAAGCCTCTCCCTGCCACTCAAACAAAAGAAGTGTCACCCCTTATAACTTTCAAAGAGAATACAGACATGATTTCATTAACTCAGGAAGCTGAATTTCTACTGTCATACCTAAAACCCAGCTGCAGCGCATATAATGAATACATTAAGGCATAAAAATACATTGATATCATAGATCAGCATTGTTTTAACATTTTAAACTCAACAAAGCCTAAGACCCAAACAACTTTCACCAGTCCTCAAGTGGATCATGAACCAGCATCTATTAATGTCCTCTCCTCTTCTTCTTCCTCCACAGACGGCGTATAAGCCCTGGCTGTGCGCTCAGTATTTCCCCACCACCCAGCTGTCCTGTCAGAGGAAGGTACCGTGCCACCAGTACTGCCTGGAAGTCCAGCAGAGCTGTCCGTTCATCCTGCCCGATAACGACGACCTGATCCACGGCGGCAGCCCCAGCTTCATCTGCACAGGTTAATACAGACTCACTGTCCAGTGTTACTTCCTGTTTACAGCAGCAGCAGCAGCAGCAGATACGTGCGGATATGTTTGCATGTGTGGGTGTTTGCGTGGCCTTGCATTCTCTACTGCCTCGGAGAAAACCTAATCCTCATGTAATTTATGTCAGTGAATAGCATTTTATAAAAGCATGCACAGTAGTAATTCATGCACAATGTGTGTCTCCATATTTACTGGATGGTATTCCTCCAGGAAAACAGGTGGAAGGGGTTTCTAAAGGCTTTCTGATGACATCTAGTGGTGTGATTGAGCACAGCCAAGCTCAGACAAGGACATTTTAACAATGATGAATTGAATTTGGCCCGTCTCTCAATATTTACTGCAGTTTTAACAGTAGTAATCACCAAGGACTCTGCCTCAGAGGACCCGACGCTGTCTGCGTGCCAAGAAAACAAGTTATCTGGAATCTAATCACCATAACAGCAGCATCAACACAGCCACACTGGTGATCAGACCTCTGCCCAGGTTGATACCGGCTGGACCCGAGCTGGAAAGGATGTTGGCTCAACAACATTTTATGAACCTAAAGGACTGTAGACCAATGATTAGTGGGGGAAGGGTAGTTATAAAAGGGGGAGGTGTTTTTGGAATGGAGGGTGTTCTAACAGGAAAGACCCTCTCTAGGAGAGTGTCTTTTTATTTTTACTCACCCTCGCAAGATTAATAATAATTAAAAAAATGGATCAAATATAATGCACAGTGGGTCATTTTATCATATGCAGTCTTTTTCCCAGTCAACTAGCTGATAGGTAGGGTTGGGAATCGCCAGAGGCCCCACGACAATATATTATTATGATACTTATGTCACCATACAATATTATTGCGATTTTAAACATATTGCAATATATTGCAATTTATTACCATTTTTCCAACTTCAAATCTAGGAGAAAAGGAGAATTTTGTCATCTCTTTTTCTTCATCTCACTTTCATTTTATTTTTTGCAAAATGGAATGGTAAAGCAGACCAACACATGACCAACACATATATAATAAAATATCGATACTTGGCATCCATGAAAATATCGCGATAAAAACCGATATGAAAATGTCTCAGTTTTTCCCCACCCCTACTGATATGACCAATATGTCAGCTATGAGAAACACAGAATATGAATGATAATGAGTTACAGCTATTACAGATTAAATGTTAATGTAGTTTTGGGTGCCTGGATAGCTCAGTTGGTAGAGTGGGCGCCCATATGGAGAGGTTTACTCCTTGAAACAGTTGTCCCGGGTTCGACTCCGACCTGTGGCCCTTTGTTGCATGTCATTCTCACCCCCCTTTCATTTCTTCAGCTGTCCTGTCAATAAAGGCCTAAAAATGGCCAAAAAGTCATCTTTAACAAAAGAAAAAACATTTTAATGTCGTTTCCTCCTTCACTTTAGCAAAACGTTTAAAAACCCTGAAGCACATCATATAAAGTTGGCCTATATTGTAATTCCAGTTTATCCTTTTATTTATCTGCAAGCCTTTTCTGTATCTTTTATTTATTTCTTATTTCTTTTTCTTTTGTGTTTGCCATGAATTGGAAATTTCTAATTCCACTTCTAATGTGCGTATGGGTGGCGATGGTGAAAATGATTATTCCACTAATAGATTAAGGTTTATGTTAGATTACATTATCTCAAATTGAGTTAGTAATGGCAAAACGAGTTATACTAACTCAATACTATATTTTGAGATAAGAGGGTTGCAGGTTTTCTTTCGAAGGCAAGGGAGGGGCACACAGGAAATATTGGGCAGAGTCGTGCTTTTAAAAAAAGTAAAAATTTAAAATCCCCCCCCCCCCTTCCTACCCCAATAATGTTTATACAGTTCCTAATAAAAATGATACAAGTGTACGTTTCTCCCTCACAGGTGCAAGAAACCAACAGGGGAGGCAGGGAGATGTTTAGCCAAGGACCTCTTTAGTCTACCATTTTGGCAACCTTTAATGTCCTTAAATCAAGAGTTTGGGTCTTTTTTTCTAAATCCCTGATGGTTTTTTTTAGTCTGGAAATAAGCTTTTTTCACATCAGGTCAGCCAGTCCTAAATCTGCTCTCACCATCCTTCCACTCCCTGTGCTATAGTTGGGTGAGAACTAAGCAAAGTTTGCCCTCAGCAGAGTTGATTTAAGATTCAAGATGTTAATTGTCACACCGGTTATGTGTGAAAAGCTTATGCTTGGATTAAAGAAAAACAGTACGTAGAAAATGTAAGGTACATATTAAAATATAGGTAATTGACAAATCTAAGAGGCAATGAAGGATAAACAGTACATAAAAAAATACATAAAACAGGATAAAAAAGAATATAATAACAAAATATAAGAATAAATAAAAATAGGCCTATTTACAAAACAGTGACTATTGCAAACAGACTGAATGTGGCACAGGACAGATGCTGTTGGGCCTTTTTTGACAGCAATGACAGTTGCAGTATGGTTGGCCCATGTCAGGTCCTTGTAGATATTTACCCCGAGGTATTTGAATGTGTCAACTATTTCCACCGCTGTGCCCTTTCCTGGCACCACTGTTCCACGGCGTTCACCTCCTCCCTATTGACAGTCTCGTCGCCGCAGGAGATCGGCCCCACCGCTGCTGTGTCGGCCACAAACTTCACGCTGGTGTTTTGAAGGCTGTGTCGGCGTGCAGTCGTAGATGTAGAGGGAACACAGGAGGGGGCCGAGGACACAGCCCTGTGGCGCTGTGTCCTGGAGGATGTCCAGAAGGAAGTTGATGAGAAAACCATCGCTGCGCTGCAATAAAACGATTCAATGCAAATTAGATTGTTGCCTTAACAGATGCTGTTTTTAACTGAACTGGAGCAGTTTTTCAGGCTTCATCAGATGCCCTACTTCTATTCAATCCTAACATTTCTCCTGAAGACAGGCTGTATGAGATTATACCTGTACTGTATCAGCTTGGTTATTTACCAGGCTTAGAATGGCCTTTTACTGGACCTAAAATAACAAGTCCTATATGCTATATACATATCATGAGACGATATAAATTTGTCAACTTCGCTCAGAAATTCTTTTTTTCCTCAGCGAACCAAATCCCTTTTACTCTGGTTATTTAAAATTCTCCTGTATCAATTCTTTCTCAGGGATCTTGGCAGATCATCTATCAGACAGTGAGGCGGAGTGCTGCGACGTCCGATGGGACTCCAAAATGGACAACCCTTCAGGCGGGACACTAAAAAGGACTGCTTCTTCCTGCCAGCCCGAGGGGGCCTCGGTCACCTCCGCTGCCACCCCGAGACTGTGCAGCGGGCGACTGAAGATCTGCCTGCTGGCACTCGTCCTCCTACACACTGTCATCATCATTTCAGCCTCCCATAATTCTACGTTGGTGGGCGTGGCTGCCATTTTCTCACCAGAGGAGAGTGCTTCTAATGAGGAGTGAACTTTGGGGTTGAATTTGGTGCTTGAAAAGTGTGATGTCGCTTCAAGAGGATTATGGCTTTTACAATGTCATGGCTGCCAGGGACACATCTGGCGAGACATGCTGGAGATGCCTCTACAATCTACCCGCTGATGAACCATCAACCACAGGAAGTGGGAGGGTTTTAACTGGAGCTGAGGGTGCTGGGATTGGACATCGGCCGAACGGAGATGTTTGAGAACCGACCCCGTAAAGAACTGACCTCTTGCCACTTGAAACCTGCTCATTGTTTCTAATCCATCCAAATGTTTTCTAGCATATTGTCCCTCCTCTCCCTCCCTCCCTTCCTCCCTCCCTCCCTCCCTTCCTGGCGTTTTCGGCGTGTATGGATGGCACGTCAGAGGAAAAACGGACATTGATGAAGTGTGCGCTCTCCCTCATCATTACCTTTAGATTTTTGCTGCATTTCTTTCAGGTGCCAGAATGTTTTGACATATCATCTGTGTTCCACTTCCTACTCTCCATCACCTTAGAGGCATCTTCTTACTACCTTGTATGTGATGTTGCTCAAGGGCCTGTCAGGACCAGCTCATCCATCATTCATGTGGGTCTTGTTTCCCTGAAAACAAAATGTATGTGATTCTTCTATATTCTACTGTTCAGCTTGTATTTTGTCCCACTTGACCTTTTCTCAACCCCTTACGACGGTTCATGCCTACACGTTTTAGGACCTTAAGTGCTCTAAGGCGGGCTCGCTTTCTCTTCTAACTTGTTGGGCCATTGAGCAAGTTAGGAGTGATAAAGTGGCAGGTGGTGACGGTTCAGCTGACGATTGCAGGAGTTAATGCTGAGCTTAGTCACCACCATGCAGTGCTCCTGGACAGGAAGTGGTGTTCTCTGGTTTCTAAAGTGTTCGGTTTACCTCATACGGTAGTGTCGGTGTTGCAGACAGGCGGCCCAGTGACTCGTCTCAACGCCGCAGAGAGTATTTAGAGTAGTCGTACACAAGACTGCAGGGACAACCCAGGGACACTAGAGAACAGTTGCATGATGCCAAAACACCAGAGGCCTCATTTATCAACCGCGTGTACGCTCGTTTCTACACGCAGAATCTGACTCAGTTTTTTCTTGTGCTTTTCTGTTTTTATTTGGAAACACCAAACCTTGTCGAGTGGAATTACATTAAAGTCACAGTAAAACGGAAGTTAGAGCATCTTTAGTTTCAGGTTTAGATTAGTTACGAGGGGTTGCACACAGAGAGGGGTTTAAATCAATTCCTACAGATGTGATTGGATCACTCAAAAGTTGACGTAGCTTAGAATACAGCGCGATGCAGAGCATTGGAGCTACGGGACCGTCAGCTTCCATCACCACCTCCCTCACCAACTTTGTTGAGACAAAGTCAGTAACAAATTGAATATACCCGGCACACAAAGATGGCGGAGCGGGGGAAAGAGCCGGGGTCACGTGTGGCTCACTCCACTAGAAAAATCTCCTATGAATGCACAGTAGGGAGCAGATTTTAGAGTTTAGTTTCTATATGTATATAATGTAGTTCCTTAATATCGGCAGGGAAAAACAATCGGCAATCGTCTCTTCAGTTGTTCGTAGTCAATCGTCACAAGCGTAGGCACAATGTTCTGTCAACCCAACACATTATGTTTGGATGGTAAGAAGATGTTGATGAATTGTGCAAACCACATTACTTGCAGTCATGCATTCGCTTGTAACGACAAGTTCCCAGACAACAAATTAATTGTGAAAACAGTGGATGTTATATGACATAATGTAAGGTGAAATAAGACCAGCAACAATGCAGGAACACAGACTTATGTACACAAATCTGTTGCCCGCTGATTTCTTTCTTTTTCAGTTTTCTTTTTATAAACAGTTCCTACGCACACGTTCCGAACTTGTTCTACGCTCGGTTTGATAAATGAGGCCCCAGATCTTTGAGTGCCTCTCTGCTGCGTACGCCCAGTGAGGCAGAAACTGGCAATGGAGCAATATAGAAAATTAAAAAACAGTGGCTGTTAGTGTCCTACTTTGTGGCATCTTCACTACTGTCGCCTCAGCTTTTCTGTATCGTAGAGTAGGTGCAAGTGACCAGCCAGCCAATCAATCAATCAGTCAGTCCGTCGACTCTTAAATACCCTTAGACGAGCTGATCAACCGCTATCTCTCACAGGCTAGCAAAGGGCTGTGTCAGTGTGCGAGGAGTGTGAGGAGTTTTCAAGGGCTGATCCATCTGATTTTTTTCTGGTTTTTTTTTTGTTTGTTTTTTTGCATAGCTGCTGCCGGTAAAGTGCACATTGACACAAGGACAGGTCACGCAGGGATTAAGAGTACTTTAAACTCCTCATTTTTAGCTAGGAATGCACTGAGAGATTGGACAGAAAAAAAGAGATTTACCCAATATTAAAATCTGATACCGCGAGCAATACACCAAAAATGAAAGCTAAGGATGCTAAATCTCTTTAATGAAGCCGGTTTTTTTTTGTCCTCCATTCTGGTAGCCTCTAATGATCCCCATTAACAGCTTGACCTTACCTCGCCTCACATCACTCAACAACCATCGGTTTGCTCTTCACACACACACACACACACACACACACACACACACACACACACACACGCACACACATCAGAGTGAGATGTCCTGTGGAAGTCAAGTCTACATTTGCCTCTGGATTTTTATAGACTTTAGCCCCCCCATTCCCCAGTTTACTCTCTGATCCCCTTTCGCTTGATATTCTCCTGTGACGTGTTGTTTCGTTGGTTTGTTTAACTTGACAAACTGTGATGACGAGAACTACATTCCCTTGAAGACAGCAGCGGATGTAACAGGCCCACACTTTGTGCTTCGTCCCTTCGATCTCTAGCTGTTCACGATCTGAGTCCTGTGGATCTATGCAGATGAACCCCACGCCAAACTAACACCCACCTACCCTCCCTGACCCCCCCCCTTGCCCTTTGTGTTGTAAATATGTCCTGAGGATGTGGGATCCCAAAATGGCCCCCCCCCCCCCGCCCCCCCCCCACCCTTCCCAGACCTCCCCTGCCAACCCTGACTGTTGGAAATCTCACTGTGTTTTCTGTTTGCCTCCTTGGTTTTTGTATGTTTTTTGAGATTTTTGCCGCATTTTTCTGTTGTCTAAAGCAGTGGTGTGAGTTGATGAGTAGGAATAAGTTGGATGTTAAAAAGATGAGATAAAGAGGTCTTGAGAAAAATATACAAAAAAAAATGAAGCTTGAAATGAGAAAAAGGGTTCAACTATAGAGAAAAAATTATGATAAAGTTGTCATATTGTCATACTAGAGATGCTTTAGTTTGCTAATTTACTTTCTTTTTTTTCTACAAAAGACTTGGATGAAATTATTTATAAAATGCGTCCCACGAGTCATGATCTTTTTTGGACGTAAAACAAATACATTTATTAACATTTTGTTCAAAAGAAAATAAATATAAATTATGTTAAACATTACTGGTGTTTGTGCTTTTTTGACAATGAGTGTCTTTGACGTTGATAGTAACGGAACCCCAAAGTGTCCAATATTAAATAAATAAAAAAGACATTATGAAATAAATAATAACTTGCATCAAATATATAAATGATCTCTCAACTTGTAAAATCATTGAGGAGGTTATAATAAAACTCAACTCATTATTTCATCATTCATTTTTATATTTTTGTTGGATATGATTTTTATTTAATTATATTAAATAAATGTTATTCAAAATGCCCCTGTTCAAAAGTCTGCTTTTATTTATTATGGCATTTGTCCCAATGAGACTTATCTAATAATGTCACCTTATATCATTTTATTTCATAATGCCACTTTTCATGAAAGTGGTGTTGTCACCGCCCTCTCACCTTTTAGCCAATCACATGCTCCCTGCCTCTCTTAAGCTAGCAAGCTCAACATCTGTTACCAACATTAGCCAGTTAGCTAGAGCAACAACAATCAAAGTCATTCTGATTCAACCAACTTACTGCTGCAGTAGATAAACACAGAGGCAGGGGACATATGATTGGCTGAAAGGACCACACTACTGTCAAAGTGACGTTATGAAATAAAAATGAGCCATGAAATAAAAGTGTTACTGGGAAATTGCTATTATGAAATGCAAACAGACTTTTAAAAAAGGGCATTTTGAAATCTAAGAAACCTCTTAGAATGGAAATAGGAATTATGAAATTACATTTCATCGTCATGAGTTAAGTTTAAAAAACTTCTTAAATTATTTCACAAATTATTGTGTCATTATCATATTTTAAACAATGTATTTATGTGATTATTTAAATAATAAAGTATGTATTTACTTATTATTGAACACTTCAAGGCTCTACAGATAATAAAGCATCTGCAGGCATACACCAGTTCCTCATGTTCACCAACAGAGGGTAGTATAGGATTGTGTCCCAGAGTTCAGAACACAATTCATGTCTTTATGGAGCAGATTTTATGAACAGTTCTGCATGCCCTGCTGTCACCCCTCAACCTGAACATCAGTCAGGTGATTATATTTCCTCCACACAGGAGATTTTACTCATCCTTAGTGTGACATCAAGTGTAAAACATCATTTAGTCTTATAGAGTATGTTTTTTTATAATGATTCTCCAAATGTATGTTCAATTAACATACATTAGTTTTCATTTTTAAGCTGCATTTTACAACAAAAACAATCTCTGTCCACACAAGAGTTTTAGCTCCAGTTGCGGATCGAATCTCTGTCTGTATTAAAACCATAGATATAGGCCTAAGCTATTTAGACATTTCCAATATGCAATTGTTTATATATTGTTTGACTTTGAAATAGTATTTACACCCAGACAGCAATAAATAACTAGAATATTCTGTAAGAAATTTTGACACTGTGCCTACTACTTGGTGCACACTGAACTAATCGGCGCTGAAAAAGAAGCAAAAAAAGTCTGTCACCTGTAACAGCTGTAATCCTGCAAATACGCACACCAATCACTGCCTCGCGGTCCGCTTGGAGAGAACCAATGACATTCCTCCTTGTCCTGTACAGCCTGAGCTCACTTGCCATACCGGAGTTACTGCAAGTTTACCGGAGAATGGAGGTGAAAACTCAGCAAATGTTGCCACCTCCCGCCCTTCTAAAAATGCAAAGAAAAGCTGGGAAAAAAACGGTGACTAAAAGGCTGCAGATACAGTTAGAGGTAGCCTGACATCGTCATACTCCGATTCTAATCAGAATGTGAATATGGGAATAATATGAACTTCCCGACCTCGAATGTTGTGGGCGGGGCTAAATTCGGCTTCCAGGCTAAGTTAGAGGACAAACTAGAGTAAACATTGGTAGCTTTTCAGCTATGGAGACAGCTGGGTATTAAAAGGCATACAAAAGTGAAGCCATCATTCTGTTGAACAGGACAGGTACGTTTTTTTAGTTTTAGTTTTTTTGGGTGGTGGTGGGGGGGGGGGGGGGGTTCAGACTGTGTGTGTGTGTGTGTGTGTGTGTGTGTGTGTGTGTGTGTGTGTGTGTGTGTGTGTGTGTGTGTGTGTGTGTGTGTTAGTTGGAGCCCCGTGGAGATGCTAACATTCACATCTTGCTAGCACAAACCGTGGTTTTCAACATCACCTCCCGAACGTTATATTACCTTTACTCTGAAAATCATGGATACATAAGTTGAAATACAGAATAGACTTTGGATAAAGAACAACATTTGCGAAAAATAAGACCAGGGCCCCATTTCAGAAAGCAGGTTTAGCTAGTGAAAACTCAGTTAGTTCTGAGTCAGTTACTATGGCAACACACTCCTGCTCCTTGCAGGTTTTCTTCAACTAAACCTGAGTTTCTTCACCTTATAACCCAACGTGTTCTAATTATTTACCACCCAATGTGTAAAAAAAACAAAAAAATATGCCTTTAATTTTATGAGGTCTTTTTTTATTTCCTACAAGTTCAAATGCAGTACAGTAGTTAATATTCGTCATGTTGTTCTTCATGTTGTTGAAACAAGTAAAATCATCCACCTCACCAACCCTTAACTGAACAGTTGTATTTCGAATTCTGTCTTCTTTTTTTAACTTCAACCTTATGTGGTCCATTTCAAGATCAGCTTTTTAAAATCTTACACCTTGTACAGCTGTTTAACAGGGAGCTATAGGAGCACAAAATGACATAGAATTCCACAATGCCAGGCCTTTTCAATTTCATTGTAAGAGCCATACGCAGCCAAGTTGGGCTGTGGAAGTGGATGGCCCCTCTTCCTTGTAATCCCCACCCAGCATTGCTCTGTTAAAGAAATAAGGTGAAAGTTTTTTTATGGTACACCATTAGTTAGAATGTTAAATGTAAGGTGTAAACCTCCGCCTCTCTTCCCCTTGTGGCAGCTGACAATATGTGAATGAATGTGTCTTCATCATCCTCCTTTTTGTGTTCTACTCTAACCATCTCAAGGATCAATGTATTTGTCAACTCACTGAGTACTTGCATTCACAGAAGAAACAAAGTTGTTTTATCAGTCACCGTGCAAATAATAAAAATATAAATAAATACTTATAAGTTAAAAATTATAATAAAACAAACATTCAGAGAGCACAATCAGCACATAAAAAAATCTGTGGAGGAGGGTGGTTGGGTCAGAAGGTGAACTTCCTCCAGAGATGCCTTCAGCAATAGTTTTGACTGAGGACCATCTCTTCAGCCTCTGTTTAGTGGTGGTGGTTCCTGCTGTTTTTCGGGCTTCCGCCTGTTTTTCTATTGGCTATAATGGAGGTTGAATTTGTGAGACTTGCATGTTCTTATGTTACTAAAGACGATATTAAAAACAGGCAGTTTTGGGATGGCTGAAAAAGTGACTCTGTTTGCTTGAAAAAAATTCCACTACTATAGGGTAAGCTAAACAACATCACAATGGCTTGAAATAAAAGTATACCCTCTGTGTGATGTATATTTTAAAATGTTATCTTCAGTTGCTGCCAAGTGCGTTTTGTGCCTATTGGGTTTTACCTGAATAAATATAAAGACACGTGCATACACACAAATGTTGAATAACTGGAATACTGGATAGAAGTTCATTTACTTTTTAAATTAATACTCACACATTGACTCAGTCAGCAATTTTCTGCCATACCAGCTTTATTGCGCTTTTTCTTAAATATATGTTCATATTCCACATAAGTATTCATTAATATATCTAACTTCACTGGGGAGAAGTAGGAGTTTTGAGCTTTTTTTGTGTCCTGTTGCCATGATGAGTCATGGTATCTGTATTCCATTGAAGAGGGCTTTTGATACGCTCGTGCACGCCCTTTACTCAGAGTTAACATAACTCAGAGTTGATTGACCTAATTCTTATCACCTTTTTCTAAAACCGCAAGTTTGACAGTTCAGAATTATAAAGTCTGGGATTTATTTGCTTGGACCAATGACAGGTCTGAGGAACTTTTACCTTCAGTGAGGAGTGGGAGGACTTGTTGCTGTTTGAGACTTCAGAGCCTCTATCAGCTCAAAGTGTTGGACTTTGAGGAACACAGTGGGACAGCGAGGCTGAGGGGACTGAGAATGAACGAGCAGAGAAGTTTAACACCAGATTGTGGAGGACTTCGCTGGGCACAAGACTCACAGCATGACAATCAGACACGTGAGTACAACTGGGTGTGTGCGTGTGTCTCTGCGTGTGCGCCAAGCGGTGTGTAAAATCTCCTTTAAAGTGTGTGATTGTGGCTGGGGTGGGGGGGCTGGGTTTTCGCTCTCCCTGTGGAATGTTACCTGCTTTAAGTAATGTGAAAGTTTTATCTTATTCAAGTAATTTTACAAATCACATACTATTTGGCAGTGGACACACTGGACAGTGTAAAATATAAGGGTTCTGTCAATATTTTTGCCATGCTTGTATGATGAAAACGTGTGAAGCTGATTATCTAAATACATGTCAAATCATTTTAATCCCACTTTGAAATGTGCCAGGATTGTACCAGTGTGAACGCTCTCTTAGTGTATTTGTTGAATATTGCTTGTTGCACCCGCCGTGATGTCATTGGTCGTTTTAATTGTCAGTAATTTTTTGTTTAATTGTCTGAATTAAGTATGTCTCTTTTCTGGTTAATTCTAGTCAGGCTATACTGAGGAAGGAGGTTGCATATTTAGAACTGATAATAATGTTGTATGCTCAGGATGCAAAGTGCTGCAAAAGAATGTATTGTTGGTTTGGACATAGTGTACAGTAAGGGCTCTGTGATGTTGTTCCACTAGTGTGTATGTTGACATTCACAGGCACAAGGCCATGTGTGAATTCTTATACACGGTAGTACATCTTTCTAAAGGCAAATAAGTGTCCTGGATGATCAAGTCATGGCAGTGAGTGGTGAACATTTTTGAGGCAAAGAAAGGAAAAATAATCTCATCATTCAACCGCATTAAGCTCGGTCAAATAACAGATCATTCTGAGTGCAAGATAGCTACATAGAATAGCTCATAGAAAATTAAAAACATATTTCTCACCAAAAAAAAGCAGGCAAAATATGCCCGATAGAGGTCACGCAAGATCTGGATCTACCACATTTCTCCTATTCTGGGCTCTCTGCACTGGTTACCTGAGGTAACTGCATGTCTTTACAGTACTGATAGACCTTGCCCCATCCTGTACTATCTTACTCCACACACCCCTGCTCATAGTCTGAGGTCTGCTCACCAGCTGTTGTTGGTCCCCCGAGCAAGGCTGGAGACAGAAGGTAGTAGAGAATTTGCGCGAATACCCTTCCATTGGGAATCGGGCAAACAACATCAGTGTTGTCTTTGAAAAGTGTGATATAAATAAATGATATTACTTTTATCATTATTACTAATTTAGGATCTCTGATAAGTGCATTGCCATCCTCCCAGATGGAGAGAAGAACTTGCCAATACCCTAATGTAGCCACAAGGTGGCACCATAGGACCAGTTTAGATCCAAGAGTGTGCACTGATGCAGGCTACAGGGATTTCCCCCTCTTTAGAGCCATATAAGAAAAAAAATGAATTCAAATAGATTGATGGTAATATTTTGAATTAGTAGAGTTTAAATTTAAATGTATAGATGTATAGCATTTAGGAGGCTGAAATAAGTGTGACAATAAATGCATACATAGTACCCAAAGATCCCAATGGTGAATGTGAGAATGTAAAATCAAACAATGCATGAAAATAAAAGGATACAAGTACAGGATGATGTACCTCACTGCACAAAATAAAATATCTACAGAAGACTGCGTGTCGACATGATCTACTAGAGAGAGAGAGAGAGAGAGAGAGAGAGAGATGAGATGGGACAGGCAAATACATTTACTAAAATATTATTGTAAAAAACATTTAATTTCCTCATTCTCAATCTGGGATGTACCGCTGTTGATCTTTACTGCAGATTAACATGCTTTCAATTTTTAAATGATTCCAGAGGCAAGACTGGCTGTCAAAGTGGATTTACTGCAATTTCCTCTCTGGCATTTCATGCAGTTTTCCACAGCAGAGCTCACACATCTCCCACTCATTGTTCCCTTTTTATTCGCCGAACCACATGTCAACTGACCTGACATTTCACCATCTCATGGGCCCTTTTCTTATCTGTGCATACTCAGACATCTGTACAGGAGCTACAAAAAGAGGAGAGACTTCTTGAACTATGAGATCTTGTTATATCAAGAAATTCCTAAATGATTCTCTAGTGTGAAAATGCACTTTGTTCATGAGGCTTTCTGGGCATGCCCATGTCCACTGATGCCATTTGGACATGCAAATTATTTAATACTGTTAAAAACAAATGATTGGAGTTGAACGATGAATTTTGTTATTCAATGTATTTTTCTCCAGAAAGCATTCTCGTATATGTACAGCCCACCACCAACCAACACCAAAAAGCCCAGTCTATGTTCTTGTCACACGCTCTAAATGAATTGGAGATGCCAGCATCCCTCCCACATCTCGTCCTCTTGCTGCCCAATTTCCTGTCTAGTCAGAGTTTATTTATTATCTAACTCGACTAAAACGCTTCAGTGACTCGACACCCCGGCTACCATCGGCCGACACACCATCCATCCGACGCCTGGGCTGGTCTGCATCAAATGTCCCGCTGCAGCAGCAATTTGGAGGGGGTGACAAAGCTGGGTGCATTTGTTGGTGCGACTACCTGAGGGAGAACAGCCGGGGATAGTGTAAATGCAGCTTTGAGGAGTTAGGCAGTTTGACATCATAGTGAAGGAGAAGAATGTGTTTACATGATCCCATTTGTCTGAGGAAAGTTCAGAAGCAAGGTGCTACACAATCCTTCACACACAACACTACTGAAGTCCAGTGGCTCTGCAGTCCTACATTGGCCCTCTGGACACGCATGTCACCTCCCATCTGTCTTGTGCACTCTGTCGACCGAGCTCCTGGAGCCATTGTGTTTTCAATCTAGAACCAGAGAACAGCATTACATTTTAATGCTATAATATGAGTCTGAAGACATAGTTTTTGGTGTGTTTTCTTACAGGGAGAAACTGTTTGGAAGCAAAAGGGAGCCCAACATTAGTAATCAGCTTACCTAACTGAAATTGAAACCCCTACTGAATACTAAATGGAAACATTTAAATACGGCTGAGTTTATAACATTAAATGGTTTTTACTTTGCTTCCATAATTTCATGTTTAAGTCCTGGTTACAACTCCTGCAACCTATATTCAATGGAAATAGATTAGTAGATCTCATTTGGCAATATTGATAAGTATTAGTATTTTAAATTTCTCTTAAATCATGATTTTAGTTGCTCCAGAAAAATGAATGCAAAGTGATCACATGTGTTTACACATTGTGATGCATTAGCCTTGGGCTACTGCTGTCTCTGTTTGTTATAATGCAGGTATCAGTAGTTTTGTAGGAGGTGGAGGACATGTTGATGAGAAACACACTGAAGGTGATGGTTTCTTCAGCGTTGGTTCACAGGTGGTGGCTCGGATGTGGAGCCGAGGACAAGGGTTCTATTATGGGAACTGTAGGCTGGTATTAATTCCCAGAGGACACAGTCCTCAGTCTGGATGTACAGTATGAATTGCTGGATGTTTTTCATTTCACAGCAGTTACTGGAGAAGACTAGAAGACACTCATGAAATCTGGCAAGCTGTAAATATATTTTTTTTTATTGTTGGCACAGGCTGCTCTATCTGAATCTCCATGCAGTAAACTGACACTTTGCGATGGGAGCAATGCAGGGACATACATGTAAACTCATCTTTTTTTTCTGTCTATAAGAATCTGTAAAAAGTCACAATTGCCAGATGGCTTGATGAGACGCTCCCGGCTGCCCTGTCCTCTTATTTAAAGCATTTCACTGCATGACTCATTCGTAACAGTATACCACATAACTGAGCTTTAAGTGCGTAATGGCACTGAACTATCACAGGAAAGTTTTCCTTCAATGCACACTTACCATTAATAAGTGAGCCTTCTACTTGGCTATCAATCTTTTAGAGCCTTAGAGACAACACGACAAGCATGCTTTAACTTCACTGGCAGCACGGTCCACGGTGGAGGATAGTAACACACATGTGGCTGTTAATCAGTCTGATCTATAGTTCAGGATGGCATTCTGCACACTTGATACTGCTGTGGACAAATAATTAAGCCCTTTGCATTTTTTTGTCTAAATAAAGCTGATACTATCATCTTGCTCCTACTCGAGGAAAGCAAATCTCAGCATTAAGAAGTAGTCCAGCTTTACAACAATCAGGACTCTCGGCGAGAAACGCATTATAAAAGTCAGTCACAGGGAGTTAGATCGCCTGGCAGACGGAAATGACAGCGGGTACTTCCATTTGTTCTGCTGATGATTTTGCAGTGTGACATTTAATTAAATTTTCAGCACGCAGGATGTTGTTAAAAATCCCACTAATCCAATGTTTGTTCAGAATTTTTTAACAAATGTAACTTTCATCCTGCGGAAGCTATCCAACAACTTGTTGCTTATACTCATAATGCTTAATTCTTAACATTTGGTTATGTGTTACAAGTTGTTTCATATTTGTATATGTTACAGGCTCAGAATACAAACTTGGGTCCAGACCATAGAGTAAAAATAAGATCTAGACTGGTGCAACACATTTAATAATGGGTGACCTGTGTACTTATTTTACAGGTTGATATCTCATATATATATATATATATATATATATATATATATATATATATATACACTCACCTTGAAGATTATTAGGAACACCCTACTAATACCATGTTTGACCCCCTTTCGCCTTCAGAACTGCCTTAATTCTTCGTGGCATTGATTCAACAAGGTGCTGGAAGCATTCTCTAGAAATGTTGGCCCATATTGAGAGGATAGCATCTTGCAGTTGATGGAGATTTGTGGGATGCACATCCAGGGCACGAAGCTCCCATTCCACCACATCCCAAAGATGTTCTATTGGGTTGATATCTGGTGACTGTGGAGGCCATTTTAGTACAGTGAACTCATTGTCATGTTCAAGAAACTTTGTGACATGGTGCATTATCCTGCTGGAAGTAGCCATCAGAGGATGGGTACATGGTGGTCATAAAAGGATGGACATGGTTAGAAACAATGCTCAGGTAGGCTGTGGCATTTAAGGGCCTAAAGTGTGCAAAGAAAACATCCCCCACACCATTACACCACCGCCACCAGCCTGCCCAGTAGTAACAAGGCATGACGGATCCATGTTCTCATTCTGTTTATGCCAAATACTGACTCTACCATCTGAATGTGATTGGTTGATTAGATAATTGCATTAACGTAAAATTGAACAGGTGTTCCTAATAATCTTCAAGGTGAGTGTATATATATATAAACTTAGCACAAAAAGTAAGGAAATTTGTGTTTGGTAGATTATTTCTCTGTGGTAACAATGCTTTTTGGCAATAAATCTTATACCGTTGGAAAGCCTGTTTAGTTCCCTTTCAAATGGTGCCCCATTTTTAAGGAACATGCATTTGTGGGATGAGCAGCAGCGCTGAGTATGTGGGTTGCGCCCATGAAAAATTTGCCAAATCTTCTCTGCCAATGCCAAACAGCTTATTCTGCCATTGACTCGTTTGGTGTTCGGTGGATTAGATGATTGAAGTTTGAAGAAACAAGACATATTGGCAATTGAACAATTTATTCATTTCACAAACAGGAGCCTCAGTAGCGTTTAGAAGAACCATACACAGCTGCAACAGCCTGGCACCTCCTCCTCATGCTGGTCACCAGCCTGGTCACACACTGCTGTGGGATGGCATCCCATTCTTCAACCAGCATTTGCCGCAAGTCAGCCAATTTTTTAAATCGCTTTGGCCATTTCAAATCAATGCGCTCTTCCCTCACAGCGAGTGTGTCGGCATGCAGGAGAAGTGTGGTGCCCGGGGAAACCAGGGCTGCCGGCTTCCTGATTACCTGGAGAGGACCAAGAGATAAGGGAGGGCAAAGACCCACATCACCCACACACATTGATTAGAATCAGGGACTGAAGAGCAGAGAACAGAGGGAATTATTTGTTGTGGAGAGACAAGAACAACAAAGCCCCAGACTGCATGTGAAAAACAAAGCTCCCTTCTATGTCTTGAGTAGCTCTTGTGCCTCACTGCTGTTTCTGTGGTTGAAAATGTTCAGTACAGTGTGAGTTTAAATATGAGCGTGTGTGAGTGTGTGTGTGCGGGGGGGTGATTGGTCTTTAACTACAAATATCTTTCTATCTATCTCTATCTTTTACTGTCACTAGAATGACACAGTTCGGTTCTGAGCGTGTCTAGGGTAAGTTCATTCCCTAACGTGTGCTTTTTTTTAAAGAGAAGGCTGGCTGGCAGTGGATGTGTGTGGGCTTACCTCTGGTCGGCAACAACAGCTAGCCCTGGCCGAGAGCTCCCCATGAGCTGCCAGCCCAGACGGTTGACAGTTCTTTCAAGTTCAAGTTTTTGTAGTTGGTTGGTCCAAAAAGAAATAAAGCTGGAGGTAGTAGGCGTACCTACAAACCCTTAAAGGAATAGGTTGACATTTTGGGAAACACGCTTATTCGCTTTCTTGCTGAGTTAGATGAAATGGTTGATACCACTCTCATATCTGTATGTTAAATATGAATCAAAGTCAGCAGGCTTTTAGCTTAGCATAAAGACTGGAAGCAGGGGGAAACGTGTAGCATGGCTGTTTCTGCCCACCAGAACCTCAAAAGCTCACTAATTCACAAGTTATCTCAACAACGTAGTAAAAACGACTTGAAAAGTTGTGGCGGTTTAGTGTACAGGAAGTGACAAGCACTTTAAGTATTCATGCTGAACTAAGCTCATTGCCTGCACATGCTCTAGCTTTATATGTATTGTACAGACATGAGAGTGGTATCAATCTTTTCATCTGACTTCCCGCAAATAAGTGAAAATGTCAAATTATTTAGAAAATAAGACTTGAAGGATTAAGAGTTGACTTTTCAAGATAACTAATGCTCAAGGATTAGCCTGCCTGCACCAATGTGTTGTTTAAAACATTTCTGGTGAAAGTTCCAGTGAATTTCAGGGACAAAGTAAATGTGGCAAAGTAGCTCACTCAGGTCCAAGAGCTCAGGATGCCCCCTTCACTGTCTACTTGGTTTAGTACTCTTGCACTCTTGCACAGTTTAAGCGGTTAGAAGAAAGGCAGGCAATTGAGAGTGAAATGCCTATTTTTGGTATTTTGTTAAACGCACCCTCAGTATCAGTACATACACCACAGTTGCTTAAATTAGATAAATTTATTTCACAAGTGCCTTAGAATGATTTTTATTTCCAGCACAGTGATCAGTGGGAAGCTATTGGCAGTGCTGCAGGTATGCAGGCTCAGAAAGCTGCTGTTGTTAATGTCATCTGAAGGATGATTCTTTCCAAAGAAGCTCTCATGAATACATCAGTGTTTAAAGACACAAAATGAATGAGAATTATCAACCAACAGTCCCACAAGTTTTTCTGAAGCCCCTTGTGAAAACCTGAAGGAAAATCCTTTGAGTGTAAGGCACCTTTATTTCTAGCATACAGAGACTATTAGAAAAGCACAGGCAATAAAAACAGATTAACAAGTATGTGGAAAGTTGATGAGTGAATTATAATTAGTCTCCTTGTGTGAGCTAAACGATCATCAGGCAACAAACTTTGTTAGTGAAACGTCTGAATTCTTTGTTCCTGAAGAAGTGAGATGAATAATGTAAGCAGCCTGGCAGGCGGACAGTTAAACAGACAAATATAATCATAAGGCTTAAGAAACTTTGAGTTGAAAGTATTTTTCTCTGAGTGGACTATAATTCATTCATGCTCCACTCTCAGACCAGAATCTTTCATGGTTAGGTGGAGTGATGGAGTAAAAAAACTGTGCTCTGCCTCATTTCCATAAATGGGCTATTCTTTAGAGCCACGCAGTGTGAATACATTTTGGGAAAAGCACTCTTAGAAAAGCCAGTTCCTTTTTTAAAGGATTTAACTTTTTTGTGTCAGTGTTGTCGCAGCAATGATTTCCAAAAAACACTGCTGAAGGCCGAAGATTTCACTGCAACACGCATGAAAATAAATTATTTGGGTCAAAGCCAAAAAAGGCATAAGATCTGACAGTGAGAACATCTTCATTCATCACTTTGGAAAAGTCATGCAACTCAAGGACAGAATATTCCACTAATAGAGATGAGATTGCAGGTGAAATGGTGCCTGACATAGCTGCTATTACTATGATGGGGATGCTGTTTGAAGAGAATTAGCATTACGATAAACTGGCAGCCCTTAATAGATGTAAGCATGAAAGAAATATGCCTCCCTCCCTTCCCATTTGTGTGTCTGTGCTTTATTGCAGGTGCTATTGCAAGATGAGCTTAACAGCAGCAGGGCCATATGGGGTCTATGATAAATCTGGGTTTGTCTCAAACATGTGCAACACTTGAACTTGACTTAACTATTTTCCAAAAGGGAAATTTACTTGAGAGTTAGGGTGCAAAAAATATTAAAAATAAAATACAATAGCGACAATCCAAAAACAGTAGGTCTTACAGAAATCAAGGTAGAAGAGTAAATACTTACATTAACCAGGTGGCCAGAATGAATGCTAACGTGCCTCAGTATGTTTATGTTGTGTAAATAGGCAACTGTTTGCTAGAAAATTTGCCATATTATCTTAAAAGGTGATAATATGGCAGTGTTGTGACCTTTCCATGAGTGTTGGTAAAAAATTGCAGAGCTACTAGTCTAAAGAGAAGAGAGTCTTTATCTCTGAAGCTTTTTCTCTCGTAAAAGTGAAACACTTTAGCAGAACACATTTATTTCTCTCCTGTCGGTCTCTTCGAAGGGGCTGATTTACTCTGGCTCTTAACATTTTTTCTTTTTGTCCCTTTGAGCTCTTCACAATGACATTCAGTGACAGTGATATTTCTTGGCTGTTTGTCAGATATTTAGTCCCTAGTCTGTTCATGCAGTAAAGACTATTTCAACTTTTTTTTTACTTGTCAATAAGTTATTTACTTCAGGACAGGTTACATTGGCCGTCTGAAATTAGGTTAAACTAGACTACAGTCGGGCTATAACAGAAAAGAACTGGTTGGTATGATGTGTTGTCCAGGAGATGCAATGTTGTTTAAATTTGGAATTATTCAGGCATTTTCACAGTCTCTACTAGATGACATTCTTGTTGCACTTACCTGTTCAAATGAAACAAAAAGAAGCATATATTTACGCTTCATCTTTTTTTTCCGTCTATTTTCCTGTAATTCAACAACACTTGTCATTGTGTGTTGGGCTCTGAGTGCTGCCAAAATACAGGTGACCTACACGCCAAAATGGACATGAATAAACAGACTTTAAAAACTTGCTAGCCTAGCAACAATACAAACAAACATTATGCAACACTCTGTAGAAGCCAGTGTAACACTGGTACTCTCTCCATTTAATAAGAATATCTGATGGTGTGAATATGTAAATGCATAGTCCTTAAATATAATACGACCCCACTTTTGTATTCATTTATTTCCAGAAAATCATATTGTCATAAACTCTGGCCAATGCTGTATTTAATTGGATAATTTATTTAGATTTTGCATATCAGATAGATGTGTTAATATGCGATCAAGTAGATGATATGACTAGTATCAGGCCTTCATATTGGTCCCCTACACTGTGTGATTTCTGATGAAAGTCCTATTGGTGAAATGCTGCAATAAAAGTTATGGCACAGGTGATGTCAGCTGTCAGGATTCCTAAAGGGAGGGAAAATAATCAGAAAAAAAGACATACAAGTTAAACATGAAAAACGTGATTTCCTTTAAATGGGATTTCTTTGAAAGAGCGTTTTTGCTTAGTAACCAATTGACAGCAAAACAAGGCTTCTCACATCACTGGTTTCTGCTTTGTTTTAGCTCACTACATTTCAGATCTATTTCATCAAAGACAAAGAAAACGAGTTAAGCCAACAACGACACACTGTACCGTAGAAGAAAATGAAAAGAAAGCAGCAGGACACCGGAGCTTTAAATCCCTTTGAGGCTATTTCATTCAAGAGAGTGTTTGTGGATGCTCATTTGTGAAAAGGCCCATACAGCATTTTTATCTGTCTGTTTTCTCCTTTTCCAAGGAAACTGTGTAAACATTTCAAATGGAGCCATTATTCTTTTCTTTGAAGTTTCAGGAAATCATCATACTTCTATGACCGTTGAAAGGAATAAGTCATTTTAGGCCGTTTTACTTCCAAAAAATGGGATGTAGTGTGTCTTTGAGTTTGACTGAAGATATGTCACATATACAGTACTTCTTGTACATATTGTGCTTCCATATGACATTTTGATCTAGTGAAGTGCTCGTGATGCACATAAAGAATGCTAATCGGAACATGATGAGATGGATCATAAAGAACATACATGCATATAGCCTGTAGACGCTTGTATTTGTATGCTATTTTCTCATGCATTATTTAGTTATCCTTATCTTTATATTTGTCATTTTTCTTTCAGTGACACTGCTGTAATTTTGCGCAGCCTGCACACGCGCTGTAATTGTCTATTCTATCATTTTTTGCTGTATTACTGAAAACCCAATTCCCCACAGGGAACCTTGACAGTTTCTGTACTGATCAGTTTTTTGACATAATGCAGATGAAGATAGTTTCACAAAAAAAGCATTGCAACCCTTATTTCATGCTTTATCGCCTGAGTGATCTCCCTCTTCTGGAGTACAGCCAGCGTCTGAGAAACCGTCAGACCACAACGCACCCAAATCTACTAAAAAGCTCATTATGAAGCATGAGCTCATTTTAAGTCTGACCTTTACTTTACTGGAGACCTTTGGTTTAGCCCCGACGTTTTAGAGAAACGGAAGCAAACCATTTTTTGCTCATTAAGTTTAAAGACGTACCGCAGCTTGTTTGGACTTTGCAAATTGGGCAGAAGTGAAAAAGAGCAGATCAAGGGTCATTATTTGCATTAAGAGGCTTTGTCTTCAAGTAGATTTGAATTAAAAGTAAGCAGTAACTAGAATTTAAAAGTTAGGCTTCTTCTATCCCTTACGTCTCCCAACAATGCAAAACTATTTTTTGTCCAGTATGGACTGGATGTGTATAACACCTGCTGGGTTAAAGCAACACTAAATAACTTTTCCCGCTTCAGTCCCCCTATAGGTTGGAAGCGGAATTGTCCATTACATTACATTGTCAAGTTCATTCTAACTACATATCCGCTAACTGATCTGGCAAACTTGCATAATGTAATGTAATGGACAATTCCGCTTCCAACCTGTAGGGGGACCGAAGCGGGAAAAGTTACTTAGTGTTGCTTTAACAGCTGAGTATGACACATTGTAACCTACCATGCTTATTTTTAGAAAAAAAACACTATTGAGAAGATTAAGCAAACCAGGCATATTGACTTAAGGCATGTGCATACTGTATGACTTGTTGGATAATGAAGTAAGTCACATGTTTGTAGGTCCACCTCACCTTTAGCATGATACACCTTGAAGGTAAAGGACATTTGCATAGTAAATAAGCTCCGGCATGTGACTGGTCAGGTGTCGAATGCTATCTCTGCTGTAGCATGTTGATCAGCAGTTCAGAGAGCCTTATATTTAACAGCTGAACATGAGAGTGGGATCAATCTTCTCACCTAACTCTGGGCAAGAAGGCAAATAAGGGTATTTCCCACAATGTTGTACCTATTACTCTTCATCATCCGGTATGGGCTATCTGTCAAATTAGACTTGGTGAACGAAGTCTTATGAATATTCTGGCAAACTGCCCTTGGAAAGTTTCTTCTATTTTCCTTGCACAGTGTGGAAGCAGCGCAGATTAGGGGTGGAACGGTACACAGAAGTCACGGTTCGGTTCATACCTCGGTTCTTACATCACGGTTCGGTTCGGTACAGTGGAGGGAAAAGCAAAACAAAAATGCAGAAGGCAATTTTTTTTATTGTGCATGTCTCAGGCTGTCCACTGAGCTAGCTGTAACAGCTTGAAGTGTATAAAGTAAGATGTAAACAGTAAACAATAAGTACCCTGCATCATCTCCAGACTCCGTCTGTAACTTGTAAACAAAATAAGACAATCTGCTAGTAGTGTGATATGGGAGACAAGCACTGCTCTCATATGTGAATGCACAGAGCAGGGATGTTAAAAGAGCAGCTTCGGTTACACAGAGCAGTTGACGAGTTTTGGTGTTAGCTTCACACGCTAACGGCGAAGCTAACAGCTAACAGCGGAGCTAAGAGCTAATACCGGAGCGAACAGCGAAGCAAACGGGCCTGGAGGCCATTTGTGGTCGAGGCGAGAAGGGATACAGCTACGTCCGTGTTTGGTTGTATTTGGAAGGGGCTAGTTTGCTTCGTGTGGACTCACTGGACCGACTGACTCGACACGTAGGCGGAGCTCGGGAGCTTCCGAGCTAAGGACAGGGCTACAGATTAGGTGTCCCTAAAGAACCGCGTGTCTAACAGTAGTTCCGCATTACATTAATTAATTTGTTCATGTACCGAACCGAGACGCCCGTACTGTTTCGGTTCAATACGAATACATGTACCGTTCCACCCCTAGCGCAGATCCGGGCGATTTTATATGTGGAAGTTGAACTTTTTTGGCTTTATGCACCACTGAGCAACTCTCATAGGAATAAACAGGGTTCCGCCTCGAACACTGTATCCAGTTGTTTTTATGCATCCATGGAGTGGACATTAACCGATTATTTTAATGGAAAGGACCAGGACAAGAGTTGATACTGTACATTCAGCTTTGTGATTTTATAACTGTGAGCTGTACCTTCACCCTCTTCTTTATATGGATGTTTAAGGTTTCATCAACCCAGCAAACACTCATGTTTGCTCATGTGACTCCTCACTTTCAGTCCCTTGGGCCTTGTGCCTGTCAGGATGATTGACAGCCTCCTGCCAGGCATCTTAAGTCAACACCTCTCTGCTGGATCAGTCACAGAATTATGTTTCTCCCAGGGGAGTTAAATTATGTTTCATATTTCATGGGCCACTCTTAAAAGAAAGTGAAAAAATCTCAATAAGACATACTGCCATATTTGTGACATTTCAATGAAGCATAAAACGTTATTTGAAATGGCATCATTTCATCTTTCCCATGCAAATGATAAGATAATCATAACTACAGTAGGTGCTGTTTAAAAAAGACATAAGCAGTGACTGTTTTCATCTAGAAAATTGTATCAACTTGAGCCCTATTTATAAAAGACTCTCATGCAAAACACAGGTGTTTAAGCAGTGATATCTCAGACCAGTGAAGTGAAGGTTTTTGACATTTTCAAGAAGTTCTTTGCCTGGCTACTTTTATTGGACAACACAAACTGTGGCTGTAATGTCCTGGTTTATGTTCCATGTTGACTTGGGATCCTTTAAGGTGAGACTATGAAACATTTGACACAATTCAAGAAAACAATTTCAAATGAAATATTCATAAAAATACAACTTTTAATGCAATGAAGACAGAGAGAGTCTGTAACAGGTTAGATTAACCAGGCTCACCTATAATGTTGAAATGTTAATCTGGGACATGATAAATCATAGTGTAACATTAGCACAAGGCACACTCCTGTGTGTTGAAGTGAACAAGTGTGAAGTGTTTTTTATTGCTAAGAAAGTCAACTTTTTATTTATTTATTCTTTAAAAGTCATAGTCTTGCATTAAGAAAATCTGAAACGTATACTCACTATCTTTCTAAACAATATTGATTGCTATGAAAAATCCATTAACTTTTCCATCTTGAAGTCTGTGCTCAGCGTGAAGCTTCTTTCTCTGTTTATGTCGAGCTGAATCGACACCTAATCCTGCTGCTTTGATGTCACACTGAAGGGTATGTTCATCTCTGGGAAGCAAACTCAACCCAAGGGGCTGTATCAGACTTGATCTGAGCAATCCTCTGGAAGCTGTGAGGCATGTGGGATATTTTCAGCCTCTGTGCCTAAGTACCGTCTGCATGTGTTTGTAGGCAATGGCCAAAAACACTATCAGTCTGATTTATAATATGTTCACCTGTTCTTACACTCCTCCTTTTTTCTTTCTGTCATCACACACACACATTCTCTCACATTGCCGAAGCCAAAGCAGCATCCCATGACTGCCCTAGTTGGCTTTCTCTCAGAGAACGGAGCCAGCAGCAGGCGGCCTTGTGCCACCGTGCCATGTGGTGTGGTCTCAAAGATTACCATTTTCATAATGAGGTGTCAACGAGGATGACGGATGATGTCTCTCCTCTCCTCCTTGGTTTGGACTTCCAAAGTACACAGACTTGGCAAACGGGGGCCAGAAGGAAATCAAAGAGCAGAGGAAATGTGGGAAATGTGGGCAGCGTGACGGAGTATTTCTCCATCTCTCCCATTAACAGAGACATCAGCTGTGACGCAAGCACAGAGAAGTGCCACAGTCCCAGATATAACTGCCAGGATCAGTCTGCTATGCGGATTTAATTATCTGATTCCCACTGAGTCCTCTGCTTTGATCAACACCCACTCACTCATCACTCATCTTCAACCGCTTATCCGGGGTTGGGTCGCGGGGCCAGCAGCTCCAGCAGGGGACCCCAAACCTCCCTTTCCCGAGCCACATTAGCCCAGCTCTGACTGGGGGATCCTGGGGCGTTCCCAGGCCAGGGTGGAGATATAATCTGTCCACCTAGTCCTGGGTCTTCACCTCAACTAGCGCCTTTCGACACTAAGGAGCAGCGGCTCTACTCTACTATTTCTCATGGATGACTGAGCCACTCACCCTATCTCTAATGGAGAAGCCAGCCACCCTCCTCGGAAAACCCATTTTGGCCGCTTGTACGTCCGCAATCTAGTTTGTGCTTTTTATGTTGTGCTGTGGGCAGTGAAATTATATTCATTGGCACTTTATTTGTAGACTAGACCAGGTTGTGTCATTGGCACCTCCTCCCCTGTTTTTTTTTGCATCACTACATTGCCTCTCAATGTCACCGTGGTTTCATGTCTGTTTTGGTTACCGGCAAAGTCCACAAACTTTGGTTCTCTTTCTTATTTCCCTCCAGTCTTTCTCCCTTTTCCTCTCGTCTCTGTACGTTTAGGCAGATTCATTCAGTCTGAACACTCAAGAGTCTACAGACATGCTAGCTCCTAGAGGCTGTACTTAGGCACAGAAGTGCCCTGAGCTAAATGCTAGCAGGTAGTATGTTCATCATAGTTTAGCGTATATAAAAAGCAAATATGTAGGGCTGTCCTCGACTAAAGAAATTCTTAGTCGACTAACACTTATATGATTTTGTCGATTAATCGATTAGTTGATGTAATCGACAGAGCTGTGCTCTTTGAGAGGTGGTTAAGACTAGAAAAGCACAATATAAATGTAGTTAATGAACCATCTGTAAAACTGACTTTCTCCACAATTAATCCTGCAAAAGCACCACTTTAAATATTGTGCTTACCAGAAATGTGCTCATAAGTTTCTTGGAAATGAGTAATTAAGCATGAATAAGCATAAAAAATGACTCATCAACTAAAGAAATCTTAGTCGACTAAGACCAAAACGACAGATTAGTCGACTAATCGACTAAGAGGTGGCAGCCCTACAAATATGTCAACGAGTGTTGCCAACTTAGCAACTTTCTTGCTAGATTTGGTGACTTTTAGCAACTTTTTTTCTTCCAAAAACATTCCTAGCGACAAACCTACTTTTTTTTGGCAGACCTTAACTTCTCTCTCGAGGAGAGTCGCCAATAATTCTCAGTAAATGTGCTCTCAAGTGGCGAGGGGACCAGCAGCACCTTTAGTCGACCAATCATCAGCCTGACAGTGCTCATTAATTAATTTAATTGGAGTATTAAAGTTTTATTACACTGAGTTTACAAGAACAAGTTTATTCAAGTACGATCACAATTAAGTTTGACGGAGATTTAGATGCATATTGATGAGATGATGAACAATAATAATAGCTAATGACAAAGCTAGTTAGCGTCAGTATGGTTCAGCTTGAGTTCATTGTTTTAGCTTTCATTTTCTAAAATATTGTATGTACTGTATGTTATGCAAATTAGGGACCGTTCGGTATTTATGGAATGGACCACCGGAGGAAAATAGGGGAGGGTCATGTCTTTTTATTCTTTGTTGAGGGGAGGGTCATCCAATTTCTTTTAGTCACCCAACTTTTGTATTTGTGAGAACAGCTAAATTTCAAAGTGGCTTGTTTGGTGTATATTTATCCATGTAGCTCCATGTAGCCCTCTCAGTCTCGGCCCCTATCGCTGGCAGATGGGTCCCTCCCTATTTAGTCAGCCAGACAATTTGAACTGTAGCTTTAGAGACCGTGGGATTTCCCAAACTGAATAAATCCCGCTCGCACATATAAACACAAAACTGCTTTGCTAGCTCCATCGTCTTGTAACTAAGACATCTGATGAAAAAATAATTTTATTCATTAGCATGATTGCCGTACTGTTAAGTTCAAAAACAATCCAAAACACCGTACGAAACGGACTGCACCAAGCCGGGAGGGCATGAGACGGGAAGTCTCCAGGCTGCAGCCATACCCGACTCAAATACCTTTCGGTCCCGGTGACCAGGTCAGGCACAGAGAGAGGAGGCTCATTTGTCACTGGCATATATATATATATATATATATATATATATATCAAATGCCTTGAAAAGGCTGTCGTTTATATATATATATATATATATATATATATAGGCATTTGAGAAGGAAGGAGTGGTAGCATGCAAGCTCCCAAATTGACACTCGTCTGAGAAATGGAGTTTTGGATAATGTTCAGCTTTGGCAGCTTTACCTATGTGCTAAAATATACAATGACTGAGGAAGCCTAGTGATGAGTCCATAGCAACCAGTGTTGAATTACCCAGTGTGCTTTGCTGAATGGTCTCAATGTTTTATTGTTTTATTTCATGTGAATACTAGTTTACTAGAGGAGTAACTTAGTATTTGAAGTAATGCAGTAATGCAGGAAGTGTGCATTTAGTTCCCATGCTTATTGTGTTTCCACAACAATGGTTGTTAGTGAGTAAATCTACTGAAATGGCCACCACACCATAACAGAGGAGTGTGATGCGTAAGATGAGAATGCAGAGGTATAGTCACATATGTCATGGCTGTAAAAAAAAAAAACAATGGCTATCTGTATGTCTTTGCCAAGCGCAAATCAGTACAGAAGGTATCAATACATTGTTTGGGAGAGTCATCCCTTTTTTTTCCATATCATTTTGGAGGGTCATCCAAAATGTATTGCTGGTAAAGGGAGGGTCAGGTCTATTTTGACTAAACATCCCAAAACTCCTCCAGTGGCCCCTGAAATAAATAACGAACAGTCCCTTAGTGTGTGATGTCATATAGTGACATGAGGGCATTAGGAATGTCTCTGTAAAAATGTCACGTCCTGCTTCATTCAATTTCAGTTTCATCCAATAGTTGAGATATTTCAGTCTGGACCAAAGTGGTGGAGCGACCGACCGACAGACTAGGTCTTTAAACCTGATCCTTATCATTTAATAATATTTGATTCATATACTGTATAAATTCTTAACGGGCCCTCTGTGGATATCCGATAGCTATACCACCTCTACATGGGTCAACACAACAAATATAACATCAAATCAAAACAAATACAACATAAATGGAGAGTTTGATTCCAGCTATGCTCCCGACACTAATTATGACTTTACTTTCATTACGCTTATCAAAATGAGGCAAGACTTAATCAAATTACCAACCAATTGTTGGTGTGTATGTAAACCGGAGGTGTCCGTAGTGTGAACTGTGCAGGAACTGGTGTTGTTTGATGCGCGCGCAGTCTCTCGGGCAGACTTGTAATAGAGTCGGGTGTGCAGCTGTGTTCAGTAATTACTTTATCCAGTCGGGTATTCCTAATTAGAAAAGCATAATGATGTCAGGCTGGAGGAAAAATTCAATTCAGTTTGATGAATAACACTGAAAAGCTTTCATTGTGTTTTGTGAGCCACATACATGACACTCCTGTAACTTACACATGGAGTATTCGTATGAACAAATTAAACAGGAGATCATTTAACAAATGAGGCCCCTGATGTTACTCTGATTACAACTTTCTGTAATGATCGTGTTGATGACGGCCCTGAGGATCAGTTATTGAGAAAATAGTCCCTTTATGTGGTGCCGCTACTTTTAGATTACATGAGCTAACGGCTCATCATAAGTATTGATTTATTTGTCAGCGCCCGTCAATTTTATTCGTAGGGTTGTTCATGTAGCAGAGGTTTCTTACTGTTGCTTCGTCTGTACTGACTTAGCCTTACTTTGTCCCCAGTGACTTTAGTTGACTATAAAAATAAATGCATCTGGAAAATAAGTTCACACAGTTTATTAAAAAGATGTATTTGTAGGTGTTTGACTTCTGTCTCATAACTGAATTAAAAAAAATTGTGATGCAGTTTACTTTCCTGCATTTCTCCTTCTCTAGCTCTCTGTTCCCTTAAAGGTGAGCACTGTCGAGACTGTTTGCTCTTGCTATGGTGCAAATTTGTACATTACACGGAAATTTGTAGGGATTGACTTTTCCCCTGCAAATATGACCACAATCACTCAGGTTTCTTTTTTTTTCAGATTCTATGTTTGTCTACATGCTTGCTGTTAATGCTTTTTCATTGCTGGTGACTTTCGAGATGCCTGACATTGAATCTGCTTACAATACAAACATTTAACCAAACAGCCTCCCTTTTCGGATCCATTGTTGTCATATTACCATAATAAATTACACTTTTGCTTCATTCCTCATAGATCATAAACATACCAAAATCAGTGAAGAGGCTTTCAGCTTGATTAGAAAGTGCAGTTTTAATTAGGCAGCAGAATAATGATATTTCTAACAGCAAAGTCTGGGCGACAGCGGAGGATATTAGACACCCTAAGTGCTCCTCACATTAAGTATTTTTTATCTTTTTTCCATTCTTCTGCCCCACAGTGCTGCACTTGAATCCATTTTAAAACTTCAAAGTCCTTTTGAGGCTGCATAAAATTGTTTTTGTGACAAAAAATCCTCATGTTTAAAAAACATACGAGTATAGCAGTAAATTTAATTCAAGTTCATTTAGAATGTTATTCGGTTCCTATGCATGTCGCTGGTTTCAAGACTCACACACAAAAATGGATTTTCTCCAGAGGACATCCCCCATCTGTGACGATTGTTGTTGAAGTGTGATTCTCGAAGGAAAAAATTTTAAGATTGAACTGTCTTTTGCTGGTCGGCTCAAACACACAACATCTTTCACCAACACAGAAAGGAGAAGAAGTGTGCTGTGCCAAAGATGAGAGTATAAACCTGTTATACTGACACTTCTTCACACTTCTCTCTGGTGCAGGAAATTAATTCACAACACTTGCCAAGCACAGCAAGCTGTTGGTCCCGGCTTGGAGATGGATATGACCAAACACAAACGCCAAATGAAGTGGGTAAAGTCCAAACCCATTACTATTAGCTCCCATAACACAGGCCGAGTGATTACTTTCTGCAGTAAAATGTGACTCTGTGCCAATCCCATCAGCAAGTAGCAAATTACTGGGAGAGGAGAGTCCATGTCTTGTCCAGAGGCAGTGCCATTGGAAATTAGAGTGATATGTATACACATACATGCCTTGCAGGGTTTCATTCCCATGCACGCCAAACTAAATGCTTCAAATTTTAACTCTAAACTAGTGCAGTGCCCATTGAAAATGTTTGGAACGGGCGATTGCTTGGTCTGTGGTATTGCTGCCAAATTGTACCCCAAAATTACTTAAAGAAGGACCCCAAACCACTTAATATGCACCTCCACTGTATAGCCTACTACTGACTTACAGTGTAGGCTACGTCTACATCAGAGGAAGACATTGTACTACTGTATTTACCTGACAGAGAACGGGGCAGATTCAGAATGTAATCACAAAATATCACAATGAAAATGTGGAGTATGGAGTATAGCGTCATGGACTGATGGCAGTGTGCTACCCATCCGGCCCGTTATGAGAGCAGGTTGTGTCGTATGATCGTTAACGAATTTAACACGTCAGCAGAGGTGTTCATTTCCATACAGGTTTAGTGGCTTGACGGTTAACGGTGAAGTATGGATTTGTTCGCGGGGGTATTTTGGCGACGGTGATGTTATTAGTGTTGTAAGTTAGCAGTAGACTTAATTAACCCGACCAAGGGCGAGTCTGATGAAAACTGATGTGTCTGCCCGGTTCAACTCTGAGATTTTCTCGCATTGCACAGCGCTGTTGTAAAGTGTTCTGCATGTGGCGTCTGCGTGTGATGTGCAGGTTACCTTCCCCCCAAACACGGACACACATATACAGATACGTCTCGCTGCCACTTGTCTGTAGCTGGCTGTGCTTTGCATGTGTGGGATTCTGAAACGTCCTTAAATTCGGGAATTGTCATTTGTTTATTCAAAGTCAAAGACAGTCCAAAGTAGTGCTACTTTGCACATGTTTGTGGGTCTGAGGTGTATGGCACATTTTAGCTGCCAAAGCTCCGCTGCTCTCTGTCTCTGGTCCTCAGGGTGAGAGGGGGAGTGGCCAAAAGCCAATGTGTGCTTCTTTTACCTATATATTTAACGATATCTTTTGCATTTCTAATCCAAGCAACGTCACACTTGGCACTGCACTTACTCGTGCCTGTAGCAAGACACCTGTCAAGATTGATATCCATCGAACTAACGGTTCGAGAGATATGCGTATAACAGACAGACAGACAGACAGACAGATGTTTCTGCAATTTATAGATAGATGTAACCGCCCCCTCTCAGCATCTTCAGTTCTCAAGCCAGCCCATGTCTTTTAATAAGGAATATGTCAGATTTTGTACCATGGAAACTGTTCTGCTATACAATTCAGTTACTTAGCAACTAAATGACATATCTCACAAATAAAAGCCTTAACCCTCAGTGGTGAGAGAACTTTGCAAAACAGAAGGACATCACTGTGATGGTTGCGATAAATCTGTCTCCTCCAGGTCGACATGTTCAAGGTGGGAGTGTCGTCCTGAAGGTTTTCCTCCCACGATGGGCCATTAGTGCTGTTAGCACATCCTTCTTTGGTAATGGGAGTCATTAAAGCCATCAAAGTTAAAGGACAAGAATGATAACTGGGTTGTCATAGCAGATGTTTTTAAACATTCCTACATAGCTCAGGTCTTCAGCGATTAAGCCATATATCCAAATCATATTACTTGAAAACTTTTGGGAACCTATTATTAAAGCCAAGGTTTTCCAGGAAAGTGCGTCACTTTTTCCCAAGTTCCCAAAATTTGGCCAGAAAAACTATCAGCGGAGTTGAGATTGAGGTAGTCTATATCCTTGACGTTCCACTTCCGGGATTGCTCCGGTGCCGCAGGAAATTCTGCCTGATGCATGTATTTTCGCCGATGTCCATTTCCTTCCACTTTCATAGTGTTGGAATTTTAAACTCTTTTTGTGAGGACTACAGTTGACTGCTCCTCAGATCTCTACAGGGTAAATCCAGACAGCTAGCTAGACTATCTGTCCAATCTGAGTTTTCTCTCGCACAACTATTTTACAGCAGCTCTGTGCGGAGCTTAGTGCCACACATGACGATTGTGATTGGTTTAAAGAAATGGCAATAAACCAGAGCAGGTTTTTCTCTTATCCCAGACCCTCCTCCGCTCTGCAGTGTGTGGTTGGTCTGGCAAAGCGAGACTAAGGTTGAGGTAACTACTGTATAGGCTCAGACAGACTTCACTTGAGGCCGCTACTTGGACGTTATCTTGACCTTTGTTCCATTCAGAGCTTCATCATTTTCATGCTCTAGTTCTGCTTTTAAATGATCAGATTCATAAATGGTAAAAAAAACAACTAATTATCATCAGTGGCCTCAGGTACATCTTTATTTCGTTGAGCTACTGTCATCAAAACTGAAAATGCTGCTTGGCACTATACCTGACACCCCAGTGCTGCACCATCATGTTACTGTGACAGTAAGCTAATATAAATGCACTTTTTCATTATCGTATCTATATCTATTCATAATAACAGGGAGACTATCACTTGCATCCAGCAAACTGTGAATAAGAAAATGTGACTCTTGCATACCTCAAGTCTCAACAATGCTTTTTTATTATTTTTGACATCTTGACTCCAGATCATTGTTAAAGACAAATAGATTGAGGAAGATCAGGCAGTGAGGGCTTCCTTGAATTAAATTAAGAGTCCTGGGTCGCTAAAGGTCGGTTTATATCTGACTCCTGTGTGCTGTGTTAGAGGTTAACTGATTAGAGGAAATGAAACAAACAGCACCAATACCAGTGTGTATATACCGTATACAATCTAAGGGTAAATTGAAAACCTTAATGTATTTGAATTATCCTCTAGGACACAGTGAGCTTTATAGCACCTTTCATCAGTGCACCATGTTCTTCTCACACTGGAAGGTGAATAGCACAGAAGAAAAAAAACAGGATAATAATGCATGACCTGAAGGCTTTTATAGCTCACACTGGCTTTCTTAACAAAAGCACTCTATGTGATGAGCTGAAAATACCAATATATGCTCCGGCCTCTGGAAGTGGGAAACATTACTTATATTCCGCATTGAATCAGATATGCAGCAACACATGGATTTATTGTACAATACAGAAGTCTTTTTTTATTCCTTAAGGCTGTTGGATACAGGGATCCTGCTGCTCTACACAACGCTGTTTTTTTAAAAATTTGGGTTCCAAATGCACAAACCCCTGCCTTCACAGATAAAAGCAATAGAGCATATCATAGCTTTAACCTGCTGGTCAGGCCTATGGACCTTTTTCACAGCAGACATTTTAACTTGTCATAATAGGAAATAAGCACAGCTGAAATTGATAACCTTAACGATGGCTCAATTCCATCAAGTGTCCCAGTAAGCTATTACAGTGAGTCAGCATGCACAATACCAGGGCCTCTCCTAAGTGGAATGCAGCCATCATTAATGGTTTGGAATACACCTGTGCTTTTCCTACTATGACATGTCAACATGTCTGCCGTGAAAAAGGTCTATATCATAGAAAAAGCCAGTGTTGCCTATGTTTAGCATTGCATATTAACATAGGAAAACGGAAGGGGAAGATGAGGGGATGAAGAGAAATGTACCAGGGGTGGGGATAGGCCATTAAGAATACCTGGTAGAAGGTTGGGAAGCTGATAAATGAGCTGTCTGTGTTGCTTTGTTGGGAGGTGGGTGGGCGGGGTGCAACAGGGGAAGCCTTGTCCATTTCCTAGACGCTCCACTGTTGACTTCCATTACTGAACCCTGTGGTGGAAGGCAGCCATGACAAATGGTGTAGTAATCGGGGTGGGGGGGGCATCCAAAGCCCAGTATGGGCATCTGCAGCATGCAGGGCCGAGGAAACACATTGTTGGCTGGAATTACAGATGAATTAACAACGGTGTGGAGCTCTGCAGTCTTGTAACATCTGAAACATACCAGGATACATCACCAGTGTACTGTCACTTTGCTTGCAATCAATGAGATAGTAAATCAGAAAGCTGTTTTGGAATCAGCTAGCTTGCACTTGTCTGTCCTGGGATACTGATCTAGTCCCAGGACATTGTAGCTGAAGGGGACAAAGGAATGAGGACTGCAGGGACTAGTTCTATCTGTTGCAGATGCTCCTGCGGTGATTGAAAGTTGTGTTTCATAAATGACTGTCTCTCGCAAATTGCAGATACATTTTCAAGTCCTAAAAGCCTCTGGCATTCTCCTGCGTCACAAGTATGGCTCTTGTTTTGATTAGTAAAACATGTTAAAATGATTTGGTGAAACTGGCCCCTTGTCCTTGTTTGCATCAGTTTTTTTTATTTATTTTTTTTTTTTTTTGAGAGAGGTTTTTTGCTAAAACAGCTGCCTGCATCTGGAGCAGACGCTATGAGAGTGAACCAAAAATGTAAAGTGGCAACCTCTTTCACATCATCCATTATTAACATTAAAATATTGATAATAGCAGCTTTAAAACCATTGTCAGCCACAGGTAGAGGTGTCAGGAAATGGCTTATTTAGTGTCAGCTGATTGCACAGTTGCATCAAATAAGCTGCTGATGTCACAGGCCTATGCTGTTTGTAAGACGGACCTTTTTCACAGAAGATCTTTTGACATCTCGGGTGTAAATAATCAAAAGAATGTGGGCTGAATTCCATTTAGCTGCTTTAGTTTCAGGGTCCGGTATTGAGTGTTGAGCATGCAGGCTCACTGGGATCCTTGAATAGAACGGAGCCTTCATTAATGTTATTAGCAACACCTGTGCTCTTCCTCCTATGACAAGTCTTCATCAGCCTAATTAATGCAACTGTGCAATCAGAGAGCACACCTGGTATTAATCAGCTGTTGTTTCCAAACACCTCTACCTGCTGTAGCTGATGGTTTTTCATTAAAAACCAAATGCTTGAAACAGCAACTATACCTTTTTTTTCTTTTTCGTAGAAACTACTCTTCTGTGTTTTAATTATGTGGATTTCCTGGTTTCCTGTTGTTTTGAGTTCACAAAATATTAACATTCGTAATAAAAAAACAATCTAGGTTAAAATATACTCTTTAAAATAGCAGGATGCAATGCAACTCTTATACACTTAATATGATTTAAAGGTCCCATGGCATGACATTTTCACTTTATGAGGTTTTTTAACATTAATATGCATTCCCCCAGCCTGCCTATGGTCCCCCAGTGGCTAGAAATGGCGATAGATGTAAACCGAGCCCTGGGTATTGTGCTCTGCCTTTGAGAAAATGAAAGCTCAGATGGGCCGATCTGGAATCTTGCTCCTTATGAGGTCATAAGGAGGAAGGTTACCTCCCCTTTCTCTGCTTTGCCCGCCCAGAGAATTTGGCCCAATCATGAGAGAGAGGCATCATGGCTTTCAAACGAGCAAAGTGGCAGTTGGTCAAGGCCACACCCCTCCCCCCCTCCACCTTGCCCCCCCTCTCTCCTCCCCAATAGCTACAGACACAGAAATGGCACATACTAAAGAAAGCTCATTGTGGGACTGGCTCTAGTGGCTGTAATTCTGCACCAAGGCTGAATTTCGGGAAAGAGACTTCAGATACAGTATTAGGGGACCACTAAGGTCTATATAAAAGAGACTTCAGATACAGTATTAGGGGACCACTAAGGTCTATATAAAAGATATGCGCGATATGTGCGCTCTGACTGTGTAAAATATTTAAAAAGCCTCATGGGCTTCTGCACCGCCTGAGAAAAAAACAAATCTGTTTTTACACAAGGCGAGGTCCACGTCTCTGAAGAATAACTTGAGAGAAAAACATGTATTTTCTCAGTTTTCTGGTCCAAGACGACTGTTGCTAGGTGATAACTCCTGAGCATTCAGCCTCTTCCTCATCCCTGCCCAAGAAATGCAAGTTTGAACTTCCTGAGGGCTTCTCGTCCCCTGAGGACCTTTACTCATGCATTCGCTAGAGAAGCTGACCTGCCATTGTTTGTTGTTTTAGTTATAATTCATCTGCCTTTTTCATGTTTCACTGCAGAATACTTATTCACAGTCAAGCTTTCCTCTGCTTAAGATGTGAAAAGGTTTCAAACTTCAGAACGTCTAGTGCGGAGGCAGTTACTGTTTATCATCGAGCACATCTTATACCAGAAACCTATTTTTGTGTGAAGAAATCACACATGGCTCTCACACACATAACATCAACACATAATCACGTTTTTCCCAATATTTATTTTTTGTTAAATAATGGACATTTGGCATGAAAAATACTGTACGTGTAGCCAGTAACCATGAACCAAACAAGACCGCATCATAATACCTATATCATAGTGGAGATACAGTAAAAGCAAAACGTCACAAACATCAATAACCTCACATTTAAACCCTCTCACAAACGAGATAGTTAATAACAGACAATTACACGTTTTATAGTAATACAATGTAGCACACGCAGGCACCAGATGTGACAAAATGTAATACAAATGTTAGCAGACCGGGAGACTGCTTTGGTAAACATTTAGCACATGTAGACGCACATACACGGACAGCTCCACCATCAGGGAAGGATTTCCAATGCTAATAAAAGCTAAATATATGATTTCATCAGCTCATCTCTACGCCTCTCTTCACCCCAGCATTTGTTTACTTGTGCCGTTTTTTTTTTTTCCCTCGAAGCTGAGACTTTAACTTGCATGTCAACACCATAGACTATATAAAGGTTAACACTTAAGATGCTCCCTCCCTCAGAAGGTGTTAGGAAGCGAAAAGAACAACTCCACTCTTCCTGTCACTCAATGTATGAGAAGGAAGGGGGAACAAGAAAGCTACCAAAGACACATTTTCCCTTTTTACAAAGAGGTACTCTTGAAGGCTGAGTAGAAAATGAACATGAAAACAAACAGATGAGAGCAGGTTCTTTTGACAAATCACATTATTTTTCTCAGGTGCAGAACCTGTAGGCCAAAACATAATATTTAATTCTGTGCCTGAGGTGAAACTACAAAAATCACTCTTTGCAATTATAAATTATTCTGCAGAAAAACAAAATAAAAAAACCCAGCAGAGGCACATTTCTACACCCACCCCGTAGCCATTATAAACATTTGAGACATACGGTAATATCTTCTAATTTACTTATGAGAGCTTTGTCAGTGTTTGCTACTGGCTGACAATCTCATAACTCCCAGCAGTCAACCATTCAGCAGTTAAGAAAAGCAGCTTTGTTTGTAGCATTTTTAGGAAAGGATTGTGAAAGCTCAAGATGAGTAGTGTAGTAGTAGTAGTAGTAGTGGAGTAAAACATGAGAATCCCCCAAGTTACAAGTTAACTTAGAGCAAAATCATAATGAACAGCTTGAAAGTGCACAAATGGCATTCCAATAAGTCATCACAAACACGAAAAGGGTTACTATTTCACTGCCAGAAAAGTGACATTAATGAAATATGACTGCAGTTTATATTGTGTGCTGTCACTTCTTTTGTGTCCCGAGATGGTCAAAAATTGTTCCACGTGTTGTGTGCGGAAATGAAGAGGCTTGCTGTTTTTTCCTCCTCGTGTGCCGCCTGGAGCACCTAATGGGTTTCTTGTTGAGGGAGGTAGAGATAAGAGAGAAACCGACGGAAACCAAAACCAAACGGTCCCATGCCTCGGTCTCATTTCAGTTTCAATTTGCATCAGGCATTGTTCTGGGGACAGGGTAAGAATACGATTTCTCACCCCTGGGGGGGTCATCTACCTTGTTTTTTGAGGAGTCTGTAAACTTACTGCGTTATGGTAAAAATAAATGATTTCGGTAGCTGACTGCTTCAGGAGACATTCACAGTTACTGAGCAGAGGTTTGGTGGAAGTGCTCCAGATGGCCTTAAAGGAATAATAAGACATTTGGGAAATGTGCTTATTTGCTTTCTTGCTGACAATTAGATGAGATTAATGCTACCACTAAATATGAAGCTACAGCAGCAACCCATTAGCTTAGCTAGACTGAAAAACAGGGGGAAACAGCAAGCCTGGCTGTTCAAAGATTTAAAAATAACCTCCATAAAAAACGTAACTCCTTTTTTTTCATGGATAAAACAATCAAGACATCAGGGTTAATAGTTATCTTAGAGGTGCTGGAAGGTGGTCTTTTTAAAACTTTGACAGAGGCAGGCTTGTTGTTTTCCCCAGTGTTTCTATTCTACGCTAAGCTAAGTGCCTGAGGTCTGTCTCTTCGTATTAAGCGTATAGACCTGACATCTTAACTTTCGCACGTATGTTTTGAGAGTTTAGTTCAGTGATCTCTGTATTCAAAAGATTAAAAGACCCCAAATCATCTCCCACTTTAGTGTACTAAACAACTCAAAATGACTACAGAAGCATGTATCCTGTAGTGAGGAAATGAGTTGCACTTGTACAAAATGCTGAGTAAAACTAGCTTGACTCTGGGAGGTTTGCTCACTTTAATAACGCATACCTAAACCGGCCAGCCGGCTGAGGTAAATAGAGAAACCAATATATAAAACTCAACAAAAACAGTACATTTTTAAGAGCAAATCTCTACATCTCTGCAAGGCTTTTACCATGACTTTTAGTTTGCAAGTTTTTGCACTGTTCATTCATAATGCACATGACCAGAGACTGAGATTTATTTTGTGAAGTTGTAAATCTACAGGCCATGATATACAAAATAACACCAATTTTGGATTAAGAAGCTTATCTTCATTATTCCTACTTAGCTATGGTAATTTAATATACTCAGCCAAACTATAGGCTCCAATGTCATAATGTGAAACATGTAAATAAATATTGTTTAATGGAAAGTGAAAGCGTGCACAGACCGTGAAATAAATCCTGACTAAATTCGCAAGGTTTCTACTTAAAATAAAAAAGCACACAAAGTTGAGGCCGCCAGGCGAGGGGTTTACAAGTAAGGCTCTGCTGGGGATTTTTTGTGTCAATTGTCTGCCTGCAAGCCGAGCTCGCCGTTACCTCCACCGCAGCCTGTAAACTGCTCTCAGACAGCGCTTGTGCCTGCAAATCTCAGCTGTCACCCACACGCTATTGTCATTCATGTATTCATACGCCTCTGCACTGAAAAGAATAAAAAGGAAGGCGGCGGGGGGGGGGGGGGGGGCTGCAGGGACAGCGAGTGCTAGGCGATGGGAGGACTTGAAAAAGAGGACCAAACTTGAAAGTCAGGAAATGACAGCACTCAGCTGTCAACGTACACCGTACGCAGGACAAAAGTATTACATCACACAAATCCAGATATTTGTGTGTTGCAGAAGCCAACTGTTAAATTCTGAGTCTATTTTTTTTTATCTTAATGGGGTCTGAAATTATTCACTGCAACACTATCGTGTCCATATTTTGGCAGAATTGACTGAATTCATGAATGAAGTCATGAATAATTTTCATGAGAATTTGGAATTTGTTAAAGGCAGGGTTGGTAATGTTAAAAATCTGATGAGAGTGGCCGGGTTAGCTCAGTTGGTAGAGAATGCACACATATATAGAGGTTTACTCCTCGACGCAGCGGCCGTGGGTTCGACTCCAACCTGTGGCCCTTTGCTGCATGTCATTCCCCCTCTCTCTCCCCTTTCATGTCTTCATCTGTCCTGTAGAAATAAAGTCCTAAAAAGCCCAAAAAAATAATCTTTAAAAAAAAAATCTCTGGGCTCCGTCTAAAGGCAGCTACACACCGGGCCGACGGCCGACTGTTGGCAGAAAAGGCAGTTGGACTGATCAATCTCCTCGGAACACACCAAAGCAACGAGACGTAATATGTCTCTATAACAGCAGGCGGCGCTAATCTGTATTGTCACCCAAAAAATTAAAAACAGCAGCTTATTGGACGAACGCATCACGTGGGTCTGGCTGCTGCTTCCGGATTTTGGCTTTTTCAACCGGCCATTAATGGCGACTCATTCAAAATACGATCTCGTATTGTACTAAAATAGTTCACCAAAACATGTTTCTGAAAACATTTTAAGCAAGAAATAGGCCGTGCAGTTGCTGAATCTGTCTTCATTTCAGATCAACAAAGGTCAGTTTAAAAGATTTTTGTCAGATTTTGAGAGACTCTAGTCACGGTCATCCCGCTCGCCATTTCCGGGTGAGTCCCGACTGCCCTGTCTCCGACTGAGCATGACAGGTCGGCCAAAAGGAAGGCAGACAGCTCCTCCAACGGACAACGGCACAAAACACACCGAACAGACTCGAGTCACTGACCTCTCCAGACTGTCCAATGGCTGATTATCGGCCCGGTGTGTAGCTGCCTTAACCGCTAAAAAAAAAAAAGCTTTGTAGTCTCAAAGTACACTTGTAAAAACTGTGCTAATTGCATCTCATTATACAAAGACTTATTACACAATTTTGACTATTTTCCTGAGTCCTTTTTGCAGGATAACAGCAGTTAATTACAAAAGCATACAGAGTAGCTTTATATTGAGTGGAGAGACTGGTATCAATCTTCTCATCTAACTCTTAGCAAGAAAACAAGTAAGCTTATATCCCTAAATGTCTAACTATTCTCGTAAAGTGTTGTCTTTCATTTGCTATTATGCTTTTATTCTAATTTCTATAACTTCTGTTGACATTACTTTGTATTTGTTTTTGCCAAACAATTTTCTCCTTATTGTAGCACACATTGAGCTCCATTCTTTGAATGAAAGATGCTATTTAAATCCAGCTTCTTGTTGTTGTTATTATTATTATTATTATTAATAATATATTGAAGGGCTCAGATGTGGCGCGTCAGCAGAGCCATTTGTCGTCAGTTTTACAAAGCCATGAGATTTGCACTGCAGGAGAGGAGAGGGCACCTGAGAATCACCTTGTTAGTCTAAGCCTAGAAACGGGGTCTTTGTACTTAGGTAATGCTCAGAGTAATTGGCAGATCTGCAGCAAAAGGCAGAGAGAGTACATAAAAGATACTGCAGAGATAATTGTGCAGAAAAGGTGAGTTAGACTGACTTTTCCATGCAATTTGTAGCTGAGTCAGACTGGAGCAACTAGCAGGTGCAATCAGCCTTTCATGGGTGGACTACCTGAACTTTCTGTAATGAGTCACATCCTGATGTTAATGTCTGCATGAGTATTCAACATACATTTGTAGCACTAGCAACAGGAGATTTAAGTTCCATGACCAAGTCTGTTTGATTCCAGTTTGTTATGCTGCAGGGTGGATCAACACGAAAAAATTGCCTTATTCTAAACACCAGGCTTTCATATTTATGCATGCCAAGAAATTATGTCGAAATTACAGTCTTCAGATGTTTATCATCAAGATGCACCTGCCTTTTCAGCCTGAATCACAGAGCAGTGCTGCAAAACAGCCAACCCATCCTGTTATTAATAAGAATCAGACGAAGTTTGGATATTAGCAGAAAGAATGCTGTACATACAAGAAGTGATGAAACATAACTCAATAAGAGTGAAACACTAAGTCAGAGCTGACAAAAAGCTTGTCCAGAAAAAGCTGGACTAACTGTTACCTTTATCTCTTCGTGTAAATAGAAGGATTTCTTGCTGTTTAAATATTTTAGAATTAGGGACCCAGTGATATTCAAAGTTGCCCTGTGTAGCCTTCAGTAGAATAATTCCGATAACACAGAGAATGCGAGAGATAGATGCCCTTAATGAATGAAGATGAAACCACATTAAACACAAAAGAAAATCCATACTGATTAATTACTGAGGTAATAGTCCTCGTTGTTCAACAGTGTGTCTCTGTCAAAAGTGTTCCTTTGGCACAGTAAGAACGTTAAGACAGTATTTACAGGTACACAGGATTTTCAACACAGTTTTTCACTAAAATGTCTGCCAGCTAGTGAACAAACTACCATGAGAAATAAAGCCACACAAAGAGCACAGGCACTTGATGTTCTCTTCAGGATGCAACAAAGCAGATGCTGCCAATTAAACACAAGAAAAATGTCGCCAAACTGAAACAGCTTTTTCCCCGCATCACATTCTGCAACCATGCACACAGAATTTGAAGGAGACCTTTTAAAAAGGCCTAATAAACGAGGGTGGGGATATTACTCACTGTGTGACTCATAGCATATTAAGATGAAGAGTGAAAAACAGAAGATACAGACAAAAACAGATGGTGCACACAGTAGCCACTGCCCCGACAGCCGCAGATGCGAAACATCAAGCTCTCTCCTGCAGGCTCAACAGGTGCCCGTGGTGCTGACGGTGGTGTAGCTAAACTTGGACATGGAGGTGGCCATGGAGGTGGCCATGGAGGTGGCGGTGACGCCGTCTTCTCCTCCCTCCTTCTTCCTGCACCACCAGCGGCAGAGCCGGTTGCGGCAGCAGCAGGCGAAGGTGGACAGCAGGGCCTTGCGGAAACGGGTGTTCATGAAGCAGTAAATGATGGGGTTAACGCAGGCCGAGGTGTAGGACAGCAGGTGGATGAAGGAGATGGGCGCTCCTGTGAGGGCTTTGGAGGCTGACCCCAGGTCAAAGGCCTTCCAGGTGTTGGCGGAGAACAGGGGCATCCAACAGATGAAGAAGAGCGCCACGATCACCATCAGCATGCGGATGACTCGCCTCTTAGCCTGCAGCTTGGCCTCCGAGGTGTTGCTGCGGGGGCGCTCAGTTTTGGCCCGGGTGGCGCCAGATGAAGCAGAGAGGGTGGGGAGCTCCACAGCAGAGGAGGGTTTTTTAGACACCTGGATGTAGCAACCATCGTCCTCATCGTTGGACCCTGTGGCGGCCTTTCCTACACCGTTCTTCTGGCCTGTGGACAGTCAAAGTTTACATTTTGGAGAGCTTCAACATAATGCAAGTGCCAAGTATTAAAGGATAAAGGGATCTTTGATAATTGATTACAGCAAGCACAGAAACGCTGACTAAAAACCAACTTCATTATTTTTCTGCATACCTAAGAAATAAAACACTATGTTTAGCGATAGGTTGCAACAGTTGCTAACAAAAGGCTATTTCACATTGTTTCAACCTTGATGAATCACACACAAGACTCCATGGAAACTGATGGTCCTTATGCACACAGTAACAACAGCAGTTATTATAATAATCACCTAAAGGGACCACATTTCAGCTATACCTGATGGAGAAATTCCAAACACGCATGAAAACAAGCAGAGTAGGTATTAGCACAACTGAGACTAAGTCTATTTTTGTATGTAACAGGTGCAGAACCTATAGGTAGCAACAAAATGTCATTCTCTGCTTGAGGCAAAGCAACCTTTACAGTTATGCTGCATATCTATTTGCCTAAGAATGGTTGTTTGTTCCTATTGGAAGTGCATAACATAACACTAAAACACCATAAAATACATTCAATTAGCTGTATATCTAGCCTAATTGGGGTTTAATTGTGTCATTACTGGCAGCTGCAATATTTTACCAGACTTTTGAGAAATCGTGCTGTAGCCTGCGTTTCTAATGAAATTCACCACAGCTTCACACAGGTCCATAAAAAGTGAAGTAGATGTTTTCATCCGCAGTATGAATTAAATCGATGTGAACAAAAAGCCTGTTGCCGTTTGGATTGAATTTATGATGGATCTCACCGGTGGTCTCTCTGTTCTGGCCCAGCTCAAAGTGAATGCCTCGGAAGAGCTCTCTGGAGATCAGACCGTACGCTACCATCATTACCACTCCCGGGATGAAAAACAGAGTGAACAGCAGCAATACATACCTGAAAAACAGACCGAATGGAAGGAGAAAAACAACGGTCAGAGGAGAAAAGGGAGTTGAATCAGCCCTCGAAGCCATCCAAATCAATCAGATTCTCTAAGCAGATGGCTGGAAAACCTGCAAGTGAACTTAAAAAACAGAATTTTTCAAACACCTGCATGCATGTGTTGGAGCTGTGCTGGAGGCCCTACAGATGGTCGTTCCCTTCCCAACAGCCCTCTTTACACCCGTGGTGTTAAAAAAAACTGCAGCTTCCTGGGCCAGTTCTGCAGCTTCTACCTGCAGGCTATCAAGCTTGTCAGCACCTTGTGGTTTAACCTTCCTCGATACTTGCTCTACCTACTTGGACTGTTTTTATCTACCACTCAGGGCTTTTTTGCTGATGCCATGTTTGCATATATCTACCAGTTTTATATGTAAATCCTTACCACATACTTTCATGATGTTATAACATTGTCAGACTCATGATGGACAGTATTTTTAAAAAAGCACCATTGAACTAGAGCTAGAGATATCGTCTTTTTTTTATTCCAAGCCTTGTCAAAACCATGAAGATAAAGAAAAGTGTAACCTGGAGAAGCTGCGAATTCGAATTAGTGATTTAACAAAATACACTGCACTCAAACATGATGTTGATCTTCCCAACATGAGCATGCATTAGGTCTCTATAGTTTGCAGAGTGAGGCGAACCAGTTGGACCAGTCAGCTGATGCAGGTCTAACACTACAAAACACTACTTTCTTTAAGAAGGTAGGAGCCATCCTGTTTAACCGAGGGAAGGTTTTCAACACGACCTTATCAAACAGTTTACACAGTAACGCAGTGCATATTGACACGTATGGTAACAACTGGACGTCACATGGATACCGCACATCATACTAGACAGTACACAGGGCTGCATATAACACAACAGAAAGAAATGTTTTTTCAGAAGGCATTTCTGAAATTACATTTTGCCAAATAAACATTAAATATGCTGTAATATCACAATTGCGAGACATTTCATGCTGCCCCAGGCTGTGTACACGGCGGTTTTCTGATCATATATGTTCCATTTTCCTGGCACAGAATGAACAATGACCGTGACTCTCGCTCTCTCTGCTTGGATTGATGGCACCTCAAAGAAAAAGTAGTTAACTGAGTACAGTGCAAAGAAACTGCAGAAAATGTTGACAGAGGGGAATTTTTCAACCGTGTACACAATTTAAAGGGCTCAGTCTTTATCGGATTGCAGACACCACTCTGCATATATTCTATATAAGACGTGGCTGCAACACTTCATATTTGTTCAAATATATTATAAATATGCAGCGAAGTACAATGAATGACTTTCAGTTATCAAAGTATTGAGTCTTTAAAGGTGAATCAAATGAATAGAACCTTGTGAACTAAAAGATAAAACTCAAAAAAGAAACGCATGAATAAATAAAAAAATAAATAAAAAGGTGTCACTTTGATTGTAATACATCTTTCACCATCTCCCTTTTGATTCGTCAATCACAGAATGCTCTTCTCAACCACCGATGTTTGCGGTGCACATCAGTCAGCACATGAAAGCGACAGCAGAGCGGCAGTTTCATTCACTCTCTTGATATTCTAATGTCTTCCTGGGCAACCCTCTGAACTCTGCACAGCCCCTCTCTTTCACTTCTCACTTTTAAAAAAAGGCTTTAGTTAAAGCGTTTGGTTTATATTAACCATCAAAGAAAATTATATGCATGTGTTACATATTTCTGCACTATACATAGGACTACAAATAAACTCTTTGTTGTTTGAGCTCTATGGATGGCAATGTCAGTCAGTTCAGATGGAAATATCTCAACAACATTGGAGGGATTGCCATGCCAATGTTATCCGGTCATCATAAAGTGTTTTTATCATCTATTGAGATTTGCCTCGATTTAATAAGATTACCTCCGGAGGTTTTTTTATGTAAACTCCATTCTGCGTTAAATTGTCAGAATAATAACAATCATTACATTTGTCTTTGGCTTGACAAAATCGGTTCATTAACTTCTTGATGGCTCTTTTATGTGTCTGGAAAATCTTTTGCTAAAAATGGATGCTTCAGTTACTCTATGCACTGCTTCATTAGGTGCACAAAATAGGTATAGGATAGGGAGATGGAAAAGGTGGTATCTCCTTTCATTCTAGATTTTAACCCCCAACCCTGGTCTAATTTCAAAGATGGCCATGATGGGGGAAGAATAAACTGTGATTAGAACTTGAAAGGTCAGCATACTTAGTGACACATCTGGACTTTTGCCCTGTGAGCCTCGACTTTCTTCCTCCTCCTTTTCCTCACCGAGCATACTAATTAACTGGTCTTCCACTGCCTCTTCTCTCCCGGAGAAGCTTTACAGTTTGATAGACAGTCGGAGAAAAGACAGCATTCGACCACAGAAGGCTGTCAAGTAGGGAGATGTAAAAGGTTTTTCAGCTTCCTTTTCATTTTAATTGTGCCATACTGCAGGACTTTACGTTGTTTATGGACAGATCTGTGAAAATTCCCGAGTAGTCTCTCCCAAGATGCTCTAACATATCTTGTTCTTGACTGTGTATTCATCTACTTGGGGTGTTTTTTTAGCAACAAAGCAGCATGTATTGATCCTCAGAGGGCATGGAGACGGGAAATGCTGAGCAATCCAGTCTGCAGCAGCAATATTAGTTTCTCTCCAGACATTTTGCATAAGCTTTACTCTTCCATCTTTCTCAGTGTACAGTCAGGTGCAGAGAAACACTCATGTTCATCTAAAAAGATGGCAATATCGTAACATGCATATCCTCACAGCACCAATACTGAGGGCAGACCCATTATCGACAGGATCTCTGTCTAATGACGTCTCATCCCAGCTTCACAGTTTTTCGGTAGTCGATCCCTGCTATGCTAGAAAACGGATCCATTTTATACGGTCTCCAAGTATGTCTCAACAGGAGCTGCCTGCTCACCTTTTATAGTACATCTTAAAAAACAGTCTCCCACCTAATGATTTCATTCATTTTTTCACAGACACCACCTCTGTAACCACCTTTACAGCTTCAGCCCAGTGGTTCAGCCTTCTCTCCATCATTAGCTAGACTCTTTATCCTTCTCGTAGTTCTACTTGGACAGGTAGAGGGAAAATACACTAAAGTCCCAGTCACACCACTTTTTATTGTAATGGAATCGCCACAATCAGTGGTTTTGCTCACGGGGGCATCAAGCTAATAGGCTGTGTTGCACCATCCACTTTTTTTTTAACCTCCTCTGCTTCACAAAAGTGGAACTGTTTTCAGACAGTTATTGTAGTGTTTACAGTGTGTACTGTGTAACACCAGTGTGTAGTAGTGACGTGTAGAGTGAGTTGTTTGCAGTCATGCGCAGTAACATAGGAAGTTGTCGGTTGCAGAAGTAGTACGATACACGCTGTATGCATGTCTTCACCAAAGCACATTCAGTAAACATCATAATGAATGAGTGAGTTGTCCGTGTACTGTTTGTATATGGAAACGTCACAGTTATGAGACAGGATTTGATGTTACAAATGTTTCTTTTGAATAACCTGTGTGGACTTATTGTCCCAGCTGAGCTAACAAACAAACAAACAAGCTTGGAGAGCCTTTTTTCCCCCTTTTTGATGACTCTTTATGGAAATAATGTACAATCCTGAGAACAGTCAGTCAGGGGGAATAAACAACACAGTACAGAGGAAATAGAAAGAAGCTCAGAGAGCTGTTGTGACTGACTAGCGCTAACATCTTCATGTAACATGCCATTAGCTCACGAGCTACAGCAGCACACCAACTAGCCCTGCGAGTACTCCCTATGTCTCACCATATATATCACCAAGCCTCTGGCACCGCACTTACCTTATACTGAATAACAATAGTTAACTACAAAATCACCCAGTACACTAGAAGGCAGAGCTACACAGGTAAACTAAGCCATTAGTATTGACAAATTTATTCCACATCTGTTACAGAAATTGAAACGCGTTAAAAGTAATTTATTGGATAAACTACCACACTTACAAACACACAATGTAATACAATTACTGCTTCAATGTACTGCTCAGAGAACAGCTGAGGTGCTGAAGGTCTGTGCAGGAAATTTGAGATAAATTAACAAAATGACCAAATCAGCTTCAAATCTGTTTTCCAACTGGGAGCAATCAGTGGAAAGTGGTTTGATTGCACGGCTCAAAAAAATGAAGCAATTTTCTGATTGATAATGCATATGTAAATGACACAATTACACTGCATGTAAGTCAGAGTATCTCCACACATTTGGAACCAAAGCCAAGCAGATTGTATTCACTAACTGACTCCCGTCTATTCAGCTCATACTCACTCATCCCTGTTGAGGTAATGGAGGCACATCCACCAAATTATTGTCATGCATGTGAAATCTTTCGAAAGTTTTCTTTGTGCAAAGTTTGTCAATTCTGAATGGCAATACAGATGGTTTTTCCTTCTATCACTGAAATCCAATCATAGAAATGTATGATGAGTTGATGAATCACCATGCTTGTAGTCCCAACAGCACTTACCAGGTCTGCTCAGCTTGCCTGCTGGGCCAGTACTGGCGACACATGTGGCCAAGAGTACCGTTGGCCTTGGGGAAAGACTTGAGGACACTGAACACCGGGTAGGGCACCATGATTAGCAGTGACACCACCCAGGTGGCAGCGATGACACGGTAGGCGTGGGATCGGGTCTGCCACGCGCGGGACTTCAGCGGGTTACAGATGGCGCTGTATCTCTCAATGGCAATGGCCACAAGGCTGAAGGTGGAGATGCTGACAGAGAGCCCTGCAGGAAAGAAAAGACAGCAAGAACACATTTAGAGAGCTGGTCTGTTAGTCTATTCAGCACTTGATTCAAGATATCTCAGCATTTGGAAATATGCTTATTCAATCTCTGCTGAGGGTTAGACGAGAGAATCAATAGTACTTACATGTCTTTCAGGTAAATATAAAGCTACAGCAGTGAGGCGGTTATCTTGGAAGCAGAGGGAGCAGCTAGCCTGGCTCTGTCCAAAAATAACAAAATCTGCCGTTAACACGTTACACATTGACCGTACGACCTAGTCATCTCCCCCAGCACCCAGCATGAAAACCGCATGAGGAGATCTATTTGCAAAATAGTTGATTAGCTGCTGAAACACATACACAATAACACATTTTGAAAGATACAGTACAAAATGTGTCACCTCCTTGCTTACAGCAGCAAAATACAACAGTCTCAATTACTTACAAAAACAATAACAAGCATGAACACACCCATCCAATGCAAGAACCTCCCAGTTCACCTTCGGTGCCATGAATTTATTAGTCAAATAAAGCCCTAATACTATCGTTACCACCACCACCACCACGTCAATCAGGATTAAAGGCAACAAGACATTTCCATTTAAGAGTCAAAACATGTTTTAGGATAAAATCCATCTGCTCTCAATAGTGCTAGCACCTTTGTGATTGTCCAAGGACACTTTCTCTATAGGGTCCAACACAATTTAATTCCTTCAGAGTCAATCCAGGGCCAAGTTGTATTTGCATCTATGAATATAAATAATCCGCAGAGGGGGAGCAAGCTCAGTCAGCGCATAGTCTGTGTTCTGAGGGTGAGACTGGCCAGGTGAGACAAATAGCATTAGTAAAGATATACCTGCGTGTCACCAGCAGCCCCCCAGAAATAAATTCACCCCACTGATCCTCTGTCGCTACGAGAAGCAACAACATATTAATCCCCATCTGTTGTTCCTTCACAACAGGAACATCCTGTTTAAAGGTGAACATTGCATTATCATTCAAGGGAGGAAGTCATTATACATACTGCTATAAACATGGTGCAACTCAATCTACAGGAACCATATTAAGTATTTGAGTGGTGGACGGCTCTATGGCTCGGTTGAGAACAATTGATCCAATCTCCGGGATCAACCTTTGGCGATGGTCTCTCCATCAAAGCAATAAAAAAATATTTGTTCCATACTATTGTGATAAGCTTTGCTATCAGAAGCTAAAAGATTAAGGATTTAGTGTGTATTGTCGACTGCTTGGGAAGAGAACTGTGAGGATATATGGTGTGGGATTTGATGCAGAGTGTGATAGAGGCAAGAGAACGACTTTATATCATATCCCTTCTCTAACAGAACAAAGGAGCTGAGTTGTAGGGATAATCCAGAACAAAGGGAACGTCATCGTCACAAAAAGATGCCTTTCATGCTCTGTGAGCAGTCAGAGAGACTCTGCTGTGCATTATTAAAAGCATTTCAGCCCTTTGCGAGAAGGGTATTTTTTTTTATTGCTGCTACACTGACATGAAACCTGACAGGATACTACATCAAACTAAAACCGCTGGGTTGAGGCATATCTCCCGGGGACAAAGATACTGCATAAGATGAAAGAGATAGGTACATGTCACGTTCTAAAAGCAACAGGAAGTTTGATATTTTAGTTAGGACTGCTGATTTGGCCTGTTAACCAACACTGTTTACAGCAATTCACACCGCAAATAGTACTTTGTCTCGAAGTTTTAACTCAGTCAAATCTGAATACAGACATGACACACATGTTTTTAGTTCTATTATTTTTCAGCTCCTACTACATGAGCCCAGTCTCTGTGCTTAACGTAGAGTTTTTTCTGCCTGCCTCTGCAACCTGTAACATTAGACAGCCAATTACAAACATTATTTAGATCTTGATAGAAGCATGCTGCATGCTTATTGGTTTACTGTAGCTGATGAGATTTACTACTTAGGTATTGAAATTGGTTATTGAATGACGTGGCACTTTTTCGATACTCGATACTTAAAGGCAATTCTGTCGGTACCTAAAAAGTATTGAATTCAGTACCCAGACCTAATTACCTACCAAATAGAAGTTATACAAATAAGATGTATTTATGTGCTCAGAAAATCAGGAAGAGCAGGATGGCTCTTTAGTAGGCGCCACCAGTGATCATAGAACTACTATTACAATTTCTATTTTTGTCAGCCTTCACTGTCTATAAGATCAAGGGCCTTTCTGCATGTTCCATGACACAATCCTTTATTGACTGTCGACCGCTGTACACTACCAGTCAACTAAAATAGCCAGCTCTGGCTACGCAGAAGGAGGTGGGTGGCACAGTCAACAGTAAGTAAGAACTTAACTGTGCGCACCGGCACTGTAAAAGTCTTGCACAATAAGTCTCTCACACCCACACATCTCTTTCAAGTGCTAAGCACAGACAAAGAGAGACACCAAATCACACATGGGGGGGGGGGGTCTTTTATTGAAGCTTGAAGGTGCTCATGCCAAGCCACAGTGCCCGGCTTACACTTATTGTGAAAATGTGGAACGCAGATGTGTAAGAATTTTAGTCTTTTTCTCAAAAGGAACAATAAAAACGAGTAGAAGACGAAAACGAAGAAGCATTATTTATAAAGCACTTTTGTAAAGTGCTTTACAAAGCAGACAGACACAGCAGAATTAAAGCACAAAGCGAATTATAATGAGAGGAGTAAAACAATTGTTGGTAAAATGCAGTTAAAAGTATAAAGAAACACTATTCAAGGCATTTGCATCGAAAGAAGTTCTAAAGGAATGGTAAGGCGAGTATCGAGCATACTTTAATGTCTGTCCGGTAAATATAAAGCTATAGCCACAAGACTGTTAGCTTAGCTGAACATAAAGACTGGAAACAGAGGGAAACAGCTGTCTGGCTTTGTCCAAAGTAGCATAATCTAACTATTAGCACGTCTAAAGCTCACAAATTAACACCTTACATCCTTATGACACAGTCCTCATCACCACCAACCAGCATAAAAACTGCATGAGGAGTCGGGCTATATTGCCTTCTTATTAGCTTATTATTCTTGGTAGAACACATTCATATGCATTTATCTTTCAGTGCATGGATACATTACATTATGTTGAGTAGCTCAGCCTACAGAGCCCCATTAGAGGGTGAAGCCTGTGTGAAATAGAGCCACAGGTCTTCAAATGAGTGATGTTTTCAAACCCTACACTTATAAAGACTAATAGCTGGGAGGTTGTGCACATTCAGACTCAAAGGAAGTGCCCTTCCAGGTGATGTATAGCACTGATACTCCACTCATTTGAATTGATTTCAGTTTCGTTTCAGGTACACAGACAGCCCAAAGACTAGGGTGCTTCTTGTCTGAGGGATTAGATTCTTCATCAACCCATTCAACATTTCAGTCCAGGCCCACTTGACCATCTGTTTTATTACTGGCGGGGAAAGCAAACACTGATCTGAGATCAGCAGCACTGATGGAGCAATTTGTTCGGCCTCTAATAGAAGAGTCATGAAACAAAACAGAAAATCGTAAACACTTTAAAATAGACTGCGGCAACTGTAGACCATATGCTCCCATTTATTATTACTGTATGTGCAGTAAGCAGCAGTGCATAAAGACGACCAGTGAAACCCATAAACCTCCATTTCATTTTACATATACTATACTATAATATATTACATAGTACAGTCAGCTCCTCAATATACCTGTTGCTGATGAGTTTCCTGTGCCTATATTAAAGTTGACACTTTATCATTATATACACGTCTCTTGTGTCTTAGTTATTGCTGCACAGAGTCCACTCTAGTTGAGTTTTCACACAGCCGTGCTGAGCAGAGCTTGCCTCCCTGACACTTGGCAGTATTGCGAGGCTAATGTTTGAGGAGAGGAGATTGTGCTGTGATCCTGGACAAGGTACAGCCAAGTTAATTACCAGCCAACTAACCAACTAAATGCTCCCATTCTTCCCCTGCGCTGTATCTTCCCTTCTCGGGATGAAGAAGCTCTAATCCTTTTCTTGTTCGTTAAACACGAGTCGGGCGAACACTCACAGTAGTCTGCTTGATAACTGGCTTCTGAGCGGAACTGTGAAGTTTTAAATCGAGGGGAATTCAGCACACCTCAACCTGGGGTAAAAGATTTACATTCCTCAGCTGACACTACGCCTGTTATTTCTTAGCTCACACCTAATTCTCCCAGTGGAAAGTTGCCCTAAAGAATCCTAAAGGCATACAAACTTTACAAATGGAATTAATTTGTTATAGGTGCCAGAGGCACTTGCATCCAGTTCTGTAAAAGGTTTGCTGGAGGCCATGAAAGTCCAAATTAGAATACATTATGCAAACTGCACCTTAGGGGTAGCTGACAGACGGAGCTGGTAAGTTGGTTAGTAATTGTCTTATGACCAGCAATAAAAACACAAACATGGATACATAAATGTGACTTGAAGGCCACACATATACACAAACGCACGCACCCAGAATATTACAACATCGATCTCATAACTGCCACCGAAACAGTACACGGGCTATGATTCACATGATTATCGAATGAGGGGCAGATAGATGGATGCATGGAGGAACGGGGGAATCAAAGGATGGATGGTGTATTATATGTCTAATGGGCATGTGTTAACAGATGAATTTGCAAAGGGTAAATGAGTTTGCCGAGTAGGTTTGCCACACAATCAATGGGTGAGGAAGGTCACAATGATCCTGTGTATTGATTGGTTTTGGCTGATAGAAGGCCTTGCTCATGGGCTCAGATCTGGGAGGAGGTTTGATTGATGCATTTTTTTTTTACATGCAGATGCTGATATTTGTCAAAAAACATTTCTATTTATTATTATATTTTGCACGATTTTCTCATAGAGTAGTATAATGATTCTATGTTCCGTCCATAGGCAGCACTAGACATGTTGTCTTGCCAGGGCTAGTTGGGGGCTTAATAACTTTTTAGTGGTGGCAGATGTGTGGCATTTGGAATAAAAACACAGCTTCTTCTTTTTTTTTATTATTCTTTTGGCATTTTCGCCTTTTAGCAAGCTCTGAGAACCTTTCTCCCTTCAGTAAATCTTTTAATTGAATGAAGTGGTGTACCATCCTGAGAACAAAATGCTAGAGGGGAAGTAAAAGGCCCAGTAGTTCCTGTGTCTTGGTGCCTTCTAGAACCAAACATTTAAACTAAACCTAATTCTGGGTGGGGCTGTACCGTAGCATCATTAAGCCCCTCGTGCTGCTGAAGATTCTCCCCAGAATTTTTGTCTTTTAGAAGAACCTCTATCATCTGATGGATATATATTTGATCATCCTTTGAGACATTAATTTAAACACAGACTAATGAAATTCTTAAATTGCATACATTTTGCAGGGGAAATAATGTGTTATTGCATTTTTAGGCAGCTGATTGAGAAAGTAACGCGGTAGTGGAGGACATCCTAGTCATTATTCGCAGTTTAATAAAATGCCGGTATACATGTGGTTAAGTGACTTATCTGTTCACAATCATTTTTAACTACTCTGTGGCCCTAACCTTGACTAGATGACAAGCATACATATGAAGTATTAACCAAAGCGGCCAAATAACAAAAGGTTTGAATTTGAAGTCCGAGGCAGCTGGCCCTCCTGCCCTCCTCCTCTTTATCACAGCTCAGAGAACCCAGTGATTGAAAAGGAGATTCAGCAGGCCTGTTCTCACAGATGGTGCATTACATTTCTGAGACAATAATAGGATTGTGGACCTCACTGTTCAATAGCTCTCCTCAACCATTCAAAGCTCAAAGTGAAGACACCAAGTACTGCAGCCGATCTCAGTTTCTCCACCGTCTCTTGTGCTTCGGTGTGACTCAGGCCTCACGTGTCACCTTGGCTCTGGCCTGATGGGAGCCAGCTCATCACTAAGTCACACTCCTGAAGACGTGTGACTGTTCATGGACTTTGAGCATGATGGTTACCCTCTGACAGGCAAAATGAAGCCCAGAGAAAAGCCTCTCTGAAAGCTCTTGGTATATGTTGAGCTTTTTTTTTCCGGCAGGATTGTAAAGCTGGAGCACATTTTATGATCAGCGGCCAGCCACAAAAAGGGCCAGATTTTGGTTCTAGAAAAGAAAAATGCCTTTTAACCCAGGCACTGAATGATCTGCTTGTTGTTATAGAAAATGATTAGATTAACGTGAATCTCACCCTTGTTCCTAACAGCTCAGTTTAGCATGACTCCGGCTCCTTGTGAATGTTTTTGGAAAGAATTTCCTGTGACTCAAATTAGCATTTCATTTAAAAATTAAAAGGATAAGAAATAACATGCGTCTGGCTGTGCCTGAAGGGAACAAAATCCACCTGCCAGCACCTCTAAAACTCACTAATTAACACAACATGTCTTGCTTGCTGAATCTGTACAAAAACCAAAGTGTAAACAAATGATAGGTTGTGGTTGTGGTTTTTAGGGGGATTGTGTGCAGGACTATTCCAGGCACACTGATTTCCTGGAGGTGACAGAGCCAGGCTAGCTGTTTCCAGTCATTATGCTAAGCTAACCAGCTGCTCTCTCTAGCTTTATATTTAACGTACAGACATAAGAGTGGTATCAATCTTCCCATCTAGCTCTTGGCAGAAGAGTGAATAAGCATATTTCCCAAAATATCGAAGCAGGTTTGAAACTCATCCTCACCCATAAAGTAGGACATAGTCTTGCACATGGCCTCTCCGAAGATGAAGTCCTTCAGGATGTTGGGGATGAGGGTGAAAGGCATGCAGAAGATGGCCATCATGAGGTCGCTGACCGCCAGCGACAGCAGGAAGGAGTTGGTGACGGTCCGCATACGCTTGTTCAGCATCAGGACCACGATGATCAGCAGGTTGCCGAAGACGCTGAGAAGGAAGATGAGAGAGTAGAGCAGGATGCGGAAAGAGTCCATGTCTGACAGAGGAAGAGAGAGGACATCATTTATAGGATCTGTTTTTGTATATAGCTCAGCTGATCAATTAAAGGAAGGAAGTGCATTTGTACAAGTGAACAACGAAGTACACAGCTTTGAATTAATGGGACACACTGAATGAATGTTGTCTGTCTTCTAAAATAGAAAATATGAACTTGTTTCATCAAAACCTCTGAGTGTGCCTGTTTTTCTTGTAGTCACGAGAGACAATAAAATGTTTAATGTACAAATAACAAAACAACTGTGCCAAATAAATAAAAAGAGGCAGAAGAGGAAGATTGATCTATTACATGGTTTAAAAAGACTTTGACTAGATTAACAAAATTAAATTGTAGAATATTTGATTTCATCTGTATGCAGGTGTTGGTTGTTTTTCTTGTATTCATTCAAGCAACCAACGTATTAAATGACACGTGAAATAATAAAATAAGATGTTGAAGAAGGAAGTGAGAAAATAACATCAAAACACGAAGGGAAAATGGCTGTATCAGGTTGTTCACGTGGGAAATAAAACTCGGGCGCATAAACAACACCAGAGTCTATTACAAGACAGAATTACGTTGCATAATCAACATCTTAAACTGTGCTGGTGACAATATTTTCCTCCCCGCCCTGTGAGCCAAATTATAATTAAAATAATACTAAAAGAAAAAGTCAAACATCATGAGTGCTGAACAGACTGTGCCAGGTGCTAACCTGGGAATATAACTCAAACTGGAAGAACAAGATAGAAATTAAACATTATTTGCATCATCAGAATATGAATCAACATTGAACATTGTCTGTGCAGGACTATTACTTGTTGTAAATGTAAGAATGGTCTTCTAAAAGAAAGCGTGTTTCATATGGGTTCCTAGTTTCAGCGCTGCCATCCAGCTGAGCATCAGTAAAAGCAGGACAGCCCAGCCAGAGGGTTTTTGGGATGCTCCCTTCACTGACACCGGCCTGTCACAGCGAGTCTGTGTGAGAATGAGAGTATCTAACAGGACAGGGTCGGGGCCGGCCATGTGCTGCGCTGACTGAGCCCTCTGATTAAAGACAGCGCCATGGGGAGTCTGCAGCAGAGCCTGCAGAAACAACGCTACACATCACCCTGAAGGCACACGCTCCTTCATAAGGAGTGAAACCAAGACACAAACTGTAGCCTACTGTATGTTCACATCACTACTACAAATTTCTTTTAATGAAGACTACTTTTATTATTTTATCTTTACATAAATAGTTGTGCTCACAAGAAAATGGTCTGTTGAAGCCACGCTACGATCAAAATAATATACTGTGTTGTACTTCATCATGAATGTTGAAAAGGAAGCCGGCATTACAAAATGGGAGCGTGGAACAAGATATAATGTAGCTAATAAAAGGCAGGAATCTCTATAAGTCGATCCGGATTCCGTCCAGTTGTCCGACCCGCATGCGCGAAAAACAAGACAGAATGTCACACACTATTCAATATATCCATATGTATTTTGCTGCTAGAGTTTTACGGTCTTGTACTAGTATTTTATTATTACTGTAGTATTAATATTTTCTTTTAACTTTTTCTATGAACCTTGTATTAAGAGAAGTAGGCATATGATTGTTTGTTTATATACTTTATTATTGTTTAATGCTACTCTGCATGGCTCACATATGCATATGCTCATTTGTGCTCTGTTGCTTTGCAATAGCTTTCAGTGTTGCATATACTGAACAGTGGAAGTTATCATATAAATGCATCAATGTTTTGCTGCTCAGCGTTACTCTGCAGGATTTGTTGTGGATGTGAATTGTATTGCTGATGTTGTTATTTCATCGTCTTACTGTCCTGTGTGGGTATTTTTTAACCTTCATTTGTGTATTGCATCTTGCAAAAGGACTGTTGTCTTTATAAAGAAAATTAAATTTTTTATGATTTTTTTATTTGCTGTTTTAAACCCATTTAAATGTGTCTTTCTGGCAATAGTCCCATGCTGCGCCAAACATAATGTAATATTTTACATTTAAAGAAAAAACTGTTTGAAATAAATATGATAATGTTGAGGAAATCCAAAAGGCTGTAGGCAGTATTAGGTAAATGTTTTTCATTTAACGGACAGTACGCAGAGGACCTAGACAGCAAAGCTAGTGTAACGTTAGCTGAGGGGTTTGAACCCAGTACACTGCAGGATGCATGTTAATCACCTCTGCCATCTAAGAGACCCAGTCGCCCTCAACTGCAAATATGAATTATTCTTTTGATAAGAAAATCCTCTGATGGCTTTGAGAGTAGTTTCTTCAGCTGGAGATTGACATCACAGTCAAGTTCATATAAGCAAACATCCACCTTGTTTCAGTCACTGAATGATTAATCTGCAACGCAGGTGTGAGAAGTTTGACAAGAGTTGGATTTACCCAACAGAGTTATGGGAGATATGCATAATAAGCACTCACTTGTGAGACTTTGTTCACGGACAAGTGGGGAGCCCCCACTGGCTCAGCAGCTTCTATTGTGTTAGATGGTGAGCGATCCAGCCGAGTGAAAATGGAATTATCTATTCATTGAGCACCAGTGGTATGTTGGCTCCCCTGAGCCTAACGACGGCATGGCAATTCACTTTGGTTCCTTTGACTCCCTTAAGCGTGACAGCTGTGTTCAAATACAAAAGCATCTATAAATACATCACAGATAAAAAGATGGCTTCTGAGTTGCTCATATGCAGCAGTTGACGCGGAACATTTTAGCCATGACCCAGGGCTGAGAGATCCAACACTACTGCTTATGCTTGCGTTGTTTCTGTTTATTTAACCTTTGTTTGCTCTATTTGTACTGTGTATTCTATAGGGCTGTACCAAATACCATATTTTGTGCTTCGAAGTTAGGTACTTATCAACAGAGAAAAGCCTATTCACAGCTATCAAAGGGGGGGAGGGGGGAAATGTTCAACATCTTTGACTGCACTTGAAGGTAACTTTATTTCACAGAGAAAGAAAAGAGATGAATCCACCTATTGTTACACAAACTCCTGGGCAGTTCAGTGCTTGTGTTTAGTTTTTTTTTTTTTACCTTCGTAGTGTTTCAAAACTTTTTTGTGGCAGCGATAGAGGCAGTGATGGTTCTTGTTTATTCTAACGTTACGGGACACTCACGCCGAAAACAGTCTGTGGGGGATAAATGCCTTGGCACGACAGGTTTTACATGATAGTCCACCACAGGGTAACGTTGGGTTGCTTTTCTCCAAAAGTTGAATCGGTCTCAACTTTTTGCTGTAGGCAGTTAAAATAAATGGGAAGACCTGCATTTTTGCTGGACTGTCTGACGAGTGAGGACCAATGCAGTGTTTGTGAATGCATGCTCAGCCAGCCAATGCCAGAGCATTGACATATTATGCACGGCCGTACTATCTTTACCTTTATCACATCGCCTGAAAACGACACTAGTCTGCTACAGTATAACCATACAGACCTCTACAAACATCAGACTGCTCGCTTGTAACTTAACATTTCTCCGACATTTAGCTAGCGGCTTAATCCCGACAAAACACCACAGTGAATTTCAGCCTGCATGCACGTAAAAAAACAACGCATATACAAATCCCAACATCAAATACCTACCCATCGAACGTATATTCAAATATTTCGATCCAGCCCTAGTATCCTATTGGCTGCTCAGCGAGGCAAACCGTCCCCCTGTTTCTCCACAAGGATCATTAAAGTTCCATCACTTCACTTTGTCTTATTTTTAGGAGAGGACTAGCACGACTGCATAGGGACAGCTAGTCATTTGGAAGTCATTTAATTGGGGGATGTGGAGTTTGAGGAATATCTTTAGGAATTAAATGATGGAGCTGGATCTCATCTTGATACATGAATTAAAAGATCATTAATAGTGAGCAGTAATAATCTTAGAGGCCATGTGACAGAGTTGCCACAATTCTGAACTATCCTTTTAATCACAACCTAGCCATGAGGCTGTATTTCATACCAAGCCCCTGTGAGATGATGAAATGTTAGAGATGACTGTCAGCTCTGTCCAGATCTGATGCTACGCCTAATTTCAAGTGAGCAGAAACCCCTGTGGAAATGAACCTGTGAAGCAGTAGACATGAGTCCGGTAATGAGTCCTGAACTTGTGGGAGTCAGCAACTAATTCTCTTTTGTTTAAACTTGTCCTTCATGGTCTTGACTGAACGTTCAGTGAATTATTTGCCATTTTTGGCTGAAAAGGGCAAATAATGCATTGGCTCAATGTAATCTCGGAACCCATTGGCTATTGTCTGATGATGTATTCGATTTCTATTAGCTTATTTATTTATATGCATTCATACGCAGATATTTGTTTATAGAGATTAGGTTGTAGATGTTGTCTCTCAACTCCAACTCCATTCTCGTTTCTCATGTTGCTAATCGGACTGTAAACGATGAGCGGCGCACAGAAGAGGCCGTTATCGGGTTACCGGAACCCTGAAATATTGGCCGTTTCCTACAGAGGCTAAATCCCGAGATTGTTAACCTATCGATATGAATGTAATTTGCTATAATGAATTTTGTCTTACAGCTGTAATATTACATAAATGAGTCCAATATGATTACATTTCCCAGAGTACCATTTTGTTGAGGAAAAAAACCTCCTTAAATTATATTTTCATTCTTATTACAAATAGTCTCCTTTGGAAAGTCAGAGATGAAAACATCTTTTTAGGGGGAAGAAAATGTCCGTAAAGAGACAAAACAAATTTATCACTGGTTGACTTTTCTGTGGCCTCATTAAACATTTTTCAGTATCAAGGACAATATTGTCTCTCAGTGACGGCACAGAAATGGCAGAATTGGAAATAAGATGGTCCTTACAAAACCTACAATAAAGTTGCTTTAAAGTTACTTTATTGCATTTTCATATTTGGTTCACTTAACACTTTCATCTGATGTGATGCTTTTGGCAGGAATGTGAATAAAAACAATCAACAACCTCCAATAAGCCTTGTAACTTTAGTGAAGAATAATCAATGTGTGTGTGTGTGTGTGTGCCCTTTGCTGTAATAACCTGTAACCTTCTATGGTGTTTATCTGCTACATAACACATGAAAAATTGGCTTGATTCAAGTCCGACTATGTTTCGTTTCGAAATTGAATTTTTTTTTTTTCTGATAGGGTTTCTGAGCACAAGGGCCTGCTGGTTATTACAAACATCTGTTTCCTTATAACCATTAACGGTTGCGTTTTGGACTCGTTTTTTTGGACTCGTTTCAGCTAGTAAGCACTCCAAATTTGAATCCAAACATGGAAGGTTGCTTCCAATGCAAGATTTGTGTCCACACTGCCAATAATAGATCAAAGAGCACTAAATAGCTCAAGCTTTAATCCCTATCGTTCTTTCGCTGGTTGTCACTGTTAATCAGACGCTGCCCTTTACAAATTCCAATTGTAAGTTCGAAGAGTTGACAGCATGTCCTAATCGATCCAATCAATCATTTTCAGTTCAATCACAGAAGAAAAGCATGATCGCTAAATACCAAGACTGATTTCACCTTGTGTATGCGGATCCCTTTTAGACTGAAAGTGTCAAAGAGAATTTGTAAGCTTTATAACAAAATCCCATTGGTTTTTGATATATTTGAATATATGACTCTGACTCATTGCAGATATGACCTATTGGCCTTCTTTGTAGCTCTATTCTCCAAACATGCATTACTCTAAAAGGTGGTGGCAAATTAATTCTTAATATAACATATATAATTGACGTAGCAGCAGTGACGTCAGCCATTGGTTTGTGGACTACCATTTGAAGCCTTGAGTTTGGCAATTTGGACGTCGTCATCTTGGTTTTTTTTAAACCGGACGTGACGATTTTTGGATGAGTGGGCAAAGCTGTGGAGGATGATGCTGCTAAGCCACTGTGTTGTCATGACACTATGGTTGCATTGGTGCTGCGCTAAACTAAACGCTATAGGGAAACTTGCCTATTTTCTTTGAAACAAGCCAACTTCTTTTTGCAACCAGTAGAGTCGCCCCCTGCTGGAAAGAAACTGCAGGTAGAATGCTGGTTTAAGGCACTTCCGCATTGGCTTCACTTTCAAAACCCGAAAGCTGCGTCCATTATTTGTATAGTTATGTTTGACAGCAATTTAGCATAGAGCTCTGTCTCTGTCACATTTTATTACTATAATGAGGCGAGTTACTGTATCAGTCAGCACAATTAAACTCAATTAGTCTTTCCTCCACACCCGTGAGAGGATAATATTGATCTGTCCTTATCTGGACATTTTTGGAAGTTGGAGAGAGCTTGTGCGAACGAGCTCAGCACATATTCAATTGCCCACAAGACGTTGTCAGACATGCACGTTTGCTTTTAATTGAAAAAAATTGCATTAATTCCTCCAATCTCTGCCTCATTAACATACTGTGAGACACTAAAGTGAATAGTTGAAAGCATGTTAAAAGAGTAAACTTAAGGGGCAATATGGGATGGCAGATAGCACATGGACATTAGGTGTGAGCTCATGTCTATTTAAAGTAAAGCATTTAGCAGAGTTACTGCACTGCAGCCTCTCCGGATGGTAACATATGCCTGCCTGCCAGTGTTCGATGGGCAGGCTGCAATTTGAGTTCATGTTCTCAAGGAGACATGTACATACTTATGGTGTACAGTATGTAGATGCCTCAGTTTACAGTAACGGCTGCATGTAGGTTGCATTAAGAATAACAGTAGTTTAACTGAGACCATGTAGAGTGTAATGGGTAAGAGGAGGTTGAGAGACGCCTGTCAATCAAGGCAAATGCATCCCCAAACAAACCTCTTCCAGCCTACACAATGTAATTAATGGTGCAGTATGTTTTTTAATTGCTTTAGTTACCACTAAGGTATTCATTAAAGGAAGTTAAATCAATTATTCTGACCCTAACTTGTTGAAATTGATTATATAGGAGTTTCCTCATTTGCCTCATATGAACTCATTGGAACAAGCACCTCGTAGCTATTAGAGGAGCTGCATAAGGGACTCCCTCATCGAATTAAACATTCAGCCGAGGTGTTTACCACTTGATTCCCATAAATCACTATGGCAACAAAGCCAGCGATGAGGCACCTGTATTCCCAAAGTTTGCAGTGCAATTACTAATTGGACTTTCTCCGGACTATAGAGATCCTTAAACTTCACGTCACAAGGGAAAGATTGATTAGAAGTTAAAGCTCATCTATTTCACGATCATTGAACATGCTCATCATGTATGGTTGCACAGGGGAGGAGAGCCCTATAAAGTATGGTTGTATTTGTTTCATCGCTTAGCGAGTCACATCACTAAGGATTAACCGACGGTGAAATTAGACCTCCATTATATGCAGTCTGACTGATACCAGATAACCCCATAAAGCTCTCGCCCTTTCCCCCTCTAATCCTCCGCTCTCGCGAGTTAATAAAGCCGGCGTGCAGACAGAGGGCATTACACCTCAACACAATCATTATATGGCTGACGAGATCTTTATTTGTGCTGTCTACTCGACAGGCGACACTATACACCCTCATAATCTGTGATATGTGTGCTTATGTGCTTTATCCATGGAGTGAATTGATGAGATAAATGCATATAAAAGCTATAATCGATTTTCCTTATTAAATGTATGACGCAGCAGGATGTGGATTGTGCACAAGAGGCAGCAGCTCATAATCGCGAAGGAGGAAATATCTTGTACACCCTGTGTGTGTGTGTGTGTGTGTGTGTGTGTGTGTGTGTGTGTGTGTGTGTGTGTGTGCTGTTAGTTCTGCCTCACCGGGTTGCTTAAAAAAATGTCCAATTATTTGATCTTATTACCGTGATCATGTTATGACACGGCTCTGCAGACTGACTCCAGCACATCTTTACCTGGCTGTCTGTGGTTTTAACTCTGCTGCGTGGGAGCAGCCGGTTAAAAAAAAAACAGCAAAAAAACAGGTCATTAACCATTCGCCGCCTACACAGTCCGGCTCAGCTCGTGTCTGTATCAGCAGAAATACTCAAGTAAAGTACAAGTACCTCAAAATTGTATAGTGCAGTACTTGTTAATGGTAAATGTTAGTTACATTTGAAAGCTGCAAGCAGCAGTACATTAGGCCAAGCCATTGTCCCATTCTGAATAGGCATGTTTTTAAATGGGCCCTGTACTAGTTGTTTCAGATCCAATCAGCAGTCGTTGGTCAGTCAGAGGTTAGAATTGTGTACTTAGATGATAGAAAGTTCTCAACTTCAAGTAGCTCCATCCATCTCCATAGTCAGGAAGTGTTTGTAGCCTTTGAAAAAAAAAAAAAAAAGAGTTCAAATTTTGAGAACAACTTATTAACTGATCCTCTGATAGTGTATTTAATCTTCTCCATCTCAAGGGTTTTTTGCCAAGGAGCTTTGAAGCAGAGGATGAGAACAGAATGCATGAGTTTAAGTTCACAGAGGACAGAGAGCATCTGTCTCATTTGTCGCCTATCCTCGGGTAGACTTTTAGTAGCCTGGATTGATTGATCACTCTCATGAATTCTTTTTTTTTTTTTTTGTTTAAATGCCAAAGAAATAACTGTTTTCAGCTTCTCAAATATGAGCATTTTCTGGTTTTCTCATGCACTATACTGAATACCTTTGGGTTTTGGGCTGCCGGAATAAAGGAGTAATTTGAAGCTGTCACCTCGGGCTTTGGAAAACTCTGATGGGCATTTCCCACTATTTTCTGACATTTTTTAAAGACCAAATAAATTGTTGATTTGAGTCCTACGCATAGAAAATAACTTGTAATGTGAAATTTCTCAGCTTCATTTTTCATTTACACTCTCATTGCTTTTTTATGCTCAGTGTTCTGGTTCAACATGTGGAAATATGTACAGATACCTATTAGAGTTATTTTGATCAACTTGCTGTTTTTGCTTTCATAAAAATGCATCACTTTCTATTCTATTTTAAAAGTTGAGAATTATTGCTCAGTTATTGCTCAGAATCACATTGCTATGTGATTAATGCTTTATTCCTAACATAACCAACAAAATAAACATCTGTCTGACTCAAAACTAATATTTAAGCCATGTATCAGAAGCCCAGGCCATTTGCATGCAAAGTAAAATTTATCAGCTTAATTTCTCTCATTGCTTTAGTGTTTTATATTCAGTCCATCATCGGAATGCTGTATATATGAATATATTTACTCTACTATCCCAGATTTAGTTTGATCAAATGGCTGTTATCGTTTTGTATATAATTTTTTTCACTGTATCAGCATCTCAGTCCTTTTGCAAGTGAAGGACAAAATCTCCAATTCAATGAATCGGACAGCAGTAATTCCACAAGTGGAAGTTGGGGGTGGGACTTTAATTTCCTGTCCCAGCACTGGAATATCATATCTGAGAGCAGCAATACAGCTGCATAATCACGCTCCATTGCTCTCTCCTTGGCCTAAAGGGAGACTGCAGAGAAGGAGCACTAAGGATTAAGGTAAATAAAAGAAGATTGTGTGTGTGTGTGTGTGTGTGTGTGTGTGTGTGTGTGTGTGTGTGTGTACATTGCCATGTTGTGGAGCTATATCATCAAACAGCACCATTAGTGTTTCAGCAATATATGACATAGTGTGTCACAGAGGGAATGAGATGGAGGCGACAATCTGTCAGCAGGACATTTCTCTTGGTCAAACACTGAACACACCCCACAGCGTTTGCTCTCTGGGTAGTTGAGTGATGTTCCAGCCTGCCTCCTGTATTAGGTCAATACAAGTAATGCAGCCCAGACTGTGAATTATTTAGTGGTTGGAAGATTTGAAATTTACTTGATACTGCAGCAGCAGCAGGAAAAAAAAAATTAAAATAGAACTCTCTCCCACGCTCAGACCTCATTACCTAATCAGCCCTTATTTTCCACTGGTATCCTGATATGAGACAAGGCTTGTGGGCCTTATCTTCACCTCTGGTTTAGGGTTTAATCTCCTCAACGGGTAGGCAGCATTTTGAGAAATGTACACAGTAAAAATCAACATTCAGAATTAAAAAAAAAAGGCTCTCACACTGCACACAACAACTCTGCTGATTGTGGCATTATTGATGCAGAGAGAAGCGGCAGTAAATTGGTCTGCTTGGTGACTGATTGCATACAATCAGACTGAAGAACTTCATTTACACAGAACTCCTGATTGGAAATCATTTAATGGTAAAACACAGTGAACGTGCACGGAGTAGAAAAATTAAAGAACAATCTGTGATGTTAGAAGGTCGATGTGCCCTTTGTTTGTACAAATTAAATCTGTGAAGAATGACATCAGGTCTACTGATTATATTTTAAGCAGGTAATCTTTCATAGGTGACACTTTGTAATTAGAGGCAAACAACAGCATCAAGCTGAATGAATAGCATCTTTTCTATTAAGAGGTTGACCCTTTTGTTTTGTAGGCTGTTACTCACTGTCAGATATGAACTTGTTTTTATGAAAAGAAGAAAAAATAGTTTGACTTGTTTTTTTCCCAGTGCCAACAGACAGGCTATTATAAAAAAGATGACAGCCATACAAGAGACATATAGCCTATCCAAATCCTGATAATCAGTTTAAGAAAAAACAATAACACCTTATTTGTTTAGTCTGTTTGGGGGCCAGATGTTGTCTTTGTTGCCATCTGAAGCATTAATACAGTTAAGCACCCTCAGCTTGGATGGTTAATGAGAGACAGCTTGGTGGAGCCTACAGAAGAAGAGAAGAAAAAGAAGCAATCTTACCGTTGACTCCTCTGGCCGGTCTGGGGAGGACAGAGCCGTTATTGCAGCTGATATTATAGTCGGTAACTTCCATGCTGAGGTTCCCCTGCTGCGCACAGTCCGCCGACACGTCCGCCGCACTGCCATTCACCGTGTGCAGAGCCATCCTCTCCGGCGACAGGACGGTTATTAGCCGCTTAATTAGCCTACACCTGCGTGGGCTGCTTAAAACTGGAGCCGCGCTGGAACAACTTGCCGCAGTCGCGTTTTTCTTCACAACAGCCGGAGTGTGAAACTTGGAGAAAAAAACTCCAGTTTGAGTTTCACTAATTTTAAATTCTTACACCGTGGAATAACGGGACAATAACCGGACCGTGAGAAGTTAATTAACGTGCGGTCGTAGCCTATGGGAAGCCCCGTGAAGCGCAGCGCAGCGAAGCGCTCACAGCACCGGACTGAAGCCCGACTGTGAAGGAATGAAGCTGCGCTGCTAAGGCAACTGAGGAGCTCTCTGCCTGTCTATCTCTCTTACACACACACACACACACACACACACACACACACACGCACGCACGCACGCACGCACGCACACACACACACACACACACACACACACACACACACACACACACACACACACACACTCACTCACTCACTCACTCACTCTCTCTCTTTCTCACACACTCCCTCCCTCCCTCTCTTCATTCAGCTCACGACTGTCATATACAAGTTAGCCAAAGCAGTATGAATATGCTTATTAGCTTAGCTGTTTTAGGAAAAGAGCTGCAAAACCCCACTGTACACTTCCTGCCCAGGTAACAGGCCAAACAGCACACAGACACAGTTAGCAGCTAGATGGTGAACATAGCGGAGAGAAGCATTTAGCAGCAACTGGTTTAATCTTTATGATGCATTGTATTTTACACGCTTATTATATGTTTTGTTAATGTAAAATGCAAATCTGAAAATTAGTTGGTAACTATTAACTGTCAAATAAATGTAATGGAGTAAAAAGTACAATATTCCCCTATGAAATGTTTATATTTGAGATAACCATCAGTGTCCCATTCCCAAGGGCTCCAAAACCGCTTGCAAAGGTTTTCTTCTTTTCATAGATTAATTGATTGTGCTGCTGAGATATATACATCAAGTGTGAGTGAGTGTGGAATTACAATTGACGTGGGTGGGTGTGTTGGGGTTAAGAGAGATATCAATGTAATTGCAAATTCTAAACCACTTAGGATTCTCAAGAGCTACACAAAAAAACATCTGTATTTTATTGACAATTATTATTTGATTCTGTGTATTAAGATACAAGCAAAACCAACATTTTAGATAAGTAGGGCTGGACCCGAATACTCATTATTGGGTGGGTATTTGGTTTACAATTTTGGGATTTGGTATACTTTTTTTTTATTCAACACTAACAGAATCCTTAAAAAAACGAATGCCTTTAATTAAACCTAAAGATACACAGTGTCTCCATTTCAGCTCAGTGTGAGAGTCTTCATTGGGTTTTACTGTCATTTACGGTCACTCTTCTTTACACGCACACGCACACACACACACACACACACACACACACACACACACACACACACGGTGTGCAGCACACTCAGAGAGAGGCACAGTGATGACTTTGAAATTTTAGCTGTTTCAACAATTGTAGGTTGAAAAAAATGTGCATGCAGACTGAAAATTACAAATTAATCTATGAGCAAAGGAAAAGTTCCGCAATCCGCTGGCTAACTCATACATTGTAACCAATGAAACACTGCAGCGCTTTCCCATCCATCTCAGCTGAGAATGGAGAAATGTCTGGCTGAGTCAAGTTCTAAGTTATAACGGGGCAGACTAATGTGTGTGGAGGTCTGATGGTGGTCAGCCTGGTGCTGCTTTTAGGCGATTTAATGAAGGTATACACAGCCGTGAGTAATGCCACCGCTGGCTGCTGAGTCCTTCCTGATTCATGCTATTAGTTTAGGAAGTGCTTAATTTGATATGCAGTAGAGGTTTCTAGCGGAAAACACATTTTGAACGATCATGTTCATTTAATTGTGGGAAGCCAAAATCGTGATCGGGGTTAATATTGGATTAATTGTGCAGTCCTAGCTGAGACTTGGCCAGTAAAATCTCACCCAGGGCCCCATAAAAGCTTGCTGCCCTCTTGGCATCAGTGTCACCAGTTTTGTTAGAACTTCTCTTTCAATAAATTGATTTAATTTCATGTACTATTTCGGGCGGATCAATAATAGAACAATCTCTTTCTCTCAAGGAATGGATGCTGTTGATTTCTCTGCTCTAGTGAACAAAATCCAGGTCTTGCAGGATGTCAGGGATCATCATTGGGACAAACAGCTGCAATTCTGCAAGGTTTAGAGGAGAGAACCGGATACCTTTTCTTAAATTGCCTTGTGTGGCAGAGGATGGTGCTATGGTTACAAATAGTTTTTTGGCACATTGTGTGTTTTTGAAAAGCACTTTTTTTGTGAATGCCACTGTCTTGTTTACACTTTGACTGTTTAAAATGATTTGTTTTAAACTGGAGAATGTCTTGGAAATTTTATGCAGCCCGTGGAACAACTGTTAGATTTTCCATTTGTCTATTTGGCCGACCGATGTTCTGGGACTCCTGGTGTGTAGCGTGATGGCCTTGTTGAACGATCTCAGAGTGCCTCAGGGTTTAGTTTGTATGTTACTGCTTGAGAAACCATACTGATGCTTTGAAAAATGTCTGGATGCTGCGGGGACGAGGGGGAGTTAGTTTGCACTGTGGGGGTGGAGGGCTTCACTATTTGTGTTTGTGATTTCTTTGGTGGTTGCTGGCAGTCCTGCTGATGGTTTCATAAGTTTTGATGCTGCTGTTATACTGCACTTGTGTGGGAGGTGTGTGTATGGTGCTCCAGCTTGGCTAACATGTGCTGGTGTTTCTTTCACATTTTTTAAGATAGCAGCTTATTGAAGGCATGCCAAAAGTTGCTCGCTTCTGCCTTCTCTCAAACATCTGATGTTGTTTGGCGGCGGCTCCTCAATGATTTTCACTGTGTCTTCACACAGGTCATGACCAGCATGTCTGATGAGATGAGGAACTATTCAACTTTAGATTCTCCAGAGTGTCAGAGCATCCTGCTCCTAGAGAGTGTGGGCATTTTACTTTGATGGAAATGAAATCCCTTGTGTAGACATCCACTGAAGCAAAGGCAGCTCAGGTGGAGCGCTAAAGTAACTGATTTGCATATAATGAAATGTCAGTCTGATCCTTTTTAACAATTCCTGAGTCCCCCAGGACAGCACAGTAAATACTAAAAAACATACACCAATCTTTCCTAAAGTTAGAAACAGGAGAATTTGACTTTACAAAATGATTGCTTGCTGCAGTAAAGTGGTGACTGGTTTTATTGTGTGAAGCACTTTGAGACTTTTTTTGAATGAGTGGAATTGTCCTTAATGGAGGCACATTGCTTTATGATGTCATTCGAATGACACGAGTCAAATGATAAGTTTCATTTTTTACTACTAACAGTTCCCAAATAAAATAAAATCAACTAATCAGCCATCAAAAGGAATTTGATACAGTAAATGAAATAATTCTATGTAATACATGTGACACTACTGTGTGGGATAACCTTGTGTCTAGATATTAATAGTATCTTATCAGATCCAGTGGTCACGTGTGGTGTTACACAGGGATTGATCCTAAGTAAGTTCATGGCTAGTAGACAATACTCTCACTACATTTGGGTTATGACTGAATCACTTTTATTTGCCTCAAATAGGAAACTCAAATCAGATTTCTTAATGTCACCTGCAATGGAGTCTCAGAAAAAGGTCATAACATCAAATCTGGTAATTCTTTGGTTTTAAAAAAAATTGTCTAATACCTGCCTAAGATTCTTGAAAATAATGTTTTTTTTATAATGTTATTAGTGATAAAAATGTCCTTAAAGGGTTTCAGAGGCTCCCCTATAAACTGAGGATTTGGTTTTCATTTCACTGGATAATTATTTAATATTATCCCAGTTCATAGGCATTATGATGATCACTGTAATCACTCGTCTCATTATGATTATTATCTCCTCATGTTATGTGTAGAAAGACAAGTAGTTGATTAGTGGAACTTTCCCATATGTGAGAAAATGTCCCTTAATAGGAGTCCATGGCCTGAGATGTGTGTGGTTGTCTTTGACATGAAAATGCTTGACAACTTCTTTGTTCAACCAAGGATATTCTCCTAATGCTGTGATGTAATTATCCTAGTGTAGCAAATGGATCGGAAGCAGGTGGGGGAGAGGGGGGGGCGGGGGGGTGGGGGGGGGGAGCTAGCCTGGGTCTGTCCAAAAGTTAAAATGATCTTACTGAACTTGGCTTGTGCTTTTAGTTTTGAATAAAAGTAAAACCATCTCAGAAATGCACCCCGTTCACTGTTCTAATAACTTATCATGGGATAACTTTATCCCATGGAAGAAGTGAAATCAGACATTTACACTTCTAGAGTAATGAAGCTGTGAGACTGAAACACATTTAATGACAAAGACAATACTGAATACTCATTCACAAGGAAATGCAGCACCATCAGACACTTGAAACCCACAACCCATAACAACCCTCAGGCCTGTCAGGAATGCTTGCACCAAAAAGATGCTCCCAGCTTTGTAGTCTGTCCAGATGTTGACACAGCTTTTCCTCACCACATGCACTCTCTAAATTAACTGCACCTCATAAAACAATGAGTCCAATGCTGAAATAAACTGCAGGAGTGATCATAAAATCCTGGATAAAAACTGTCAGGTGATGCAATGTTTGGCTGAACGTGTGTATCTTAAAGAAGAATCCCAAACTAGAAAAAAGAAAACTGAGTACACATTAGTAGCAACACATACCTAAATTCAGCTCTAATCCCTATGAATAATCTTTTATCTTCCCTGAACCAAACTTTAAAATGCTGATCAGTGGGATTAAGGTAATATTATGTACACACACACACACACACACACACACACACACACATACACAGCGATAAAAATAAGAAACAGAGGGGAGGTATGGTTCCACAGGGAACAGAAGTTCCACTTCTATTGCTCCACACACTCCTTCTATCTACTAGCTAATGAGGAGCAGCTTCACACACACATAAACAAATACACACACACACACACACATACACATACACATAAAGACATGTTGTAAGCTTGTGTCTGAGTGCAACATAGCGGCCTGCCTCTCTCATCCAAAAGCATTAGTGCTTTCATCCATCATTATGAGGAAACAGCCCATGATGTGTGCTTCATTCTCTGTCTGGGACACACATCCTGGGTTTGTGCACACAGCGCCAAAACTGAGACAGGTCTTGTCTCTATATCTTATGAATAGACATGATGCACATGTCAGCAAAGGAGTGTAGACAAAACCTTGGGTTGCTGAGGCGTAGTTAACATGCAAGCCTTATGCTGTCAGGGTATAACCACGGAGCAGCAAAACTGAGACAGCTAGAGCTCCAAAGCAAAGACTGAACTCTTACACTAATTAATCTCAAAGGGCTACAACTTGGATTAAAAAGCACTGTGCGGATGTTGGTGAGGACTTGCCAAGAATAACGGGTAGCATAAATGATTCATTATCATCATACACTTGCTTTTTATTAAGAGATGGCCCATTTTTGAATTTAAGGTGATGATTTACTCCCACTGATAGACTGTATATTACAATAAAACTGTAATTGTATGCTTCTTTGGGTGTACAGGTGTTTGCAAGCATCGTGCCTCTGCCCATATTTGTCTCTGATTATCTAAGGCTACAGATTTGATCTCAACTTGGCATTGCACTGACATCTGCTGGTCAGATCAACATCAACATTTATTTATATAGCGCTTTACAGCAACCAGCAAGTATCCAAAGTGCTTAACATGAAGTAACAACAATAAAACATAACATACAGTAAAATCAGAAAGGAATAACACATACAGTAAAATCTGAAAAAGAATACATGAAAGCAGAATGAAAGGGAAAATATCACAACTACTACTATGCGCTACTATGTATTCTAAAAAGTTTTGAGGTTAGATTAAAAATGGTACATGATGATGTTACATGAGCGATTTCTACAACCCATCATGTCTGCCTACATTTAAGCAGACCTTGCTATTAGTGGCAGCGCATTTCATTTTACATTCAATCTAAACATTTTTATAGGTACCATTCCATTGAGAGCAATGCTATTAATGGCTCTATTCCCCAGAACAACAGAATTTGGATGTGGAAAACCTTTAAAGCAAAACAATAAATCACATGCTCAGGCTCCAGAATCCTGCTACCTCAGCACAAGTTTCAATGCTTATTACTTATACTGCAGTACAGCAATGGAAACTAAGGTAGAAAGAAAGGAAATGCAATTTCTTTTGATTTCTAAAATGCTGCAAAGTATTTAGTGAAAGTGAAGTGATGCAGTGAAGTATAATCGCATCATTTGACCTTGTATGAATGTACTGTAGTGTAAAGTCTGCCTCTATACCACATTATTTATATTAACAGGAATAAAGAATATTCAATAAACCCATTTTTAAAAGTCATTCTTACTCTACATAATTTCAATATGAACGCAAATTCTCATTGCTATCAGTATAATCTTAAAGAAATGACCACTGCTGACTGTTTTAATGAGAATTTGTTACTGTTTGACAGCCTCATAATAATAACGATAATTTTATTTTAAAATGAGAGATGAACATATACAGTGTTGTGATGCTCAGATAAACTTTTTGTGTGACATATCACTGTACCTAATTTGATACAAGATGCTTTCATTTTGTGTGTGATATTTTGAGTCCAAAAGTAGGACATTTTGTGTTAACAGTTTTCAAACTGAACCTCTGTTGTGAAGACTAAGGTGGCAACGGAATACTGTAATATCCAAAGGATAGTCTGCAACTCTTGATTCATTGATCTCTTTGCATAACATTTTTTTTACTTCAATTGTTGACAGCTATTACATTAACTGATTTGTTTCCTTGTTAAAAAAAAACCTGGCACACAGGAAGGAACCTAATGTAAGATTATAACAGCAGCCACAAAAGCTTGTCAACCATCAGCAGAAGGGCTGGGTAGTCTCCCTGAGCAACAATAGGAACCACAGCTGGAAAAACTATTAAAAGAACATCAAAACAAAATCCAAAGGCTGCGTCACAGGCAATCTTTTAGAGCTGCAGAGACATTACAGCAATTTAGCACCAAAATAAACCAAACGCAGGATCTGAAGAACACATGAGGGGATACCATTATAGCTTGTTATTCTAAAAATGAAAACTAGATTAGATTGAGCATATAATGTCATGCAGTCCACCTGAGCACGGATGATGTTGACCAGCTACATTTCAGCCTTGCTGATGAATAATGGATAAAACATTGTTTTTGCCTGTGGTAGCCTATTTTATGAAGAAAAAAAACATTCTAATGTGTTTAAATTCCAAATAACCTATACATATGTCATAACATATGATACCTTTAGCACTGATATAATGAAACAAGCAACAACAGAGGATTCAGGTTATTCCCAATTACCGAGATAAATGAATGTAATGTAACCAGAAACTATAAACAGTGGTTTCCCCCCAAAGTCAAGCCATGAATTTCAAAATAATATCATGTTTAGCATAATAAAGGTTTTAGGCAACAAGACTACAAGGGTGTTAGGTGCTCTGTGTGAGGCTGTGCTAAATGCTAACATTAGCATCCATACAGTGACAATGCTAACATGTTGATGTTTAGCAGGTATAATGAATATATATGTCTAATGTTTAACACTTAGTTTAGCGTGTTAGCGTGCTAGTATTAGCTAATTATCGCTCCATCTACATTAACACAAAATACAGCTATTTGCTGATCAGACTTGTATTTCGCCTCCAAACTGAAAACAAAATCCACCATTAATTTAAAGTTTACTAAAGATTCCAAATCAGATCATCCAGAACAGCCTTTCATTGACAGGGTATATCCACCTAAACTCATGTGCCTTTTGTTAAACAGGATACCGTGCCTACATTTATGACCCAGTACTGTGTGGACCTTTGCTCTTTTCCATTAGTCTAGCCTCATTATTTCTTCCTTTGACTAAATGCACCTTATCTAATCTTCTGCCTCTTATATTCATGTTGTAAAACATATTCTGTGCAGCTGAACACAATGCTATTACTACGGACAAGGGTGTAGTTTACTTTAAAAGGCGTCGTCATTTGTTGACCACGAACAGCGCTGACTTCACTGCTGTCAAGTGTCATACTGAAGCAGAAGTGAAAAAGGCAGATAACAGCTTCCAAAAAAAGGAAGCTATTCAGTGTAACTAAATGTGGCTCCTGTTTATTTTTATGGGAATGTTTTTATCAAACCTGTAAACCTGATTAATATATGACAATCAGTTAACAGTATATAAAAAAATAAAACGTCACCAGCCTATTTTAAAGGATATAAAGTAATTAAGGTTATTGACTCCGATTAATCATTAACACAGTAATAGCGTGTGTGTGCTAGAGGTGTGGTAGAGGGCTGAGGCAAAGGTTTCCATCTTTATCTGATGGACATCTTCTTTAAAATGCTTGTATCATCCTGAGGTCAGTGTCGCAAACAGTTGCAAACACGGAGTTTACTTTCACAAAGTGACCATGCTTAGCTCTGTGGGACTGAGCCTTTTGGTGCTGCTTTCAGCGATGGAAGCAGCCACAGTAGAGAGGTGAGTTTCCTTCATAAAATAACATACTGGCAGCTTGTGTCAAATACTAACTGAGGAGACGTTTTTGTACAAAACCCACTTCTACTCCTGTGTCTCATGTATTTTGGTGTGTGCAACAGAGTGGAGTATGACTACTACAAATACCATACCATGCCGGAGGTGAGAAGGCCCGATCGCTGCTCTCGCACACTTTTACTTTGACAGATTACAACACACACAGACGCTCTGATGTGTAATGTGTGTGTTCCAACCTACAGATCAACGACTGGATGAATAAGGTTCAGAAGGATTACCCTGATGTTGTGACCATAGTGGAATACGGACAGACCTATGAGAAGAGAGTCATTCGCTTGCTCAAGGTAATCCAACTTTTAAACTGTGAAGCATCGCTATGGCATACACAGATGAGAAATGAGCAAATACCAGATAATACTGGAGTGTATTGATGTTTTGTGTGTGTTTTGTGTAATACAGTAGCTAAATAAGAAGCTATATAAATGTGTCTTCCAGATTGGCTTCAATACTGGAAAGAAAAAGAAAGCTATCTGGATGGACTGTGGTATACACGCCAGGGAATGGATCGCCCCAGCCTTCTGTCAGTACTTTGTCAGACAGGTAAGAGACACGCAGCCATTTAAAAAAGTAAATTAACTAACAAAGAGTATAATATTTAATTGAGTTTCCAGACTGTTCTTTATTTAAAACAGGACTGAAGTGGATGACATATCCTACATATCCTTCAATATATCAATCTAACCCTTATTTTTATTCTCAAATCAGATCCTGCAAGCACACAAAACGGACCCAAAAATGCAAGAGATGATAAAGAACATGGACTTTTACGTCACCCCTGTACTCAACATGGACGGCTACATCTACTCCTGGAAGGACAACACAGTCAGTGCTTGTGTTTGATGGGATTTTTATCAAATTACTTTTTCTAGGGTTTCTGAGTTGTGCCTCAAGCTCTCAAGACACAGATGAGCAGGATATGAGAATGATAGTCTATTAAAGCAGATTGGCAGTTAAGTTACAATGAGCTACAATTCAATCAGTGAATAAATGGATTTCTGGTGCTCAACATGAGGCCAAGTACAAAATCATTACATTTTCAAAATAAGATGAATGGAAAATATATTAAACAGGCAGCATTGAAGTGTGTACAAGTGCTCATTTTATTTCTTACTAAAATGATAGAACGACCAAAATAAGATGTTTTAACTTTGACAATTTTGCCCTGTAGACTCGACTGTGGAGGAAGAACAGGTCACCGGGACCTCCAGGCTGCGACAGTTACGGCACTGATCTCAACCGCAACTTTGACGCCAACTGGGGCAGTGAGTCTTGTTGTGGTTCTCCATCTCCTTATGTATTCAGCCTGTGTTTTTGATAATCATGGATAAGTGGTTATCACACAAAGAAAACTGCCTGTTTCCCCCCAAGATGTTCCTGAAGCTGACTCATTACCACACAATTCATTTTAAAGGGGTAACAACGAGTGGTCAGAAGGGCCAAAAACCTAATGCAACTTAATACCATCTGTCATTAGAACGTCCCTGCCTAGTAAATACCCACATATCTTAAACTTCACATCCCAGTTTGTGACGCAGGTTTTCTGTTATAAATCAAGTCGGCAATAACCTCGATGACATCGCTATGACATCATTAGGGTTATTTTCTCAGACTTGACAAAGCTTGAGCCAAAGAAGACATTTAATAACGGTGTTCACAGGTTGAGTAGTACTCCGACCCCCCTTTAATTTTTCTGACCATTTCCACCGTGCATCGCATTGTGGGGCAACACTATCTAACATGAAGGGAATTCAGTATGTAAACTGACATTGGTGACTTAAAGTTGACACTTTTACCATGTGAATCTACTACAATACCCAATCAGTCTGTTGTATTGAATGTTAACACATCTTAGGTTTTATTGGACTTAATGTCCCATGATGCTCTTTCACAGGGTAAAGCGACCAAAAAACGGTTAATGCAGCTGACTGGTTTGTGTACATTTATATTGAGGTCTTGTGAACATGTGAAGCTTTAACATGTAAAAAGGTGAACTTGCGCCACCTGTGTTATGGGAGGAAGTGGGGTCACTACTACATTTTGATTCAGATTATTCCATTTCTTTGGCTGCCTTCACAGCACTTGGAGTATCATTTAACTGCAGCTCAAACACCTACTGTGGGAGCCAAGCTGTGTCCGAGCCCGAGGCCCAGGCTGTGACTTATTTTGTAGGAAGCCGGAAGGACGACTTCCTGTGTTTCCTCACCATCCACTCCTACGGCCAGCTGCTCCTGGTTCCCTATGGACACCCCAACTTCACCGCCCCCAACTACAATGAGCTGGTATTTAAATCTACAGACACATGCTACGTTTACAAGTGGCCGGCTATTTTCATAAACGGACATTTCAACCTCTCCGTTTTCAAAAATAACATCGTGCAGAGCTGTCAGTTTTCAGAAAAGTGTTCGTGTACACGTTTATATATGCTGTCAAGAGCATGCCAAACCTGTAGGTGGCAGCGTAACGAGAAGCTCAAGCCCACGTTAGCCAATCAGAATCCCGAAAAAAGCAACAACAGCAACGAATCACTTCCTCGACTGCCTAAACCTCAGTTTGTCTCACTTTACATGCAAACGTGCAAACAAAGTTTTCCAAAATCTCCACTCTGGCCGGAGGTTTTAGAAAGACTCGTTTTCAGAGGCGAATTCTCCGTTTGCGTGTAAACGAAGGGCACAAACGAAGGGAAATGTCTCCGTTTTCCAAAATAACCGTGTACGTGTAAACGGGGTAACAGTGATGGATGTTTTACACATTTCTGAGAATAAACATGCACACACAATATTGGACAAAATATCAGGATAACAAGTGTATGTGCATCTTTATAGCCTGATCATCACTGCATGCATCTACATTAATAAAGAGAATAGAAAAACCCACAGAAAATTAGATAATCTGTTACAAACACTTCGGTACTCACGTTAGCAATCTCTGTCAAGGTTCTGGATTTATTATTGTTTGTTGAATATACAGTATATTTGAATGGTGCATGGCAAAATGCATTATGATTTTACACAGTGTATACAAACCATAAACGTGGCAGTACGACAGATGTCGTTAACACCCTCTGAGAGCGGTCAGTCGTCATCTGCCAAGACTGAACAGAACGGGAGGAAGCTAGGAAGCATTGCTTGTAGAAAACAAATGGCTGGCTGCTGATAAGATAGCAAGGAGGCTGATGCAGGTAATAACCAACTGGAGCCACAATCAAGAGAGAATTATGCTAAACAGGATTATGTCCATTCCTTTCCCTGGCTTTAACATGACTTTAGCGGAGGGAAGCCGGCCTATTCCAGAGTACCCCCAGGACTCAAGTTCAATTTAAGACTTTTTAAGACTTTTAAGACCCCAAGGGTACCCTGTATTCTCCTTAACCACTCAAACGACACCACGTTTCTTTGGCTTGGCAGGATGCAGAGTCACATCGGCCTCTCGTGGACCAGGTTTTCAATTACGAAGCTCAAATGAATGGACCTGGAGCAGGATTGGTTTATGAACACTAAGACTCTAAAATTGATGCAAGAACATACTATCAGCTGATATATTGTTATCAGATTTTTTTTTAAACTCTTGCATATCAAAATCAGTAGTGGCCTCAAAAATCCTATTATCTTCACACTAATGCATCTCCAGATTAATAAAAAAGGGCAACAGGAAAAATAGAATTCAACCCCTAAATATTTACAGAAATTTTAAAGGACATGATGCAAATTGTAGTTATTTAGCAGATCTAAATGCCCCTTCTGACTTACTTAAAATGCAAAAGACAAAATACATAAACAGTATTTCTGAACATAAGCTGTTACAGCACTTGTTCACTACACATATCTTCATCAGACATATTCTGCCGTTCTGACTGGGTGCAAAAGCGTTTCACACTCCTCCACCACAGTGGATATCAAAGATAGCATCACAAGCATGCACTCACATCACATATCTGTGACAACTGAGCCTCATTTTCTGCTCCTTTTGCCAGACTATTATGTCAGCCACAGTGCCCAGTCATGGAGAAGGAGTGTCAATTCCTGTCATTAATACTAATGAAGCTCTAGACAGTTTAAACCTGCATTTCCTGCCTTGTAAACCCCGCCGCAATATCGATTTTTTTGATCAAAAATATTGTGATATAGTATATGACAGCTCTACACAGGGTTGGTGTAGATGCTTTCTTTGACTGTGTGATGACAGCTAATGTCTGGTTTCTCAGATGGAGGTGGGTTTGGGTGCAGCAGACGCCATTAGGAGTGTCCACGGGATGAACTACACTGTAGGAACCTCACCGGATGTATTGTGTAAGTCAATGCTGGGTCACAGATATAACATTTTTAGCCGTGCTAGCAGCGTGGCTCCAGGGGGTGAAACTCTAAAATATGTACCCTCTTTCTACAGACGCCAACTCTGGTTCATCCAGAGACTGGGCTCGGTTTCAGGGGATCCCTTTCTCCTACACCTTTGAGCTGAGAGATAACGGGACATTTGGCTTCCAGCTTCCTGAGGATCAGATCCAGCCGACCTGTGAGGAGGCCTACAGCGGAGCCCTGCACATCATCACCTACGTCTACAACAAGACCTTCAATGGTGCCGTGGCAACTGCTGCTGCAACCCTGTGGACCATGCTGTTAACAGTGGGCGTCACCGGCACCACCCTGATGTGAGGAGCTAAAAAAGTGCACGAGGGAAACTGACCAAAGCTGTATGGCTTTCAGTTCCAGTCATCCTGCGTGTATGGCACAAGTGTGTAGTTAGTTTCAGAAACAGTTCACATTTTTTTCAGACAAAATGTGTTTTTTTTAATCCTCATTTTAGGCAGACTTTTCTGTTGATAAATGATCAATAGTATAGTAATGTATCCATTAAAAAATAATAATGCACCTTTGGTTCAAACTATTATAACACTGTTGTGTCTTTGAATGATCTGAAATGTCTATAACTGTTTATAAACTTCCATATTCCAGGCAATAGTTAATGCATTACAATATTACCAAGTCTATTTTTATATCATTGAATATCATGACATTTGAGTAACAGCATCTGGTGCTAAAGTAATAAAAAAAAGAATAATGTCCCTTTTTGTGTTAATGTGTGTTTTTTATAACATTTGTGAAGCCCATTTTCCCCTCTAAATTGCATTTTATTTGTTGCATCATTTGCTTTGAATCTGAATGACTGCACAGCCGACAATCTGTATGTCATGAATTCCTTCTACTACATTTGTAATAAGAGTTCTTAATATTGGCAAACATTTACAGTATGTACCATAACAGAAAAACATGTTTAAGGAAAAGCACATGTAAACCAACCATTGATGTAAAACAGGAGGTTGAGTTTTGAAGAGGTATGTATGTCTGTTTTATCCTTTGGGTAAGAATACAAGTTTCCCAATGTGACAGGCAGTCTCAAAGCTGCGTTTCAGTGCTTGTTACTGTGTTCCTGAACGGCTGGAAGCCTTGTTGTCTCAGACCGGCTAGCGGTAAGAAGAGCTGCTCCTCTGGAGGAAACTGGTCCCACCGTGTCCATGTCCAACCTGGGAGGGAGAGAACATCACATACTATCAACTGCTCAGGTGGGTGGGAATCTTTTTATCTTTTATTTTTTCATTTAAAACTTGTGAAAAACAGTGGTTCCACTTCACATACCCTCGTTCTTTTCTGGCTCCAGGTTCTCTGGCTCTCCTGACTGCTTCCTGTCCAGTTCTCCTTGCATGATTATGGTGATGTAGTGGTACTGCTCCTCCAGTCTGATGGAGTTCACCACTGACGCAAAGCAGACGTTTACCAAACGCACCCCTGCTTCCTCCAACACCTCTCTGTGAGCACACTCCTCCCACGTCTCTCTTCCAGTGACATAGAAAGAAGTGTGTCACCCACTGGAAGTCATCATATGCATGTCATATGTACAGTACATTGAGGAACCAGCACTACCTTACAGCAAATTGCATTTAAAATCAGCAAATTAGTATTTTTGCACGCATACTTGGCAGGCACGTGTAACAATGCAAATTCTGAACATGTCTTAATATTTGCTGACCACGTCGGGAGAATTCGGCGTAGTGATAACTGGCTAAGAAGTTATTTATTTTATTGTAATTTCTCTCAATAACATAAACACACGTCATAGTGAAAGAGTGTTGCTGAGTTAAATGAATGACGGCCAGTGTTGAACATTCATTAATAGCCTTGCGTCACTATAACGTCCCTCGGCTAAGCAGAGTCAGATTTGTGAATGGGGTTTGCTAACTAGCTGCCTAGGTTACCTACCCAAACTCCAAGTGGCCACCTGGGAGCTGGTACGTCCCTTTGCCCATTGCGCTTTTCCGTTTTCCCAGGAGAACACAGCCTGAGTTGGCTGAGTCTGTTACCAGCACCCCGACCCCAACTCCTGGACGTTTCACTGTTATATGTGACATCTGGTCGAACTTAAAAACGACTCCTAAATCACACAACGTTAGCTTAACAGTTTTCGCTCAGTGCTACACTGAAGAGTAGCTAGGTTAATCGGAGGAAGTACAACAGGTTTCCCCTAGCTGTACTTCCGTCTTCGCTTTAAAAGACATTTGTTGTTTGTCAACAAGACAAGAAGCGAATAAGGAACTAACTATAAACTGCTTATGGTCCACTAGCAGTTCATCATTCGTTCCTCATTTGTTCCCTGGTAACTACTACCTTAGGGTGGCAACAATAGTATGGTATGTAAGTAATAGTAGCTGATACACCTCATTATATCGTCCAAATTGTTCCATTTAGCCGCTTATTTTGAATTGGCTGGGCAGTCTTTGGCTAAAGGGTGCTTCAGTAGCATACATTTCTCCAAGCCATAGCTATAACATCTATACTTAGTTATTTCTTGATATAATGGACAATAAATGCACTTAAAAGCACCAGCTGTAGCTACTAAACATACCACTGCCACCTAGTGACAAGTTGTGCTAAGTGTAGGCCTATATTCTAGTTATCGACTTACAGGGAATATTATTATGACTAAGGTCAGTTGTAATCATCCTTTTAGGCCTTTGTTTGAAATTATAGGATGAAGAAGAAAAAACATTTTTATCATACATTTTTCAAATAGTCTTTCAAATAGGACTTTATTCACAATTAAGGGCTGTAACTAACCAGACTTATTTTAAATGCTGGCTATTTACTTGTAGGCCTAATGGAGTGGCCTATTTGTAGCCTACATTGTGGTAGGCTATTGGTAGGCTAAATTTAGCCTACTAAAGTAAAGGATCTTTACTTTTTTTTAATTGAATTGATCTGAATGATGAATACACCACTGTTTTTTTTAAATAATAAAATGATCAGTTCATTGACACCTTTACTATCACTCTCATGGCATTTAGCAGTTTTCCACCGACACCCGTTTTCCCCGCTAGACCTGCCAGGTGGCTCTGGCTCCGCCCACCTCTCCCTGCTCTCACCTGAGAGACGGCAATTTCCTCCTGTCAATCCAGGCCAGGCTTACGTCTTCACATGTCGGCACCTTTCTCTTCCACTGTTCTGCTTGGGATTTTAGACATCTCTGAGTAACCATCGCTCTACTCTCAGCTCTTTCTTCTTTCCGTCAGTGTCACTATGAGTGCTAAACTGTGGACAGAGGAGCAGTTTAACTGCCCTGTGTGTCTGGATCTCCCAAATGATCCAGTCACCATCCCGTGTGGGCACAGCTACTGCATGGCCTGCATCAAGGACTACTGGAGCAAGGACGACCCCAAGGGGGTCTACAGCTGCCCCCAATGCCGCCAGAGCTTCAGCCCCAAGCCCTCCCTGTCCAGGAACACCATGCTGGCGGAGGCTGTAGAGCAGCTCCGCAAAGGCGCCCGCACAGCTGACGTTCGTGAGTCCATGCGAAGCGCCCGAGGGGTCGCCGCCGCCTCCTCATCCAGATCCAAAGGGAAGCTCTCCTCCTTAGCAGTGCCGTGCGACATGTGCAAAGGCAAAGGAGAAGAGCGAGCGGCGGTCAAGAGCTGCCTGATGTGCATGAGCTCATTCTGCGAAACGCACCTGAAGCCCCACCAGACCAAGAAGGCCCTGAATCAGCATGAGCTGATCGCACCCACGGCCAATCTGGCTGAGAAGATCTGCACCCAGCACAAGTACCTGCAGGAGTTCTTCTGTCGCCAGTGTAAGGTGTTCGTCTGCTGGCTGTGCACCAGCAACCAGCACAAAGGCCACGAGTGTGTGTCCACCAAGGCTGAGCGCTTGGAGAAACAGGTAAGAAAGAAAGAATGGATGCTGCACTGGCCTCAGGCACCAGATGAGAAGCTGCAAAAGGGTCCCTCGACCAGTTAACCAGGGTGTACTGTTGATGTGATCCAATATCAGAATCAGAAAAGGCGTTATTACTACTAAGTAAGTAGCCTAACACTTAGAATTTGCCTTGGTGGTTGGTTCATAAATAAACAAACATATTGAACATTAATATGAAATAAGCAATAAATACAGAAACAAATTATCAAATGAAAGTGTTTGTGTGATAGGTTAGGTTAAATCCCTTTTTAATATGTGGTGTACAACTGACATCTAAAACAGATCCTAAAATGAAACACAGTTAAGTTTATTAAAAAGAAAACTTAAATAGAAAGTGGCAGCTGTTTCTAGAATAGGTGACAATCAATACTGCCTATGTACAGTAAATCACCCCTCCTGCTAACTGTCCATTGTTCTGTGTGATGTTTTTTTTTTTCTGTTTGTGTGAGAGGGTGTCGTCCTCTCTCCTTTTTGTCTTACTGTGGCTCCAGCCAGGCTGAGGACATTCCTAACTACATTCCTGTCCATTCATAACGCTCCACCCTCTCCAGGTTTCTTCTGTGTCACACGCACAGCTGTTTCCTCGTGCTTGTGTGAGATAAATTGGGATTGTGTTGATGTCATGTGCTCGTGTATCCCGTTCTAGAAAGTTATGTCTGAGATGTATGCAGAGAATCAGCAAAAACTGAAAGACCGAGAACAGGAGCTGAAAGACATGAAGAAGATGATGGATGTGACGAAGGTTGGTTGGTTTGCACTCATTTTGCAAGTGCATTTCTCCTAATGAAAACTACATTTCCCATAAACCCTGCCATAGTTAATTCAGATAGATGTCAGGCTATTTTGGCATACTGAGACATGTCCACCTTCTCTCTCCCAGCGTTCTTTAGACAGGGTGCATGAAGACACGGAGCAGGTGCTGTCGGAGCTGCAGCGCTCGGTGGAGCGTCTGCAGGAGCTGCTGGAGGAGGTTCTGCATCAGGCCAGCCAGGAGAAGATGGGACATGCTCAGGAGGTCGCCAACAGCCTGCAGGCTGAGATTAAGGAGCTGAAGAAGAGGGACATGGAGATGAAGGACCTGGCCCTCTGTGAGGACCACATCCATTACTTGGAGGTACTCACTTTCAACATCTCATCCTGGTTCAATTTCATCTCTGTTAAGAATACATCTAAGCTTTTTCCCGGACCATTAATCAAGCAAGTAAAATAACTGGTCAAACCCAAACTCCATTATCAGTAGTTTACACCCAAGCAGTTGAAAGGGAAGCCAGTCACATTACAAAAAATCCCACTCACACACCTGCATAACTCTTTCCAGTTACTTCCATCAGGCCGAATCTATAAAGTCCCTCAAGCCCAAAAAACTTAGAAAGACACTCGATTCCCACTGCCATAAACCTCTTAAATAAAAAGTAATGACCCACACACCAACACGAACACTATGTCACTTTGCACACAGATATTGTAATTTATATATATTGTCCAAGTTTGTTTTTGCACTGTATGTTGAGGCGACGTCTAAGATTATCTGTCATGACAGACATTAAAGTTTTCTGAATCTAAATCTTAATCTAGGCTGGACCAAGAAGGTGGTGGTAGTCTCAGCTGTAAATTTCCCCTAAACTAACCAGCATATTTCCCTTCAGACATACGAGTCCATGTGCCATCCCTTAGAGTCGGGGGACCTGCCCCCTGTGTTGGTCAATCTGGAAGCTACCTTTGAGCCTGCACGAGAAGCCATCCTAGACCTCAGGGACCGAGTCGAGGACCTGTGCAACCAGGAGCTGAGCAAGATCACCAAACAAGGTCTGTCACAAGAGTCTTATCTTATCCTACCTTCTTCTCTTTTTATGTCTTATCTTCATCTTATTGTCTGTTCTCTTCCAGTCAATGACACAACTCTGTTCACCTTGCGAGACTGTAAGTACCAAACATTTTTAACTTCAACATGAATGTAACAAAAGTGTAGTTTTGTTGAGTCGCTTCGTTTTAACAATGACTTCCTCTGATCTTATCTAGCCAATCGCAGCGCAGGACAGAAAGGAGGGATTTTTAAATGTAAGTTTGGATTTATTTTTTTTTCATCTGAGAATACAGTATTAGAAGAAAGTCATTATTTAAAAAAAAACAAAAAAAAAAAAAAACTGATTTCTTATTTCCCCTTTCTCTATAGTGTTTTCTGGTCTGGGTTCTCGCAACACAAACAGCCGTTCACCAGGTATGCGCAGTGTTTTTAAGTCTACATTTGTATATTCACTTTATAATCTTTTATATAAATGGGCGTAATGTATACATGATTTCTGTCATGTCTCACAGCTACTCCACCCAGTATTTCAGTGGGAGCACGGAGTACAGACAGACGGGGACTTGGTAATGTAAACTGACATGTGACAATATCAAAAGTAATTTGAGATGCAGTCCATGTTGAACATTCACATTTTATTACTCAGGTATAGGCCTCAAAAGTCAAGACGTGAGGAGTAGAGACACACCACGAGGTGAGGCTTTGTCTGTGTGCTGTCGAAACCCCCCTAAATTAACCTCAAACCTGCGGTGTGAGTCACTACCATGGATGGAGCGGTACAAATGTGTGCGCGTGTTTTTAAAATGTGTTTCGTCCTTGTAGTAGACAGAGGAAACACAAACTCACCCAGACTTCGGGACAGACAGAGGGGAGAGGAAAGAGAGACAGGTAGGTTCATTCTGTTTGCCTGGCAGGAGGTCATACTGGCTCTGATTTAAAGGTCCCATATCATGCTCATTTTCAGGTTCATGCTTGTAGCATTTATGTCTGTAATGCTGTAATGTTCAAAAAACCCATTATTTTTCTCATACTGTCTGAATATACATGTTCACCCTCTGTTCCTCATATTCTAGAAATAAAGAAGACAGTGTGCTTTAACTCAGCTGCTCAGCGGTTTTTTAATAATTAGTGAATGCCTTTAGTGAGCTGTTATCAGCTGACACTGATCGTAACCGCAGCTTTGATCTAACATCTCACATGTGCTCTAAACAGTGAGGGAGACCAACTCCAGGCCCAGCCCCAGCCCCAGCCCCACTCCCAGCCGCAGAGAGTCTCCGTCTCTTTGGAGCAGGTCCAGTCAGAGCCAGGCGGTCCCTGCTGCGGCCCCGACTCCGACTCCACTGCCAGCCACCCCAACTCCTGCTCCAACTCCAGCCCCTGCCCCAGCATCAACTGGAGGTACATACCTTTTGACCAAAATAAATCCTCAGAATTGTGGCCATTGCTGCCACCAACACAAAAGGCTCATGCCAGAGTGTAATACCTTTTTTTTTTTGTTTTCCATCTCTCTCTCTTTCCTCCTCCTGGTTCAGGGTCTAGTTTCAGTCGGATGGCCTCGATCAGCAGCCTCTTCCGCTCCCATCGGCGTGGCACCAAACAGGCCACCCCAGCTTCCCCGGCCAATGACACACTGTCACCAGGAGGAACCCCATGTAAGATCAGACTCCAACTCCCATACTCTCCTCTCGAATTAAATTGACTCAAGAGTTTTTGGCAAGCTTAAGTGAGTAATTTGTTCTTTTAGACTTCCAGTTTAGGCATCTATTGTAGCTACAGTACCACTTTTCTTCAGAGTATATTTAACATTATTAGCTTTATTTCTTAACCTCGATACAAGCAGCAAAGTAGGAAAAGACGTAATTATCAGTAGATGCAACAATCAGACAAAAATATGTTCAAATCTATACATTTTAATTTGTCCAAGTGATCAGTTTGACACTGAAAATGTCTCTATCTCAATATAATTTGGTTATATAGCATGTTGATTATGTTTCAAAGTGTGACTTGTACACACCCAACAGGGGGGATGGCTGCTCTGCCTGAAACACCGACAGAAAGTAAGATGGCAGCCTTTATACATATGTCAAATGAATAGTCTTCCTTTTGGCTCAATCAGTTATATCATTTCAACTTGGAAGAGTGTATGTTAATACTAATGTGTCTAACAATATTTTCTCATTGGCCAGTTAACCCCGGGCTGTTCTTGGACTCGCCCACCCCCGGCATCATGGATAACGCTCCTGCTTTCCCTGCACGTGAGTTCATGCAAATGTATTTTCATGGCATCTCCGTTTTTAAACCAGAAACATGAATGAGAAGTGCAAATCAATGAAAAGATGATGCCTGCAACAACAACAAAAAGAAAGAAAATCAATACATGCATTCTAACTATTCGCAAAATGTGCCTCTTTGTGCATGAACTGACATATTGTTTGGCTTTCCAGTGAGAGAAATCAACCTCGACAGCATCCAGGCCCCAGAGCCGAGGACCAGAGAGGAGTTCCTACAGTGTGAGTCTCACTGTTTAACTAAATTGTTACATTGTAGATGTTATTATTACAGTACTGAGCACTCAGGCACTCACTGACAAACACTTTGGCAGGGTAAATGACCACCATGTCTGCCATGGTGCCTATTGCTGTTCATGTTTACTCCAAAGAAACTGAAAAGCTAAAACGCATCACTTCCTGTGTAGTCTTATTCTTAGAAATACATTCCATTGCAGAAGGTGTTTAAAACTCCACCCCAACGTCAACATTAGAATAATATAAATGTCCATTAAACCCTGTAGACTCTGTGACGTTGACCCTTGACTCCAACACGGCCCACCGACGGCTGGCTCTCTCCGACGGCAACACTAAAGCCACGCTGCAGGTGGCGGCGCAGCCCTACCCTGACACTCCGCAGCGTTTTGATGGCTGGACCCAGGTGATGTGCCAGAGCCCCCTGTACGCCCAGCGCTCTTACTGGGAGGTGGAGTGGAGAGGCCGGGGCTCCTCTATGGGCGTAGTCTACGGGGCGTTGAACAGGAAGGGCTCAGACGCCCGGTCGGGGCTCGGTTACAACGCCCAGTCCTGGACCCTGGAGCTGTCGGACACCTGCTGCTCAGCCATGCACGACAATGAGAAGAAGGACATACCGGTCACCTACTCCCCTCGCCTGGGCATCTACCTGGACCTGTCCACGGGGACGCTGGCCTTCTACAGCGTGGCAGAGAGCATGACACACCTTCACACCTTCCGCGCTAACTTCACCCAGCCGCTTTACGCTGCCTTCGGGGTGGGCAGCGGAGTCGGGGTGGGTCTAGACTTCGCCCTCGGCCAGTTCAGCTCCAGCTCTGACAGCATCAAGATCTGTCCCATGTGATGGTGCAGACTGACTTCAGAGATGAACACCGCAGCTTGGAAGTAAGTCCCAATGCTGATCAAACTGGACAGGACACAATGACTGAACGTAATGTTTGGTTGCACAGAATTTCCTTTTTTTTTTTCATATTGTAAATGCACTTACTGAAAAAAGTTTGTTTGCTACACAAAAAGCAAATATTGCATTGTTTAAAGACATACTAGACTTTCTGCACCAAGTATAAGTAATAATAAACCAGTGGGTGAGTCAGCAGCTTTGTTTCCATTGCTTTATTAAAAAAAACTGAATAATAGCCATGAGTAGTTTACAGAGGATCATGATCTTAGAAGGGAGGCAAGTGATAGGATTTTATATTTTAGCCAAAGAAAGCCCCAAACCTGAACTTCCTGCTTTACTGGAAACGGATAATATGACAACTACAACAAATCTAAAGATATGAACAGTCTGGATGAGCCGTCTATCCTCTTCTCTGCACTCCTACAATTAAACAGAAGCTTCCTTTGTCAAACATGTTAAAGCAAATTAGCACAAAAAGCATCACGTGTGTATTTCATTACTTGGAAAAAAAATAAAAGTATCACTTTTGGCTTAATTTGAATTCCCTTCTGTGGACATGTGGAAAGCGAAAAAAGCTGCATATATTAAAATCTTAAGCTAGCAGACATTGTTACAACAGGCACAAAATATGCTACATTTTCTCATTAATGTTAGAATCTGTATACTTCAGATAGTGGTGTCACTAAAACAAAGTTAAATAAAAAAAAAAAGTAAAAGTGCAGTAGCTGAGTGGGAAGGTCTGGTTGGACTGACGGTTGTTAGGGACAACAGCACTGAAGGGTCACGTGTCAAGCACAAAGCTCTATGCTTCCTTGTATATAAACATGACATTATAGAATATAAAGTAGTAATGAATAAAGTAGGATGAACTTTCATATGCTTTCCTACAGGAATACTCCCACCTGTTGGCCAGTGTGTAAACTACACATGCGAGACCCACACATAATACACCTGGATGTGATTATACAACTAAAATAATGTGTTTTCCCTCTTAACAGACTGAAGCTGAACGCCCCACAGGCCTGAGATAAGGATGGTGGCTGGGAACTGAAATGATAAAATTTGCTTTTAAAAAGGCCCACCAGTGATCCTCAAATTAACACAAGCTCCAAATCCCACTAAGTGCAACTAATATATACAAACATGGCTTAACAGGAACACAAATCATAATCGGTGCTGGCTTCTACTTAAGGCCTCATACCATTAAAAAACACACAAACACTAGGACCTAAAGGAAAAAGGCCTGACGTCTATGGTTCTGACCTCGCCTTCAACCTGGCCCCACCCGTCTGCCGACAGGTGCATGCTGGGACTTGTAGGCCTGTAGGTTGCCTTTGACATGTCATGCAGACGCTTGCAAGGAAGGCGGGAATCGGGGCACGGCACATGGACGGTCACCAGACATCTGTAACAATGAACTACTGTAAAATCATGTTAGCATTAATACTGGCATGTTAATGTTGTGGTCTGACTACAAGATTAGCCTGGCAGTATGCTATCAAGCCAGCTAGCACTTGAAGCCCTCAAGTAATAAAAGCATGTTAAATCCCTTCTCTTGTGACTGTTTTTGTTTGGAGATGACCATGAAGCATTCACTGTATAATGGGCATAGTTGTTACACACTAAAGCTTTTCCAACCCACTACAGAACAAGCCCTTGGAATAGCGAGACTGGATGCTCAGCCCTTCTCTCTTTGCCTTTCACTTACTTTACCTTCTGACATGAATAAAGACCACATTCTCCCTTCATTTTATGCCTTCTTAACTCGTTCTTTTCTAATCCACATCCACGAACCTTTGTCCACTTACATTTGACCTTTTCCTCCCTCCTCTACCTGTAGCTGAACATCCAGAGCCTCACAGGAAAACTACCTAACCTAATTAATGACTGAGAAGGTGTCGAGAGCTGACACCCCAGTCAGAGGTGAGCTAAGGCCTCAGTAACTAGCATCATGGCAAACATCTACACACATAGACACTGCGGTATAGCTAAAAACAGTCAGTTTAGTTAAATTGTGCTTTAAAATTAAAAAGTCATAAAAAGGAGGGATTGTTCTGCCCACCGGATGCCCTGACTCCTCTCTCCGAAGGCAGAGGAGAGGAGAGATGAGGGGAGGAAGAAGAGGATGGAGGTGTAAAGGAGGGGTTCATGTTCTGGGGTGTTTGCCCTCGCAGTCCATCCACCTCTTCCCCCTTAGCGTTTGGCTGAACTTGGCGGGAAATGGGAGACAGAGGCAAGATGCCGGCGCCGTTCTTTGGGGTTTCCCCAGGGTGGTGCGGGGATGTCCAGGGTGGTGGGGTGAGGCGGAGGTGTCGGGTGACCGGCTGACTTCCCCGCTCGGGCACCAATCATGGCTGGGAGGCTTTGGTTGCGCCTCAGGCCATCCAGCAGGCTCCCTCCGCCTGCTGACACAAAAGTAGCAGCATCCTGGCGTGGCGCTGAAGCCTCGGACTCTGCTCCCTGGAGCACCTTAGTGAATCCCAGCCGCCGTAGCCTCTCCACTAGGCCGAGGTCAGGCCTGGCTCGACCTGACTTAAGGGATGGGACACGGGTTAGAGTTTCCTGGGAATAGCTTGGTAGATCGGGATGTGGGGCGCGGCCCAGATTCAACCCATAAACGTCCTGGAGGAAAAGTTCTGCCGGCCGCGAGGCTAGGAAATTGTCCGCCGGGTGCTGGTGGGACTCCGGGGGCACCGGGGAGGGAGAAGGTGAGTGTGAGGGGGAGTTGGGGGGTGTGTTTGGGAGGAGGCGGAAGAGGGGCTGCCGGGGTGTTTGTTTCGGGGATGGAGGAGGGGTGTCAGTGGAGACTTGTGCAGAAATGCCCCTCTCCAGGACCAGCTTGGCCAGACCGCGGGTGGGCACAGGGGGGCGTCGGGGGGGAAAGCAGTCCCCCAGACTCAACCTGCAAGGAGTCACAGGGGTACTGGGACCTGTCCTCATGGAGCTGGGTATGTTGGCCATGAGGGACGACTGAGAACTGAAAAACAAGGTGAGAAGAGAGACGTTACCTTTTAAAGATTTGTTTTCTCATTCTCGGGTCCTCCCATCATTCATCACTGCATAATAAAAAAAGAAGAAATGGCATTAATGTTCTCTTTATCTTTTAAGGAGGACTAACCTTTGGGTGACCTGTGTGATGTCACTGGGGTGCAGGATGCAGCAGGTCGTGAAGGTGTAGGTAGAGGAGGTGGAGCCCGGACACTTCCCTGGATTTTGGACTGAACACGCAACAAATCAGGTAAGGAGAAAACACGTCTTAAAACTCCTCATTGACATACAGTATATTGTACATTTCTATTTCAATACTTCAAGTAGTATTTACCATAAGAAGACGTTGTTGTTGATGTGGAGATGCAAATCTGACTTTGTGAGTGGACCACTGTTGTACAGGCTCCTGAAATGGGCTGAGATGAGGAGCTGGATTTCTCAGTGCCATGTCGGGGTGCGGGGGTCAGACAGACTTCTGATCTGGCTGAGGAGGACGTGGCAGGTGTCCCGGGGGATGTCGGCAGGGTGGGGGAGAGAGGTGGGACAGGGAGAGGCGACACCGATTGCTTTCTGTCTTTCCTTTCGTCTGGGGTAGACGAAAAGCGCACCTTAAAGGTGATCCCGCCTTCCTCCTCGTCCTCCTCTTCCTTGCCCCGCTCTGCCGCCCCCTTCTCCTTGACACCTCTGTGCTCTTCATCCTCTTCGTCCTCCTCCATATCAGACAAGCGGTAGACAGCGTCCTGAACCAGTGGGCAGAAACCTTTGGTCACCACCCCAGGGTGGGGGTCCAAGATGGTGGCCAGGTGTGGTTTAGCCAGCTGCTGCCAGTGATGGAGCGTCAGTGAGCCTGACAGAGAAATGTCATTATGTTATCAAAAATTATAGTCACCTAAAAATTTTCTCAGGAGTTGAAAGCCCCCAGAACCAACAAAGTGCTGACAAAACTTTAACTGGCAACAATTCTTTCTTTTTTTTAAAGATTATTTTTTGGGCATTTTAGGCCTTTATATATATATATATATATATATATATATATATATATATATATATATATATATATATATGACAGCTGAAGACATGAAAGGAGAGAGAGAGGGGGAATGACATGCAGCAAAGGGCCGCAGGGCGGAACCCCGGCCGCTGCTTCAAAGAGTAAACCTCTATATATGGGCGCCTGCTCTACCAGGTGAGCTACCCAGGCGCCCAACTGGCAACAATTCTGATAATCGATGATTCACTTTAGTTACTTTCCAGGCAAAAATGCTTTAAAGAACCACTGGTGCCAGCTTTATTATTAATATTTGCTGGTGTTTTGATAACTGAACACTTTACCTTCCATGGGCTTGACAATCTGAAGCTTCTCAGGCAGGAAGGTCTTGAAAATGCTGGAACTGAAGGAGAGTTCTGACAGGTTGGAGAAGGACGAGAGCACGCTGCCCATTGGTGAGCTGCAGCCGCTGCTCTCCACGTCTCCCTCGGCCCCCGCCAGGGACTGCAGCTTCTTCTCGCGCTCCGCCTGGAAGAACTGGCGCTCGCACAGGAAGTTCTGTCGCCGCAGCGACAGCCGGTGCAGGGCTCTGGTCAGGTCATTTCCTCCTGGACAGCCAGGCTGGCCAATTGGAACCTCCTCCCTGCAAACACGCGCACATATATTGAGCTGAAAGGGCACAAATGTCATCCTCGATTTAAAACGCAAGACAGGAATATTCTTCGTAACGTACCCCTGAGTGGACGTAAAGGGCTGTGCAGTCATCACTAGAGAGCTCTGTCCTGAGCCAGGGATAGGAGGGGTGGCCGACGCTGGCCGCGATGCTGTGGCGTTGATGGAGCGGACTGTTTGAAAGACTTTCTTCAGGGATACTCTGCAGGGAGAAGAGGTCAGAGACAAGGTCCACGAAGTTAGTGAAAGCAGCCGTTTTGTGAATGAGCTTGATTAAAATCTGTCTTAAAAGACTATGATGATGGAAATAAATGTGGATTATTGGACCTAGTGCTGTGTCCTATAAAATTTGGATTTGGATTATGTGAAGGGGTATAAAGAAGACTCAATACAGGCACACTCACTACATTTACCCAATGGTTTTGGGTTGGTAAGTGGGATTTAAGTGAAAATGGAACTAGTCTCAGCCTGAGGACTGTCTCAGTCTTTTTCATTACATTTGGGTTTTTTTTAATTCGTGAAGTTTGGGTTTCTGACCTTTGGTCCAGAGAGGCGGTCTCCTCCTCTACACTCAGCTCTCTCCTCATGGTGCCCTCGATCTCTGCTGCCAGAGAGTCCTACACACACACACACACACACACACACACACACACACACACACACACACACACACACACACACACACACACACACACACACACACACACACACACACACACACACACACACACACACACAGTTATATTTACACTAGGTGTTTTTTCAGAGCACATTGCTCCAAATGTTTTGTTTTTGGTGCATTTTGTACCTTTATTTAACTAGTGTGTTGTGAATTTGTGTCTCGGTTCTCAGTGCTGCTACATAAAACCTCAGAGTGTTTCTCTCACCATGGGGTAGAGGCCGTAGGAAAGGTGCCTCCGCAGCCCGGCAGAGGGAGCGTTTTTACTGCGAAGTTCTTTGATCTCCTCCTGGGCTTCATGGAGCATCTCTACACACTCCACATTCCTGTCTGCCAACTCGTCCAGCTGCAACACACACGCACAGACTTAAAATGAACATAACTACGAAGTAAAACATTCATTTACAAAACAGATTTATTATCCACTATTTAAAGAAGGCTGTTAAACTATAAAAATTGAATTAAAATTACTTGTTTGATTATTTCATTTTTTATGTTTTTTTGTCAATCAAAGAACCTCTGTATTTATTAATCTGGGCTAGTGCTGCAAAGTATATGTGAGTTGCTGGAACATGCTCAAACAGCGTAACTGTATGACAGACCTCTTCCAGCAGTTTAAATAAAACTCCACTCATACATGAATAGAGAAGTATTGGCAGTCTGAACCAAAACGTCCTGTGAGCGTGTGAAGTTGTACCTCTGCTGTGAGCTGTCTCTGAGAATCTTTAGATGCCTGCAGGTGGATCCTCAGCTCCTCTTTCTCCAGAGCCAGCTGCGAGAACACACACACACACACACACACACACAATTGTGATTGTGATAATTAGATAGAAGAGATTAAGCCCACTAATCAGGATAAAGTCATTGTTTTGCAAGTCATAGGTAGGTCCTGAGGTAAGTCAAGACCACCAAGTCCAATAGCAAGTCTATTTATTTACATTCAGTACATTTTAACATCTGTGCTTGGGGATAATATCAAGTTATTCCAGGTGAAAAGTCCAAGTGAAGTCACGAGTCACTGGTGTTCAAGTTAAAGTCGAGTTGAAGGTCTTTTTTGATTTAGTCAGATGTCCACCTCCGGTCCATACAGTACGTAATCTCCTCACCTCCTTCACTCTGTGTTGCAGCTCCACTATCTGGGAGAGCAGCTGAGCGATTTCCTCCTGGTGTCTGAGCAGCTCCTCGTTCTTCTGAGACAGTTCATCTGTCAGAGACACCATCTGGCTGTTGGACTCACCTGGAACCAACACAAAAACACACACACACACACACACACCAATGTTAAAATGAGCATGCCAGACACGAGGGTCTGTGTGTTTTCAGTGTAAATATGTGTGCATCTCACTCACGGAGCTCCTTCACACAGTCGCTCACTAGCTGCTGCTCCTTCTCCTCATAGGTGATGGTGTCGCTCTTCAGTTGGCAAGCCTTGGAGTGGACAGGTCGAGAGGAACCAGTAAGAACTTCCAACATCATTTGTTGTCAACAACAGTAATTATACTCACTTCTCAAAATGGGGTTATGATTTAAAGCAGCCATATTATGCTCATTTTCAGGTTCATAATTGTATTTTAAGGTTGTACCAGAATAGGTTTACATGGTTTAATTTTCAAAAAACACCATATTTGTGTTGTACTGCAGTGCTCTCTTTCACTGCTGCAGCTCCTCTTTTCAGCTGGTCTCTGTTTTAGCTACAGAGTGAGACCTCTTTTCTTCTTCTTCTTCTGTACTATCTTTGATTGCACTGCACATGCCCAGTAGCTCAGATGTAGATCATGTCAGCTAGCTAGCTCCATAGACAGTAAAAGAAAGGCTGTTTCTACAACTTTGGTCAGTTACAAGGCAGGATTAGCTGGGAGACTTCTAAATGAGGGCGCACATGGAAGTAGTTCTTTTGTAGATTATGGTGAACTTGTGTGTGTTGTAGCAGTGCTTTGCTATTGAGAACGAGGTAGCATGCTAGCGTTAGCATGCTAGCGTTAGCCATAGCGTTAGCATGCTAACGCTACGAGCTAATGGTTGCGGTTAGCCTGCTCGTTTCGGCTTGTGACGTCACAAGCCGTGCCGATTTTGAACAGCTCACCCAGAGACTGAAGGCAGGACACATTCAGAAACTGTATCTCACTCTAAACAACATGGATGGATTTTTATCAAAGTTTGTATGTGTGTGGAAGCACCAGAGACACAACATAACACCCCAAATCCCAGAAAAAGTGATTTTTTCATAATATGGGCACTTTAAAGCTTCCCGTTTTCACTTCCATATATTTTCTGCCTCCAATTCGTTTCTTTCACAATATATGGGTGCCGATTCGATTTGTATTGCTATTCCATAAGTATTGTGATGCGATAGTATTGAGTATTGCGATTTTCTTTTCCTTCTTTAACAAAAATAAAAAGGTGAATAATACACTTCTAGAAACAATATATCATGAGACATTTCTAAAAACCAATTGTTTTCTAAAAAGAATGCACATCACATGTCAGTCAGTCAGTCTGACCTTTATTTCATTTGTAAAGAAGTATATACATATAACGGATTATCTGCATTTTCTGCTTTTGCTCTGAATTGCTGGAAACGGATATGTGGTCTCTGTCGGCAGTACCGTGTAAACAGAACATATTTAGGTGAATCATTGGTAAAAAAAAATTTTTTTAAATATCAATTCTGGGGTAAGGAATCGATTTTCAAACTTGTCAGAAAAAATTACGATACATATGAGTGATTTCTTTTCCCACCGCTAGTGTTGGACCTCGTACCTCCGACCTCAGCGACAGGTTCTCCTCCTCCAGCTCCTGCAGCTTGCTCTGCAGAGACTCCAGTTGGCTGAGTGCGGCAGCGGCGGTTCCCCCCAGCAGCTTAGGCTGGCACAGCGGCGTGGACACGCTGGAGTCCGTCTCGCTCTCCTCCGAAGCGCTGGCCACCATCCGTAGCAACTCGTCCTTCTTACTGAGCTCATGCTGCAGCTGGTGAACCTGGCCAACAGGGAAGGAGTGTGTAGAGTGAGTACTGTTACTGATAATTTGATAATTATAGAGGTTCAGAGAGAGACAAACAAAATACACTTAACTGGTTACCTTTAACTACCCAAACTGCCCACCCGTCATCACCACTTAGACAAAAATTAAGAAAAGATGACATAACACCTATAACATTCAAGACAATATAATACAATAACCAAATAAACAATAAACTGTAAACCAAATAAACATACATGTATATGTGATAACACCGTAGGCACATAGTATACGCTTCTCCCCAGCACATAGCTTGTGCCTATCATTTTAAAAGAAATTGGAAGAAAACATTTAAAAAGCACTATCCTCAAATTATATTTTTGAAATCAAGAACTAGCATGTGTAAGCTACCTGGTCTAGGGCCTGTGCCAGCTGCTCCTCTAAGGCCTCGTTGCGTTCCTGCAGCAGGTGGTTCCTCTGCAGAAGGGACTGCCCGATCCGAGCTGCCAGCTCCAAGTCTCTGTCCCGCTGGCCAATGAGAGCACAGAGCACCCAGAGTCATTCAACCAATTAGAGGCTGCTTCTTAATACAAAACAAAATTGTGTCCTGTACAAGTGGGGGTACACCTACCTCGGCCAAAAGGTGCGAGACCACTTCAATGTCATTGTAAGTCTTGGTCATCTGCTCCACGCGATCAGCACTGAGGACTGCCCAGAAACATTTTACTGTTAGGTGATACACAAGCAAACACCCACACACACACACACATGCAGTCTATAATCCACATTGTGGCATGTGCATGCAAACACAAAAAACTAAAAGTAAAAATAAAACCACCATATCACTCCACTTTACTTTCTACCTAATTAAATGTTCTGACCACAAGCAACGTGAGCAAACACAATCAAGCAATCATCTGTAGCTGATCATCCATCACTGTGGTTACACTATGTCATGTATATTGTTGAAACACTAATGGTGCTGTTTGATGATATAGCTCCACAACATGGCAATGTGATTGCTAGTGGTCTGAATGTAATGAAGCCACAATAGCACTATACAGACATAAAGAGGCCACACGCACGCGATCTGGATTGATATATCGATTCAATCCTGATCTAATATTATTGATACAAAGTGAAAATATCGCTACATATCGTCATCTTTGAGATGCGTCTTCATTTTGAAATTCCCACTTTATATTTATTCTTTTTTATTAAAAAGAGTAGTTTGTTTTTAATTTAAATATCTGGAAGAGCTTAGTAATTAAATTGTCAAATCATATTTTAGTTGCTTTTTGTAAAAATATATAAATGTAACTGATTGTATTAAATGGGCTAATGTATCGTCTGAATTGAATCAAAATCGTATCGTGGCAGACTTTTTGATATCAGTAAATATTGTATTGTTGTACTAAGAATCGATATAATGTCACACACACACACTATACAGTGCTACAAGCTGTATACAGTGGCAGACAGCAGACCAATACTACATAGATTTCATGTCTGCTGTCAACTACATGCAAAAAGCAGAGAGGGGCTCCAGGTCTGTGGCTCCAGTTCCAAGTTGAAGTGCAGCTGTCGGAGCCACATTGGTGGACTGAAGCCCCTCTCTCACACTGGAGCTACAAAGAAGTCGCAGAACAGGCAGATAGAGAGAGAAAGATACCTTTGGAGAGGCTCTGAGAGCCGGGGTGGGAATAAGAAGAGGGCTCCAAAGCAAGATACGCTAGTGAGAGATAGGGGAGAGAAAAGAAGGGAAAGTTCAAAAAGGTGTACAAGCAACCAGCTTGTTTTAAGGTGAAGGGGACACAAAGACGGAAAGAAAAGGAGGAAAGGAAGTAAGAAGCCGAGGGTGAAAGCTGAAGCTTCAATAAATCCACTTCACTTAGAACATTAGTTTGTTGGGAATCTACAACATCGATTAGTTTGGTCCACTTTTAGCACCTGAGTGGGTGTCACCAGCGCTGCACCGCTTCCCCTTCCACCTGTTTAAAGAAAAGTGGCAACTCTAATCATTGAAACATTGCCTTTTTTTTTATATCGTTTAACAGACTGAGCACAGACTCAATGTAGCCCCATTGACCCAACAAAACTTGCGTTGATCACACACCTTGAAAACTTTATTTTTCATCATACATCTTTGTAGCTCAATGTGCGCTCTCCTCTCCGTTCTTTCGAACATTTGATTAATGAAACAATTGACATTTCAGCAGGAATTAAATGTAACAATAAGCAGTGCTAGAAAACCTCAAAAAGAAACAGCTGCTCTAATAGATGAGCGCTGTCGTCCAGTAATCTGAGGCTCACGGTGACCCCTGGTCCCGGACACTGCACTCCGCTCCAACAACCGACTGTTAAAAATAACCTCTGCCCCATAGAGCTATCTTTGCTGCACACAGGAAGACGGATAGTGCGCGCACACAGTGTATATAATCTCTCATGTTACTGTACACACACACACACACACACACACACACACACACACACACACATTTACCTGCTGGGAAGAGTATGGTGTCACTGTATAACGTATGTGTCCATGGTCCGGTTTGATCATGATAAACCAAACACTACATTAAAAACTAAACTCTGTTTGCAATCACACACTGCACACACACAGTGATACACTAGTTTCAGTTGTTACGTCTTGTAGGAGACAGTGACTGAACTCTGGCCACAATAAACTGCATGACTGCAAAGTCCAATCAGTAACCAAATTAGTTTTATTTACATATCGATTTTTTGATTGCTGGCATGCTCACACACGGGTGACTCTTTAAGAAACACTGTGGCACTAATAAACTATCTACACCAGCTGCAGGTACAACATATGTTTATTTGACAAATTTGAACACCCAATTTTAAAGTGTAGTGTGAGAAATAATCGTTACAAGCTAACCTAACATATCAATTCAACTGGGCTAATTTAAACAACCGGGATCAGTTTTGCAGGACTGAATGTGAACGTTAGGGGCAAAGGTCATGTTTGCATATCCATACGTTGCACTTGTGTTGCTGATGTTAAATTCTGTCCATGTGTCACCACTCTGGCTCACCACTTTTCACTGACAACAATACTGACACACTTTGCATTAAAATAGAGTTGTGACTGTGTAATTTTTGCCAAGTCAGACAGCTCCCTCTTCCGATTTCACAACCTGACACAAAAATGGGATACTTGATATGTGTATTCCATCATATAGGAGTATTGAGGCTATTTAAACATCCTCAGCATTGTCTAAATACTTAAAACATTTCCTCCTTTCTCGAATATTACCATGCGATGCCTCTTTGAGTGCATCAGGGGCTATTAATAGGCTGCGTTTGATTTTACAGCGCAGAAGTGGAGCAAATGTTTCACCGAGCAGGAATATGACACCGAGACTCCCTTACTGTACCCCTTCTCTCACACGTGCAGCTAACAAACACGTATACAGCCACCACCTAAACACGTACCCTATGCAAAACCATGTAAACAAAAACATTCTGCATTACAATGTCACACAGCTGAAATCTTCTGTTCTGTTCTTCTGTACAGCATGTGTTCAGGTCAGGTCTGATCAAATCATGCTTTTAATTAGACCGTTAAACAAAGCCACAAAAGGACTCCGATACAGAGAGGAAAATTGTGCACGCATGAGAAAAACATAGGCAGGAAGTTGCTACTATCCAACTGTTAACACTGCTTCCCCATAGCACAACTTGTTTAAATGTAAACACACAAGCATTCATTCAGACCCACTTCCTGTCTTTCAAGGAACACGGCAACACACACACACACACACACACACACACACACACACACACACACACACACACACACACACACACACACACACACACACACACACACACACACACACACACACACACACACACACACACACAAAATGCAGTATGTACACACTTTCCCCTCCACACTGTCACGTCCTGCCTGACCTTGCAGCAATGACTGGTGCTGCTTCTGCAGTCTCACCGGCTCACATGTCTGTCTATCTGTCTCTCTCTCTCTCTCTCTCTCTCTCCCTCTCTCACACATACTTAACATCATGCTAACACCTGCATTCACCTTCCATAGCAAAGTTGTCATAAACCTCCTCATTGTTGATGTTTAAAAGTGGCATGGTCCGACTCTCTCCACCGTCCTGTCTTCATCTTCTATCAATCCACCCTACCACCCCCCCCCCCCTTCATCACTCTCTGTCCCGTGACTGAACTACACTTAACTCTGGCTGGACCACTGAATTCCTTTCTCTCTCTCTCTCTCTCCCTCTCTCTCTCTCTCTCCCTCCCTTCCTCACACACACACACACACACACACACACACACTGTGTGAGATGTCTGATACACACAAGCAAAGACAAGCCGACACAATGGCAACCATGTGCCGGATAATATCCATGCTAAATCCCTGTGATTTTAATTGAAGAGGACACGCACTGTATAAAATGAATGCCTCACATGTCTAATGCACTGAGACACACAAACACACACACCATCTGCTCACTGATGTCGCCATAGGCTTGACCAATCAAAAGAAAGTCGACACAGAAATAGCTATAACTTAGTGTCCTGCCCGAATAACACTGAAGTGAAATCTAAATGCGCACACTTACTCATGTAGCGGAAGGTCTCCTCGGCCAGCATGGGGGAGATGGCACTGTGCTGGCCGGGGCCTTCGTCCGGAGAGAAGCTCGGGGAGACCACCCAGTCCTGGCTGTCGGACAGGTAGACGGAGCCGGAGTCGGCCGAGCCCGAGCCCAGCGAGCCGTAATGCTTCCCGCTGCTGCCCAGCCCCTCATCTGTGGGTTAGAAGACAGATACATTTTCATCTACTGTCCAGCATCTAATGATTACTTTCATTACTGACAAATCAAGCTGTGCGTTTTAGATAACATAACTGATCTCCGACACTGTAAAATGTCCAAAATAGTCATAAAGGCCCAACATGACGTATTTTTAGAGCGTTATCTTAGCTTAGCATAAAAACTGGAAACAGGGTACAGCTACTCCCATACAGCTATCCTGGCTCTGTCCGAAGGTTTAAACAGGGTACATGCAGATAGTGAAAAGTTGAATAGTCCCCCCCCCCCAAAAAAACCCTCAAAATGTCGACCTATTCCTTTAACTTCAGTAGCTCTGGTTTATAAAAATGATCAACAACTAACATATTAAAAGACTGCAGAAAGTGCATGGTTGCCATATTTATACTACAGAATTATTCAGTTGACGGAGGCCATAACTGGCTGTAATATTGGCAATGCATTACATTGAAAATAAATCAAGGCTTGGCCATGTTATCATGCATCACTGTGAAACTATCAATTAATAATGAGGGATGCTTTTATTTTGTAAAAACGATGCAGCCATGGTGAGATGAAGTCAGACTGCAGTGAACGTGTTTTGAGAACGAGTGTGGGCAGAGGAAGCATTTGAATGTGTGTGTGTGTGTGTGTGTGTGTGTGTGTGTGTGTGTGTGTGTGTGTGTGTGTGTGTGTGTGTGTGTTTTCTTGGCTCAGCCACTGTACAAGCCTATGTCCTTCCACTTGAGTAAATATGTGGTTTACTGGGACAGATGGGGCTAACTATAGCATCAAGCCCAAAGACACAGCATACTGTACTTCAGGGCAGCATGACATTGGCAGAGCAAAATTAGAAAATGTACACAAAGCGTACAGTTGCCATACATACTGCAGATATTTCCCTGATAATATTGGAGTATCAACATTAATTTGATAAATTACACACACCCCAACACCCTACCTGTCTCAGTGCTGGACTCTTTCTTCTCCACTGCCCGGGGTTTGACTTCAAACATGTCCTGTCCTTTGAGTGGGAGGGGCCCCCCCCAATCGTAAACACAAAGCAGGACTGAAACAGGGAGCCGCTATCGCTGTGACCTCACATCCTGTCCCTGCACTGATGGGTGGTGCACACGCACACCTTTACCTGAGGAGAGAAGTGTTAGGCGTCAAAGAAGCAATGTTCCCAGAGATTAAGATATGAAAATGCCATAATTGTTAGGGTTCACATTGACTTTGCTAATGTTTACAAGCCAAATATAGGGTCAGTCAAGTTTAATAAGGGTCACTGCAATCAGTTTAGTGGTGGAGGATATTCGTCAAGAGTAATTTTGTTGCTTACAATCCGTGTGTGTGCATGAAGCATATCTGACTCCGGGCTGCTGACAACATTCATTCGATTCCTTCAAACTTGGTTCCTGACATTTAAGGCCAGATGGAGAAAAAAAATTCCTCCCACAGTGTTTTCTGCTAGACACTTTAACTGCTGATTGTCTGGCATCTTCTTTAGGGTTTGACAGATCGTATGTGCCACTACAACCATTTAATCAGTAAAGCCTTAAAAATCTCAAGAAGCTACAAGACTTTTACTCTCTTCCGTCTGTCTGAAGAAGAGATAGATAAAAAGCTACTCATTAAGAGCTCAGAGTAAGAAACTTACAGACTGGCACATTATATTTCCATTTCCCTCTATGTGTCACATACTGTTTTAAGGGAGGGCTGAGGGGTGAGACAGAGCCCTCCCACATCCTGTTGACTATCTCTGGGACTGCTCCATGGCTTAAAGCGGTGACGCTAAGGAATGACACAGGATGTACGCTCTTAAAAGGGATGAACTCCCAGTAGAGAACCAGACCAGCTGTGGACACGTGCATCTGTACAGTATGGTGCTGCAATTTGATAGATTGCTTTGATTTGGTCTCAATCTCAGTCCATTTTTATAAGATAAGATACGCCTTTATTGTATCCTTTAGGAGAAATTGGTCTTGGGCAGTCGAGAGAACAAAAATGGCAACACATCGCACATAAACAGTAAACATACAATTGTCTGATACAATCAACTACAGCTAACATTCAATAAACCTCACACAAGACCCCCCTACCTCCCCAAACACACATATCTATTATTATTATTATTATTATGTGTTCACAAATTTCTTCAGTTCCAAATAACCCGCTGCTGCTGGCTTTTTTTAAATTTAGTATCGCACTTCCATAAAGTTGGGAGGCCTGTGAGAGACAGATTTAAAAAAAAAAAAAAAAAAAAGCAATGGCCATTCGAAGCAGCAGAGGCCAAGATAGGCTTTCAGTAGGCATGCCTGTGGAAAGACAGAGTCCATGGGAAACATTCATCCTCTGCTTATGTAACACAGAAGCTGAAACGGTTTGCTCCACAAAAGAGATTAATGTGATGCCCGTAATGCTACAGCCTAAATGTGCTGTTTGGCATAAGAGGCCTGGTAGATGCACTAATGACACTGGTATTGGAATTATAATAGTAACATTCACATAAGGGCTAAGTGCAATTCCGTGGACAGAATATTGCATATTATAATCATATTTAATAGCTACTGACATCAGTATGAGCTGGGCAAAGAAATACTGCACCAATTCTATTCATACTTATCATAGCAACATTTTTCCGATGCAAGCTTCTTCTTTTCCCTGATTGATTTAACATGCCACGGCTGATCTGTAAGTCATCTCATGAGTAAGACTGTCACAGACAGACAGCTTTGTGTTTGTGATACAGCCTAGTCTAGTCTGGAAATAAATAGCAAGAGATGCACTTCTATTCCCAGGGCCTCTTTAACTTATTGACAATGTATAACAAAAATATTCTTAAAAAAAAGCATGCAACACACACACACACACACACACACACACACACACACACAGGTTGGGCCTTGGGTGGTATCTTTAGTGCCAAACCACAGCAGCCACACACATGACAGAAAGGAGCATTTGTTCAAAAACTTTTCTGCGGCTTGAAAAAGCTGGAGGAAATCCAGACCACAATCTGAAACCACCATCTAATGTTGGTGACAGATTATTGCACATTATAAAAAAGGTGTAAACTGTAAGCACAGCAGCAAAACAGCTGCCCTGAAAGGAACTCTGTGCAACACAGACAGCCCAGCAGCATTTTACACAACACTAGTCTGTCCCAGCTGTCCCAGAGGGACAATCGGCTTGCATCATCAGAGTTCATCTCCCTTCGTGTCTAATCTTTTCATTCAGCTGATGCCCTTATCCAGAGTGACCTACAGCAGTGTGCAACAGTAGAAATGTCAGTATCATACTCAGGTATAAGATCAGGGCAAAACAAATAATCCAATGCCAAAACCTATAAGTTATTTTTCCTGATTTGCTTCACTGTTTCCATTTGTGCTGTAGAACAACATGTGCAGTCAGCCCATCTTTGATCTGACGAACTGGACAGGCCCAGAGGGCTTGTTTGAAAAGAAATGGGAAATGTAAAATATGACTTAAAGCCTTTTAATTAATCCCCATGAGCTGCTCTCCATTTCGGCATGACTTCAATATACGAAAAAGCAACTATTTGGATTCAATTGTACATTTACAGAAATGTTTGCATGTAACTCCTACAGTCATCTCGCACCTTTGTGGGTTGTGGGAAAATAACTACTGTCTTTGTGTGCCGTTTATGTGCCGAATTTACCAAAAGATCGATCTTTTGGTAAAATCTTATCTTTAACCAAATATTTACATGTTGGGATCCCAACATGTAAATATTTGGTTAAATAAAAACGATTTTAGAATTAGGATTAACGTTAGTTGACTCCCTAGTTGACTCATGACATTTTGCAAACAGACGGGGTAACTTTACGCTTTATGTCCATCTACAATTAGCTAACTGTTCATATTTAGTGTTTAACTGTAACGTTAGCTAGGTAACATTATAACGTTAATGGTTACCGAATTTAAAACACGAGCCACTGATATTTTATTGTGTTTTTAGGTTACCAATAAACAAACATGTTTAGCAGGCCATCTATCATTTAACGTGACCGTTACATGAGCTAAACCTATAGATCCTTTATTAAAATCTACTTGAATTTAATCTACTATGAGCACGTAACGTTTCACATGCTTTTCTATGCTGGGCAAGGATGACAGCTTCAACGTTATTGCTTGGCATAGCACAAACCCGGCATCCCTCGCGCGGGGAGCATACAGCACTACAGATATCAAAGAAAATGTTTGATTATGATAGAACTTACCCGATGTCAATGGTATTCCACAGCATTGACAATTTCAGTGTTACATTTACGGTGTCTCTCAATGCCCTCACCAAATCTCAAACAATGGAGCGGAAGGGAGGGAGATGGCAAACAGCTACGAATCATCAGCGTGCGACAGTAAGATCGATGACGTGTTTTACCACGCGCCGTTTATCTGTGTCAAATTAAAAGTCCTGTCAAAAGATTACATTTTCACTTTGAGAGGTTATGCGGTTCAATATCGACAGCAAAACTCGTTAATTTTTGCACGGACCATTGCATGTGGAGACAAAGTTAAAGAATATGAACTTTAAGAACAAAACGTCGTGTTGGATATCAGGCTCTCCTTTGTATTTTTAACTTGTTTACGTCGAAGCGCTAGAGTTGCTGTCGAGGGGAGAAGGTAAGCAGCTTCTTTACACGGTACTTCAAATAAATACAATAAACATAAGACCTACATATATATATATAACTGAGCTAACGTTAGCTCAAAGCTTGAACCCTGCACTATATCCATAGCTACATTAAGCCTAGCTTCCGAAATAGGAGACCTAACGTTTCAAGATGTTTTTTGTGTTGCCTGCCCCGTATTTTCTTCACGGGGTTTAACATTAACGTGCATTAAAATATGTCACCCCAATAAATAGCCTATGTGTTTGCTAGTAGTCACGACATTAACCGTCGGTTTGAATAATAGTCGTGTTCTGATTCAACTAAAATGGCTGCAGTTAATCTTAACCTTGAAGTGGAATTGGAGTTGATAAGGGTATTGCGAAATTATTCATTTTAGATTGTAATCAACGAATGAAGCCTTGCAGTCCTCTTTTTAGTACATCACAAACAAAGACAACTGAATAAATATATAATAACTTCTGATCGGGAATGTGTATATCTCTTGTTTAGGGTTCATATATAATTTTCCTTATCAAGTCAACATGACTGATTTGACTGTACGGGGATATTTGCTGGTGAATTTCATACAATTTTCCTTAGATCTGTAGATCACCTGATGCAGCCGGGTAAGCTGCAAGCGGATGGATGAATGACTGAGGCATGCTGGATGCTGGTTACTCTCTAATCTAGTGGGGGGATTCAACGTGTGTCTCCTGTTACTGCTGCGCTTCCACCTCCTGTCTCCCTCCATCGCAGTCGGTCTCCTTCGGCCTGTTAGCGGATGAATGCCAAAGCCTGCGATCTTACCGTCGCCAAAAGGACTCCATGTCTTTCTTGGTAAGAACTATCACGCTGCATGGATTTTACTTTGTGCCTCCGTGCCTGTCGCTGAGTTGTGACCTAGGAGATGTATAGTCACGAATCAGTTGCTGATGCCTCTGGTGTATAAGGCAAATTCAATCAGTCAAGTGTGTTAAAAATTAGGAGCTTCCAGATAGTCCATGCACCACTGTTTTTGTCAGATATCAGATCTCAGCGTTTTTCTGATAAGATGTCAAATATTCTTTAGTTTGTCTGAAAACCCCATTGCATCTGCATTTATATATTATATATTACATAATACTTTAACATATATATTAATATTATAGATTGGAAAATATCAGATATTAATATTGGCTTTCTGTGCATTCCTCACATCTAATGGGCACTACTCTGTTGGGACACATTAGTCACTCAGCTGCCTCTTTGTTGCATGTTGCTGTTACTCAACTCTCTCTCCACTTCCGACAAAATGCCCTGTAAGTGCCCTCACAGCCTGTATTCCCAGATGCTTGCTTCTCTGCCGCCTCTCTGACCCTCCACTCCCAAGCTCCATGTTTCCTCTCCACTCCTCCTTGTCCTGTAGGGCATGTCTCACCTGTGCCCCCCCCCCTCCTTTACCAGGACTGTTCCTGCATCTCCCACACTCAGGTCCAGCCCTTGGACATAGAGGAGCGCTATGAGGACATCAGCCACCAGCTCCTGGTCAGTAGCCAAGACGCTGTCAGCATGGAGACAGGCGTCACACTGATGTTCTTCATCATATCATCACTATTCATTTATTATCTATTTAGATCTGCTTTACCCTTGCCTTAAAGTTGTTAAAGACCGTAACTATTGGACTCAAGAAAATTTGAGCAGTCAAAATTGGTGAGACAGAGGCCGAGATACTGTATCCTGATTCTAAGTCCTTAGTATGGGTCACGCTCTAAATACTACTAATTTATCAGACCCTTTATGCCTGTAAATGTCCATGTGTCTTACACTCCAAGTTTATAACACAGGCTTTTTGAAACGAAGTGTCAAGCCCAAGTCAAGGTAACCCTGATGACATCACTATGACATCATCAGGGGGTTATTTTCTTAGACTTGACAAAGCTCCAAAACCACACAGCTGGCTGGCAAGTTAACTGTTCATCAGAAAAATGGGTGGAGTGCCCCTTTTAAAGCACAGCTATAATCCCCATTACTGTGTCAATTGATTTCACCAGGAAGTTTCATTTGTAATGCATTACTTAATATGTATTACATATGACTAACTACTTAAAATGTACTGCTAGTGTGTAAGCTCACTTTCCCCCTGATAATACAGACAAAATGCTGGGACAGTATGGATAAAACACATTCAGCTGGTGTGTTTTAAACAAAGCTACATCAGAAACACATGCAACTGTCTGATGCTGTGCTGAGAGAGAACCAGACACTACTGACAGACATCTCTTCCCCCCCCCCATTGCTCTAAGTGTCACAGTACCACTCCCTGGCAGCATTGGCCCCTCACACATAACTTCACCACCACCACAACATTTGTTATCGTATAAGAATTACTAAAGAGGTAGTAAGTTAATTTTTTTGCAGGATCGTAGTACACACATATTAGAATATAACTGAAAATGGCTATGCATAGTTAATACCTGTTACTTAAGAGTCTTTCCATTTGTATGTTAGTAGTTTTCAGTTTTTCTCCAGATTAGCTTGTTTTTCCATTAAGGGGGAGGGACCTGTACCAGAGCCTGTGAGTGTGGAACCTAAATTCTGTCAATATGGATTGAGAGGTTGATGAACGTCATAGATCACTTAAAGCACATTTAAAATGACCGCATACGTGTACGTGTTTGAGTTACTTACATGATAGACTGAATCATTTTTTCTTAAATGCATAATATATGTGCGTCCCCGCAGAGCTGTGACAGTTCTGAATACACTCTGCAAGGGCCAGCAGGTGGCGATGACATCACAGGGCTGTCAGCTGAGCCAGCCCACTACCAGCTGCTGTCTGAGCTGGGTGAGAAGAACACCAAAACATACACTTGAGTCAGCATTATTTCCCCCTTATTTCCCACTAAAATCTTTCAAACAACTGTAAATGCAGGAAGATTTCACTTCTTCCATTCTGTGTATGACAGGGAGGGGCTTCAATAACCTCAGCCAGGTAAACATGGCACGCCACATCCCCACTGGCCAGCTGGTGGCCGTCAAACAAACCAACCTGGACGAGTGCACCGAGGAGGAGCTGCTGCAGCTCATGGTGAGCTGCCGTCCAGAAACAGGCATTAATTCAAAGGACATTTTTGCTTAGTGCATGGGGTTCTTCTCTTCAAAGCTTATTTTGGGGTTTCGCAGTTTTTAAGGCATGCTTCTGCAAACCTACATTCAACCAATAGCTGCTCTCCATCCAGGTTGGTTTATATCCGATTGTGTTTCAAACCTCAGAACGAGGTTCTGCTGTCCAGGCTGTTCCGTCACCCCAACCTGCTGACCTCTCGCCTGGTTTTCAGCTCCTGCTGCCAGCTATGGGTCCTCACACCGCTCATGGCCTATGGTCAGCTACGCCTTAACTTTTGCCCTTAAAATTAATCAAGTTTAGTGTTTATGAAACTGTATACACTAAGAGCCAATAGCTCTTTATTGGTTTTGACACATCCGCATTTCTTTATATAAAACCTCACTCACAATTTGCGGCACTGTTCTCACAATTCAGATATATCACTGCAGATTTTCACCTGCTTATGTGTCCTTTTCCCTCTCCTCTTGCCTCCAGGCTCTGCAGACACCTTACTAAGAACATATTTCCCAGACGGAATGAGTGAATCCCTGATAGCGTACCTGCTGTACGGCGTGCTGAAAGCATTGGAATACCTGCACCGGATGGGCTACGTTCACCGGTCAGTGGGAGACGTTAGAAGAAACATCTGTAGAAGAAACCTCTGTATTACAAGTGTGGCAAGGGTCACCAATAAGGGGGAAATTTGAATGAAAGAACCGATGCCACCTAAGGAATTGCACCCTAGGAAATACTATGTGAACATTGATTAATTGGAGAGAAAGGCACACAGATTCGTTACGGCGTGTTTCAAAGTATTCCAAATGTTTTTATTTCAAATAACAAAAATCAAAACAGGCAGGGAACTGCTGAAAGAAAGAAAGAAAGAAAGAAAGAAATAAAGAAAAAAAAAAAAAAAGAAGGTTAAACTTCCTAAAATGGTGGGGGTGGATAAAATTCTTATTACAATTTGTTAAAACAGCCTTGATATAAATGTCATTTATATAAATAAAAAAACATGTTTTAAGAATTCAGCCCCAAATTACCTATAAACGAACCAAGCAGGGGCCACTTGTGGAGAGGCAGACTACACTGAGGAGTGTTCAGGGGTGCCACCACTACTCCCCTTAGGTGCAACACAGCAAATCACCCAGCATTCCTCACAGCAAAATGGTGCACCCTTCTCTGAAAGAAATATTCTAAACACAAATTAAATATATGGTGAACCAGTTAGTTAAACTCCACTACACATTTACCTACACTAGGGGAAGCCTTCCCCACTACACAAGGAAACACAGTATTCAAAATACTTGGATCTATCTCATGTCTGTCCACATATTCCTCTTGTGTCAGGGGTGTGAAGGCCAGTCATATCCTGCTGTCAGGGGAGGGGCGTGTCTACCTCTCAGGGCTCCACAGTGTTTACAGTATGATGCGTGAGGGGAAGAGGATGAGGGCAGTTTTTGACATGCCCCACCATAGCCCTGCCCTGTTGCCCTGGCTCAGCCCTGAACTACTGCGACAGGTCAGGACTCACTAGATTTAGTGATAACATTAATTACAGCAATGCAGATTTCAGAAAGCAACAATACTCCAGTGTCAGCCTTATTCTAATGTATATTCCCTCTCTCCTCTCCCCATGGTCTTGCCCTCAGTAGGACCTGCACGGTTACGGAGTAAAGTCAGATATCTACAGTGTAGGTATCGTTGCCTGTGAGCTGGTCAGCGGCAGGGTGCCTTTCCAGGACATGCCCCCCACTCAGGTAATGATAACACTTTCATCCAAACCGCTTAAGAAGAATATGTATGTGCACATTTAGCTTTAAAGAACTGTTTTCCACAGTTTGCATCAGTGTTTGAATCTTCCCATTCAGATGCTGCTTCAGAAGCTACGCGGCTCCCACTGCTGCCTGCTGGATGTGGCACCGTTCCCGCTGGGAGAGCTGGGGGGGCTGAAGGTGTCCCGGTCCGGGGTAGACTCCGGCATCGGGGAGAGCGTGGCCACCGGCAGCATGACACACAGCGCAACCGCTCCTCCTACTGACCGACCTCAGAGCCCTGCACCCAAAAACCACTCGGCCACCCTGCACAACCTGGTCCAGCTGTGTCTGCAGCAACAGCCTGAGCGCAGGTCATTACATTAAAGGGCTTTTTTTTTGACAATTGATCTGATAGAATTGCATTCATATACAGCATAACCTTAATGCAAATGAGTGTTTGTCCTGTTTTTGTCTTCCATAGACCGTCAGCATCTACACTGTTGACCCACGCCTTCTTCAAGCAGGTGGGTTTATTAGTCAGGATGCCTACTGCCAACTCCTTTTGTCTAAAATCACTACTTTGTGAAATTCTTGTCATGTGAAGCTTCCACTAGGCTTTAAAAAAAATTACAATACAGTATCTTGTGCCAGTGTTTAAGCTGAGTTGTGTCCTTCTGTGACAGGTGAAGAGACACACCAGAGACACCTTCCTCAGCCTCATGTACCCAGCAGTGCCCCTCACCAGCCCCGAGGACCCGCCAATATCCTGCCCCCCCGCCTTATCCTGCCACAATCCGGCGTCAACCTCCACCGACACCTCCGAGGCTGTGTGGGACTTCTCCTAACCCCAATTCTCTGTCCCTAAATCTCCAAATACTGACTAGCAAGCCAAACACAAGACAATCGAAGCAAAGCAATGAGGTCAAGTTCTACTGTGCTTTTATTTTGTATTATTAACCCAACTCTCTGAGCCTTTTTTGAGTAGTTTTGGAGGTATTTTATATGTTTGTCTGACGAATACATTGAGTTTGGGTCATGGGTTGGTGACAAGACTGTGAAAGTGCTGGATCAAAGACGCTGCTCTGCTCATTTATAAAGGATCTATGATGACACTATTGAACTTTCAACAACTCACATGACTAAAGACTGATCCGTTGAGTAATAATCACGCACTTCCTCTGAGATAAAGGGCAACTATGAGTGAAAGTCCACCCAGAAAATACTTTGTTAAAAACAGCTAGTTGTGCTAAACAGTATATGTTGTTTTTACGGACATTGTTATCTGTATCTGAAATAAATAAGTAAATATAATTAAAAAGTAAAATCCTAATAGGTACTGACAAAATAACCCCTGAAGTCTAAGTGACTATGCTCAGGTGGATTTTTCATTTACAGTGTAATGTATTCAGACTGAATAGTAAATACTGAGATGGCTATGTAAAAAGAGCACATGAGCAGTAGAATACATCTTGTGTCCCATGAAGGACTTAGAAACCATCAGCAGAAACAGTAGATTCCCTGCCTTTGTCGTCAGTGATTCGCCAAAAGAATATTTCTACTGTGCTGGGTGACCACTTCTCCAACAATGCCTTTGTTTTAATGAAACCTGCATTCTGAATATGGTGATCCATCTGTAACTGTGATTAAGTGTACTGTATATGAGAACTGTGATCTACGGTACATATCAAACATGGTAGCTGTATGAGCCTTATATATATATATATATATATATATACACATTATAATTATATATATATATATATATATATATATATATATACAATATTTGATTTCTAAACTTACTGTTAGCCTTGTTTGATTACCAGCTGCGACAGAGACGCTGGTATTGTTTTCACTGTGTGTGTGTGTGTGTGTGTGTGTGTGTGTGTGTGTGTGTGTGTGTGTGTGTGTGTGTGTGTGCGCCACAGAGGCGCTTTTAAGAACTTTGCCAGCTGTTTATATTTTTTGTCTCTCTTTAGACAGATTTTGTCATTGCAATAGTGTCACAACCATGCAAGATGCAGTCACTACAAGCATTAAACTACAAGCAGTCTACTAGTAAAAGCCTCTAGTTACCTGTATCACGTTGTCCGGTTTCCTCAAGTTGTAATCAATGAACCTGGTATTCTGATTGTGGTTGAATATGTGTTAGAAAAGAAAGACACTGGGATACCGAGGCATGTATCCATGTTTCTAAAGACTCTTCTGTATGCACACTCATGTCTTTAACTTGAGTGATGAAACAATTAGTAATAATAATAACTTTATAATTCTTTTAGCACCTTAATGCAAAGATTTAGCCCAAAGAGCTTTGCATAACAGAATTAAAAACAATGTTCGGGTTAAAAAGAGAAACGAAAGCAGTATTGTAAAACATTAAAACCAATATCGAATAAAACTAGAAAAATATGTAAATTATCACTAAATAATCAAATTTGTGCCACATGCACTGAACTGATCCAAATATCTCTTTGAGCAGTAGAAAAACCAAATCCTGTATCATATTGCATTGCATAAAGGGTTTGTTTTAAGACTACAATCCACGTCTAGTCCAGGCTGCTCAAGCTCCATCATCATTTGTGAAAGCCACATGACTTTATTTATTCTTTATTTTTATATATAAAGATATGTATAGATATATATCTGAAACCCCCTATTTCCTGCAAAATAAAACATTCCGTCACAGAAACACATGTCCATAACCCTAGTGGGACATAGCAGCTCTCTACTGCTCCACTAGATGGCAACACAACATCAAAACCATAGGAGCTCTGCAACCAAGCCCAGCCCTTAGCAACCACGTAGCTCCACATCCACAACGTAAAGTGGATAAACTGTCGCAAACGCACCTAATGATAAAAACAATATTACAAGCCACGATTTTTTTCCTCACAACTTAAATATGCTATGATAGAAACACGTATACTGTATTGAAACTGCAGTTTAATCCTGATTAGTTTGGTAGTAGGCTATGTTTGTGCCAGTTGCTGCAGTGTATTATGTATCCGGTTCCCCTACCAAATTAAAGTTGGTTAGCTAACTATTTCACACAATATGTTTGTTTATTGAAACCATAGCATTATCAGCTCCACAAAAAGTATTTTCTGGTGCAATCTTTGCCAACAACTTTATCATTATCAACTTCAAGGCCAGGGCATCTTGCCATTTTAACTAAACGATTAACATTAGGCTTGTAGCAAAAATGCGGCATATTATTCTCCTGTAAATGTGCCAACCCTATTGTACCACATCACTGTGTAACTAATAATACAATCTCCCATTTCATATACTGTATTGAATAATTTCCTTGTGCAATTATTTTCAATCATGTACTTTTCTCTTGTTTTGAAATAAATCGAAACGTACGTCGACAGGAAGGTGCTGTTGGTTGTATCTATCTATCTATGTTTGTCGGCAACTTGACACATTTACAGCAACTAAGGAGACGGCGTTAGTGACAGTGGTCTTTTCGTTACACAGGTGAGTGGTCTTCAGTTTCTCGACGGTTTTAATATATTTTAATCAGGTATTCATATTCATATTCTCTTTTAAATGAGACGTGTGTAGCCGGGCAGGCTTGTGAGGACGAGGCGTTTCTGTCACATGAGGAGGAGGAGAAAAGGAGGCTGAAAAAAAAAAACAGAAATAGGCTTTTTTGACAGCTAGCTTTTAGCTAACTTGGTCAGGTAAGGTCGACTAATTAATGACTGGGTAATGTTTGCCGAGGATAACCGAGGGCGTTGCACAGCTGTCACAGGACGAGCGAGTCATCTTGTAGCTTATTTGTAGAGCACACAACAGAGCAGACATTATTAATGGTGTGTGTTTTGCCGTGTAGTTTAACCACCATCGCCTCAGTCTGTCTGTGCCTGGAGCCAGCAGGGCAGCTCAAAGTGCACAGTGAGTAACGTTACTGGATGCATTTTGTTGCTGCTAGCAGTGAATACTTTCGCCAGTCGTCTGGCCGTGACAAAACATTTGCCTCCAGGATAAGTAATCGTCTGTGTTTTTATCATTGATAGCGAAAAACGCTGGGAATACCCTCTGGTTCTCCGAGAAGAGCATAACAAATGGAAGTACAGGCCCGCCTGGGCCAAGTCCTCTCTGGGACTGCACGTCTCTCCTCTGCCATGGAGTAATTCTTGGAAAGTTTCTGCCACAACACGTCATCTAGCACCCATTTCTGCATCTTTGAGGCGTGTTACACCTTGCCAGAGTTGGGCAGTCACGATGTTGAGCATTAAGGCCAGCAGCAGAGGTTTAGCTCATGAGTGAAGACTATGAAGCAACCAGGGAAGTGACCTCGGGTGATACTACAGCCTGAGGGTGCCACTCACCAGCACCATGGCATCCAAGGAGAGACTGTACGAGGTCTGGATGCTGTACTGCACTAAGGTAAGGTGTATTCCTGTGCACACAACTACCACTATGGCTGTTTTGTCTCCTGTGAAACAGCCAGTGAAATGTCATTAGGTGAAGTAATGGACAGTGTGATGACATTTCCTCCCTGGCAAAGAGGTTATTCTTTCTTGGCATTCATATTTTGAAAGTCTAGCGTTCTTGCCAGTTTTTGTGACTGTGGCAGACTATGGTCAGCAGTAAGTATCATCAGTGTGGAAATCATCAGTATGGGAACTCAAAACAAAAACAGACATTTTTAAACCAAAGTCACTGATTGCAGTTATTTTGTGGTGATCTCTTTATACCATGCATTACACTTTTCAGGATGCAAAAGCTTTTGAAACAGCGTATAAAACATTATAGGACTCTAAAACGCTCCAGTTAAAGCCAGACTAAATTGCCTGCTGGTCCTGAAGGATTTATTGGTAGAGGACACATAAATGCTTATAAATGAATAATGATTTCACAGAGAACCAATGTAACTTCATGGCAGGTTAGTGTTGCAGATACTTTGGCATGAACCCTCACCATATTGGTGATGAATAAATAATAGTCAGTACCATTCCCATTAACTCTAAAAACATATCCAACAGATAAAGATTAAACGTGTATACAACACTAGTAGGGACGCTATGTGGTCAGGCTTTAATATCAGTTTATGACAGGAAGTTCTCCTAATGTGGTGGGTACTTCTGCAGTGAGCAGTACATGTAGAATACTGCTTTGTTTTACGGGGGAGATGAATATATGACCCTGTAGTACCGACGGCACCCCTTGAGTCAGCTGTTGGCTAGATTTGATTCACTTGGCGATAAATCATGTGAACGTCCTGGCTTCTGATCACAATGGCCTGCCTGAGCAGCTCCTCACGTGAGCCTGGCTGCAGTCACACACCTTACTGTCCACTGTAATCCCTCACAATAACACACACAGTACAGGCAAATTGGTTTCTGCAAGTTTAGGACCTTGAATAATCCTCAACCTGTAAAGTGAAATATGTAAGCTTGAATGCAGACACAAATAGAAAATCGAATGCCAGTGGTGTGGGTGTTTTTGGGTTTATAACAGAAGTATTCAGACACACTGCTGCCCGTACACACTTGTCACAGCCACTTGTGAAAATGCCAGCAATTGCTGCAAGCATACACATTGCATTTGTTCTAGCAGGAGTGTGTATTTGCATTGACTAAGCATTACACTGCGAGGAAGGATCATTTCATTTCATTCTGGCTTTGAACCAATGGTCCACCGAGCCAATATTTCTCTCTGCGGGAGGCAAAAGAGACGCTGAGAGAGAAGCACTTAATAATATATGTATAGCAGCCTGTCTCTTTCCCTGAGCAGCTGAAATGTCAGGTATGGCGGGCGGGCGGGGGGGGGGGTGTGTGTGTGTGTGTGTGTGTGTGTGTGTGTGTGTGTGTGTGTGTATGTGGGTTGCCAGGATATGTTAGCTGCAAGAAAAAAAAATGCAGTCCTCACGTGGCCTATTTCAGTTGAGGAATGTTGGTGTGAAGGCCCTATGACCCCCTGTGGCCCAACTAAAGGGTTAATTGTTTCACAACCAACCTCAGTCCTTACCTCTGTTGTCATACAGCATATGCATTAATGTGTTTTAATAATAATAAAATTGTATACACTTGATGTTGTTGGCATTCAAGTGGTTAGATGTACAGATACTGCCTCTGCCACTTTGAAGGTTATTTAAGACACAAAGTACAAGCAGTAGCTAGTTAAACTAGATTACATAATTCAGTTAGATGGCTTGAAAGGTGTTTGTTGTTTTCTTGTGCTCATCATATGTCCCTCATGCCATCTGTCTGTTTAATGATTGACAAAACAGTGGAGACATCACTGCCTTTAGTGTCAGAGGTTAACACTTGCACAGTTCTCGGCAGAGCGGTCGTTCAGAAGCGTATTGACAGTACAACACAAGCAGCCAAAGGTATGCGCTAGGAGAACCAGCTCATCCTGCTCTGCCAACTATAGATATCAGCTGTCATTTCTTATCTCTGTATGTTATTCACCTGATTGTCACCCAGTATCCAGTGCTGAAAGTGGAATTTTTAAAAAAATGTTTTAAACAGATGTGTCACGCTTTAATTTTGACTCATGACATTGTAATAATAATTTCAGACTATGTTTCGTGCCAGCAGTGGCAGCTGTTCACATATTGATGATGAGGTCAGAAATTGTTGGGTGAGCAGCTGTTGCACCAGAGTCAGTGTTGAGGAGTGTGTAGGAGCTGGTGTCTACTTATTAGCTCTCAGAGCATCCCACTGCATATTGTCATTTAAATTTCTAAGACGTTGTTCAAAATATGTTAATACCCTGGTTTTAAATGGTTTGACCATAGCACCTAGAAACCATGGAAACCCCTGCAGGTTCCTGCGCACATTTGGTTGTAATAAACAGCACGAGTGAGGATTCTGTGTATTAGTAGATTTCTGAAGCATTCAGAAGGTTTTCATTTGAACAATTATGATGAAAATCTGCAGTAGTATAAAGGACTGACTCCAGCTTGCTTCTCAGAGTTGTAGAGGGCTGAGAGGTCACAGATGACAGCGAAGGCCGTTACGTAACCAGCGATCCTCTTAGCTGCCTGTCATTGGTTTGTGCCAGAGTGTTGTCCCCGAGCACACGGAACCGCTGGTAGCCGCTGGTATATAGAGGCAACAGCACCATGCTGCACTGGCGCTTCTATTTCACCAGTATATTATCCAGAAGGGCTTGTCGGAGAAAGTGGAGGGTTTAGCAGACTTCTGAATAGTGCCAGTTACGCTCTTAAAGCCTTTGTCTGCTGCAGAAAAGCCCTTTTTAATTCCCAACCACAGGGAACATGCCTCAACAACCAGGGGCATCATTTTACCCTTCAGTGGCTTTAGACTGAGTCCAGTATCTTAATTCTAGAGCAGAAATCCTCACTCCCTTTTTAAGTGTCCACAAACCAGGGATTTCTGGTTACCATTTACAGAACCTTATGTCTTATCTCCCCCCACCCTACCCTGCCTTGTTAGTCGCATTTTGACTGGAATTGGAGAAACGACAATAATTTGCATAAGCCCCTGCACTTATGGGAATCATAATAGTGATAAGATTGGGGGAAGAGAGGAATGAGGAGGGAAATGAACAGTTGAGCTGGGGACGATGGAGGAGGAGAAAGTGCCGCAGTTTCACATATTTGCACAAGTAGTAGATTACTTGGGTCTTTTTTTCTGGCTTTCCTGCTTGTTTGCTTATTATGGTCTAATCTCTGTTGTCACACACACACACACACACACACACACACACACACACACACACAAACACACGCACACGCATGCACACAATGACACACAGACCCGCACACACTCAGGCTTTGGTTAATGTGCTGATATGCAAAGTTTGTTCCCTCAGGCTAGCTTTCTTTTTCACTGCCGCTTATTTCATTCTGTGTTACCCTCTTGCATTTTCCTCTGTGCTATGAATATCTCTGGAATAACACTGATGTCACTGACATACTGTAGTGTATCAGCTCCCTTATGTGGTTTTAACCCCTCCCACCAGCTCCTTGAAATCCTCCCTTGGCAGTGACGTAATGGCCTGAGGAGTTGTCCCTGACTGAGGCAGTGATGTTGGGGTGCAGAACAGAATGACCGCAGCCGTCTTTAAAACCTACGGGGAGGGGACCTTTTTAAACATTGTGGTTTCAGTGACTCCATGCCACTTCCACCCAACCAGGTCACTCACAGCCTCTCCAAACTAGGCAAACAGCCACCCGTCTAGCTGGCCGACCGCGCCTGTCTGGAGGGGCGGATCACTTGCTGAGACTGTGTTGCTGCACTGCATAAGGGCATACTGATAAGAACAATCAATCAAGTAATCTAATTACTGACAAACAGTGAGTGCATCCCCTTACCAATAAAACATTTGCAGGACAGATTTTTATAAGATATTCTAATTGCTGCATTGTTTACATTTTATTTTTTTATTTATATTATTATTATTATTATTATCTCTTTTGACAGACTTACTGGAATACATATCTGGTCAAATTGTTAACATAAAGCGATTTAATGTGTTAAATGGTCGTATCACTTATTTCCACCTATTTAGAGGGACATTGTCCTAAAGTTTGACACCATTATTATCAGATGCTATGATGTACCCAATGCTGGGGAGGATGTTATTAGTTGGAAGGATATGAAATCACATTGCAGAGCCCGGTCTGCTATTGCAGGTCAACACATATCTTGTTTCATTCCCATGTCAGTGGGGAACTGAATGAAGTGCATTGATCTGTGTCACTGGTGACCTTGTTAGCTTTACAGAGGAATGTGATGTAGTAGCTTGGCAAAGGGCCTAGACTAATATGATAATGGATATACATAGGAGAGGCATGTGATCTTCTCATGGGAATTGTTTTCATATACATTGGGACACACAAAATGGTTGTTAGTTGGGACAAGGTGACTGCTGGCGAGTTAGGATTCCTACTTGTGTGTGTGTGTGTGGCCAGTGATGACGGCCATGGATAAACAGAGCCATGTAGAGCAGGGTGTGTCCCTGCCTGCCACAGTCCAAACCCTCAATGGGTATCTGTGCTCCCAAGCTGCTGCCTAAAAGAGGACATTATTTCAGATGCACACACACACACACACACACACACACACTAGTCATTCAGTCACTGCTACTAGAAAGCTTAGTCACTTGAGAGTAAAGTAGCTGGCATAAATCATCGTCTAATCTTCTGGCAGTAACATGGGCATAAAGACAATGCTGTATTTATTTCTCAAGTTAAAGGACAGCCTTAGCAGTAGGCAAAAATAATATGGGTTAGTAATTCATGCAGTAGCAGAAGAAAGAAGCACACAGGCGACATGCCTCCCAACAGAACATATTACTCACACGTGGCTGTTGCTGACTCCATTCACGTCTCTCTCTCTCTCCCACACACACACACACACACACACATACACACATACACACACACACACACACACACACACAGGACAGCAGCCTAGGATTGTTCTGATGACTTCATAGGAATTGCAGAGAGCTTGCTTCCTGCTTCGTTCTGACTGATTTCCCACTCTGACACGCAGACAGAAGCAGTCAGCCTTTCAGCCCCTCTCCAACTCCTTAGCCAGATGGCACTGCTATCCTAACAAATCCTGTTTTTCCATTTGTGTTTTTTTCTTCACTTTCAAGCTCTATCATACAAATTCTTCATAGAAAAGGTATACATTGGTTTGCGAATTGTCTGTGGACCTGTATTTATTTTGTCTGAAAGTGGCATTATGTGATGTTTTTAGGTGTGTACCGTTTGCAGTATCCAGGTGGTGATGGCTTCAGTGCAGGAAAGAAAAAAAAAAAGTGTTGAGAAAAACTCATAAAGTTCAAAGACCCATCCAATAACATGGGGAACATTAGAGCAATGCATTGTGTTTTCATTCTCCATCTGTTTCTTTGTCTCCCGGGGTAGCTTAATGTGTATATATATGGTGGTTATCTTTTCCCCAGGATAAATTTGAAGTACACTGCTCCTTAAGAGTGACAAATGTAGGCCACAGACCTCAACAACTGTGACAGAAGATGGGGAGAGGGAGGAGAGACGCATAATGGCACTTCAAAATCCATGTAGGCCTAATCCCTAATAGCTTGAATGTTTAAAATAGTGTTTTCTTTTAGCCAGGCTAGCGGTGTTTCAAGGGATTGCAATGTCAGTTGATCTGTTGGTCTCACACTTTGGTCCACCATATTGGATGGATTGCTATTTACTTTAGATGTTCATGTTCCCCACAGAGTGAATCCTAATGGTTTCAACAATCCCCTGACTTTTCCTCTAGCTACTGTCCAACACTAAATTATTATCTAAATGAATGGCGTCCAAACCTGTGGTTAGTCAAACTATACCAAATGAACAATATACTGACTGGTGTTATGGTAATCTGTCCCTATCACCTCTTCAGCCCTCCTTGACCTAGATTGCTCCCTCGCACCCTCCAGATGGCTCAAAGTCTTTATGACAGGATATGGTGGGGGGGTTGTCAGCAAGTGATTACTCCTGCATGATGAATTAATGACTCTATCCAAGCTGCATGGAGCCATCCAACTGTCCTGCACCCTGCATGTCTGTGGTGTGAAGCTGAAACATTTAGTTGTTGATCGACAACAAAAAAAGAATCATTTTACAAGCAACAATGCCAAATATTTACTTGTTCTAGTTTCTCAAATGTGAACATTTTATATCATTCTTAATGAAATATCTTTGAGGTTTGGACTGTCGGTCAGCAAAGCTAGTCGTCTGAATATGTCAGTTTTGGCTCTGGGAAACTGATGTGCATTTTTCAGTTAAGTTTTAATTTCAGATTTTCTTTTTTTATAGACAAAACCATTATTGAAATTATTGATACATATATTATCTTTGATGAAAATTATTGTTAGTTGCAGTCTAGTCTCTCATTGCCAGACCTATCTCCACAGTGCTGTGTTAGTGCTGGAGTATGGTCTGGCTACACCGCTTATCTATTCTGGGATTGGGGGGGGGGGGAAAGAAAGCTCTGGCTTGTTTGTATTTCTTTAAACCAATCAAAACCGTCCTGGGCGGCGCTAAGCCCCTGATGCAGCAACGGAGCCCTTGCAAAATAGATAGCGGAGAGATAGAGGAAGGGGAAGCGCTGGATGTCAGGCTTTATCCCAGCACTGTACATCGGTAAACCTGACTAGTTCCAGTCCTACTGTAGTGTATGCTATAACAGTTTCCCCTCTGCTTGAAGTGTATTTTTTTATAGCACACACCCATTAATTATGTTCTGTGTTAGGAGAGATTACATACTGTAATAACATTACAGTATGTGTTGCTTTCAGCCATTAGTTTTCAGTGTCCCCTGGTCAGATCCATTGATGGTTTGACTTAATTTAATGAATGAAAATACTTAAAGAGGCGCTATGCAGTTTTGGCCATTTCTTCGCTGTTTTCTCACTTTTTGCTCGCAGGTTTCTCTATAGAGCTCCCCCTACAGCTCCAGAATAGATATTTGTCAGCTCTTCTGTTTACTTGTGTCTGACTCCTCGCTTGGTCAGTCTGCTGTTTCCTCTTTCTCTGTTCCTCTGACAATGCTTTCCTAGCTTTCTGCTTCTTTTTTGCCGGCTCAGCCAGGACGATAGTGTGAAAAACTCCACCGCTACCTTGTTAGCCGGTTCCTGAATGGGCGTATGTGTACAGCGCCGTGAAGCAATTTGTTGCATCGCGAGACCTGATATCACGCGATACTTCCTGGCGCTGAGGCCGGCGGCTCGCCAGACCAAAGTTGCAAAGGTGTTTTTTCCGCTCACAGGCGCTAGGGGGGAGCGAGACGACCACCATTCAACTTGAAAAAAGTCATATAACCATTCCAATGACTCTGAAGCTGTTCAGTTAAGGTAAATTAATCTAAAAGAACTGCATAGTTCCCCTTTAAAGTCAATTTATTTAGTAGAAATTCAAGCTTCCTTCAAAACAATAAATATCAACACTTCATCTTACTAAATGTGTACTTACTGGCATGCTCTTGTATTCTTTTTTGAGATATATAAGAGCTGATGCTCCCAGTAGAACTAAGTAACTGGTAATGAGCGTAATGAGACCTTTCTGAGTCCACATGAACATGTCTTTATGGTCCCTGCTGTTTAAGCAGTTTTTCCCTGTGGTCCCCTGTGTTTAGTGTCCGGTGTTTGTTCCTGTGGGTTGAGGGTATTTTACACCAGAAACTGTACTATGACCTAGCAAGTCAAGCCAGGCCAGCCTTCCTCTGTGGCCCATGTTGCCATTCCATCCTTCTCTGGGCATTGTTCCAGGAATTTAGCAAATGTCGATCAGCCGGCTGCTAGAAACTCCCCCTCAGAATGCAGCCAAGCCTGTTTTCCACTCCAACAGGTGCATGTTTTGGCTTCCACAAAAAGATAAGCTACTCACACACCTGAGACATTCCTGCTATCACGTGTTTGTCATGCTTTGGTAGCAGCTTCATAAACCACTATATCCCTTTTTTTTAACATGGTGTTCAGCATACAATACAACTTCTCACTTTGTTCTTTTACTGTTGCTCCACATAATCAGACATTTGTATCCTTTGTTTTAAACTTGATTTTACTGGTTACTGCCAGTGTAAGTGAAAATGTCTGATTGAGCTCATCATTCTGAATTGCAGAGACAAAAAGTGTGTGGCTTCTATTGTTATTTTTATTTCATTTTTTATTGTTGTCTAGTCGCGCACACACTCACACACTCACACAATCACACACACACACACACACACACACACACACACACACACACACACCAAATTCAATCAAATTGCCGACAAGGCCTGTCAGCTGCCAGCCATTTATGTATTTTAACAATGACAGCTTTTGTCAGCAAAGGCCACTAACTATATTGTTTTCTTTATTTACCCTGCTCTCTCTCTCGTCTCTCTGGTTCCCCCCTCCTTTCTCTCTGATTCCATCCTTTATGCTCTTCACTCCCCTTCTTTCTTTCTTTCCGCTGTTTGATTTCTCAGAGGGATCCAGACTACTTGAAGTTATGGCTGGAGATTTTCATCAGCTCCTATGAGCAATGTCTGGATGTGGACTTTGAAAAGCCACCTTCAAGGTAACGTGTGGCAAGTTGGTATCATACTTACTCACTTGAAGTTAATTTTTATGATGCAAACATACAGTATATCTACCTTTTTAATAGTTATAGTAGTAATAAAAGTTCCCACTGGTCAAAAATGTGTCACTTTGTGTGTGCACTGTGCAAGAGAATTCATCCTAAGGAAAACCTACATATGACAATTCTTCATGGTTGAAATGTTGAATAGGGCTCACTGGTAAAATAAAAAATAAATGGTGAGTTAGATGTCATGATGAACTGTATTGTGAATACCCTACAACAGTAGTTCCAAACCTTTTCTGTCTGATGCACCCTCATAGGTTTATTAGACTACATCAGCACCACCCATCATGTACCAAATAAACTGGATGTTAAAACACTATTGATTATATAAAAATGGATATTGTTGCAGTACTTTTTTCATACACTTGGTTTCATCTATGTATCCATTACTTTTAGCTAACTGTTTAAATGTATCTGTTTACTAACTAGCTAACTAGTTTTCACACACTCTTAATTACAAAATGTGTTAATGTGTTACAACCGACTCAGGTTGATTTGACATGGAATCCACATACAGTCATGTGAAAAAATTAGGACACCCATGCTAAAGTTGACTAAAAAGAGGAATAAAAAAATCATCTTTTGGAATTTGATCTTAATGCCTTAATTAAAAAAATTAGGAAAAATACAACCTTTAAGGATACCAATGTTCTTTGTGAATGAATAATGTAGCGTAAATAAATAAATGTTTTTCCTTACAATACAGGGGGCATAAGTAAGTACACCCCTATGTTAAATTCCCATAGAGGCAGGCAGACTTTTATTTTGAAAGGCCAGTTATTTCATGGATCCAGGATACTATGCATCCTGATAAAGTTCCCTTGGCCTTTGGAATTAAAATAGCCCCACATCATCACATACCCTTCACCATACCTAGAGATTGGCATGGGGTACTTTCCATAAAATCATCTCTCAATGCAAATCAAACCAGCTATTAGGCTAACTGAAATAAAACCATGCCAATCTCTAGGTAAAATAAAAATCTGCCTGCCTCTGTGGGAATTTAACATAGGGGTGTACTCACTTATGCCCCCTGTATTTTAAGGAAGAACATTTATTTATTTACGATACATTATTCATTCACAAAGAAAATTGGTGTCCTTAAAGATTGGATTTTTCCTCATTTTTTTAATTAAGGCATTAAGATCAATTTCCTAAAGATGATTTTTTCATTCCTCTTATTAGTCAACTTTAGCATGGGTGTACTCATTTGTTCACATGACTGTATCACAATTTCTATTTCTTAGTTGAATTAGTTGAGTTAATTAGTTTAGCTTTTCACGTACTCCCTGGCAACTACAGAAGTGCAGTACCTGGTTACCCCTGGTTGGGAATCACTGCTCTACAACAACTCAGTCCGTACTGTCACCTGTCAGTCTCCTTCTGTCTAAAGTATGTCAAATACCCTAATAACATGGACCTCCCTATAACATTTAACAATACACCAATGCAGTTTTCTGCATTAGGTCCTGCGAGTGGGTTCAGAACTCTCTCATCTTGTACGCGTCATCCCCAACATGACCGCATACTGTGCAGCCTTCCACAGCACAACCCAAAATAGCACGGCCACACCAGATGCTTTTTGTGCAAAGCGGTCACATTTTGTTGCAGGTGACGCTCTGACTGGTGTCGACATGTGAACATATGATGCAGGTTAATGTGAGAGCCTTGAACACATCTGAAAGCCTGTGTCCAGTATTTTAGTTTGTTGATACCTAGTCAGTCACATTTTATCACGGAGGGAGGGCCATGCAAAAGGGTGGAGTGGGGTGGAGGAACATGGGTGGTTAAATCCTTTCCTCCTAAATCATTTGTTGAGCTTTTTGTCTCTCTCTCTCTCTCTCTCTCTCTCTCGCTCTCTCTGTCATTTCCTTTTTCTCCTTGACTCATTTTCTCCTTTCCTTTTCTGCCTTTTCTCTGACTCCTTCTTTCATCTTCCTCCCTGATCTGTCTCTTCGCCTTGTGTCCTCTGTCTAATCATCATTTTCTTCCTTCCCCTCCTCCCTCCCTCTCATTCCCTTTTTCTGCAGCTGCCACATCTGTCTTGCTTTCCCACCGACACTCATTGCATGGGTTTCGCTGCGCTCTCTCTCTATCCGTCTCATGAGCAGTGCAGCACACATGCTGTTTTCCTAGGAATGAATGCCTGAATGCAGCAGGCATGTGTGTTTGATTGAGTGAATGCAGAACACGGTCTGCTCCGTCAAGTTGTTTTCGTGTATGCTGCAGCGACACCTCTATGATAAACCTCCGTGATTAAAAAGTGACATCTGCACTTTACAGTGTACCAATTTTGTTATTAACCTAACCTAAAATCATTTCATCCTCCTATCTAATGGAGATTCCTATTCATTCTGGTTGTGATGCTTCTGTGTGTCCAGGCCAGAGGAGGTTCCCCCGGTGTTGACGCTCCTCCCAGACAACATTCTGCAGGTTTTGCGCCACCAGCTGCTGCAGTGCGTCCAGAAAGCCTCTGACGGCCTGGAGCCTGAGCAGCAAAATCTGGCTCTGCTGCTGCTCAAGTTCCTTATCATCATCTGCAGGTCTGGACAGTAAACATACACACACACACAGTATAGCTACTTTACCTCTGAATCCTATGTTTTTCATGGATTGTGTTGTGCTGTAATTGTAGCATACTACTTTTGTGCTATCATTTGTTACCTTCATGTAGAGCTGGGCAATATATCAATATTATATCGATATCGTGATATGAGACTAGATATCGTCTTAGATTTTGGATATCGTAATATCGTAATATGGCATAAGTGGTGTCTTTTCCTGGTTTTAAAGGCTGCATTACAGTTAAGTTATGTCATTTTCTGAACTCACCAGACGGTTGTAACTGTTATATTATTTGTCTTTACCCACTTAGTTATTATAGCCACATTACTGATGATTATTTATTTAAAAATTAATTGTGTAAATATTTTGTGAAAGCACCAATAGCCAACACTATGATATCGTTGCGGTATCGATATCGAGGTATTTGGTCAAAAATATCGTGATATGTAATAGCTAATACTCAGCAACTGATAAGCTAACTTGTAAGATAACTTGTTCTGTGTGTGTGTGTGTGTGTGTGTGTGTGTGTATATGATTGGTTGTTTCTGATAGGAACCTGTCCAATGTGGAGGAGATTGGCACTTGCTCGTATATCAATCACATCATCACTATGACAACAGTCTATATTCAGCAGGTCTGACTCCTTCCTTTGTCTTTGCTCTGATGGTTCTGTTTCTCTCTGCTCTGTAAAACATCATGCCCAATAAATAGGGTGAACAAAAAGGCACAACATTTCCAATGAATTTATTACACACATAATAGCAGATGTGAAGAGGGTATGTGTGTGGGTTTGCAGCTGAAGAGCAAGACCAAAGAGAAGGAGATGGCAGACCAGAGCCAGGCGGAGGAGTTTGTCCGTCATGCGCTGGCTTTCTGCGAGAGCCTCTACGACCCATACCGCAACTGGAGGCATCGAACCTGCGGGTAACAACATCTTGCACCATTGCTTTACAACACCATAACAACAATAAAGCTTACATTCACCAGCAATAGAGGTGTTTATCATCCTATGTGTACAGCATGCTTTACTTGGTTTCATACTCGTGTCTTACCTCAACTGTGTTTTTCCCTCCAGGGAGCAGCTTGGTACAATAGAGAGGAGCAGACAGAAGTACAAGGCAGCTCCGCTCACTGTTGAGTTTGTTCCTTTCTTTTACCGTAAGTCCCTTATCTTTAATTGTACTTCTGAGTCTCACTCTCTTTCCATGTGCGACACAGTATTAGTAGCATTCTGGAGAACATTTTAAACTATTGTAATAAAATAGTTAATTAAGGCATACTCATCAACTGTACATAACACTTTCTGTCCTAAAAAGAAAAATATTCCCTTCAGTAATGTGTATATTAGCAAACACTGTAGCAATATTACAGTGCTTGCTGTGTATGCTCCATACTTTGCATCTTTCGCTTCAATGGCCTGTTTGGGTGTGGATGTGGAAGCAATCCTCCACATCATAAAAAAAGCCGGTTCTCTTCTATTTATTTCTCTTCACTTCTATCCTCCCCTCTCCTATCCTCCCCTCTCCCATGTTTTCCCCCAAGTGATCCTATGCCGTCACTCTCCCACTGCCCCCTCTTCTTTCCTCTCTGGGTCCAGTTGAATCCACTCTTTGTGTCCGTGGTCTGTTTGCCAGGCGATGAGATGAGCCGATAGTGAATGGTGTATGTCAAGCCACTTCAGCTAGGCTGGTGGACATTTTGAACAAATGCTCCTTTCTGTCATGTGTGTGGCTGCTGTGGTTTGGCACTAAAGATACCACCCAAGGCCCAACCTGACAGAATGTGTGTCTGTGTGTCTGTGTGTGAGATGTGCAAAGAACAAGTTTGTGGGAATACTTTTTCCATTTATTAAGCTCAATAGGATAATATTGCCATTAGTTTGATCCAGTGATAGTAGAATGTTAGCGTGATTGGGACAAAGGAAACAGACATCACGGAGCCAAGATGTCCCATTTCTTTCCCCCTATTTGGACTTGTTGACAGATGAGTTAATGGATGACTGGGACCACCATGGACCACCATGACCCAGAGGTTACTGGCAGGACTGCCACATGCGTGTGTGTGTGTGTGTTTGTGCACCGTGTATACTGAGGTCCTATCTTCGCTGGCTTTCAGACTTAGTTTAGCTTGTGTGTGTGTGTGTGTGTGTGTGTGTGTGTGTGTGTGTGTGTGTGTGTGTGTGTGTGTGTGTGTGTGTGTGTGTAAGAGTCAGGATCAAGGTGTGTCTGTGTGTCCATTCATCAGTGTTTTGTTTACAGACAAAAATACAGGAACCTGAACTGTTTGGAACTTCTTTTGCATAACAAACATCACGCCTACAGATCAAACTAGTGTGTGTGTGTGTGTGTGTGCACGTTCCAGAGTGCTTCCAGGAGAGCGAGCACCTGAAGGAGAGTCTGAAATGCTGCCTGCTGCACCTGTTTGGCGCCATAGTAGCTGGTGATCAGGTAAGTCTCTGGATGACCTGGAGGTCACAGAACATTTTAACTAGCAGGTCACAGGCTTGATCTCCTTGGTAACCAATGTGTCCTTATCAGCTCTTGCTGGCCATGGATGTGTTTGAATAGAGAGATGGCGAGGCAAGGAAATGTATTTACTTAGCACAATTCAGACACAAAGGCAATTCAAAGGGCTTTGTTTTTTTACAGAGACCTATACAGACACTGTAACAATAATCAAGTCTACTAAACACAAGTCTTGTTGAGACATTGGGTGGACCCTCGGGGAACTCCACGTGTCATTGCAGTTCGTTCAGATTTGTAAGGACCAACTGACACAAAATCCTACCCTGCATAGATTTAAACCAGTTGAGGGCTGTGCCGGTGAGTCTAACCCAGTTTCCCAGTCTGTCCAGCAGTATCTTATGGTCCACTGTATCAAACGCTGCACTGAGATCCAGCAGAACTAAGAAAGAAACTTTACCATCTGTCTGTATTTAAATCGATGTAGTTTAGGACTTTGATGAGAGCAGTCTCAGTGCTGTGATGAGGTTGAATTCATTACAATGATCACTGTCCACCCAGCCTTCAACCTTCTTCTGCCACATGAAATTGACACAGTAGTAAAATATTTAGCATGAAAAGATCCCAAACTATTGGTCGGTGTTTATCCCTTTCCCATGCCATTTGCATTCTGTGGTGTTATAGTTGGCAGTTTCTAGTTGTTGCATGGCGGTGGGTCTTCTGTTCTCCATGTCATGTCTAACCCCTGTCCCTTTCTCTCTACTTTATTTTCTTTTCTCCATCCCTCCCTCTCTGGCAGAGAAACGCTCTGTTTGCCATCTCTCCAGCCACCATGGAGGTCTTGATGCGGGTGCTGGCTGACTGCTCCATGGGTAGCTGCTCTTCAGATGAGGGCGAGGACTGGGACAGTGAGGCCCCCGACCGTAAGGCGCTGCTGACTCTGGGCTGCCTGCGGGAGGTGGTGCAGCGCCTCCTGTCCTCAAGCTCTGACCAGCGGCAAGTTGAAATCGCCTCTGTGCTAGAAAGCTACTTCAAGCTGCTCAACTCGGATCCGGCAGCTGTCGTTGCCTCCCAACAGCAGCAGCAGCAAGCCAAGGGCAGAGTGCCGACACTGGGCCGACACTGGGAGAGCCGATTTGTGGCTCTGCAAGTAAACATGCTAGGTAGGGTCTTAATTGACAAGAAAGGCCTGTGATATTAGATATATATTTGAGCTGTTCTATTTTGTTGAATCATGATTTGCATACAGGGTAGTCAAGTTAATGTGACTTATTCCACCTTGTTTTATTTCTGTCTTTGCTTATTTTTCTCTCTTTTTTTCTGTCTGTGACTCTCTTTGTCTCTCCACCTTTGTCTCTCTTTGATTCTATTTCTCCTGCTGTCTTTTAGACACTATCAGGGACATGTTCCTGTGTTCAGACAGGCCAGTTCTACAAGCCATCTTCCTCAATAGTAACTGTTTTGAGCATCTGACACGACTGCTGCAGAACAGCAAGGTAACGGTACAGCTATTTCTATCTAAATATAACCTGAGGATACAACTCAGTTATGAGTGTAAGTGGCTGGATGTGGTATTTGATAATTCTGAGCTAATGTTTTTAGATTAGAACTGGGTCAAATTGAACATTATTTCTAAGGTATTAGTTGTAGATACTACAAGACCCTAAGGCTGTTTGAAGTTGTAATCTCGCATCTGTGACATGTTTGCCCCGCTGCATTCTTTACTTATGTAGAGGTTTAGTGAATATTTAAGACATTATCAATTCTAAAATATGCTGTTTTCATACTTGAGGACTCACAGTGTAGTAGTGCATTACATTACAGCTTGCTGCTTGTTTGCAATGTTTGTGATGAAAGACGTCTTTTATCGAAGATAAATATCCTGTGGTGGAAAAAGTACTCAGATCCTTTGCAGTAGCAATACCACAATGTACAAAAAAACTCATTTGTAAAAGTAAAGAAGTAGTTTCAGCAAAATGTACTTGCAGAATAGTGGCTGTCAGGTAGTACTTAGTTACTTAATGATAAAACTCTCCAAGATCATTTTACATGAATAGAGTTACGTCTTCTATTGGTTATTGTTTATTTACGTCTCTGGTGAATCAGTTTCTGTAGTTCTGGGGTTGTATTCACAAAGGATCTTAACACTAGGAGTCATCCTTAAAAGCTATTCACAAAGCTGCTAATAAAACCGTTTAGTAAGGAATAAAGAGAAGCACCAGGGTTTACCCTCTTGCCATGCATGACATCATGTTGTTATTTTTTAGTTAACCTACTCTACTCAGTATGTATACATTGTTTTGGTTGACTGGTTACTGATCTGTGTCAGGGAGATAGTATTTATTAATACAAATGAGTGCAGCAAACAAATTAAGATAGATGGCTTGACGTCATTTATACTGTCAGGGTTTTAACATATAATTTGGATGCATTATCGTCCTGGTCTGGTCTAGCCTGTATGGCATGTGTTTAGTACTTTGTAAAGTTTTAGTGTGAGGAAGAGCATTTTGCCCACCTTGCATGTTTACCTCCCAAAGCAAGGCTGGATCACCGACACGCCTCCACACAGTGACCCCTGCTGAGGGCCATAGCTTTTAACCTCTCACCCTCTTCTCCACTACACCATCTTTCCTCCCCCTGAACCATCCTTTGACTCTCCCTTGTCGCCATTCTCTCTTTCTATCAACCTCCCCACATGCTATGTTGACATGTTGCCTGTTGTGTGTGTCAGCTGGTTAATGCTAGGTGCACAGCGGCAGACAAGGACCAGAAAGATATAACCAACAACAGGTTACTGACAGGAGAGAGGGACACTCAGGTACCGCCGAGAAAGCCCCACACCATCCACCTATCTGCCCCTTAACCTCACCGGCTGCCAAGTCCCACCACCCTCACCTCACTAGAGCCACGTGGCCACTCCACAGCAAGACACTTACGCTGCTTTGTCCCAGATAATGATTTGAAATTCGATCATGGCTTAACAGAAAACTCACTGAGTCATTAAACGGTCAGGGTGCTGGCAGGCAACACACTGCTGGTTGTGTGAGCATCATTTATTCAACAGATTCTAACTGTTACACCACCATGGTTGTGGTCTTTATAGTTTTCTCATTAATACTGAATTTCATGTTTAACCAGTTGTAACAGCCGGTTTTGGCTTAGCAAAGATTACAGTAGACCCAGAGATGAGATTCACAATATCATTTTAAATGAAGTTGTGTTGAACTCGCTGAACTTTAGGTCTTGTAACCAAGGCGTGGCTCTGTTAGCTTGCTGTTATAGTAAGTTTCACACATAGCCTGAGTAGTGCAAATACATTTTGAAATGTATTCGCCTCTTTCTTGAAGGGACAGTTCAACGATATTGATCTCATTAATTATTGCACGTTTGTTTTGCTGAAATCTATAAGACATGATCTGTCACTTACAGTACCTGTCTGATGCGTCCGAGGCTCGTCTTTTGAACGGTTTAGCATCAACTATGTCAGAGCTCTCATGTCAGAGCTCTCATGTGCACAGAAAGGTCACTTGTACAGAGTATACCAGCTTCTTCTTCTACTCTTTGTACCTTTTCTACTCACAGAGCCACCTTTTATAAGGTATAATCACTCTATTGACCTGGATAATGTAAACACACGTGGACAAACCAGCATGTAAAACACAAACACGAACCAGTGTGCCTTTGTTGCTGTGCAGCTGTAACCTGATGCAGTGGCCGAGGCTTCAACCTGTTTGGCGGGTTTTTAGAGATCAAGCAGCATCAGAGCAACTTTTCAGTTAATATAAAGCATAACGATTTAAAAGTAATCGATGTAATGGAAAAAAAACAAATCAAATGAAATTCCCAAACCAGAATTGACCTAAGGTGCTAAATGGCCGATTGGTAATAAAATGTTTTTGTCTTGCTGTAGAGTGACCACTTTGCCTCTTTCACAGCTGTGTCATTTCATTTATTTCATGTCATTTTTGGTTTCCCCAGCCCTCCCCTTTCCCCATTGTCCTGGGTTTTCTGCTGTATACTATGGGTTCCGCTGGAATGCTATCATGGTGGCCTTGTGTGTGTTCTCACAGAGTTCAGTGGTTTGAGGTGATCTGGACTCAGTGATGATGACCTAAGTGTTTGATTTTTGCCACAGTCCCTCTCCAGCCGGTCCAAGACCCTCTGTAGGATCAACAAGTCTACAGCTGCATGTTTATTCCAATGGAATTACGGGTTCAGTGACCCGGAACATGTTGGACATGAGCAGGACAGAGCTGGATGGAGATGTGTTCATTTTGAATGGTTTTGCTTGTGTTTTATGGGTTGCATGCTTTTTTGTGACTGTTTGTGTGAGGAAAAAGAGTGAGGTACTCCTTTGTGACTGTCTGTGTGTGGAGTTGGGTATTTTTATTTTGACTAAGCCCTGAGAGCTTCCTGCTCCAGTCAGATCATCATGCTATTAAAAGGATTGTTTTTTGTTTTACCTGGAGCAGAAAGACAACACTCCTTTATCTGCACTATAACATCTGCAGTACAAGCTTTAATGCCGGCCTGTACTGCAGAGACAAACATGGATCTAACCATCATCAATGATTTTAATCACGTTTTCACACACTAATTGAATCAAACTTCAAGGCATGTACTAAAGTCTCCCTTTTATTCCTCCAAGTGTGATGCATGTTGTATTAAGTGCCTTAAATAAGTTGATCATTATTATTTTAGCATTTCAAACCTTATATATGATTGTGGCTTTAAATTGTATGCATGCTTATCACCTTCTGAAAGTGCTATAACATTCATCTGGAAAGAGGAGATTTGACATGTGCCCAGTCATTTGTCTACATACTGTGCTCGCTAAAAGCACAAGTGATTGGCTGAAGTAAGGGACTGACGAGTCTGATTTTTCTTCAGGTGTTTCAAGGGCGACTAGACCTTCTCGCTGTAGCAACCATCAAAGCCCTGACAACCGTGATGCACAAATCACCAGCTGCAAAGGTAATAGGAACACAAATGCATGTAATTACATGCTGTCCCTATAGTCTATATTGGGACTGGAGCCACTGAAGAACCCAGCTGGTCATTCCAAAGTGATTATTGAGTTATTGAGTTAGAGAAGAGAAGTTTACAAAAGTAGCTTCAAACCCACAATCGGATGAGAAACTCTGGAAAGGAAGTTGATCATCCCCTCCTGACACAGTTTTCATTGAAGTTCCCCTGAGTTGTGTGCTTTATCCACTATTTATGCAGAGCTGAAGTGAGGTTATTGGCTGCGCCCTTGTATTTTAATATATTGTTCCCGCCACCCCTCCAGGAGGTGTTCAAGGAGAGGATTGGTTACAATCACCTGTATGAAGTGCTCACCTCACTCGGTCAGCCATCACGGCACCTTCTCAAAGAGCTGATGAACATGGTGAGAGACGGATTGTCTTTTGGTGTTTAGTCCTTTCTTTCTTTTTATTTATTTGTTGGTCTGGTTGAATGATGTCCTGCTAACTTTCTTAGTTGCCTGATTGACTGAATGGCGCTCTCTAATCCACTGCACCTGTATCTGTGTGTATTCTGTGTCTCTATCTTTGTGTTCATGTGTATTTCTCTGTGTATGTGTGTAGGCGGTGGAAGGTGAGCACACCTCAGTGGGGCTCCTGGGCATCAGTAACGTGGAGCCCTTGCTGCTGCTGGTGCAGTGGCTCCCAGAGCTGGACTCATCGGAGCAGCAGCTTTTTACGGCCGACTGGCTCCGCCGCCTCAGCTGCCTCAACCGCCAGACCCGCGCCACCTGTGTCAATGCTGCCATGGTCATGCAAGCGCTGGCAGGCCTGGAGCGCCACCAACGGCTACACCGAGCTTGCGCTGAGAGCCTACTGGGGCTGGTGGGCTCACTGGGCTCCCAGTCCCTGAGCGCCAGGGAACTTCTGGGTCTCCTGCTTCTCCTTAGACCTCTAGAGTCCACTCAAGCTCACCCCTATGTAGGTCCTGCCCTGAGAGCCCTCCTGGCCATGGTACGGAAGCAGGGCCTGGAAAGTGCCATGCAGTACTTTGACCTGTCACCTAGCATGGCCGGCATTGTAGTTCCAACAGTGCAGCGCTGGCCAGGCTCGGCCTTCAGCTTTCTCGCCTGGTTGTCACTAGATCAGGACCAGCTGGGCCCACTCAGCAAGGACAAGAGGAAGCAGCTCTACAGGTGAGAGGAAAAGAGAAGAAGATAGAGGAAGTATTGATTAAAGAGACTGGAGGAGTATCCAAGAACATTTTCATCTAATGTCTGGTCTAAACAAGTATAGTATCATTAGGAGGAGATGGCATACTCACTATTCTTGTGAAATTCCCAAACAGAGATTATCGCATCAGAAAGTTCTGTATGTCCATGCTTGCTCAAGCTGTTTTCCTGTACTTTATCCTGTACAGCTTTTTTACCCCAGGAGGGACGGGGTTTGAGGCCTTCATCAGCTCAGCAGGTGTGCTGGTTGTGGCCGTATGCACGAAGAAGGAGTACGTCACAGTCATGCTGCCCGACTACTGCTTCTGTGACTCTCTCTGGGTGAGTCCGGTTTCATGACATCAGTTGTTGTTTTTTTTGTCATTAACATTTTTTATTTATTTTGGTAATGCAACTCCACACACATATATACATGGTACAAATGTAATACATATATATCACATTTGAAAATACAAACAATAGAAAATAAAATAATAATGAAATAAAATAAAACTAATAAAAGGCAGCCAAAATAGGAACCCGCGCAGCATCCTCATACCCATTACATACACACTGTTACCCACAAATATAAACACACATATGTGTGTCTGCACATCCATAATTATCCTCTATCCACCAATGCCCCACCTCCCCTCTAAAAGTCAGTAGTAATATTCAAAAGACATCCATGCTTGTCTGTTTTTGCTTGGAATTAGGGCTGAACGATTAATTGCATTTGCGATAATATCGCGATATGTTAAAATGCGATTTTCTAATCGCAAAGGCTGCGATTTGGTCACATGACTCGCGAGAGCAAATCAGTCTGCACTCCACAGAGAAAGCATCAACTTAGCACGCTAACGCTACGTCGTACCTTGAGCAGATTTCTGTCATTCAAACAACTCTGAGTTGTAGTTTAAAACTTTTACAGCCATTTTAATAAAATGAAGGGTTTTATTCGGGCTTGAGTCTATACATGCAGTTAATGAATACAGGCACACAGAACTCAATGCTCGGTTAGCAACGATGAGCTCTGATTAGCGGTTAGCTCTGGTTAGCAGTTAGCTAGCTCCGTTATAAAGATATGAGTGGAGGAGCTGCCACTGAGAGGGGTAACAAGCAGACTCTGATAAATGACGTTCGGGGAGCTTTCACGGCAGCGTGGCCGCGGGGTTTCAACAGTTTTATTAGTACAGTTAATCCCACGGCAAGAACACCAGCAACTAGCTAACGCAACGATAGCCTCTCTGGACAAGTGCACACGGCAGCACGTAACTTCACGAGGGGGAGGGGCTGGAGGCAGCTCCTCTCTGTGCACTGTAAAAAAAAAATACACTGTTGTGTGTGTGTGTGTGTGTGTGTGTGTATGTATATGTATATATATATATATATATATATATATATATATATATATATATATATATATATATATATATATATATATATATATATATCTATCTATCTCAGAAGTTCAAAGGCCGCTATCTCTGTCATAAGTTTAAGCCAGTCTGTAATGTCTGGTCTCTGGACTCTTCCAGCTACGCAAAATGAGTCTGGCAGCTACAATAAAACCCGTTAACATCAGTTCAGCTTCTGTAGGCTCTAATAGGCATAATTGTGGGGATTCTGGCAGGGGTTGTCTGAGCCACCCTTCAAACTTTTTTAACACTTCCTTCCATAAGGGCCTTAACGTGGGACAATCCCATAAGGAATGGAGAAAAGTACCCACCTCTTTCTTACATTTCCAGCATTTATTGTCCCGGGTTAAGCCCATTTTAGACAACATGACATCAGTTGTTGACATAAATTTACTGAAGGGGTAGTGCCACTGAAATATGGCAATGTAGACAGAATAAAAAAATCAACCCCTTTAACACAACACTAAAATTTGCAATCAGTATTGCAAAAGATGAATGATTTTTGAACTGCTCTCAACTTCCCAAGAGACATTTAGGCTACAAATTCTAAATATCCTAAAGTCTGGCAACACAGATGCCACCCTATATTTAGAAGATCACACCTTGGTAGACTGACTAAAGAGAGCAACACTCTCAGGATTAAAGACACTAAATTATCGGATTTTCTGTTTACAGCATAGCATCGGTGTGGTGCACGTACCAGGAAAGAGGCCTTTTGGACAGAGTCTCGTGTACATTTATGTGGATGGACAGCAGAAACTGTCGGCCCCCCTCAAGTATCCCAACATGACAGAGGTGAGACCTGTACTCACTTGGTTAATAATGGAAATTCACCAACTTCTCTGCAACTTGGTCAACCAACCAGACTGTGTGTAAATGTTACAGACAGAAATGCTGTAAGAGGTTACAAGTACCCCGTAGTTTGCTGTTTCTAATGTATTTGTCTGTTTGTAAGGAGAGAAAAATGTGTCATATATGCACATCTCATTCTGTTGTCCTCCACCCACAGCCTTTCATCTCCTGTTGCATCGGTTCAGCAGGCCACCGGACCACCACTCCCCCGCCCTCCCAGATCCCAGACCCTCCCTTCTCCTCCCCGATCACACCCAGCACTCGCTCCTCGCTGGGCACCATCCTGTCGCCACAGACCTGGGGGGGACTGCTGGGGGGAAAGCCTGAGTCTGTGACTAAGCTCATCTCTGCAGGGACCCAGGACAGCGAGTGGGGAAGTCCTACCTCCTTGCAGGGCCAGCTGGGATGCGTCATGGTCTTCCATGAACCCCTGCAGCCCAATCACATTAAAGCCATCTGCATTGCTGGTAAGCAGGGAGAAATGGCGTGAGAGGAGGAGGAGGAGGAAGAAGAAGAACAGGAAAGAGAAATTAAAGAAAATATGTTGTGGGATAAAGGAGGCATATTGTTTGTTAGAACAATGAAACAACAACAGTGGATGAATGAAAATGAGACCAGCAATAAAGATTAATAAAAAAGTTAAATTCACATCAAAATATTGAAACAGTACAGATGATAGATAAAAAAAAGTAAACCTACAAATGTTTTTTTTTTTTTTTTTTAAGATTATTTTTTGGGTATTTCCACCTGTAATGGATAGGACAGTTAGATATGAAAGGGGAGAGAGAGGGGGGGAAGACATGCAGGAAAATCGTCACAGGTTGGATTCGAACCCCGGACCTTCTGCGTCGATGAACAAACTGCTCTACCAACCGAGCCAACCCGGCCACCTACAAATGTTTTTTAATCTGTCTTCTACGCAGGTCCAAACTGCATCTCTCCATTCAAAGCCCAGGAATCGGAACTTGGCGACCTTTCAACCAAATTGCTGCTGCATTACTCGCCCAAGGTAATTGGACCACTGTGGTTTCACTCATCCCGTCTTAAAACTTTAACATCAGCCACATACAGAACAGCCATATCAGTTTTTTTAAGACACGGTGTTTCTTCTGTAGGAATATGGAAATTTGCTTTGCAGAATGTTCTCAAATGGGGTCATATTTCCATTTTCTTTAATGAGTGGAAATTAAAGAATGATTTTACCACGATAAAATGATATTTTTACTACACTAGTAATTTTATTTATTTGAAGAAAATCTACTAACTGTTAACTAAACATGGTCCTTTTATCAACAGGCGTGCAGGAACCCCATCTGTCTAGATCTGTCCCCAAACATGCTGCACGGACGCCTGACTGGGAATAAAGTCGTCAACTGGGATATTAAGGTGGGAGGAAAATGCATGCTGTCATGTATTTATTGTGTGCTCAGAGGAATATTACAACTTGAATTGCACAGATGTGTATTCTATTTGAATATGTGTTGCTGTGGTGTCTGTGGCAGGATATGATCAACTGTGTGGGCGGCCTGCCAGTGCTCTTCCCTATACTGGAGCAGTTGACCCTGATTACTCCTGATCAACAGGCCAGTGATCCTGCAGCTGGGTCAGATTTCATCACTCCTGATGTGACCACGCCAGCCGATGGAGATTGGGTCATTCTCCCATCCAACAGGGCTTCAGGTCTGCTCCAGCACATATATTGTTTTTCCCCCCTCATTTCTCTTTACTCTCAATAACTGTGAAACTGGTGTACATGTGGAAACAAATGTATTTTTATTTTTGTTACAGAGGCACGCCTGGAGAAGAATCTGGTGGCCACCTTCCTGTTGGTGCTGAAGCATTTTCTGCAGAGACATCCTATCAACCAGGAGAATCTGCTCCACTCGCATTGTGTCAGTACACTGGGAGCCCTGCTGCAGAAGGTCTGTTTAATCCTGATTTTGCAATCAATTAATATAACCAGGGTGTCCGTTCGGAATATTAGGCGCTGTGCACAGGACAAGACTCTGGCGGCTCTTCAGTGTATGCCTTCACTGACACACAAATCAACAAATTTGTTAAAAAAAAAAAAAGAACATGTTCAAACGTGTTGCACTGTTGGCATGTTATTACCCAGCTTCCATCACTTCCGTGCTTCCTCTGTTTGAATATGATTGAGTAGAGCTTGTTGAAAGTTAAGTTTTCATGAGAGCAGAACAGTTTCAAATAAAATTCCGAAATGTTTAGTGTTTATATAATACTTGTGGACCATGAGAGACCGTTTACACCAGAAACATAACACCCATGCCTCTCTGCAATTTGTGACCTTAAAACCATGCAAGTTCCCTAATTGAGTCCCCTGATGCTACTGATTCTGCATGAGTCACACTAATTCATTTCAGCTCGGCTTTCTCTTTTTGGGTTATACAATTTCTTCCTCTTTCAGATGTGTGGTTTCTTCCTGATTTTATAAAAAAGGAAGTAAGATCTAGACTAGAGGGATGTATTAAAAGCATTTTCTGGTCAATTTCTACCAATGGAGTACATCTCACAAAATGCGGTAATTGCAGGTCTCCACATGCAAAAAGGGCATACACCTCTTTTGTTTTTCTCCCTATTCAACCTGGATTAGTTTGGTTGTGAGAGGACAAATTAAGAATCTCTGCTGACTTTGTTCAAGTTTATTATAGCTTGTGTTACATTGTTTATAATGTACGAAACTCGCATGGTGTAAGAATTATGAATTTTCCTCGACATCCTCTCTGCATATCTCTGCATCAGCATTTACACCATGGGAAAATAAAAGACTCCACAGAGACTCAGATAAAAGAAAATGTCTTGGTTGCGGTAATAGTTGCTCCCAGCAAAGTAACCACACCCTGTAAATGGTAAAAGTACAAATAAACCACTAATGTGTATCTCCCCATTCCAACATGTTCCTTATCTGTTTAGTGGAGGCGGGTTTTGGGTGTCAGGTATAGCTTTATACTTGTTTACCAACACGTTTTTTATCATGACATAATACGTACCTGTTTGTGTATGTCTTTTTGTTTCTTAGAAGGCCCATTTTCAGATCACACACATTCCCCCCCCCCCTTCTGTGTTTTATCATTTTACATGCATGCCAGTAAAATACAATTGATTAGTTTTTGTATGTGTTTAGCTGCCAGCAGGTCATGTGGATGTCAGCGTGCTGGTTGCTGTGCAGCTGCTGATAGAGCAGGTGACATATGAGAAGAACCAGGCTCTGCTGCAGCAGCTTCACACACATCTACTGTTCAACTTCAACATCTGGAACAAAGGAGACTTCCCACTACGCATAGGTTTGTTTGTGTGTGTGTGTGTGGGTGTGTGTTCGATGGGGGTCGGCACGCCCCCAATTTGAAGAAGCAGCCAGCCGTACCGACACGGAAGCTAGGCAATGTACTGCTGTGGACTGGAGCAGCAACAAAACATATTTAAAGGCCCACCTAAAAAAAATCCATAACAGTTTAAGTGTACGCCATATTTATATTTTTACTGCTTTACCTTGCCGTCAGACAGCCCTTTCCAACGGGGAACTGAAGGATTCACAAAACTCACACAATAACACAAACAATCTAACCGATCGAGGCAGCGGTATACAACTCCCGTGAAAGAAGACCGAAATATATTATCCAAGGATCATGCCATGTTTCTATTTTCCTTCACATTTTTCTTGCATTTTCCATGTATCTCTAGTAAGTAAGTCTATTTTTCATCATGGCTGTTGGATGTGATGCTGCTGAATTTTGTGTGTCAAACAAAGAGTGTGTGTCCATGACTGAGATTGTTACCAGTTCTATGTTTGTTTTCTTCCAATGTAGGTCATATCCAGTACATGTCCACCGTCATCAAAGATAACAGGAAGCAGTTCAGAAAAAAATATGGAGTTCAGTTCCTTTTGGACACCATACGCCTTTATTACGGGTGAGATTCCATTTCCCAAAGTTCATACCTGTCCAATACTTTTAAGTCTCTTTTTCACAAAACATCATTGTCATCTGCTCTGTACTTCAGGAAGAACAGTAATAAAGAGGGTGACTTGAGCGAGGATGACATTCGTACCATCCGGGCGTCTCTCTGTGGCCTCATCAAGTACTACATCAGCAAGGGCATGTCACAGGAGGAGATTCACAGCATTCTGGGATACATGGCTGCCATTGGAGACGAGGAGCAGGTGAGGGGGTCGGGTCAAATGTTATATTATGCACTTAAAAATTCTTAAAATAAACCTTTTGTGAGAGACAATGTTTTTAAAATAAATCTTCAAGTTAGAAACCTGTGATTATCATGTGTTAGAATAACGCTATATCATCCTTATTCTATGCCTGCATAAATCATAGTAGCCTTATGAGATTGTCCCCAGCGAGGACCAGAATACTACTAAAATCGTATCAAGGGATTACAGCATTCACTGTGAACAAAAGGTTAATTCATTTTCAGCCTTGCAGCCTGAGAATGATACTTTGAGGTGTGTCAGGCCAACATCTTTAAATTTGGAGTAGGTCAAGTTGTTATTGGTGTATGCTTGCCAGATGACCCATATATTGTGAAACTGGTTAATGCCAACCGCCCTTGCCATTTAAGGATTTCATTGTGAAATAAGATGCCCTTTCACAGGATTTTCTGTTTCCCTATGGACTTACTGCAGTAATGCCTGTGCAGGAAGCTGTCAGTTTATTTCCCGCATGGCAGCTGTTTTTGCCAGCTTCTCTCTCTCTCTGCATTATGTTTTAAACACTTTCCTCTCTGTAAGCAATATCCATCAGTGGCTGTTGGCTGAAACAAACTATTCATTTCTTGACTGCTTTCCTCTCCGACTGTTAACGCACTAGATGAAGTTTTCACACAACTTGGTATCTGTCACCTATTTTGTGAAAACCAATTCCTCCTCTTGTCACACCTCCTCCCCACCTCGCTGCCTTTTTTAGTACCATCTTGTTTTTCATTTTGTCTGTCACTTTGCATATCCTCTTACACTGCAGTACTATATGTGGAAGCTTACATCACCCTCTATGAACATATGGTCAATCGCATAATCCTACTCCACTGCTGGGTGTCTGGCATCTTTCTGATACTATTTATCCATTCATCAAGTCAGACTGAATCTTTAAATGCCACACTTAATTAATTATGTTAAAACTTATGAAAAATCCACTTGATCAAACATAATCTTTAGTTAAATATTACATACATTGTCCACATATAAATGGTGCAATACAAGCACTAATTTACACTGTGAACCAATAGATTTTATATCGTTGCCCACCTCCCTGCTCCCATTTCTGTTTTAGTCAAATTTTGTTAAAGATGCCACTCTGTGCTTGTTAATCTCAGAGTGATATGACATGCATGATAAGCTGTTTTAGTGTCTGTCTGTCTTTTAGTGCTATGATTTCCTTCTCAAAACAATGTAGAAGTCTGTCAAAACTATGTAAAAGAAGCTAAATGTAGTTGTGGCTGTGTGTGTTGCAGTTGTGTGGGCTGCTGGAGTTGTTACTCAGCCTTCTTCAGACCAGTCCGGCCAGGGACCAGCTCTTCCTGCTCCTCTTTGAGCCCGGGGTGGCCGACTCCTGCTACGCTCTCCTGCTCAACAACAAGCACTCGGATCGACTCCGAGAGCTTGTGTTCAAGGTGGGTTAACGCCAACTACACTTGGGACAAACTGACTTACTTGCTTTGACTAAGTAAACCGCTGTAAAAGGTCACGATTAGTTATGGAATTCCTGGAATATCATTGCACTTTAAGAGATGCAGAAAAGTTAGTGTTTTTCAAGTCAGGGAATTTTAAATAAACCCAGTATTGGTATTCATCAGGATCAACAATCATGTAATTTTACAAATGTTTTACTTAACAGCCTTGCAGTATTAAGTCATACTGTGTCATACATTCATGGCCCATCCATTTCATTCACCTAAATGTAAAAGTGACTTTGAGCCACACACCAACTTACTCAGAACTACACAGAACATCCAACCACAGACACTTGTCAAAATCCTACTCAACAGGAATATACCACAATGTATTATAGCACTATTAGTCATAAAAAAATAATGTTTGATTCTTCTTGCGCACAGTTGTTTGAGCGCATGTTGCGCTGTGACCGCGTCTATGAGAAGAATAAGCAGCGCTTGCGGCTGAGGGAGGCAGGTTACGCCGGCCTCTCGCTGCTCTTCTCCGAACTTCACATCACTCCGACACTGATCCGCTGTCTCCTCAACCAGGTCCTCCACACAGGTCAGCTCTTCTTTTGTTTTTATTACTAAAGTGTGTTTTACACTGTTGTGCTTTTCTCTTCAACTAGTGTAACTTTAACCTTATTTTGTGCAAATGTAAAGATTTTTGTCTATGTAAACACGCTGCAGTAGCCGCTGTCCTTAACAGTATCAGTAATCAGTCTGGAGTTGCAGCAGCAACTCTCCTGCTACTATAAATCTCCCCCTGAATTAAATGTGTTCAGCCTAGGTTGAAGCTTTTAGTCAATTGGTCAGTGAGCAGGGGTGCTTTGATTATTTTTTTTTTCTTCCCCCTACCAGTTCGTTCTCTGCTGCCCATTCCGGCCAGTTTTATGACGTGTTGTTCCTTGAATTAATGGAATCAATTTCATGAGTCCTCACGGAGCGTTAAGCCAGTACTCGTTATTAGTTTTCTTTAAACAGAGGAGCAGTGTGGCTTAACCTTCCTAATTGAATTCAGGTCATATTCACATTACCCCACACACCAGAGTTGAAGGCTGAACGGCTTTGTAGAGAGGCTGAAAAAATGTCAGACCAATACTATTTACTGATCAATGGAGCTCAGGACGGAGGCAGTAGACAGAACTGCTCCCCTGACAATAACGTTAGCACATGGTAGCACAAATCCTTACCAAATGTACAATTGCACAAATGTAAAATTGTGTGTTTGTGTCCAAAATCTACAGATAATGTGGTGAACTACAAGGACCTGATGGCACTGGCCCAGCTCACTCACCGGGCTGGACCCAGCGTACGCCTCCTCGTCTGCAAGAGGGTGAGGAAACACCTGCACTTCAGCCTGCTGACATCCACACTATTAATTATATATATATATTGAATAACAGCTGACACAGGAAATGACTGATGGAAAAAAGCATTAATTGTTTCATTATTAGCAGTTAAAGTTTAGCTTTGAAGATGTTGATGTTTTTTTTCACCATTTACCTCTTGATGCTACATGACTTAGTTTTCCTGCAGATATCATTAACTACATTTTTTCCCCCTCTCTGTCTTTAGGTTCACCAGCTGCTACTATCCCAAACAGATGCTGCCATTCAGATCTCAAGGCAGCAGTGTTGGCAGGACACTCTCATGCGACTCTACCTGCGGGGTGAAGGGTCCCTGCCACTTCGGCCCACTGACACCATCAGTGCCTGCAGCCTGGACCTCAGCCGGTCCAGTGGCAGCAGCACCAACCGCCTGGAGCTGCCACTGGAGAGGAGGGCACGGGCAGGCAGTGCTGGCCGCCTGGACCGGCTGGAGGATGACCGGCTCAGCATAGGTGACACTCGCTCTGTGGACAGCCTGGAGAACGGCGACGTCATCTCGCTGCTGGACACGCCATCTTCCTCTGCCTCCACCGAGCCACAACTACACGTCAAGCCCTGGGTGGTGGGAAAATCAGGAGGCTTGATGCTGGATCTGTCCCACCTGCAGGCCTATGAAGGCGGGGAGAGCGGCAGCCAAACACCTGGTAGCATGCCCAGCACACCTTCTCCACTGGAGACCTCCAAGCCTTTCCCAGGGAGCACCGGGGATCGAGATGCAACTTCCTCCCTGAATGAAGACAGCTTTCTCTTCAGTGACAACATCTCACTGGGGGAATCCTTCAACAATACTGAGGTGAGATGGCTGTTTTTGTGATACTTTTTTCTTTTTTCTTTCTTTTTTCTTGCTGTGATAAGAAACCCCTGGCATCTTTATTTCATATAGTAGTCTGTATTCGGAGGTTGCCTTAAGGCTACTACCCTGCAAGAGCTTCTTACTTAGTTGGTGAAATGTTACTGTCATCCAGTGAGCATATCACTGGAGGGCAGAGGTGGAAGAGAGACAACCTGTCTCCTCCCACAGCAGGAGGCTGTCAGTTATATAATGAAATGTGTCATTTTAAAACTTTTGGTTGGGGAATGTGACAAAGTGTTAGATCTTCCTGGGAGAACAAATTTGGCCAATAGCGACAAAAGTAGTAGTAAAAAGTATCTACATTCTAGACAGAGCAGTTTATGTTAGAGACAGATAAGAGGGGTATCATACTAAAACTGGGCTGTCAAAGGCTTTGAGAGGAATTAGAATATTTTAAGTATTAATATAAGGCAGGGGTCTTCAACCTTTTATAGGCCAAGAACCCCTTAGCTGAAAAAGAGAAGGATCAGGGACCCCCTTCTACATGTTTTGTATAAAATTGAGTTGCATATTAAACTGGACCTACAATAAAGGTTAGGGCTGCCTAAAGCCTTTACACATACCTTCTTATGGTGCATACAATACTATATTTTTTTCTTGGCATATTCATACATTTATACATCATGTTTTAAGGTTAAAATGTGGCACAGTAAATGCTTAAGCTTAACTGTATCTGGGGATGGCTACCTCATGGCTACCTTAGATGTAGGCCAGTAAGCCTATCATCAATCTTGTGTACATTCCGAAAAATCTTTACTAATAATATGTTGGATTCATGTTAATGCATATTTAAAAAAAAATCCCCTGTTGAAGATCTCTGATATAAGGAACACTGGAATCACCTTTTTTTCTTTGCTGTATTCTGTTACCTACTGCTACAGTGATACACCAGAGGGATCAATGACATGATTTAATCTTATCTATTCTAATGATAACCCTGTGTAATGTTGCCCCCTAGCGGGCGGAGGAGGAGCTGTGCACCACGCTGCTGGAGATTGTGCTGTGTGTGATGTGGCGTGGGGTAGAAGGTTCAGATGATTCAGCGTGGCTGGAGCGTGGACAGGTCTTCTCAGCTCTCACCAAACTGGCAACCGCCAACGAGCTGCTGCTTCCTGTCGACCAAATCAAACTCAGGTCAGCCCTGTATTCAACTGCTGACAACACTGGACAAAGCAGGAGCTGAAAACATGTTGCTTTCAGAGACAGACTTGCTAACAGTATCTAACGGTGTCCTCCTCCTTCCTCTGTGCTCTCTCTTTCTCTTTAAAGTCTTATGGAACGTATGTTGGAATGGGCGGTCAGTGATAACCGCCAGGCATCAGTCGCCACGTTGCCACAGCACACGGAGAATGCAGTGCGTTTGCTTCACATGGTACAAGACTTCCTGCAGGCAGAGGGCCTGGTCAATCCAGCACTGTGGACGGAGAAGGTGCTGGAGGAGACGGTGACGCTGATGGACAGCCTCATGGTGTGGTACTCTGCTGGCACCCAGTGGTTCCAGCTCTCCCAAGTTGGACTGAGACTGCTGCTGGGCTTCATGGCTCAGGAGGACCCTAAAGTGAGCTATTTTTCCCATCGTCCTCCCTTTCGGCCTTGTTTGTACTATTCCATGTTTGGTATTTCTTCTGGCTTTTTGTACAAAGCAAGCCCATGCATGCCCAATAATAAATTGCCTGTGTCCCAGGTGTGTGCCATGGCCACTGCCAAGCTCAATGGCATCCTGCAGACCAAAGAGGTGTCAAGCCAGGACGAGGCCTGCTACCTGCTAGGTAAGGTGGAGAGCATTCTGCGGCGCTCCATCCAGGAGCAAACGGAGACGTACTCCTTCCTGGTTCCTCTGCTGCGAACGCTGCTCTCCAAAGTCCACCGCCTCCTCTACATGGAGCTGCACCTCCCCCAGCTCCCCGACAACAACGGCAGCCCGTCCTTCTTTGAGGACTTCCAGCTATACTGCAACTCACCTGAGTGGCGTGTCTACCTCGACAAATATGTATGAGATTTTAAAGGTTCCTTGTTGTTTTTAGATTATATTAGAAACAATTTTATTGTAAAACATAATGGTATGATTCTCGGTTTTACTTCCATTCGTCTTCAGATTATTCCGTACATGAAGCAGTATGAAATCGAAACATTCAGCCAGGGCCATGAGACCATGGCTCTCTACTGGAAGGAGTGCTACGAGGCTTTCATGGTCAGCCTGCATAAGAGAGAGCGGGAAAGGGGTGAAAGCAAGATCCGCTTCCAGGTTAGTTGGATCAGTACTAAATAAATAATAAGCCTCTTTTCCTCTATTGGTGCAAAGCCTCATCCAAAAAAAACGTTTCCTCTTCACTCCCTCCAGGAGCAATTTGTGGAGCCTTTCTCACGCCGAGGCCGCCAGGAGAACTTACGCTACAACAGCATGCTGAAGCAGCAGCACAGCCAGAACAGTGCTACCCTCAGGCAGTGGAAGGCAGCACGCCGGGGTCTGGTGTGTGAGAGAGGGCCCTGGGCTGACAGGTACTGACATCAACTTCTCTCCTTTTCTGCATTTCTTGTCTTTCCCCCACTTTCTACTTTCTACTGTAGCAAAACAAATCAACATGTGAGCTCGACTTATTGTTGATTTTAGTTTATACTTACTAAGATAAGATGGAAACAATTACAGCAGCAGTGATAGAAAACAAGTGTATAAATATAATATGTTCAGATAATGGCTGGCTTTGGGAGACTACAAGTGTGTTTTGTAACTATTTCTAACAGGCAGCAGGATGAGATGCACTGGAGGGTGTCCAGTGCTGAGAACTTTTCCCGCATGAGGCTGAAGCTGGTCCGTAATTACAACTTTAACCCACACCGAGAGGCCAGCGCTCTGAGAGACAACTTGGGTAAGACACCATTGCCTCTCTGTGGGCTTTTTAGTGTGTGTTTAGACTAACAGCCTGGTACAGTTCTGTTATGTCTCTTAAATGTATGCTTAAATATTTGGACTAAATGTAGCTGCACTGATATTTTGCACATTGGTGGCTCTATTTGGCAGCAAAAAGTACCTGCTCCAGTAGATGTATTCAGTAAGTGGATGTGATGATCAGGGATAAGTGTGTGTGTACAGTATGTCATGAGCACACTTATCTGGCCTACCCTTGATAAACAGATTAAAAAGGACTGACCTTGAAAATCTTCTTTAAGCCAAATATTTGTCCTACCCTTCCATCTACTTTATGAGGAGGAGGATCCACTATGCTTGGTGTAAGGGTGAGCATTTTGCAGAGTCAGGACTTCAGGAGGCTTTTATTTCATTTTTTATTTTGTGAGCAAGTTTAAAACTGTAAATGTTATGTTTATGGATAGAGATGGTCCGATACCATTTTTTGCTTCCCGATACCGATTCTGATACCTGAACTTGCGTATCAGCATATACCAAGTACCGATCCGATACCAGTGTGTCATATATTTCATTATGTTTTAACAACTGTATACTACTATCCTGTATGGATGTGATATTATTTCTATCTTTGTTGTCGGTCTGGCTCAGGTTAAACTCTTTGTGAAACATGAATGCCACAGAACTTTCTTTTATTCTGCAGTTTGACAGTCAGTTATAACGGAAAAAGAACATCAATAAACTACTTTAATGTAGATTTTCTTTAGGACTGTATTACGTGGTATCGGATCGGTGCATGAACTCCAGTATTTCCCGATACCGATACCAGCGTTTTACGCAGTATCGGAGCATCTCTATTTATGGAACGAAATAACTGAACGGAGATGAAACAAAAATGTGTCAGGTAAGTTTTTGTAGTTTGGCAGCCCTTGACAAGCATGCTAAGAAGTTAATTTCCTGCACTGCCATGTGATATTAACCACTGCAGCATCTCTGGATGCCTCCTCTCAGTGTTTAATCCTCTCCCGTCTCTTTTGCTTTTCTCAGGTGTCCATAAGCAGCGTGTAAACCCAGAGTCTCTGCTGCTGGAGGCTGTGAAGCAGGTCAAAGTCAGCGACCTGGAAGACGACATCCTGGAGCTGCCAGAGGACGACCCTGCTGCCGCTAACAACCAGTCAGTCACCCAACACGACGACCACAGAACAACTGTGTTCACGTAATACATACCAAGGAAAGTATCACAACCTCCCATTCTTTGTCCTGCAGAGTTGAAGCTGAGGAGGCAGGCCAGAAGGAGAAGCTGGTGCTGTGGGAGGACTGCGAGCTAGTGACGGTGGTGGATGTGGTGCCCGGCCGCTTGGAACTCACCACCCAACATATCTACTTCTACGACAGCAGCCAGGAGAAAGAGGAAGGTGAGGAGATAGCGATGGAGGAGGATGAAAACATATGGTAAACCCACTAAACTTTTACTTGCACTAACTACTTGTTTCCTGAAGGAGTGGGCCACGACTTCAAATGGCCCCTGTCTCAGATCCGAGAGGTCCACCTGCGGCGTTATAACCTACGTCGCTCAGCCCTGGAGATCTTCCTCATTGACCAGACCAATTACTTCCTCAACTTCAAGAAGGAGGTGATGAATCACAAATTTAACTAGGCATTGACCATATTTTAAACACCTCTTGATTTAGGTTTGAATTCCAATGATCACAGAAGAATACTTGATCCCCCCTTTTGCCTTTTAAATAGTTTTATAATAAGATTGAGTTTTCTTACCAACAGGTGAGGAACAAGGTCTATAGCCGCATGCTGCTGCTGCGATCCCTCAGCCTTTATGGAACCCGCTCACCACAGGAGCTCCTCAAAGCCTCTGGACTCACACAGGTCAGGAAACAATGATGCAGAGCTCATTAACAAATACAGATATCCAACAGTCTCAACACACATATAATTAATTCAAATATATGGCTTCATTGTAGGAATTTATTTATTAAATGATCTTTGGTCTGTGACTCTCGTCAATCATCCGCCTTAATCTCTTCATTGGTTCAGTTCATCAATGTTTTGTGTTGAGGAAAATGAAAATAAAGACTGCGTTTGCACAGAAATGGGTGAACCGGGAGATTTCCAACTTTGACTACTTGATGCAACTCAACACGATTGCAGGCAGAACATACAACAACCTGGCTCAGTATCCAGTGGTACGTTTCTCTCTGAATACATTACGGTGAAGTGTGGTGACTGGATGCATGGTAATATTTGAGCTAACTCGTGTGTGTGTGTGTGTGTGTGTGTGTGTGTGTTTTACCAGTTCCCCTGGATTCTAGCTGACTACACCTCAGAGGAGCTGGACCTGTGTGATCCTCGGGTATTCAGGGACCTGTCAAAGCCAGTGGCTGTTCTTAACGAACGCAATGCCAAGGCCGTTAGAGAGAAGTATGATTCATCCCCCCATATTTCAATTATTCTCATAATTAAATAATCATTAAAGCAGCTAAAGGAAGGCACATCACTGACAGTCTGTCTGGCTCAAGTTAACTTTTTCGATGTGTCCACCAGGTATGAAAGTTTCGAGGACCCAACAGGCACCATCGACAGATTCCATTATGGCACCCATTACTCAAATGCTGCCGGAGTGATGCACTACTTGATAAGAGTGGAGCCCTTCACCTCCCTGCACATCCAACTGCAGAGTGGACGGTAAAGAGACTAGTCAGCCAGTCATCATACCGCTCTTCCTCTGCTTTTCCTCCATGTATCTTCAGCGATGATAGTAATTGTAATTATAGCATCCCCTGGAGGTAGTTTTTGACATGTATGTGCCAGCACTTAGCTGCTGTTTCTAGTGTTTAATATAGATGCTCATCCATACCATCCTGCCTTGGCTCAGGTTTGACTGTGCCGACCGCCAGTTCCACTCCATCCCTGCGACATGGCAGACCCTAATGGACAACCCCAATGACGTCAAGGAGCTCATCCCAGAGTTCTTCTACTTCCCAGAATTCCTTGAGAACCAAAATGGTGAGTATTGATTATTTTTTCATTTAAAAAATAAGAATATGATTATAAAATATTTATCCAAGCAGATTCAGACTCGGCAGTTGGTCACTATTGTAGGACTTGTCTATTTGAGCATGGTCATAAATATGTTTTGTATTAATTCTCTGAATCCTTTCTCTCGCTTCCCTCTTTCTTCTTGCTATCATTCAGGTTTTGATCTGGGTCGCCTGCAGATCTCCAAGGAAAGGGTAAATGACGTTGTTCTGCCCAAATGGGCCAAGTCCCCTGAGGACTTCATCTACAAGCACCGCAAAGCTCTGGTGAGATGCAGTTTTAGTTCTACTGCTGTCGTATGACCTTGCTTCTTAGGGATCATTCTCTGTAGATATTGTGCAAGAAGAAAAAATGTTGAATATTGAATGAACGGTAACCATGATTAAAACCTTACCCTAGCCTTAACATTAGTGCAGAGTGTCCAGTATTTGGTCTTTGACTCTGAGGGACTGACACCAAAGCTGATATTTTACTTTTGATATGTCAGATATCTGAAGATACATGAGTTTACACTGTCTACATTTTGTTATTCACATAGCCAAACAACATCCAAAGGAACATGTTTTGAGTGTAGTATTCCTGTAGTGGAATTTAAGGCACTTTGATGAAGTCTGTGTGTGCATATGCAGGTGCAATATTGTGCTTGTTGTAGTAGCTACATGTATTGTTTACAACCACAGTGTATATGTGGTTTGTGACAGGAGTCGGAGTACGTATCAGCCCACCTTCACGAGTGGATCGATCTGATCTTTGGTTACAAGCAGAGGGGTCCTGCAGCGGTGGAGGCCCTCAACGTCTTCTACTACTGCACATATGAGGGTAAAGCGTCCAGAACAGCTATCATTCACATCATGGTTTTTCTTCAGTTGAAAGTATTGTTCTTGTATGCACTACTGTGTGCATCCCTTTGGTTACAAAAGGATGCAAATATAGATTTAAAAACAACAAACACTTTGTTTCAAACATTCAGTCACACTAACTATTGCAAACTACAATTACAATTTTTGGTATTTTAATAACAGTATTAAAAAAAAAAAAAACGTATTTACTTAGATTTTACAATTATTTCCTAAAAGGGAAAGTTCAAAAATGAGACATGATTGTTTCCAAAATGTTTACTTTTACTTTAAGTTCACCTACTGATACAAAGACTGTTTTTGGAGACATTTAATTTCAAGCATTTTGCAACAATGATGTCCTGCGTTTGTGAATTGTAAGTGTAGTATATTTATTGATTTGGGGTTGCAGGGGCGGTGGACCTGGATGCCATCACTGATGAAAAGGAGCGTAAAGCTGTGGAAGGCATGATAAGCAACTTTGGACAGACACCCTGCCAGTTACTCAAGGTGCAGACACACTCCAGATGCATTAAACCTACCATGACTCAAGCTAATGAAGTTCTGTATCTGTGTTGATGAATCCGATTTAGACTCTTGTATGTGTGTGACTGCATAGGAGCCCCATCCAGTGCGTCTGTCTCAGGAGGAAGTGGAAAAGAGGAAAGCTCTGCTAGACTCATGTCCTCTCAGCATGTTCGAACACCTCAGCGACCTCAAGTCCTTCTTTGTTGAGGTTTGATCTCTCTACTGCTCAGTGTTTGAACTAAAACAAAACACTAGTCAGCAATAATTTAACCAAAATTATTACCATGCACTTTTCATCGAAATATCCCCCTAAAATAACTTGGATTTCTCTTCCCCGTCATGTTGCAGGGCATCAGTGACAATGTGCCGCTGGTTAAGGCCGTGGTCCCAAAGAATCAGTCCCATTCCTTCATCACCCAGGGGAGCCCTGACACCATGGTGAGACTTGGCGTTAATACTAATAGTCATTATAACAATCGTTGGAGAATAGTTGTTTTCTACTCCTTTTTAAATTGGAAACAAAAGGAATGAATGAAGGGTGTTTGTCTCCAGGTAACGGTTAGTCAGAACTGCCTGGTTGGGACCCATGGGTGGCTACCTTACAACAAGAACATCTCCAACTACTTCACCTTCATTAAGGATCCCACAGTGTCCAATGCCAAGTGAGAATACACACACATGCAAATGCATTACATTTGCAGCAGCATAGCTCTGTGGAAACAATGCAATGCCGCCTTTACCACCATGTTGACAAATCTTTCTAAGCTCTCCAACCCTCCTTCCTTCCTCTCTGCATTGTCTGTCTGTCTGTCTTCTCTCACCCTCTTCACCTAGAACCCAGCGTTTCCTCTCCGGACCTTTCGCCCCTGGCATGGAGGTAACAGCAGGGCTGTTTGTGGTCTCACATGATGGCAAGTTGCTCTTCAGCGGTGGCCACTGGGACAACAGCCTCCAGGTCACCTCCCTTGTTAAGGGCAAGACTGTGGGACAGCACATCCGACACATGGGTATACACACACCTTACACATAATTCTGTGAAGAGAAGTCTGCTTCTTGACTTGCGTCACATCCAAAACAAACAGGTCAAGCATGATGATGATGGATCTGCAACTTGTAGATATCCATTCAAAATAATTAGCCCTTCCTCATACTGGTGTTAGCCTCAGGTAAAGAAGCAGCTATATGACCACTGGATGTTTGAGTTTGTAGCAACATGGTGTGTAAAAAGTGATTTTTAAAAAAAATAATTTGTAGCATAGTTTATGATTCAGCATTGTGACCCTTTATATATGTATATGTCCTGTGTCACAACCCGGCTCATAGGCTGCAAAGATGAGTGGTATTAGCATAAAATAGTAATTTGCTTACAAAAACCATACTAAAAAACAGAAGAAACGTGAAAGTCAGTGATCAGTTACTAGGTGAGACTGTCACCCAGTCTCACCTAGGAGCAAATAAAGAGGGAGATTAAAAAGAAGAGCAGGAGGATATGCCAGAGAAAGCAACTTGGGAACAGTGAGATCTTTTACTGTATTAGTCAGATGTTTTTGGTCAGTATGTACACCCAGTGTTATACCTCCTGACCCAAAATACGCAGTGTTTAACACAATTAGTAACAGTTTTCAAGTGTCCAAATAAATGATCTGCAGCTGGACACGGACAGCTGCAGACAAACGCACATACTAGGTCTGTTTATAAAATCTGCTTGGAGGACTCGTTCCAGCACAGTAGATTGCCACGCTACCACTTGTAGCAGAATGGCTGCGCAGTCACGTCCATGTGGTCAAAAGAATATTCCGGGTATGTGGAGGTCCGCACAGATCCTACGCGTATACCCTCTGATGACAACATTTAAGTCACTCCGTCAGACCCCCACGCGCACACGGACAGTATACTTTCGGCTTAACTGCCTAACCAGAAACTAACTAAACTCCCTCCTAGTCTGCAGGTACCTTGCAGTGGGTATTTATAAACTGATAGCTTGCTTGGGCGGCAAGGCAACCAGAGTACTGGCTATGGATGTGCACCCAAGACAACTGCTCTAGTTTGTTACCACACTACAAAAAACGTTTAACAAACTCCAAAGGGAATATGCTCATAAGCCTAACAGCGACAGAACAGCAGCAATTTACTAGCTGTGTTTACAAGGCCACTCAAACTCTGTGCCACAAAATCACCAAAAAACATACATAGCTCTGTGACACAAAGACATCTCTCTGAACAGATCAGCAACTTTTTAAACCATACAAGAGAGAGGAGAGAAGAGACCAAAGTAGAGTTATGACGCTCATAAAAAAATGTATCCACTGATTCACAGACATCTCTTTCCCCATGTAAGTCTATGGGAAAATGATTATTTGGGCCCAATGGCATCTTTCGACGCACGCGGAAGTTGTAATTCCACTGTTTGGCCGCTATGTCAAATTGACTTCAAAGCCTTTTGTTCACTATCCCTCCAGACATCGTGACCTGCTTGTCAACGGACCACTGTGGCATCCACCTGATCTCCGGCTCCAGAGACACAACCTGCATGGTGTGGCAGGTGCTGCAGCAGGTTAGGACAGCCAGGACTCACTTATACACCATGACAGATACTGATCTGCAAATAGAGTTTTAGACTAATAGATTTACATTCATAAAACATGCAGACACAAAACATGTTGTTTTATCTCTCACTAATTGGGGGAGCCTTGAATAATTACATCCTTTTTTTGCTAATGTTCTCAAAGCTAAAGGGGCCAGTATTCATTTCTGGGTTTTACTTTTAGGCATTATTCAAGTTGTTAAGTTGATAATAACTTAAAGAATATTTTTAATATCCCTAATTCATTGATCAGCTTTGTAATTTATGGAAAATATATGACTTTCTTCTCTCTTTATGTCAAACGACCAGATACATTCTCTCTCTCTCCGTCTCAGTCGGTTTTGTTTGCTTTGTTGTGCAGGGTGGAGCTCCCGTGGGTCTCTGTCCCAAACCAGTACAGGTGTTGTATGGACACACGGACGAGGTGGTCAGTGTTAGTATCAGCACGGAGCTGGACATGGCTGTGTCTGGATCACGTGTAAGAGCACACACTGGACTGTTCTTTTGAGAGTTTCCCAATGTTTTGGCATCTTTTGCTGTGTTTCATCTCATCCTGGGAATTGATGTAAATTGGCCTCTAAAATACATCATGAGAGTGAAAGAATGATGGTGCCATGCTGGAGATCGAATCACGTGTGTTCTTGAAAAACTACTTAATCACATGCTGAGTTCATGAGCTGGAAAGTGGGGTTTACACTGAAAGTCAGTGGTATGTGTAATCTTGGGTCTTTAAAGGTAAAGAGATTTGTAAGGTTTGGTGTTCAGTGGCTTTGATTACTTTGAATCTAAAATGACAGTGATCTTTCATTTTAAGCACTGCCAACAATACAAGACTAATTGCCGTTTATGTGGTTTTGTTGAAAATTAAATAATTGTTGAGAATTTTCAGCCAACTTTTACAGCTGACTGAAACTTTCTTTTTATAAAAAGTATGGCTTACATTTCAGTCTGCTGTTTGATTAAAAGGTTGGAGTCTAAATAACTAAACTGATTTATTTATTTAATATTGTTTTAATTTACAATTCCCCAACAGAAAAAGTAGAGAACATAAGTGGAGTGCTGTCACAAGGGAAATTTGACTATTCGTTATAACTTTAAGGTATTAGTTTAATTTAATGATTTTAATTACCATTATGAAAATGTATGTGAATGAAACACTGTGTGCTTCCAGGATGGGACAGTGATCATCCACACGGTGCGTCGGGGTCAGTACATGCGTTGCTTGCGCCCGCCATGCGACAGCTCCCTGCCGCTCTCTATTCTCCACCTGGCCGTGTCCTGGGAGGGTCACCTTCTGGTCCACACCTGCATCGAGGGCAAAGCAACACTAAAGGTGCATGCACAGTTTTCTCACACACAGACACTGCTTGAAAAAGGGCCAATCTAGGAAAACGAGTAGGCTGAATCTCACTTTTTTTACACTGTATGTGGAAATAACTGGATCACAGTTGTGTGAAAGGCATGACAAACATTTGTTTAGTGAGCTATTGCAGAGTTTTTCTGAAAGTATCCAGTTCAAATTCTACTAAATGCTGGCTGGACTAGAGCTGCAGCTTTATGAATATGGATTTGTGTAGATGAAGTTATTCATAGGTGTTTTATTTTCTCTACCCAGGATAAAAATGCCCTCCACCTTTACTCTGTAAATGGAAAGCACCTCTGCAGTGAGCCTTTGAAGGAGCAGGTGACTGATATGTGTGTTTCAGGGGAGTATGTAGTCATCGGCAGCGAGCAGGGATACCTGTCCATCCGTGACCTCTACAGGTAAACTCGTTGTACATCGACTTACAACTTATTAGATTGAGAAACTGCCTTTTTTTAATAAAACGCAGACTGAGCATGTGGACATTATTGAAATAATTGTTTCTCCTGTGCAGTCTGTCTCTGTGTACGGAGCCCATGGCCATGAGGGTGCCTGTGCGTTGCGTCTCGGTCACTAAGGAGCAGAGCCACGTCCTGGTGGGCCTGCAGGATGGCAAGCTGATCATCGTGGGCGTGGGCAAGCCGGCGGAGGTAAAGAACTCGCTGAGGAACTACATCGCTCAGAGCCTGGAGGGATCGCCGCTCATGGCCTCCCCCCTGCTGGCCCCACTTCGAGCTCGCTCGCCAACCCGCTTGCTACACCAGCGCGACCAGCTGGTATTCAGCCCCACTTCCAGCTCCCATAAAGCCCAGCGGCTCTAGTCCCCCCCCCCACATTGCTGTAGATCTAGTGTGGCTCAACGGATATACATTGCTGGGATAAAGCTTTACATCCGGCACATCTCTTACACGCAGATTGTCCTCCTCCCCTGTCTCTATCTCCACTATCAGGGCTTAGTGTCACCCAGGACGGTTCTGATCGGTTTAAAGAAATACAAACAATAGAGAGCGTTATTTCCCTATCCTAGAATAGATAGGTGGTGTAGCCAGACCATACTCCCATCGCTGACACACCACTGTGGAGATTGTGGAGACTACTGTAGATCTGACACACACGCACACACGCACACACACACACACACACACACACACACACACACACACACACATACAGATGCTGCACATATCACCTGTGTTGCAATGCTTGGCCTCAATGTCCTCAAAGACATTTTAATCCACAGTCACCTCTCCTTCTCAGGGATGGTTGTCGCCCCCAGTCACCATTTACATCTGAGCCACACAGATTTAACATATTCCTTTTAGCACACATCTGAGCAGACACAGTGACCACTAGAAACACAGCTGTGACATGAAAACAACTTTTTGTGCTTACCTCATTCTGTTTTTTCAGAATATTTGGCATCTGTGCAATGTTTGACTTGATTTGGCCATTGCCCTGGGATCAACTCCAAACCCTGCTGTTTACCTGAAGTGTCATTATGTTACGTGTTTAAGTGTAGTCTATGACTATAACAATTATGCTGTGAAACAAACTTTAGACAAATTAACGCTTCTTCAAACTCAAGCCATATTAATAGTGTAGCTACAATCTAATAATGCAATCCAATACTCTTGCGCCAAGATAGACTTTAATGTTTTGATAATGTAAATAGTATGATAGTGTAGATGTCGGAGGTTGATACAGGTAGTTCCTCTCTGAATAGTTTGATTATCACACTTTTCTGCTTTTCATCTTTTCTCACCAAAGTGAATCAGGCTTTGATTTTTTTCTTTGATGCTTCACAAGTCAATCAAGTTCCAATTAACTAATCAATCCACTCATGAATCATATCCCTCCTCCTTTTTCCCCCGTTTCCTTTGACTTCACGCTTTTCTTTCCCCACTCTCCTTCATCCCACTTCCTCCTCCTCTTCCTCCACTATTCTCAGATGCGTTCGGGCCAGATCACACGGAAGCTGTGGGGCTCCAGCAAGAGACTGACCCAGATCTCCTCGGGGGAGACGGTGTACAACACCCAGCACGACGACAACTGATCCCATCCCAGTCCCCGAGCCCTGAACCCTCCCCTCCATGCACATCCCACATTCCTGTCACCCATACCTTTCGTTCACCAGTTTGCTTCATTCTGTCTGAGGAACTCCCTTCAGTTCCTCCAGTACCTTTTCACAGTTTAATAGGTAGGGTTCTGGGTTGCTAGAGCATTGAGCATTGCCATTTGTCTGTTATGTTTGTCTGTGTGAATATTTCTGCTTTGGATTGAGCGTATGGCGCTGGCGCTGTGGTTCAAATCCAAAAGTAGTGCCAGCCTCAGCACCACCACATCACCACCAACCCAAACACCATGGCTCTTAATCCCTCAGCTAGTCATCGTCATTTTTACATGATACTACACGGTCAGTCTAATGTTTTTCCAGCAGCACTTTGTTTCTCCGACCTGCTCAGCTTAAATTTGACAGGGACTGATCAGTTAACTGCTCTCCTGTATGTGTGTGTGTGTGTGTGCGTGCATGTGCAGCATATTGCCATGCTCTATGTCAAAATATGGTTTCAAGTGTCCTTTTTGTCCTCCCTTAGTTTGCCTTTGATGCAGACAGGCGGGCCTTTGCTCTGTAGGCCGAGACTTTTCATGATTGCCTCAAAGCTGCCACACAGCAGCCTTATGCAGTAAGACGGCTCCATCACTCACAAGACCAAACCTTCTGCCTTTCCTATGCGTTTTATATTTGTGTGTGTGTGTGTGTGTGTGTGTGTGTGTGTGTTTTTATTGTTGATTTCTTTGGGGTTTGTTTTTTTTGTACAGATTTAGGCATGTGCCCAGCAACTTGGCATCTGTTCGTATGCATGGCTTTTTTGGTCCATTTTGAGATTAGGTACCAGACACCATGATGAAGAAGTCATGATTATTTACGTTTGGATATAGCGGACTTGTTTTGTTCTAGAAACATTTATAGCGTTTGTCTTTAATGTTGGCATATCATTTAAGATATAGTTTTGTAAAAGGATATATTCTCACTACAGGCAAAACGCTACATTCTCAAACAAAAGAGGCTTCCATGTGAGGATTTATCACAGCAGTACAGAAAGAGATGATGTTAAAGTCACATCACACTTCATTGAATGTTTTTAAGTTACTTGAAATCATGTTTATTTATAAGTAAAAGTAGCAGTTTTTAAAATCACACTTTGTCTCTTGACTACAGACACATGTATGGCATATTTTAAACTGTTCTGACTGTTCAGACACCTGCAAAAGAAGGAGAAAGAAGAAATCCTCAAGGGCTTTATGAGATGTCAGTGTTAACGGAAATACAGCTCTTTCATCTGGTAGCTGTCGATGCTTTCTTCCTGTTTTCTGTCCTTGTCTTGGTTGCTCTTCCAGTCCTCTATCTCCAGTCTTCCTATAGCTTAACTGGGACAGTAAATGTACCATAACTCCCTCCCTTTCCTTTAGCTCTCATCATATCCTCAAACTATTATCCTTTATTATTTTCACATCTCATTCTCCTTCCTGCTCATTGTGAAGTGACCTATTTCACAGGAGTTTTTATTTTATTGGGCATCGAGGTTTGCATGCCTCGTTGTGGTTGCTTGGAAGACGTGTTGTTCAATGTGTGAATGTGATTTCTTTACTTAATCAGAATCACAAACCACAGTATGAAGCTCCTGTGGGTGATCCTGTGTGATTTATATTTTTGCACCGTGTGTGTGTGTGTGTGTGTGTGATTCTGTGAACCATGGCAGCCCTTGATTATTTTGGCTCATGGGTTCGGCATTGGACAGAGGGTTGCTCTTGTGGTCTTTTTTTATTGTTCAAAGTGATTTTGTATTTAGATTTTATTTAAATGTCACAACAAGATGGAGTGCAAAGACCAATCTGTGTCCTTTTTTGAAGTTTTTTTTTTTTTTTAAAGGTGCATAAAATGTTTTTTCTTTTTTCGTTCATCTACATTTGTCATTCAGACAAAAGACCACTGTTTGAGCTGTTCCACGACTGCAACAAACGGAGTGCCTTTATCCCAGTGTGGTGTTGACACAGGTTTCTCTCATTACCGAAGCTTATCATCCCCGACCTGACCGTAAAACAAATGAAAGCAGCATTCCAGATGTTAAACCTCCAGTTTCAATGGGAACCAAGAATATAAGACTTCAAAGTAAAATCAAAAAGTACTATTTTGTCTTAGCAACATTCTCTGTGACTATCACTAAATGGATGTGTGTATATCTGTGATTATTTATGAATACAGTATATAATGTACAGCATGATTTTTATTTCAGCGTATTTGAAATGTACTTTTGCACTTTCCAGGTACTAAATTGTAACAAATTGTTCTAACTTGGCTCCCGAATCTGTATAAACTGCTTTGTATACACAAGTGGAAAATGATCATTAAAGTCTTGTCTAAATTTAAATGGGTTATATGAATTGTGGTTTATCTGTCTGAGGTCTTTACTGTAAACGCTTTAAAGAAGAATGAAAAGTAACTGCCATGTCTAAGGTCAAAAGTTGTCTTATTTTTTCCTCATGTCAATTTTGTGCACATATTTCAAAATAGAAACGCACAGATGTAAAATGCCAGGTTTTATTTAAGGAAATAGAGACAGATGCAGACAACGGTAGCCCAAACTAATGGAAACAATATTGTCTATAAGATTGTTAAGGGTACTCATAAGAGAATAAATGAAGCGAGCCACCCTCTTATGCTGTGTTTCTTTGTGGTTTTCATGCAGTGATCTGGTATGAACAGATGGACGCTCTCTTCAGTTCACAGTCGGCTGCCGTCCACCAGCTCTCGTCTGCAAAAAGGGTAGAGACAGAATTGTAAAAGACATGTTGGCTCGCCTAACATAACACTCAGGTATTTCTAAGAGCATTTCGTAATAATAAGATAAAGCCCAACATGTCTGGTTACTGGTATTTACAGTATTTATCTAAAATGTACAATTGTGCTGAAGGGACAGAACAATAAGGTTCATGTTGTGGTATCCGAAGGGCCTATAAGGTTAAAGTCTGTATAAAGCTCAAATGTGCGGAGATATTATGAGCACTGTGTTAGTGATTTTCCTCTCAGCAGAGTGATGTGTTGAAGAGGATGTTATATTTGATTCTGTGATTGGGGGCTGAGTGGGATCAATGAATTTATGTGTGCAGCCCCTCAGATGGACTCGGACCTTTACTTGCCAACTCACATCTATTTACTTTATCTAACATGTTACCTAAACGTTGCTGCAGCAAGAGCAGAGTGCATATTGGCAGTGTATTCTCCAAACTTTCCATGGAGTCTGTAAATTGATGCTGAAAACTTGATAGAATAAAACCTTTATGATCAAGTACAGTGTCAGCGGAGTTCCTCTTCCACACACCTGCAACACAGCATCGCAACTAAAGATACCACAATGTCTAAGCAGATAGTCAGGTTGTCCTTAGTGCCACAGGGCAAAGATTCCTTCAAACAAGTTAATATTTTATCTTAACATACTTTTTGTGACACAGCCAGACATTTGGCTTATCTGATCTGTAACCCTTAAATGTATTATGCAGTTAAAGGTGGGATTTTCCAAAAGTTACATAGTCGCACTTTAATGGCCTGCCTGCCTGATACAGAAGTCTATCAGGAAATGCTGATTTCAGACATAAATCAGTCCTTAGTCTGTGTTGTTTTGTTTGTGGTGTGTTCTTACCTATCTTAAACATCTCCACACAGACAGGTTTATCAGTGTGAATGTTGGGGTGACCTGGCATCCAGTCGCTGTAACTCCACTCTGACCCGTCTACCCATGATGCCTGCTGGTTCTGAGGTGTGCCACGCCAACACATACAGTATAGTCAAAATATTTCATACATACTGTATAAGCTTGGTTAAACCATTCTTATTCAAACTGACAGCACATTAGTGGTGGAGGAAGTATTCAGATCCTTTACTAAAGTAAAAGTAGCAAGGGTAACACAAGAATATGAAAAATAGGCTTAAAGTTTCAAAAGTAAAAATAGAAATGCCTCATTACTGTTATATTATTTACTTATTGTTATTAGATTGTTAATACTGTTGCATCAATGCATAAGTATGATTTTACGATTTTCTTTTTTGTTGTTGCTTTCTGGCCTTGTTTAGTGACAGCACAGAAACAGATGGAGCATTTAAAAAAAATAAAAGTTTAGAGGTCAATGTTTTACCAAGGTAAGAATAACACTATCTGTCCTGTTGATAACATATCTGATGACACTCTCCTTGGCTGCCATTATGTGCCCCAGTACAGGGCCAGACTGTTGGCGTCACAGTCAGTAAGCAAATTAATAAAAATGGTGATGTGAGATAGTTTTCCAAAACATTATTCCAAATGCAGGTAGTTGACGAGAGGAACTTGCCTTGACTATGCCTCCCAGCCAGGTCAACACAGGGTTGCGCTCGCCATCCTTGGTTGCCAGGGCAACCAGGCGGGAATGCAGATCGCCAGTGGTTACAGATGCAAGCTCAGCATTCGGGGCGAGAGCTCTGCATAAAGCCTGGAGACAAAGGTCACAGAAAAGTCTGAGATTTAATTTGTAGAGCTACAAACAGATTTTTGTCAATATGGGGAGGTCTTTGAAACAAAACAGTATTGGTCACATGGACTCACCACTGAACGTTTAACTAGGCTGAATTACCGTCCCTGCCTAAAATTGTAATGTGAGATGTATGTGTCTAACCTGTGCATCTTGAAAGGCCAGCGACGTTGGGTTGAACTCATAGCATTTTCCATCAATGACCTCCCCCTTACAAGCCACTCTTTTTGTTTGAAGCCCAGAGGTAAAGTGTTCAGTTCCCTGTCTAAAGCGCAAGGGGATTATAAGAATGGGTTTGGTTCCCTGTCTGAAACCATTTGGGATAGATATCATAGGTTCGGTTCCCTGTCTGAAACCATCTGGGATAGACATCATGGGTTCGGTTCCCTGTCTGAAACCATCTGGGATAGACATCATGGGTTCGGTTCCCTGTCTGAAACCATCTGGGATAGACATCATGGGTTCGGTTCCCTGTCTGAAACCATCTGGGATAGACATCATGGGTTCTGTTCCCTGTCTGAAACCATCTGGGATAGACATCATGGGTTCTGTTCCCTGTCTGAAACCATCTGGGATAGACATCATGGGTTCTGTTCCCTGTCTGAAACCATCTGGGATAGACATCATGGGTTCTGTTCCCTGTCTGAAACCATCTGGGATAGACATCATGGGTTCTGTTCCTTGTCTGAAACCATCTGGGATAGACATCATGGGTTCTGTTCTCTGTCTGAAACCATCTGGGATAGACATCATGGGTTCTGTTCCCTGTCTGAAACCATCTGGGATAGACATCATGGGTTCTGTTCCCTGTCTGAAACCATCTGGGATAGACATCATGGGTTCTGTTCCTTGTCTGAAACCATCTGGGATAGACATCATGGGTTCTGTTCCCTGTCTGAAACCATCTGGGATAGACATCATGGGTTCTGTTCCCTGTCTGAAACCATCTGGGATAGACATCACGGGTTCGGTTTCCTGTCTGAAACCATCTGGGATAGACATCACAGGTTCGGTTCCTTGTCTGAAACCATCGGGGAGATGAGGAGCAGAGGGTTCCTCCACCCGGACCCAACCACCACCATTCTTCTGGGTTGGAACATCAACAGGGACTGGAAGACAGATACCTTCAGATTATACAGGCTTGTTTAGGTATATAATGTGATTCTATTTAGTACATAAAAGAAAACAATACAAAAAGTCTACAGCCATGCTAAAAAGCTCACAATGACAATGCTAGGATGTTGATGTGTCTTAGTTTAGCGTGTTAGCATGCTAACATTAGCTAATTAGCACTTCACAAAGTACAGCTGAGGCTGATGGGAATGTCATTAGTTTTGCAGGCATTTGGTCATGAACCAAAGTATTGGACAAATGGTAAATATAATATGATGATGGTGCTAAAGTGAAAGTCAGTTGACCAAAATCATTAAGATTCATCATCTGGGGACCATGAATGTCTGCACAGTATGTCATGGCAAGGTGTCCAATAGTTATTGGGATATTTCAGTCAGGACCAAATGGTAAGCAACCAACAGACCGACATTAACATCACTGCTTTCAATTCCCTCACCCTCGTCTGTCAGCCAGTGTCTTCTCTCCATCTCTCCAAATCCCTCTTCCAGAGAAGGACGGATGGAAGCTAGAAGTGGAAATGTAAAAATGTAAAAAAAAAAAAAAAAAAAAACTGGCTTAGGTAGTTATTTCTTGATTAGGTTTGAATATATACTTACCCACTCTCCTGTCCATCTCACTGATGTGTTCCTGCACCAGGCCTGTGTTGAGGTCAACAAGGAACCTCCTGGAGGGCTCTGTACCTTGTCGGAAGCCCCTAGGAACAGGTTCATGGATGTCGGAGTGTTCAGTGCCCTGGTGAAAGCCATCAGGGAGCTTATAGGTTGAAGATGTCTTCTGCAAACTTCTTGGGACTGCAAGTGGGGCAGCTTGGAGGCCTGTGAAGGGTATTGTTTATTTTACAGTTAGCTGTTTTTTTGGCCTTCTCTTCGCAAGTTGAGAGGGTTTCTTAAATGGCAGTTACACAAAGGATCTGCAAATATGAATGCAAATCTTGTAGCTGTGGTTGCACATCCTGCTTATTTATTAAGTGTAAGAGATGCTCACATAAAGTACAGGCAGAAACCTAGTGGTGTTAGAATACACAACCTTAGACTTGCTTGCTGATTAAACAAATTCCCTTGCCAGTTGACAGATAAAAAAATGGGTTGTCCCTTTACATCAATTATTAACTATTGTGCCAGAATAATGCGTATATCTTTACCGGTGTAATAAATCAATAATGGTCAAAGTCTAATTTCTAATTTCTGAACAGTTGCTCTGATTACATTGTCGTTTACCACAAGCAGCAGTTTTGGTGCCAAGGCAACAAACCACAAAGCCAAAATTAACTATGACATGGAAAGTATCAAATAATGAACTAGGATCATCAAAGGGAATGTTCTTAAACTGTTATTAAATGGCCTAGTCTGTCGAAAGCCTCTAATTAGCAATGTGAATTTTTATATTCTCCAAATAATTGAAATGAAATATGGTACAGGACAAAAAACTGAAGGCCAGAGTACGGAAATGAAGAGACCTTTATACTACATTGTATTGTGATGTGTGGAGATAATGAAAAATGTAAAATGTTTTTTTCTCATGATCACAGGGAAGATATTTCCTTATCTAACCATAGCGTTATTTTGTATTAAGATTGTGAGATTTTTTCAAGATCATAAGAAAAGCTATTTGTTTATTTACTTATTTCGCAAAATTATTATGTGACCTCCACATGACAAGCTGTCAAAAACCATTATGTTATATAATCTCAGAATAATGATAGAAAACATCTATGGCTATCTGTAATAAAATTACTAATAAAAAGTGTAGTTATGTCAATATCAAAAAACTGATATTTTTTTGTTCATGATAAAACAAACTCTTTGAATCACATCATCTGCAAATTAAAGCATTCAGTAAGTCGTGTGACATTAAATAAATGCTGGCACAGAAATGAATTATCGTATTACTATACTAATGTATCAAACAAGCATACAGTAACTACAATGAAAGAGGAGGGAGTGAGAGCTTACCTGACAGTGTCAGGAACAGTATCACTAACTTGAACATCCTGTAAACACCAGAATAAACAGAGAAACTTTAAACTGCTGCACGATTCCTTCCACTGCCCTGTGCTCTATAAGCGACTAACCCTAGAGACTGTTGCAGTGTAGACGATACGCCAGTTTGTGTGTAGCTTACCTGAGACAACTGTGATGAACACAGCAGAAACAAAAGGCTACCCTTTATACCACTGTCTTGGTCATAAACCCCGAACTAATAACACTGAATGAGATTATTGATTAATCTGCATCTCTCATATCTTGATGATAGCTGATATTCAATGCACTTTGCCCTGAGTTCTTGCCTGATAAAGGTTTGAACCGTTTGAACACAATAGCTGCAGCAAATTCAGTTCAGTTTTCCTTGACATAAGACTTTTTCACAGATGTAAGCATAAACATTCTAAATGGGCCCAAGTTGATTTCCTTTTGCAGTGTATGTGAATGGCATCAACTTACAGGAAGTTAACAAGGGGCCAGGCTGTTGCCTAGCAATGGAATTCCATTGAAAAGATCCTGTTTTCCAGGTTTTGTAGATATGTTAAAGGTGAATGACACTTGTTAATCGGGGGTAGCTCAATCAATATTTGTAAACGTGGATTGAAAGTGGAAATTACAGATGTGACAGGGTTGTACATAGAAACTCAGGGCCCCTGATTCCAATTTGTATTAGGCAAGTGTACAGCCAATGGGCATTTACTCTAAGCGGCATCAAGCTAACCATAATTAACCAGCATTTAGCAGGAACTTGTCGGTTTAGCTTTCAAAATAAAAGTAAACCAAACAACTTCTGATTATGAATGAAAACGTGTGTGCCCCGAACAACAAAAAATTGGATAGTAACTATCTCTAGTTCTCTTATTAAGCAGATACTGAATTTAACATCTGGACGGTGTAAACCCTGAAAAGTTGCAACACGTTTTTTGCTAAAGCTTTTATTTTTAAAGTCATGGCAGGAAGTTGTTATATTATGCCTACTGTGTACAGTTTTCTTGCTAGGAGGTACATGGAGTCTCTCACGTTGCTCATGATTACATAAACCTGGGGAGTTTTAATGCAGCAATAGTATCAGCCTGCTCCGTATTTTGTAGCTGATCATCACACTCACTTCATTTATTTGGGATCTGAGACAACGAGCACCTGCCATAGGTTAACTTGCACGTGACGTTACGCAATGAACGTTACAGTGCCAGAGTGACTTCTCGCAACTAAAACAAGCTAGCTTAGCTAGCTAGCTCAGTGGGCTAAGTCAAACTTCTTTGGGTTTCTCTCCGTTGAGAAGCAAAGAGCTTGACCGAAGTGGACTGTGTCTGCGTGTCCAGCAGGTCGGATATTTCACCAGCTCCTTGTCAACTTCGTGTCTGTAGCTAGCTACTTCAAATGGCTTTAGTAACCGCGTTAAGAAGACTGGCTCACGTCAGGTTACGAGAATATTCCTGGAGGACGGCGGCAGTAACTTCGAGTGCTGGTGCCTGGCTGACTGGCCAGAGGAGTTTTACCACCGGCACACAGTCTCTGAGGTAGGTACATTAACTGAGAGAGTAACTTAGTGTTCAAATACAAGACAACGTTGGAACGCAACCGTGCATACTGTTCATCTCTGTGTTGCATGCACAGAGGCGTACTCCAAACTCCATGCAGAAAACGGGTAGTGAGACATGTGACCTTGCTCATCAGCACACGCCTGGCAGGATATCAGGTAGAACATTAGCTAAATGAAGACGTTTCTCTAAAGTCAATTATTCTTGGCTTTGCTAGGCTCAGACACGTGTGTAGGAAACACTATGCAATGCATAGCGTACTTTCTTTACATTTAATCTTTTAAATTTGCGTTGTTTGTTCCCACAGCTGTCACATTAGTCAATGGGGTTTTATTTAGAGTAAAAACAAACACATGTACAATGGTAGGTTGAAACAAATTGATCAGATCTGGGTTTTTATTAAAATCTGAAATTGTGTGATTTCAATGTGTGAAAACTGGTGTGTTTGTCACATAACAACAAGAGTGGCGGTAGTGTAATCATCATCTTAAAGCTGATTGAACCTTGGATGAGGCTAAAGTGATCCATCCTTCTGTTCAGGTACAAGGCTTTGACCAAGGCTAGGCTTCCCAGGGCCAAACAACTTGTTGAATTGCATAATGCCGGGCTGGGCTTAAACTGGTACACTGTCCCTGTGAGCTCAAATAAGGGGTGCATGGCTGACCCTGACCCTCCCAAGATTAACATGTTAAAAAAAATCCATTTCATGCAGGTGTTTCCAAGTCCATGCATGTTAAAAGTCATGTGGTGCAGGTAGTGGGGCAGCTAAGTTAAAAAATATTCATAACAATTTATTTTTCGATAAAGCAACACATTTAGCACAGATGAAGGTTTATATTTTATGAAAAGATATAGATAAATCGGCCATTTTTCAAAATAAAATAAATATGACAATGCTGCAGAAAAACTGAATGCATGACTCTTCATGATTGCCAAGGTGTGTTCAAGCTGATTTAGAAGATCACAGACAAGCCAAAGTTCTGTACCTTTCTTTAAGACTGTGCACACCAGAAACTGCTCGCACAAAAACATATGAATCAACAGTACAAATGAATATTGTCTGCAGGCCGAGAAGTGCAGCACGTGAAACGTGGAGTAACATCCTACTGTCAGCCTCCTCATGGCTGCATGGAGGACAAATCCTGGAGCGGTGGCTTACATTTCAAATACATTACCATGCTTGGTAAGAAATGAGTACCTACCTTTGGTAACAAGTGTAAATAATCAATCAAATGTATGCAACAGAACTTGATATTTTACATGTAAACAGAATCTGCTTTGTTAACATACGTTTATGTGCCAAAAATGAGATGAAGAGACCAATTGGAGTGAATAGAGAGAAAACATAACCAACCGTAATCTGCTCACTGGAGCAATTGATGACGATTTTCACCTTTTAGACGGGCATACCATGACAACCCAGAGTTCTACCAAAGTTCAGTATAGCTTTAACTGTGACTAAGGGTTACCGATGACGCTGGACTTTATCCAGCGATATCTCTGTCCATTGTACTGCTAATCAACGTTCTATAGATGCATGTTATGCATTCCAGCATGAAAGCAAGTGGGTTAAGTTGGACCCTGAAGTGACCAGGCTCCTCCTTTTAGAAAGCACCCCTAAAAAATAAAGAGGGAAAAACTGTAGTCTGACATCTGATCTAATCAGCTTGAACACACCTTGGCAATCGTCAAGAGTCATGATATCGGTTTTCTGCAATATTCCGGCATATTTGGCAGCCCCGATATATCTTTTCATAACATGCACATCTGTGCCAAATGTGTTGCTTTTATCACAAAATAAACATTTGTTATGCTATGCTTTCTTTCACTTTCACTAAGACTGAGGCTAAAGTGATCCATCCTTCTGTTCAGGTACAAGGCTTTGACCAAGGTCAGTCTTCCCAGGGCCAAACAACTTGTTGAATTTCACAATGCCGGGCTGGCCTTAAACTGCCTGACACTGTCCCTGTGAGCTCACGTCAGGCGTGCATGGCTGACCCTAACCCTACCGTACCTATCATGTTCGAAAATCCACTTGGGCGATCAAAGTTTAATGCAGGCTTTTCCAGGTCTATGCATGTTTTGGTCTTAAAAGATCATGTAGTGCAGGAAAGTGTATGGAATTTGATAATTGGCTCTTTTTTTTTTTTTTTAAGCAGATTACACAGGGTTCCCGCTGGTCCTGAGATTTCCAGGTGGTCATTGAGTTTAATATTCATGGCCAAGGAAATCAGAGGTTGACTAGGAGTGCCAGGGAATTTCATGAATTAGTTTTTTCCAACTGCTTACACACGTTTTCAAAACTGTCTCCTTTTTTCAAAACTCTACACACAATTCCCAAAACTGCACACACAAAATGCAAAATGCCTCACATCTCCTTCAAAATGAAGCACTGCATTCAAAATGCCATAAACACATCTCAAAATGAAGCATTTGCATCAAATGGCAAACACTTTTTTCAAAATAGTAAATCTTTGGATATACCATGTACACACTGTTGTTCTAAATCTAAAGCTCTTTTGTCTTTCATAGGCTTATATCTACATTTACAATGTTCTAGAGAGAAAGTAATCTGCTGAGAGTGGTTGAAAAGTGCACTGTAAACAACAATGTAATGTTACAGTAAAACAGAAAATATTTATTGGACAAAACATCACGTTTGTAAGAGTAGCACAGTGTTGTATACAGTAGCATGAAACAAGAAAACAAAAGTACAAACATATGTAACCTGTGTGTGTGTGTGTGTGTGTGTGTGTGTGTGTGTGTGTGTGTGTCTTTGATAATAGTTTTCTTTAGTCTACAGTTTTTTCAAGAGTGCGGCTCACTAGCCCCATACGTATCGGCTATACCTTATATCAGAACAATTTAGGAAACGTGTGTTTGAAACTCTTTTCACGGTTATAACAACAGTTATTGAGCCAAATCCCCTTGTCACTCTCTTTGGAGTTCCCCAGGAGGAATTGCATCTATCGCAGTGTTTCCCACAGATTAGAAGCCAATTTGTTTGTCTATTTGAGATACTTATTTTCATACAATCAAGTATCAAAAACTGAGGAGGACACGCTGTTGGATGCTGTCCTCCTCTCCTACTCTTTTTTTCAATGCCTAACAAATCTATCTGTTTGTCTCCCTGACTCTGTCTTTATGATTGAGCCGCACTGGTTGAAACCTGAAAATATTGTAAACAAATTAATTACAATAACTAATTAACTGGTCGGACTGTTCAGCTCAGTTTCAGACTGATACCTCCGGTTGAGGCTGGTCCTCATCCTCAACACGTGCCTTTTTCAGTGGAAGAGTAAAAAAATGACATAACATTATTTATAATACGTTTATTTGATTCACAGCTGCTACATATAGTGTTTTGACCTCGACAACCCAACTGCATTACACCGCAAACTTGCGACTAGTTAATTTTCTAAAGCAGGCGCAATCGCTTGTTTGCTGAAAGTTGGGTCGGGACTAACCCTTTTTGTTTCGACCCTCCACAGTAGTTTATGAGTAGTGCAGTAGGTTCTTCTGTATTCACTCCTTTTTTAAGGATGTCTGGTCCCTGAGATGTGATTGTATTTAATTATTTATTTATTTTGCACAATGTGTGGATGTGTGGCTGTGTTACTCCTGACCTGGGGCTGGGAGGGTGGACTGTTTATGAAAATGATTGGAAAAGAAAACCCAACTGGTTGGAAAGAACGTTCTCTTCAGCTAAATAGTGACTAAGACCAGTGCAAACTAAGCAGATGAAGAATGTTTATCCTCAACCTTCATGACGCTGAATAGAAACATTTATGGACAAATGTCTAATCCAACACTGTTAAAAAATATCATACTTTTGGGGCACCTGAGTAGCTCACCTGCGCCCCATGTACAGAGGCTTAGTCCTTGCCGCAGCGGCCGTGGGTTTGATTCTGACTTGCAGCCCTTTGCTGCATGTCATTCCCCCTCTTTCTCCCCCTATTCCTGTCTTCAGCTGTTCTGTCAAGTTCAAGTTCAATACTTTATTTCCATGTCAACATAGTTGATTGGAATTTCTCTTGGTGCCAATCAGGTTAAAAAAAAAGGCAAAACATACACAGGAACATAGTAGTACATAAAAGACAATCACATAGACAATCATACAAACCAGTAAAAAGCTGTAAAGACCTTGTGCTATTGCAACTTCCCATAAAGACTCTTGTGCAGTCTCTAAAGTGCATTTGAATAAGGTGCATTAAGTACAGGTTTACTCTACAAGGTGCCTGAGCATTAAGGAGCCTAATAGTGGCGGGGTAAGTACGGTTACAAAAGCGGGATGTTTTGCCTCTGAGACTTTGAACTCTCTTTCCAGAGGGCAGTAGTTGGAAGTAGTCGTCTAGCACTTTCTGTGCTTTATGGCTGGTCCGCGTGGCGTAGATAGAGGCTACAGATGGGATGGCACGTCCTATCATTTTGGATGCGGTGTGCACCACCACCTCCAATTGCATCCTCTCTGAAGAGGAATCTAATAAATGCCCCAAAAATAATCTATTTTTCTATTTATAATCTATAAAAAAAAATACAATCTGTGAGTCATTGTCTTAATGTTTATATAGCAACAGCTGAACAAAGGTTTGAAGAATTCATTTTCATTCATGTGTAATTATATCTGCAGTCAAATTGTGGAATTGCATAGTCTAATAATGCAACGTTTTTAAAATTATATTTTAATACAGCTATTTAGTCAAACAAGAGACCTAATTTAAGTAATTCCATCATTATTCATAATATATTTGTTAAAGACAAATGACACACATGATGAAATTATGCCTGCTTATGTGATATAAAATAGCTTTTCTTGATGCATAAAGTGTTAACCTTCAATGCATCTGTGGTTTACTGATGTGTTGGAAGGCATCATTGATTTTTAACTGGTCACTGTTGTCTAATTTAGAAATTGGTCTGACAATGTGACAATTGTTATGTGATCCCACTGGGATAACCTCATAACCTTGGCCTTATATATTCACAGCAGGAGAACCCCTAATAAAAATATGATATACTATAGAAAGAGCATCGTACTCCTTCTCCACATTTTCGTCTTAGAGGTTTTCTAGTAGAGCTTCTTCACCCTATATAGACAGAACTACTTGTTTTCTTTTTATAAATAGTTACCATAGTGATCCTTATTACTTGGCTTATTATTTTCTCAATTGATCAGTAAATCGTTTGGTCTATAAAATTGTGTGTAACTATTGGAGGGTTACAAAATATACAACATACAAAGCTGGAGTAAACTGTACTTATATAAATCAACAGGCCGTAGATAGGATTTTATATAGTTGACACTGTTCTGGGTTTCCCACACTGAGGTTTTGAAGCACTTTGGCATCTTTTGGTCTGAGTGCAGTGATGAGCTCTGACCACTAGAGGACAGTGACGGGTGGTGGAAACTGTCAGGGCTGTAGGGAGCCTGGCAGGTGAAAATGAGTCTTTTAAGAGTCTGAGTTAGAAATGGTTGACTGACAACTGTGTGTGTTTCGTCAGGTCAGACAACAAGGTGACGGTCCACTTCATCAACCGAGACGGGGAGAAGGTCACAGCGAAGGGGTCGCCGGGAGACTCACTGCTGGATATTGTCATTAATGAAGACCTTGACTTTGATGGCTTTGGTACACACACATACACACACACACACTCACTCACACTCACACACACACACTTCGGTGTAGGATAGACTGAGATTTCCGGCTGTGAAAGTCCACCCTACGATGAAATATTATGTTATTACACCTCTCAACCAATTCACAACCCAAAACCAGATTACAGTTGGATAGATATGTCTATTGCATTGAGTGATGTTCCCTCCGTGTCTGTATTGCAGGATATTTAACCTTATTCTTCTCACCTGAAAGGACATACAATGTAGCAGGCATTCAAATTTATTTAAATATGATTCACCTCAGGCCTCGCTCTTTCAGGCTCAGGAGTTGAGACATTGAGGCCTCTGTGACCTCCAGACATAATGTGTGTGTGTATGTGGGTGTGTGTGTGTGTGTGTGCGCGCGCGTGCGTGTGCGCGCTTGTGTGTGTGCTTGTTTGTTTTCAGGGGCATGTGAGGGAACCTTGGCGTGCTCCACATGCCATCTGATCTTTGACGAGGACGTCTACAAAACTCTGGGGCCGGTCACAGACGAGGAGATGGACATGCTAGATTTAGCCTACGGCTTGACTGACACGTAATGAGGACACAAACACTTTTTGCCTTGAACACACAGCAGGCCTGTGTAAACACACGGCCAAACCTGTCCATCCAGTAGTGAGATTCCATCGACCACAGCTACTTTTAATTGGATTTTTTTTTATTCGTCAGTGGCAGCATCTTTACATAGACAATACTTGTTAAGTGGATAAATTCTTTTTTTTTCCTATAAAAATGTGCTGATAAAAAAAAAAAAGAAGATTGAAAATATCTGTCTTATCCTTTTTAAGACAGGTGTGTTACACCCTGCATGATGCTGATGAGATGTTTCTGTTGAGGTAAAGTGATTAGTACGAGTTAATCTTATACCAGAATCAACTTAACTCTGCAAGTGGGCCGTACTGTTCAACGAGCTGTAAACCCAACAGTGACATATTATCAGTTACACCTTATAATATAGGAAAAACAACTTGTGCTTCAACTTTACAAAATGCACTCATCGTATTTTGGCTTCATTTCAATTTTAAATAACTAACAATAAAAACATCTGTATATAGTGTAAATAAATGAAATGGCTGTTGCTGAAAACATGGCGACCCGAAAGCTAAAGACTTAACACTCCTTATTTTTTTTTCTCCCCACAGATCTCGCCTGGGTTGCCAGATCTGTCTGACGAAGTCTCTGGAGGGCTTGGTGGCCAGGGTTCCGGAGAGTGTAGCGGACATCCGACAGAGCAAAGACGGATCCTCTTAACCCCGCGGCGGGGCAACGTGGAGTAGACATTGTGGTTGTGCCCGGTCAGGACTGAGGGAATGTGCACAGGGACGATGGTGGGTGTTAATCTGTCAGTGTCACTGCTGGACTGCCACAGCATTATTTCCTCCCTTTTTTTCCTTTTTTTTTTTTTTTTAAATGAAAATACTTCCAAGTCAGAAAACAAGAGCCAGCTTTTAATAGCCAGAATGTAAAAATACAGGATTTGGACTCGCAAATCCTTTTTTTTTTTTTTTTTTAAGAAAGTAAAACTACATAGGCAAGAGTTTTAGAGTTAAACCTGTAAACTCTGTAACCATTAGAGAACCTTGCCGTCCTGGTGAAAGGAATCATGACAAAATATTATGACATAAACTCTAAGCTAAGACAAACCTATATCATATCCTTATAAACTCTTCATGTTAATCCTGATTTAAGGTTTGCCAATTTTAATCACTTAAAAATCTTTTATTAGTTACTATGACTGAACATCACTTTGCAGACTGCAACATGTGCTATATACACCTCTAGTTTGTGGCTGTGCCTTCGATTATCTAAGGAAGTATCTTTTGCTTTTCTTGTTAGTATGGCTGAATTTACAAGATTGTCTCTTTGTGTGTAAAAGCAGTCATTATCACTGAATAAGGAAAAGGTACACCGCTAAAAGAGTACACAGCTGACTGCAGCCTGTGAAGGAAATGTTTGTGAACCAATGCAACTAACAGTTCTTGACGCCTCAGATTGTGCTGATGTCCCCCAATATTTTATTCAACATATGTATACCCCTACTATTGTTGGTTTGATCAGATCCTTTATGTAAACGTATAATTCTGTCATGTGATTGTACATAGCTAGAACACACACATATATCATATATGTATGGAGTTAAAAATAATGTAATAAAAAAATCACCTTTCTAATGGCGTGTTGAACTGTCAGTTTTTTCATGTTCTATATATTCAGTTTGAAAATAATATCTTGTTTCTAGCACAGCATGTCCTTCTTTCCCCCTGCCGATAACCAAACTGTAAACCAATAATTACATCAAACGTTAATCAAGTCATTTTATTTGCAAATGCAGGTTTTATTTTAGGCATGTTAACACAGCGTATGAATACATGTACGTATATAGAAAGGAGGCATAGACAATATAATAAAGCAACAGTCTTGTGGCCTATTTAAACAACATTTTGAGCTGCATAAAATATAAAGCTTGAAAAACATCCTTGAGGGGTCATATTTACATAATAGAAACATTGCGACAGGACACATTTGATTAATGCAAATCAATACAGGCATGTGTGAAAACCACATTGTTGGCAACAAATAGAAAATCAAGGATCATACCTACAAATTGTTCTACTGCATGTATGTACTGCTGTATGTGCTGGAACACGTCATTTCATATGTCACAAGTGCTAATGCTGAGAAGCGTTTGAAATGTATATAGTGTTTAAAAAAAAAAAGACTTGTAGAACAGTGTATGCCATTAATGACCAAATATTTAAAGAGCAAAGACTCACTGCAGACAGAAAAACCTAATCGGTGTCACCTAAAAAAGGAGTTGTTCAATAGTAAGAGGCAGTTCAGATTTTCCACTAAAATCACATGACCTTAATCTACAAGTCTTGTGTAAATTTGGAACATATTTGTTAAAGTTAAGATACCAACAGTAACATGAAGTGATGCTTCTGAATCTAAACTATAATCATGATTGTATTAGCCGTTATATAAGCTATAGCGGTACACTGATTTGGTGTAAAAAGTAAAAAAAAAAAATCTTATTATATCCCATAATGTCTCCTATTAATTATGTTTAAATGCAACTATTGTGCTTAAACTTTTAATTTTAAATCAAATCATTTTAAATAAGTACTGATGCAGGAAATCAGTGATGCTCACATAATGTTAAAAGTTGTGTAGGCCGGCTCTTTAAAGGGTCTGCTTTTAACAAAACTCAGGTTTACTTTATAATAAACTCAGTATAGTCATTAACCATTCATTAATGGTACCTAACAGATTGAAATGTCCAAACATAATACAGCAGAAAATCCAATGATGAATCATAAGTGAGAGATTTTACTTGTTCATGGTAAAAGAAGGCAACCCCAGGTAGTTTAAATTGGCAGGTTTTAACTTTGGCCTGATATAGTTCAAAATAAAAACACAAGTTACATTCTTCTAAAAAAAGCTCATGGATTGGATATAACTTAGTTTCATTATGCATTTGATACAAAAACAATCCATCAGTTTAGACTGTTCTAAACATTTTTCAATAGTATTTGTGCATCTGCATGTGTAAATCCAGCATTGAGGACATTCAAGCAAAAATGTATACATTCCCTTAATGACAGTAAGCTGTAACTAACGTTTTCAAAATTTAGTTTTTTTTTGCTTGAAAGCTAGTTTTTCTACCAAAGCAAATGAATTAAATTGTAAGTCCTGTCACAGACTTAGGCAAAATGTATTGGATGGTAGAGGTCAATGCGTTAAGAGCCTAACGAAACACTAAAAAGCAGTCATGCATTTAAGGTGCCGAGTATAATAACCATTTTGTTTTTCTTTTCTAGTGCGTGTTTAAGTTAAGTGATTTGTCTTGTTGCATTCATGTAATCCAGTTCTGCTCCAGTCCTAATCAGACATAAGATTCTTCAGCAAACAGAAGCTGGTCAAAGTCTGGTTCTGCTGCAGGATCGCTGCACCTTTTCAGCCATTCCTTGCGACTCTCCAGCAGAGCGAGCGTCACCTGCTGGCTGCTCTGGGGGTTACTGCGCGGGTGAGAGGAGAAGTAATCCCTCACTGCTTTGGTGGCAAAGGGGGACAGGCAGAACCGGACCTCTGGTGTCCCTCCCTGTGAATCCACCTCCAAGACCTTCAGTCCCGGGTCGCTGGGCAGCCTGGCCCGTGTCAGGGTGGAGGCTCGGTCCACAACCTGCCGTCCGGGCTCTGATCCCCGGCGCTTGTAGAGCCGGGCATCGCATCCCTCCTCCACGGAGTGAGACTTGTGTTTCTTGAACAGGGACAGAGACGGACCACTCTGCCTGTAGAATAAAGACGGCGAAGGCTGCTTTAGCTCGTTGGCTTCCCTTTCAGCTGCGCCGCTGTGGTTGGTGCTGTCACTTCCTGTATGGGCATGGGTGCTGTTGAGCGGGGAGTCTGAGGTATGGAGCCAGGGGGGCTTGGGAAATTCGAGACTCCCTGTAGAGCGGTGGTGGGAAGGGGGGCTGGATGAGTCCTGGTTAGGATGCCGGGGCTTGTGGGAGTCTGGGCCAGGCCTCCCCTTTACATGGCTCCCTCCTCCTCCTCCTCCTGCTGCATCTTTCGAGGCTCTGCTGATGGTTTTGGGCTTCTGTTGGCTGCAGATCGGTTTTGCTCCTCCCCTTTCGCCTGCTTTTCCTTTCACTGGGACAGGTTTCCCAAGTTGGAGCGACTTATCAGTAGGATCTCCCTGTTTGTAGAAACACAGAATGCATTGAGTTTAGATTCTCTTCACCATATATTTTTCTCAAAGGTCCACTTTGATTGATGATCTGCAGCTCAAGGCCTTTAATCAGTGCTGGTTGGGTAACTTTCGGTCAGGTTAGAACAAGTTGTCATATTGTGGGGGAAAGCATACCCCTGCATTGACTTTTTCAACATTCTATACTATGACTTTTTTTAATCACCTTTTGACATATGACTTTTTTATGACTTTTTGACATACTATACTATGACTTTTTTCGATATATGTAGTATGACTTTTCTGTTACTTTTTTCGTCATTCTATATGCTATGACTATTTTTTTATTTTTATTTTTTTTTAATTACGTTTTTCGGCATACTATACTGTGAGTTTTTTTATTTCGTTTTTGAAGGTGTGAACAACAAATAATAGAAACTTGAACTATCAGCTTGAGGAATAGCTCACTGAGATAAGCTTCTGACTCAACAACCTGAGGTTGAAGGATCAAATCCCACATTTGTGTTGACAGTTTTTCAACGTCTTTCCTCTGAAATGTGAACGATAAATACAACTTCCAACAAGTTTAGAGTATCAGATCAGATAGCTCAGTGTGATGGAACGCTGGTTGGAAGGACACAATGGTTGTGAGTTCAATACTCACAAAGAGCACACCTTATGATGAAGTTCAACATCCAAGAACGCGAGGTCCTTCACTCAGGAGGGGTTTGTGTCCTGTGTGTTGTGGAAAAGTACTTTCCAAGACCCAACTGTCTGAGTCTCCATAAAGATGCCGAGGACAGTTGGGATTAGGAAAGTACTTAACCATGACATGTGGGACATGAACCCTGGTCTCCTGTGTTGTCCTTATGACACTTAGAGAAAAAAATTCATGGTTGCAGTCAGCAAAAGGTAAGGTGCGCACAACCCCTTTGGGGTTGTGCGCACCTTTTAAGACAGTTGGGGAAACCCTGGTAGCAGTCGGAGTACTTTACTACTGTCTTGCCGGTAGGCACCACCCCTTCGGGGTGGTGCCTACCTTATGCACATCCTACCAGGGAACACTGGATGTGAACCTGAGTCTCCTGGGTGAAGGGCTGATGCTCATTCGACTCTGCCACCACCTCTGCCGCCACCTCCAACAGTTACAGTACGCAGTTAACACGAACTCTTGGGTTTAGGAAAGAAATAATTTTTCTGTGAAAGACTTGGTGTTTCTGGGTGTTAAACCTCTTAATGAAGTGGACCTCATGGGTATTGAACTCACAACCACTGTGTTCTTCCAACCAGCGTTCCATCACACTGAGCTATCTGATCTGATACACTAGACTATTGTTTTGAGTATTTGACTTTTCCCTTCCAGTTTTAGACTTTGAAAATGAACAGCACCTCAGAGAGATTGAACTCTCAACCTCCAATCTTCTTGAGAGTTTAACCTTCACCTTATCTTGCTGAGCTATATGCAAAACTTGTAAAGACTTTGGTTGGAAGTTGTATTTATCGTTCACATTTCAGAGGAAAGACGTTGAAAAACTGTCAAGACAAATGTGGGATTTGATCCTTCAACCTCAGCTTGTTGAGTCAGAAGCTTATCTCAGTGAGCTATTCCTCAAGCTGATAGTTCAAGTTTCCGTTCTATTATTTGTTGTTCACACTTTGTCCTTGTAGACTAATTGATTTCATGTGACAAATCAAATTGATTGATTAATTGGTTGATTGATTTGTTAATTGATCTGTTAATTGGTTGATAACTTAATTGATTAATTAGGAATAGCTCACAGAGATAAGTTACTGACTCAACAATCTGAGGTTGAAGGATCAAATCCCACATTTGTCTTGACAGTTTTTCAACTTCTCTCCTCTGAAATGTGAACGATAAATACAACTTCCAACCAGAGCCTTTACAAACTTTGCAAATAGCTCAGTAAGATAAGGTGAAGGTTCAAATCTCATGAAGACTGGAGGTTGAGGGTTCAATATAGCTCAGCGTGATGGAACGCTGGTTGGAAGAACACAATGGTCATGAGTTCAATACTCACAAGGTACACTATAAGGTTTAACATCCAGAAACATGAAGACTTTCACCCAGGAGACTGGGGTTTGTATTAACTGCGCTGATATTATACATGTCTCACTCTGTAGTTAAAACAGAGCGCTCAACACAAAAAAAAGAGTGTGAAAAGAGGAGCTGCAGTACAACAAATATACAGTGTTTTCTGAAAATCAAACCACATAAACCTATTCTGGTACAACCTCTAAATACAATTATGAACCTGAAAATGAGCAAGTCAAGAACTTATCAATACAGTAGTTAAGTGTGTTGGATCAGATAGCTCAGCGTGGTGGAACGCTGGTTGGAAGAACATGATGGTTGTGAGTTTAATACTTAGGAGGTGCACTTTATTATGAGGTTAAATACAATAAAGTCAAATACACTGTTCTAAGCGCACTTGTGTTGATGTTCTCGACACTAAAGGCGCCAGTGTCAGGTTCAAGACCTGCTCTCTTAGTATAAAAACAGTCATGTAACTCATAACCTCTGCTGTTCTAAAGGAAATACTATTTTAATTCTCTAATCACTTTTACTGGTGTCATTCCTGTAGATGTTTCAAAATTGAACACCTGTACAGAAAGGGTAGTTGTATTTGACAGTAGCATAACATTTGGAAATGCATCAAAACAAAATGACTGTGACTAATTAGTGAATGAAAAAAATATTTCAGTTAGAAAAGTGATAAGCAGGGCGCCTGGATAGCTCAGTTGGTAGAGCAGGCGCTTATGTATAGAGGTTTAATCCTTGACTCCGACCTGCGGCCTTTTGCTGCATGTCATTCCCCCTCTCTCTTCCCTTTCATGTCTTTAGCTGTCCTGTCAAAATAAAGGCCTAAAATGCCTTTATTTATCTTAATTTACCTTTATTAAAAAATAAATAAATATATTAGTATTTTTTACTCACCCCAGTCTTGTCCTCTTCTTCCTTCTCCAAGTTGTCTTGTTGGGTTAGTGACAGCCTCCGGCCTTTCTTCAGCCAAGAGTTTGGGTGGAGGCCCCTGCAGCTTTTTAGGGTCCCCCAGTTGAGTGCTTCTTTGGGTGGGGAGCCTTTTGGACAAGTCTCCAGGTCTGGATGTCCACCAGAGGTCAGAGTAGAGCTAATGGTTAGAGGTGTAGAGGGGACAGAAGAGGGAACAGATAAAGGGGGCGCGCTGGAGGGCAGATGTGCCTTGGCTGGCTGCAGCCCCCGTCTGGTCGCCCAGGTGTGGTCACTGCTGAGGGAGTGCAAGGAGTCCAAGGAGTCCAGGGAGGAGCGGGTTTGTGCAGGGGAGGTGGCGGTGGAGGAGAGGCTGGGGGAGCTCGCTTCCTGAGCTCCATGCAGGGTTGATGCGGGCTCACCTCCACCCCTCCTGGTCTGACCTCTGGAGTGTGTGCAAGTGAGTGTGTGGCTGCTCGGCTTCTTGGAGAGCTCTTCTTCTTCATTATCTTCATCCTCGCCAGAGAGACCATCAGTACTCCCTGAAACCCACGGCCGGAACTTGGCCACATATGCTATAGCCGGCTCTGAGCGCCGGCGCTGTGTGTGCCGACCATCCAGGGACAGTGAGTCCAGCGTGGAGGTGTCTACAGTCAATGCGTCCTGTCTCCGTCCTCTGGCTCTCCCCAGTGGGTGTAACTTCAGACACTCTGGGCTGTCAGTTTGGGTCTGGTGCAAGTCTGGGTCTGTGTCTGGGTCGTAGTCGCTGAATGTGAGGATGGAGTCCAGGCTACCTTGTAGTGGTTTGGGTCTGGTGTGCCTTCTGCTACAGAAGCCCGGTGAGCCCCCGCTGATGTTGTCCAACTCGTTCTCTAGACTGTCGTAGGATGAGTCTGTATGAGGGTACAGCCATAAGTCTAACGGTCCAGCAACAGGACCAAGAGTTGATGCAGAAGAGACAAAGCAAAAGGAAACACACACAAACAAACTGTTTGCAAAACATTGCAAATGGGATCTGTTTCCATAGCTCACGATTTACGAGGCAAACTAAATGTGCAACTTCTAGCCAGTAAATACTTGTCTTCATGAATAATTCTACTCATGAAGAATTTTCCTGTAATCTGTGGGGTTTCTTTTGACATTGATATGACTTTATAAAGAAACAAAATAAAAAACACATTTTCCAACTTCTAATCCTGCATCCTCGTGTCACTTGTGCAATTATTTCTTGTTATATGCCAAACATGTAAAACAAAGTTTTAATTCTATCCTGAACTCGGTGACGGAAAGGTATCCATTCAAATGTGATTTGGGGATGCACTTGACCATAAGCTCATGGGTCATAGTAGCTGGCAGTGATATCATGGTCACACATCTACCACCTATGTGTTTCCTCCTCATCTAACAATGCAGACTCCGTGTTTACTGTGATGGATTACTCAACTCATTAATAAAACAGTAGATATGCTTACTGCTAGCATGTGTCCAAAATGATTAAGGAACATTCTAAATGGATGCAGGAGATGTCACAAAAATAGACTAATAACATAAATGTTTAATCCCTCTCGAGTTAAAGACATTTGTGTACCTGATCCCATCTCGTCAGTGTTGAGTCTGTGTGGCTGCCCTCCAAACAGGGAGGAGGGATCCTCTCCCAGAATCTGCTGACAGTGTTCAATCATAAACTTTACCAGCTCACAAACCTGCAGAAGACAGGAGGAAGAGAGAGGTTGGTATTAAACTAGTGTAACAACAGAGATTCAATGATAACAGTGAAACAGTTGTGTTAGCATTTCTCACTGTTCATTGTCCAACTAACTGTAGTGTTGAAACTTTTCAAGGCTGCGGGGAAGCACTCTCCTATCTCCTGCTTTCAGCATTTAAAGTGCATCTTTTCGGAGCAGCTACTTGTGTTACAATGCTTAATACTTTCTGGAACAAAGTGCTTTGCAGGACATCAACCCTGAGGTTGCTTAGTTCACATCAAAGTCAAACTGTTCTAAAATATACAGACCTTCTACACTTTTTATAATGCTGATTAAACATTCCTGAGAAAAGCCTGACGTGGTTTAGGGTGTTACAATGCTCTCATTAACAGGGGAATTAACACACACACAGACATGTTGATCTAAAAATAACTTTTAGTTGGCAGTTTGTGCAGCTTAACATTTGTGTGAATAATACTTTGAACACAAACATAACAGCGCCATTCCGTTAATGAGGGCCATGTTTTGGAAGTCAATATACCAATTTTCCAAATCAGTTGAGGAAGTTGTCCTGATCTTATGCCGCAGAGGCTAAAAAGCTAAAAGGCGGGCATTTGGCCTTTTTATCGGTAAAGCGAATTGTTATGATGAATTGGAAAATTCATGAACCCAATTACTTTAGAGGCACCTGGTTAGCTCACATGGTAGAGCGTGTGCCCCATATACAGAAGCTCAGTCCTTGTCACAGCGGCCGCAGGTTCAACTCTGACCTGCGGCCCTTGGCTGCATGTCATTCCCTCTCTCTCTCTTCCCTTTCACATCTTCAGCTGTCCTATATAATAAAGGTCTAAAATGCCCAAAACATAATGGTTTTTATGCCCCGCAGACAATACTAAGAACCCTCTCTTTGTTACTGAGCTGTGGCATGGCTTAGACAGACTGACTTAATTGTGTTGCAACATTAGAACAATCCTGTGTGTCCAAGTTAAAATAGCAGGAGTAGCCAAAGTTACAGCGACCAACTCTTTCTAGGTCTGGGTCAAATTCCACAATGTATTAGTTGTTAAAGTGATATTTTTTCTTCCCCTCTTTTACCTTCTTAGTTCCTTCTCCCTCCACCTCAGGGCTACAAGGCACTCCAGGAGGCCAAAGCATGCTGGGAGCGATGCAAACTGATAAATTGAAACTTGTCATCTGGTTCTCGTGGGCGTTGCCCTCGATACCGTGCAGCATGGCCAACAGGTAGCGAAGCAGCAGGGCGTTTTCTTTGGGCAGGCGACAAATCATCCTGCAAAAGAAGACACAACCGGAGAATAGGAAGAGAATAAAATTGTCAGTCTTTAGACATGAAGAACTGCCAAATCTCCAAGCATCTGGAAACCCCTGCTGTGGTCCATTATCCACACTGAATATCCATCCATCCACCCAGTTTAATATGCAGCTCAGTTATACAGTATACAACATATGTAGTAGGGGGTCCCAGCTTCATCTCTCTTTCAGCTAAGGCGTCCTTGGGCTAAAAGGAATGCCATCAAATGATACTAAAAAAGTAGAGTAGCAGTATAGTGTGAATGTTACCTCTTTACGTCCTCCACTTGTTCTTCCTCCTCCTCCTCTTCCTCCAGGATGTCTATCCATTCTTCATGCAGTTCACAACCCAACAAGCTGCTTGGGATGCTGCGCAAGAAATCCTGAAAACATGGCCACGGCAGTCAATCACACCAGCGTTTTCTCTACGATGATGTCTGTCTGAAGACGTATCACTACTAATCCATACATATTGTTTATTACTCCTCTTTGTTCCTGTATTTCCAGGTATTGGTGTAAGACATTTATATTACTTGGGATAAGTGAGAGATGTTCACTCACATATACTGCAATTAAAATGAGACAATATCACAGCTGCAAAAAAATATAAAACATTGACATATATAAACTCGGGTGGTGATGGCGCAGTGGATATGACACATGCCTTTGGTGTGGGAGATCTGGGTTTAATTCCCATTGCGATACGTTAAGACACTTAACCCATAGTTGCTCCAGAGGCATGCGACCTCTGACATGTATAGTAATTGTAAGTCGCTTTGGATAAAAGCGTCAGCTAAATGACATATAATGTAATATAAATGAGAAAGCTTGCTGTGTAAATATGTGACATAGTTTAGGCACTTGTGCAGAGCAGCTCTCTGTTATCCCTCCAGATAATAAAAGATTATAATCCAGATTACATTAACGAGACAATCTAGGCTCTGTGTTGCGAACATCTTGTCCTGCTATCAAAGCTACATAGCATGGCACACACAGGCTGAGTAGGATGGAAGTGGATTCATTTTGTGCTTACAGATGTGGGTCAATAGGGTAACCAACACAGTGATACATACATGCTCAAAAACTGTCATGATGATGCTGTGTTGCTATGATACGTTTTCAAAGCCTCTTGGTTTCATTAAATAGTGTTTATCTGCAGCAAAGATATATATGAAGATTTTTTTTTTTTTTTTTAATTCCACCTTTTCAGGTTTAACTAAAATATACACACACACTTATACCGTCTCACCTTAAAGACTCCGGCAATGAGAAAGACGTGCTCTCTTGTCAGAGGAAGTTGAAACTCGCCACTGTCCAGAGATTCCCGTAGCTCCCTGACAGCCCGAGCCCCCGCCGGCCGACGGAAGATCCCCCGCGTCCATGAACCCTCATGGTACAGAAACACCATCATGTCCTGGTGAGGGAGGAGAGAGAAAGTGAGGGAGAGTGTTTGCAGCCATTTCTTTACCGTAACAATAGATTGAGAAACAAGGACTGAAATCCCAATTAGTCACTCCTGACGTTGTGCCCACTCACCATAACTGGCTTTGGCAGAGCGTCGTCTACACAAACGGAGCTGAGCGGCTGGTTGAACAGGCAGCCGCGGGCCCCGCCGGCGAGGGACAGTTCATTCAAGTGAGAGGAGGAGCCTCGCCAGAAGGCCCAGGTGATGAGGGAACGCCTCCTTTTAAATGGCTTCTGAGGCCACTCTGAAAAGGCAATCCCAGAATGCATAAGCAAAAACACTCGTACTATTTTTGTTACTTTTCTGAATGAATGACGACCTCACCTGGAGATACATGCAGCGCTTCAACGACTCGAGGCTTCATTATGAACTGGCACTGCTTGTACACCTGCATCTGCTCCACCTGCATGGCCCTCTGTCTGTCTCCGCCGCCACCTCCCTGAGACATCGTGTGTCTCACATGACTCATCTGGATACTGAAAGGAAACTCATGACCTGAGACAGAGGACAAGAGGCAGAATCACTCCCTGGAGGCTTGATATAGTTGCTATAAAACATAAACAGTACCATAACATCCCATTATTAGTCAGCACACGCATGCGCACGCACACGCACACGCACACGCACACACACACACACACACACACACACACACAGACACCTCGCTTCCACCCTGCAGGAGCTGCAGTGTGCTACAACACACACTCTTTTCTGGGAATGAATGGTACTAGTGTGTCTAAAAAAAAAATAACCTTTTCTGTCATGCTCCCCTTTAGAAAAGTCATGTAGCAATTTAAAGACAACGACAGGATCTGATGATATTTTGTTAAAACTGGTCTAGACCTCACTCACTGACCAATTAGAGGGTAGGGGGTGTTGTCCCTCTTGGAGATGACCCACAGCTGGAAGTCTTTTACATTTCCCTGAGCAAAACAGAGACGAAGACTTTAAAAAAAACAAGACTTTACACGGCCTCAGAGAACAAGATGCCCCAGAAACAATCAGACTGTCCTGCAGAGGAGAAACACATTTTAGGACGGCTGAGATGTGACAAAGAATATTATTCTCTTCCACTTTTCACATGCTGCGTGTTAAAATCACATGTAACTTGCACAACTGAGCTGACATTGGGCTACAGGGCTTCTGTGAAAACACCATCCTCTGTTCTCTGTGTTTGGTAAGAAAGTATTTGTGCATTCCATGTGAGGTTCCGCCATCACCGAGGATGTTCCGTGACGAGGAGTGAGTGGAGAGAAACCACAGGTGTATCCTATGAGATCTGATGGGACAGTAAGCGGAGCGGCTATCAATATTTGGAAGTTTAAAAATCTGATAATTATATGTATCGGCCGATACATTTTTTTAAACCTAAACACACAATCTTGATACGGATCCCTTAGATATTTTCTTTTTTTATTGTGACAAAAATAGGTTGGACAAACTATGTCACGATGACACTGTTTCTACTTACCCTAAACCTTATTTTCCATTCCAAGTCTATCTAGTCTATCTAACTATCTGACCTAAACAGGTGCACAGTTGTGGTTAGAATTACAGTTTTAATAAGGACAGACTTCTTATACCTGCAGCCTTTCACAAACAATTTATGTGTTTTATTAAAGATTCTATTGCTCCCTGACTTACAGTATTAAACATATTTCTAATTATGTGATGCAGCAATAGATCTGCAGTATAATCAGAATTGGAATCATCAGGCGTTTTTCTTAAAGCTGTAACTAATAATCGTGTCCTCAGAGTGACGCTGGAGGGAACAAAGATGTCCCATTTGGTAAATACAGTTCCTCCATCCTCGCTTCTCTTTCATATTCTCTTTGGGAGGAGCAAAATGGAATGCATTGCACAAATACCTGCAGGTTTACATGATCAAAACGCATCTTACAAATGCAAACAAGTTTAGCAACAGTGTCAGACAATATAAATGGGCAGCTGACTAAATAAGTACACAGTAAACATCATGAATACATTTACAGTATTGTTTGGGGGAAAAGTAGGATTCTGGTGTGCACGCACAAACAGACCAGGGCTGCTCCATTATAGAAAAAAATCTTTTGGTCAATATTGAAATTACGATTATTTAACACGATTACTCATTGACTTTTGGAAAGATGTTGCAAGTATTGAACTTAAAAACAGTGAAACAAGTCATCAATTTCCCCTTCATACTTTTCCCGCAACACAAGACAAAATAAGAGTTTACTTGCAAAACGTAATGTGCAAAATAATCGTTTTTCTCGATTACTCTGTTTTTGTGCTCATTAGGAGCCAAACTCACAATCGCGATTAAAATTTAGATTAATTGCACAGCCCTATGTTACACTTAATGAAAGCAAGAGAAACATATTTTGTTCTTCACTCACTATGATGCTGAACTGCTGCAGGGCCAGTCGGACCACCTCATTGGTTGAATCGGAGTTGCTGACCGGGAGCGTCTTGGTCTAAATGGGGCAGAAGGACATACTGACATATATGGTGCAGGATCAACAGGACATCACATACTCTGGACAAGAAGTATCACTACACATATACATGAACCACTGAAGAGGGAAAACTAGCTTTAAAATATTCATAATGTGAAGATTACAGCGATACCACAAATGTAAAAGTAGATGTGCTCAAACCTCAAAATAAACTTACAACCGCAAAAGTATTGATTCCCTTCCCGTACACTCTCAGAGGAATGGTTTTAGGTTCTTCCTTCTCTTTCTCTTCTTTAATGCGACTGGAGAGGAAGCAAAGAGGGAACACGTCAGATTTCTCTTCTCTCCACACACATTTGGACACACTTTATGATGATGCATGAAGGCAGAGTTTACCTTTTGAGGAGGGAGAGCCATCTCTCTTTCTGTTCTGCTGAGCTGAGGCAAACATAGAGAGGAACATCACACCTGATCACAGTCTGTGTGTCTAGTAAAGATCCATATTTTCTCTTTTTTTGACACCTAACCTTTCTCATCTACCTCACTTCCTTCTTCTTTTGACATTTTTTGGCGGTTGGAAAACAACTTGGTGTGCATACCGCCACCTTCCTACCTCACTTCCTTCATCACTGACTACGTTTACATGCACATAATATTCCGGTTTTTGCCCTAATTCCGAAAAAGACGACAGTCCGACTAAGCTGTTTACATGGCTAATGAAAGTGAATATTCCACTAATATTCCCGTTTACATGCAGCCGTGCAAAATACGATTTATTCAAAGTTTACCAGTGGTGGAAGACTTGTTGGACCGTGGGAACACAGCGTCCCTCTTTCATTCCTTCAACCAGCTTCTTGAAAAAGTCGGCGTAGCGATGTGTGCGCATATCCAAAAACCTGTTGATATCCAAGTCTTTGATAATGTTTAAAAGTAGCTGTGTTTCTCCTTCTTATCGGGTCTGCAGCCTTGCAAACTGTTGGCTGGTTGGTTTGTGTACAGCAACCATAGCAACGCACAGAGCTGACCATAAGCCATAAACAGGCAAGAGGATGTAAACTGAGGTAAAAACCCAGATTGAGACGCATATTCCAAATGCGCTGTATAAAACCCAAAAATACTACTGGAATATCCCACGTCTTAATCGGAAAATGCTATATTCGGAAAAAAGCCTTATTGGGAATATCAAACAGAAATATGTAGTTTACATGACTTGTATCATATTCGGAATAATAGTGGAATATTGGTGTGCATGTAAACATACTCACTGATTGGTTTCAAGCTTCCACCCTGTCACCCCTAATTACCTGATTGAAATCACCGGGTCACTCCCTATTTAAGACTGCGACTGGTATGATGAGTTCTATTTTGCACTTTAATTTCTAATAACATGTCCAAGTTATTTAACTGACAGCTTTATTCTTATTTTTTAAAGATGGACCTATATATATATACATATATCTCAACTTTTGTTAAGGTCTAATTTCTATTTGCTTTTCTTCAGATTCACCAGTCAGTGTATGTCCGTTTTGTTATCCTTATCATTTGCACCACCATTTTGAATGAAATAAACCTGTGTTAAGTGGTCTATGTGGCTCATGCATTCAGACTGATGTCCTGTGATAATAGAACTTTAATCACTGAAATTGAACCCTCTTCCTTAACAGTGTTATTTAACAGATTTGAATTTCCGGTTAACCAGGATAGATGGTGGGATATCACTCAGTGTGAAGCTAAACCGGCTCTCTATACAACTGTGTACGGCTCGCCCTGTCTGTTTGCTGCTTATTTGGCATTTAAGGTCAAGTTTACAGCATCACCAACATATACTACTGAAACAAACTCATTCTACAGCCTGTGACGTGACGCAGCGTAAACATAAACAATGAACCTGAACAAAGTTTATAGAAAGGTAATTAAGTTTAAAGTGACTATATGTAACTTTTAAATGTTTCTGAAACTGTAATTTTCCATCTGATGATCATAAATTACCTGTAACAGCAAACGAGACTAAGTAAAAAGACAGCTACTTTTATATAGTTTTTATTAACACCTCTGCCGGGTGACGGGTCACAGATTTCGGCGTAACACCGGAAAAGCCCATGTAAGTGATTTGCAGGTAAAAGGAAGGAGATGTCTTTATATAGGCCTAATTGTATTTCAATTTTATTTTAGAAGTTATCCGCTTTATTTATGGCTGATACTGGGGCAGGGCTATCACAGAAAAAAGGAAATAAACGAAGAACAACTAAAAGTGAAAGATGATGGGCAAAATCCGAGTCACACCCGGTCGGGCTTTCAACAGATGGGAGACAATTACGGGATTGTAAATGATTCAAAACCGACCCCGAATTGGCCCTCAGGTATGTGATGTCTATTTCAGTCATAAAATAACTTTAGATTGCGCGATGTGGTTGTACGCCAGTAGCCTATATTAAATTACGTCCCCCTTCCATTTAGCGCGGACATTTTATTACTTTTAGTCCGTGTTTGTGTTGGCCTGCTATTTTCTTTTCCCTTGTCCCCCTGTAGTTGTGTAAAGCGTCCTTGGGTTTCATTAAATGCACTATATGAATCTAAGTTATTATTACGTTGGTTGCTACAACAAACTCTTATTGCTTTGGCTCGTGACACAGTGACAGTGATAACATTACTCGGTTTAGCTCATGATACATCCGAAGTAGGCTAAGTTACCATAAGCAACACTTGAAATGCAACAATGCATCTGTAACGTATTCTCTTATTGTAAATGAATTATCTGTCTGACCAAAACATTCATCGCAACTTTGACAAGTAACGCTAACTCAGTAATATATACGGTGGGTAGTAATACAGCACCATAAAGAAAAGAGCTTTACGACAGCAGGTGTGTTAAAAACACTACCACTTTCGTCCAAAGGGGCCGCTAGAATCAACACAAACTGAAAGCTACATATAGCCACTATAACTGTGACTTGGAATCCCATTAAAATATCTCATCAGATTCGGTTGAGACCTTCAGAGCATTGTGGTATAAAACAAATGCAATTAAAAAGGCATTCAATTATTAAGTCTGTGTACAGATTTATAGCAACGTAAATGTGACCACATATTAACGTGTGTGTGCGTTACCTAAACATAGCGACACAGTTACAGGTGGGCCAGCCCATAACAAAGCTCCTCTCTGGGTTTGTGCTTCCCTCACACACCTCGTCCATGCAGCCTGCCGTCCACATCTCACACACACACACCTGGGCCTTCTGCTTGAAGTGATTGGCTGATCTGGGAATGCAGAAAGAGCCATGAGAACCAGTGTGACACCACACTTACCAGGTATTAACCTAATTCCCCACTGAAGAGAGACTAACAGCCAAAATGTTCCACACAAGGATAAAAAAAAAAATACCACATGCACACTTGTGCTTACTTGGCTTTGGCGATCACCAGTATGTCGCTGAACAGGAAGAGGTGTCTGTCCTGAGTCTGCATCCCGGTCTTCAACTGAGCATGTCCGTGGAGAAGAAACGACCTATCAGAGCCGGTGAGGAAGGACTTGACCAATGAGCAGGTCTCTGGGCACACAGGAACCAGGAAGCTCTCTCTGGAATACAGACACATTGAGCTAAAATCACTGACATGTTTTATTTTACACAGGAAAAATCCTGTTTTTTTTAATAGCCAGCTGGTCCAAAATACTCTATACTTAAAAAAAACAATTGGTTTTCTGAGCAATAAAATAAGTTACATCATATGTACTTTTAAATACACTAGTTTATCAACGATTTAATACCAAATCTCCATCTCAGACCACATTTCCCATAAACCTGTTTGCTTTATGTTCACTGTTCTTCTCTTTCTCCTGGGGGTTATTGTAACCTTGGGCACTGGAAGAAGGAATGCATCTGAGCAGATTTTTCACCAAACAATTGGAGTGAAGGAAAGTATAAGACGCAGTCTTCTCCACAATGAGCTTAACTGTTTATAGTATTTGTACAAATGTCTAAACCTAAATGTGTCTTTTATCATGTTAGAATACTACAGGTTGCACTTTAAAGTCTCCTCTCAGGTGAAACATAATAAAGTTGAATTTGATCTGTTTTGATGAAGTGTAAACAAGAATATTGTCTTTAAAATCTGAAGATTTGGGACACCAAGGGATGCGTGCACATCCTCTCTCACTCCAAGTTCTGTAATGTTACGCAGACTTGGTTCCATATCAGTACACTTTGATGCAACCCGTGATCCCACTTTTATGTCAAAGTACCTCTTCCAGTCAGTGTGTAATACAGTAACTTGCTTTAGAACCAGCGTGACTGACTGGTAATGCTAAGCAGGAGATGTTTTGAGGTTGACAGTTTTAGTTTATCAGAAGGCATGTTTGGTGGTGATGTCGCAGAGTAAACACAAAGCCTCAGTCAGCCCCCGTCTCTTATGATGGGCGAGTGCCTTTTTTATTAGATTATTCACTTCAGATCTCTGTCTCTCTCCCTCATCACCAAATACAAAATAGCTTCCAAATACTGAAGTAGTTTGCATGTTTACTGCATAGTGTGCCACTTTGACTTGTGTTTCAATAGAGATTCATAAGAGATCAAAGGACTCCTGCACTCTTCATTATGTCAATTGTGTAATGTATTTCTAAGTCCTGCGTGCAGTATGAGGTCAGGGAATCGGCAGCTTTCAGAAAGTCAAATCTAAAAAGGGACAGCAAAACGGAAGATTTGAATAGGGATCTTTCGAAATTGTTAATAAATGATATTCTTGGCAGCTCAAAGTCATAAACTGGTAAACCAAAAAGGAATAAAGTGAAGATTAAAAAAAAGATAAAAAATACAAAAAAAAAAAAACAATAAAGAAAACAAAGATATTGAAACAACAAAACTTGCATTCAATAGATGTGATGTTTTAGCATTAACCTCTCAGCAAAATAAAAAATAAGCATATTTCCCAAAATGTTGAACTATTCTTTTCTGCATTTGTTGTTTAATAAGCTAAAACGGTGAAAACTATTTTTTTTTTATTTGACTCACTTTTTTAGACCTTTTAATGCTCACCGGACTCACTGGATCAATTTAAACCAAATCAAAGAAAAAAAGTGGTTAAAGAAAAAAGAAAACGTATCTATCAATCATCTGAGAGAAAAAAAAAGATTATTATCTAGAGATATCATTTCCTATAGCAGTGGTATATCGTATTAGCCATGTCCACACTTGGAGTGAGAGTTATGTGATAAAACGGAGCCATACACCGTGTCAACAGTCTTTGACAGAAGGGGTTGTTGGTTGGTTGGTGGGTGTAGCTCAGTGAGGGGCCCCACCTCTGTCGGAGCTTTTTAATGAGGTTGTTTCCTTCTTCACTTTCCCAGGCGATACGTTGAAAGACAGAGCTATTAATAAATGCCTGATCCTCTGATAAGTCTGGTTACAGGAGGATTATCTATCCGAGTGGATTCAACACCTTACTCTGGGTTATGCCTGGGGCATGTGAGTGTGTGTGCGTGCACGTGTGTGAGAGTGTGGCTTCAGGATTCAGTGGCCTCTGTGTAAGTGAACTGGATGCTTCTGAGGATGTTATAACCCACCTACTCACCCTCTTGAGCGCTGCTTGGTGACACTGAACAACTAACACCTGCAGGTTACAACATGACACCTGGGATGACTTAAACTGCCCCGTTGACAGCGTGGTATAGATCCAGACTCATTTGCGTGAGTGCACACACGTGTATAAGTATTGTGTAGTGTGGTCTAGACCTACTCTATTTGTAATGTGTCCGGAGAGAACTTTAGTTATGATTGGAGACTATAAATAAAATTACATTGATCGTGGCTGAAAATGACTTGTAAACCGCAACACACATTTGCACCATTCACTTTTTAAATCTAGCCTCAGGTCTTTGAATGTATTTTACAGTACCTGGAGAGAGTTTTGGACCTGATGAGAGCCTTGGTGATGACCAGAGACGGGGCGGACTGGCGCCGACAACTCTGAGACTTCATCCGCTACAAGAGACCAACAGAGACAATACATTTATCTAACTCAAAATATTATCTCACCACTGCCTTGTTAACATTTATGTCTCCTGAAATCCCTTTATCCATGTCTTTTTTTGGTGGAAAAGATTTTTTTGATTTCTTATGACCAATATTCATACTGCAGCATTCATCAAAGGAATATATATATATATATATATATTTTGTAAAGTATTTACCTCTACATCACTTCAACATCTCTACTCATTCCAGGTTACTTTACCATAGCACTTCACTAAGTCTTCAATTTGTGTCAATTTGGATTTTACACAAAAAGAATAAAGTGAAGTTAACATCAATATTGAGCTTAAAAAAACCTGTTGTACGCTATAACCTCTTCTTGGTCTCATTTTTCCTATTAGTCTAAACATAAACCAGCTGTAAAATTATCTTAATGAAGGCATTTTTTGCTGCATCTGCTAACACAAAGACACACTGCCCTGCACAACTAAAAAGGCTCAAATCCCAAAAAGAGAGGTAGACAGAAGTGACTCCGTTATTACGTCAGGTTTACACTTTCCTCATATGTTACATAGGCATCCTAATGTTCAACACATCCATCACATCATTGGGACCGACTGTGGCCTCCAAAAGGACAGGAATAGCAGATTGAAGCAGGAGTATTTAAACACGGAGGAATGTTTAGCCAGGTAGACAACACTGTACAGTCTGTATTGCCTTCAGTACTCCGCAGCCTCTATCTGTCTCTGCTATGACACTCCTGACCTCTCTCACACTTCAACTACTCCGTAAAAGCCAGGTGGAAATGTGTGTAAAAACTGTCTGTCATACATAATTTTGTTTGTGGTGGTACAGCAAACACATATTCATAACTAGGGGTGGGACTCGCCAGAGGCCCCATGATTTGATATTGCGACATTCTGCAATAAATACCCTTATCCAACTTCAAATGATGTCTAAAAAAGATATATTTCTTTGTTTATTCACCTCACTTCAATTTTCCATGTAGTGGGCTGAAAAAGCAAATTCATTTTATTATTCTAGTACCAAAATGTTAAATTCTTAAAAAAGATGTATACGTGGCGTCCGTGTATCGATACAGTATTGCCACGGAAAATATTGTGATACTATGCTGTATTGATTCCCCCCCACCCACCCACCACCCCTAATAACAAACATACATGTTTTTTTTTTTTTCAATCCAAAATCTTAAGCAAGTCTTTAGGTTGAAATGAAATAAGACTAGACAAAAATATGGCACTTCAATGCTATATTAATCGTCTGTTCCCATTGTACTGCACCCTACCAGCTGCTGCTTGCAGCCATATTGAGATCCTATTTTTCTTTGCTGGATCCTATTATCCTTGTTTCCCCATGAGGGTCATTCAAGTTTTATTTAATCTACTTGAAGAAGGATTTGTGAATGTGCAGCAAGGTGACAAGCAGCCATTACATAAACAGTTTATTCATTGTATGTCAGATTAACACACTCTGTGACACCGTCGCCTACTAATACTTATTATGTTTAGTATGGTCAGATGGGTAGGTTATTATTTTTGTTGTTTTAAGTTTCATGACTGAAATCTTAACGAAGATTAGGTGTTTATCCTCTTTATCTTTACTATACATTTTATGGTTTAATGTAACTGTATTTTACCCCCCAGTGTTTTATGATCTGTTTTTTTCTGTTCTGTAAAGCACTTTGTATTTTTGTTGAAGGTATATTTGATTTTTGTCGGTTGGTGTTGTTGGTGTGTTGGTTATTGCCGTAGTTACACTTCGTCTTTTCAATGGGTCTTGATCAGCCAGACCACACGCCAAGGTGGTCGGATCTCAGTGAAGTGTGGACATCATGTGGGCACTATGTCATTCATTTTGCACGAAATAAAACTAAGGGAATCACCAAAGTTATTACAAATTATCCTGAGGAGTACATGGATGTCTACCAAGTTTCATGGCAATCCATCCAATAGTTTAAGATATTTCAGTCTGGACCAAAGTGGTTGACCAACCCACTGGCGTCACAGTCTCCAACTTGTCTGAAGGCGATCAAAAACTTTCAGTCCCAAAAAAAACTCCCCAGTGAGAAAAGATCATTCTCACCTCAAGGCATTTCTGACATTTCACAGTGTAATATCATTGATTTAGCAGGGTCACACAGTAGTGAAACATTCTTTAAGCTACACTCGAGCCACAACATGACAATGTTACCTTTCACTCCTAAAAAGAAACTAACATAAGGTAACATGGAAATATGGGTTTTATGCTGGGGAAAAAATCTACTGACCAACAACAGCCCAGCTCTTATACTATTGGCTGTATTACGACACAAAGCACTTAAGAGGAAATTCATTCATAGACTGTCATACTGCCAGCAGGGGCCACAGGTCAGAATCTACTGGGATTCAACTAATAGAAGTTGATACTGCAACTACCAGCATTCAAATTTTAACTAAGAATTTGTTCCCATAATGACAATAAATAAAAGAAAATGAGAACACAGACCATGTTGAAATAAAACCAGACACGACACAATGAAGTGCTCTTCCACTGAGCTTCCTGGGCTGTTTCCGAGATTTGTGTTAATTTCAGGTGGAACTGCACATCTCAAACGTTCACTGTATTTACTCATACTGTCAGGAGTTGTCATAGTCCTAGCAGGGATCAATGGCATGATGGTGATATACTGCATTTCTGTATCTGTTTGAATCAGTACATTCAAATGAGAAGCTGTGGCCGATGTGGAATCAATCATTAATGAAAACAAGGATGCAGCACAGTGCAGCAGGAAAAGTTATCTATGCATTACCAGAACGTTTTGCAGCCACTAAAGTTACTGACTGTTAATCTAAACTAACGATATCAGCAAAGTAAGAAAAGTTGCACTGAATTGAAACAGAGGGGTAATGTGTAGAGTCAGTCAATTCACATTTAATATTATTTATAGTGTCAAATCATAACAGGCAATTCCCATATTGAGCTGGTCTAGAGACCACACAGGGACCAAACAATTCTCCCAAGAGCAATTGTACTTCGTACGACGGTGGCAATGAAAAACTTCCTTTAACAGGCAGAAACCTCGAACAGAACTTGGCTCTAGGTGGGTCAAGTTAACTATAAAAGTATAACAAACCATACCCAATGGAAAGTATAACATCTTAAATAGGCACAAAGGGCAGGTGGGGTTTACAGTCGCACTGCAACTAACGATTATTTTCATTTCGATTAACCTCCTGACAATTTCATTGAATAATGGATTAGTCGTTTGGTCGATAAATGTCAGAAAATAGTGAAAATAATGTTTGTCTCCGAGTGGACTGGTAGCTGGAGAGGTGCCAGTTCACCTCCTGGGCACTGCCAAGGTGCTTTTGAGCAAGGTACTGAACCCCCCAACTGCTAGGGTCTTGGGCAACCCCCTCACCCTGACATCTCTCCATTAGGGCATGTATAGGTCCTCTGTGGGTGTGGGTGTGTGTGTGTGTGTGTTTTCAAGACTTTAATAAATGGTAATAAAGCACTAAAATGATTCCTTATTTTTTCTGCTCCTTATGTGAAACATCTGTACCGGATAATACACACTTAACGAATACTTGATGACCCAATATTTACTGTGATCCTATATAGTGATACACAAGGGTGTAACTTTGGTTTAAGAAATGGGGGGGGGCACAAAGCAAGGGATCTGGGGGCGTCCAGCAGAAAAATATTTTCGAGGGGCATGTCCCCCCTGTCCCCAGTGCAAATTACGCCCTAGGTGATACACACATTTGTGTTATAAAGCATTGTGATGAGCATAACTGTTTTATGAAGACAGTCATTAGATATTGTTATAAGCATTCATTTTGTTTATAAATTAGTAACAGATGCTTTATAAGTTTTAGTCATTGACTACATTACAATTACATTGCTAAACACTTAAAATCTCCACATCTGCTCACATCAACAGGGGTTTTTCAAAGAAATTGTTACCACATTTAACATGATTAACCAACTGATATGTTTTATGTTAGTTGAGTTGTTGGCTATTTATCACTAATAATTAATAACCAGTATAATATTGTTTATGGTTGCCTGTGTTATTTTGTACAATTTCATCCTATCTTTTTTTTTTTCCAGGGACTACTTCAGTGGTTTGCCGTCTTTAAGGAGACGGGGTATCTCTGAACTAACCTCTCACCCTCCATTCATATTGCAGTTTGAACAAAAACGCAAAAATAACAATTTCTTCATATTTTTTATAAACGGTATGATCTGGAGACAAACTCCTTTGCGTACTCAGTTTACACGTCAAACTCTTGAAACCACAACTACCCATTAACGTAAACAAGGACTGGGAACACTGATAGAAATGTTTAAAATATAGGCCTACCCGTTTGTTTTCTTGTTGTCCACCGCCTCGGCAGAGGCTGTCCTGTTGCTGCTGTGGAGACATGTTGTCCATCCAGCCTCCAGACGCCCTACGGCTCACTGTCCAACTGTCCTCAGGTGATGCAAAGGAGAGAGAAATCCCATTAATAACGTCTCGGGAAGGAAGAAACCATCCCAACACAAGCTTGTTAATACGTCACTTTTAAAACTTTAAGTCTGCGAGCACTCGGGAGACCGTGAACTGCGAGGAGGGAAAATGAGATGAGTAAAAATAAAAAAAGTTTAAAACACAGCTATCTCTCTCTCCTCACCATCAATAAAAGACTGTGCTGTAACTAAACGCGCCTCCTGTCTGGATTATCAGTTACTGTGCCACTTCTTAATGCGTCTTTACGCGCAGAAGGGAGGCGGCGCCAATACGCTGCAAAAAAATAGGTCCATCTATTTTTAACCAAATTACTCCATTCATACAGCAGACAAATCAGATTTACGCTAAAAGAAAAAATGAAAGAGGATTATTAGGTAAGACTAGTTGTTTGATAAGGGAATCAGCTTGTTAATAAAAATCTGCGGATGTCCAGCAGAGTGAACAAGTTTGATTACTGCCACCAAACTGCATTAGAAAAAAATAATTATTTCAATCAACATGATCAGTCCACAATTCACTGCGGTCTATTAGCAGAAACAAGATCATTCTGTTAGTAGATTAGATTTATACAACCCTTTTTTAGAAGCTTGTTAAACCAGGTGACAAAATGATCTCACCTCATCCAATGCAAAATTGAATACGTGTTAAATATTGACTTTAACTATATAATTTATTTATGCTAATATTTCCTCATCCCCTAAAACAAAAAAGCCAAACTTACATACCATTCATGGTTTATTGGGAAATATTTTAGCATTACATATTTAAACAAAAACACACATGCATTACATTATTATTTGTAAAGTCAATATAATCTACAATAAGTTTTTCTGGGGGAGTACAAAGGCTATTTGTTTGCTTAGATCCTTTCATTTGAAGGATTTTTAGAGGCCTAAAGAGGGAAAATGTGAAGCATTTAACAAGAAACAAGGCAAAAATATGAGCTAAGTAAGAGAAAATACACTTTGCACATGTACAAGTCCAGTTTGTGGCAAAGGCAAGGATTGCCACCGCAGTACTTTTTCTACATATTGGGCATTAGGGGCAAAAGGTTTACACATTTTGTGGCAGCCCAAACTACAAAAACAACACAAGGGTTCAAATCAATGCAGATAAACAAACTAAAGGGAATCCTGTGAACATTCTCTAAGCTAAAAGAATTTATTTAGATCCTTTATCAGATTATGGGTCTGATGCTCACTGTCAGTACAGTAGCTTCAGGCTCTCCATCAGTCTGAAGAGACATTATTAGATTCCAGTGTCTCTGGGAAACTGTCAGGAATAGTACTGACTGCAATGTAGGCCGTAAGGTTGTAATGTAGGACACATTTAAACCTTAAATAAAGTGATAATCTGTCAATTAACTCTACAAAGAGACATCATTTTTGATCTGTAAAGCAGATATTAATGCCTCAAAAGCTGTAATAAAACACTTAAAGTAAGTAATTATTCATTTAGGTCTATATACAATATTGATAAAAGTAAACCTGACCATATAGAGGGAGGAAATCTGGACAAAGAGATTTTTTAAAGGACATATTCATAAGGAAAAGAATGTTGCCCCAAAATCGATTGTCCTTCTAGAAACAGAAGTGGGCCACAAACTGGGCTAAAGCAGAACAAGGCCAGAAAGTGAAAGACACAAAGTATTCATTCCCCAAATTGGCCACAATCAGCCCCGTTAAAACTGGATCACTTTAATGATTACGTTCCCTTGTGTTGATAATGAACAGCCTTCGGCATGGCAAAGAAAAGCAGCGCACCCCTCCTCTCTGACTCCCAACCTTCCTGCTACAAACACACCACCCTTAAAGCATCAGTCTGTTTGCTTTGATTGTATCAAACAGGCAGTCCAAATGTTGGAGGCAAAGGTTATCATTCATATCTCACTGCAAACTATACACAATCATCCACTAAGAGCCCAGTGAGTTTGAAGGATGAAATGCCGATTGATTAAATAAAAACAAAAATAAGATAGTTAGTGATCAATGACCTTCACCGGAAGAAAGAAGAAACTTTATTATTTGTCACATACAATCGTACAGTACAACTATACCTCTGAGCCACAGCCATCCAACCGACATCGGCTGTTGCCCCAAATACTTTGTTTTTTTTATAACTTTTGCTTGCTAATAAATATAACACAATAAAAGTTGTTCTGGTTCTACAAATGGACCAAAAACTCTGAAAAAAAAAGATCCTGCCATGATATAACAATTATCTTTGTTCATCAATTACAGACATGACCCAATTAACAAATCAAATGTTTGAGGGTTTCATCTAATTTACTGGTACAGCATCCAATCTCTTTATCTGTTAATCTGTTTATTATTACACGTTTAATAGGGCAGGAAAAAGTGATTTACAAACATGAAATGTTTTAACAAACTCAGGAATTACATAAAATCAACAGCAAATCATTTACATCAATAACAGAACAAAAGGTCAAAATCAGAGGTATCAGAGACATGGTTTTTATAAATCTTCTTTATTTAATGTGGATACAATACAATGTTTAAAAACCTACCTGTGGAATTACATATGTTGTATAAATGTCATCCACCTTAACCACGGATTCCTCTTCTATTAATAACGATTTGTACTTATGAACAACAGAGATTAACAGCAGTGGAACACTGAACGTTGAATGCGGAATGCCAACTGCTACTATTTATGAGCTGCTAGGAAGCACAATGACCAAAATGTCTTAATTTCGTGGTGATTTATTGTATCAAAATATAACAAAACAGTACAGAGAACTGACGATTGTCCTTGACTTTTCCGGGACAGTTTGTCGGTGCTGACTCGTCTCTACTCTCTACTGAAATTATGTTCAAAGAATCATACATACAGTACATATGCTCTGACTTTGCTTAAAGTTTTGAAAGATATATCTTTTCATCCCGTATGCACTAGTGAATATTCAATATGAGATCTGCCTAAAGGTTTGTGTAAAACTGATTATGTACCTCCTGAGGTTCTTTATGGCTGCAAGTAAAAAAAACAAAAAAAAACCTAATGAGCTCCTCTCCCACTATGAACTATGCTTCATGGAAAATATGACTTACAATGTCTAACTATAGCAAGACAAGGGTGAAAAATACTGGATGAAATTGTTACTCTCAGGAAATAGACACTGACTCTAACCATTTTTCTTCATTACCTCCACCAAGAAGGTCATGTTTTCTGCTCGGTTTGTCTGTTTGATTGTCAGTCCGTAGGATTACAGAAAACCTACTGCAGCGGATCTGAATCCCGGGGCGGATACACAAATTATTTTTCACTTTCGTTAACACTAGGCTTGTTCGAGATGAGCCAGGTCTGCGCAGAATCGATCACCAGTGATCGCCGCCCAATGCAGGCCGGTTAGATTTGCGTCCGACTTGCTCTGACGTCATGCACACGTGGGCAACGATAACCTCACGAGATCAAGGTGGCCGCAGTTCTGAGACGCAGGCAGCGCAGTTGCTTTTCACCGACTGCAAGACCCAGGCGGACCCAGGGCATGCTGGGAAATGCTGGCCTCTCAGCTGATCTAACAGCTGATTGGTTCAGAATCGACTCAACATGATGATGTTTTATATAAACTTCTTACTGATTTTGAATTGGAGGGATTTTAACTGCTATTTGTCTGATTTAGAGGCTTATTCTGTACAGAACACATGCTGTGTGGCTGATAGTATGTTTAGAAGTCAGAGAGACTAAATCTGTTCAGATTACAGATCATCTACAGTGTGTTGTTAATAAAAATCAGCAACAGATCACATGTAGAGCAATTTTGAGAGCTACTCTGTCATCATTAAAACAACTGGAGACTGTGTACAAGCTGATATATGGGTCTGATAACATTTAATTAAATTGGAATCGGACCACAGTGTTTCTGTGACTTCCTGTTCAGCCTGAAGGCTGCTGGAATCCATAGGAATCGGCTGGAAACTGTCCAACTTGACAGCCGATTGTTGTCACCGCCCCCGGCTGCTGCCGCCTGCTCTCGTCCACTTTACAGGCGAGGCGCAGTTAATCTCGAACGAGCCTATTGTGAGATAGGGAATTTGTGCTGCACTCATGTGGTGTTGGAATTATCTGAAAAATGAGTTCCAGACTGGGAAAATACACACTGCATTAACATTTTGAGATAGATTATGCCTTGGCGGAGGTCTACGCTCTCCAAGTGCCCTTCTGGTTTCTTTTTGTTTTTAATACCAAGAGGCGACGTTGACGAAATCCCAGTGTAATTATCTGTACCTGTGTATTTGTCTGTTTAATTGATGACCCCATCCTAGCCCTACTGTTCTTGTTCTGCATGTCATGTTTACTTTCAAATTACAAGAAAAAAAATACATACACATTTTATATATATTAATCATTGTCTGCTGTCTGTAGGCCAAACTGCCCTTTGAGGACAATAGATTTTGTATCAACCCTAGGTATTTATTAATAGGGTCTGATGCTGCGGTACAAAATGATAACTTATTAAAAATATTGATGTCCACATCATTTAAAATACAATGGACCTGCAGAGTTGTAAACACTGTGTGTTTGTGTGTGTGTTTACCTATTCCTTCACTGGAGGCAGGACACAAACAGGACCTATAGCAGATAAGAAAGAAGACCATTTCAAACAAATATTCTGTTGAATATTGTGAGCATCAAACTAAAAGTGACATTTCATAGACTATGTTATTCAAATAGCCTCTCAAATATATATTTGTGCAAAACCGGTAATGAGCAATAACAAATAAAACCAAAACTGGCTCATCAGATGATGCAAATCATATTTTGGTAATTACAAAATATTAACGATCAAACTATGCTTCAGCAAACAACGCATTTGATTCCAAACAGTGATTTCCAGGAACCAGTGGAGCAATTCCTGTCAAAAGACCAGCTATTTCAAATGATCAAAAGATATGATTAACAAAATCCAGTGGCAATTAAACCTGGCCAATTTCTCAAAGGCTGCTCTTGTTAAGACATACAGCCTACAAGATCAACGTTTCTTGACTCAATAAGCAATAAGCTCAAGTCTAAGTCTAAAAGAGCAAATAAGATCAAGTTTTACTTGCTCTTCTATCCACAATATCTCAAATATTTGCCTTTTGGCTGGCGTGACATCCTTGAAATTACTTAAAAAATACACTGCCTCCTAACTTCCAACTGAGCAGCAATAGAAAGCACTAAATTCTTTTTGAAGTTATTCATGGTTTACCAAATAAAAGTAGTCTACATATGTGGTTATGGATGAAATCTATAAACTGCTTTTGCAGTACAAATGACTTGAGCCTTTAGATTATAATGATGTGAGTGACCCAGCTTTGGTAATGGGCACATCTCAGTCCATAGTCTGAAATTGACTCACGACACGATTTGCTTCACAGAAATACCTTATAAAAACAAATATAACTTAAACATGTTACATACATACATACACTCCGAAACATCACACAGCAGTTTTCTCTCATTTTATCATTTAGCCTTTCCGGCTGCACATCATTAGGCTTGCAGAAGTGCTTTGTGTGTGTGTGTGTGTGTGTGTGTGTGTGTGTGTGTGTGTGTGTGTGTGTGTGTGTGTGTGTGTGTGTGTGTGTGTGTGTGTGTGTGTGTGTGTGTGTGTGTGTGTGTGTGTGTGTGTGTGTGTGTGTGTGTGTGTGTGTGTGTTTTACAATGCAAAGATACAAGAGAGGAAGAAATTAAATGTAATTACCTGTTATAAAACTATTCTTTAGAATCTGACACCTGGTTAGTGTATATCACATTTCTCAGATCCAGTGAAACGAAGATCTTGTTTGGTCACGCACACAGAAACCCACGACACACACAGCAAATATATCTGGACACTCACTTAAACACTATGGAGATACCATAATGTCTTCTTATTTGTTTAACATATTTTGTGATCACCTGATTAGGAAAAGTAAAATATTGTTCATATAAAACGGTGACCACAACTTGGTGGTGGGGACATTTGTGGCATTTGATCAGCAAGTCATAAAATTGCATGTGCAATGTGTGTCAAGTGCATTATTTTCCAGATAATACACACTGATAATAAACACAAATGTTTGTGTATGCTGTCAAATACAGTTATTAGAAACAAAGAAAACCAGAAAGGGCCAATATCGGAATTGGCAAGTCAGACGTAAAAAACTGTCATTATTCAGTCAAGAAAATTGCAATCGGTGCATCTCTAATGTTAAATTTATGAAGAAAATGACAATTCTTTCAAATGACAAAGAGACAGAAGCTACTACAAATGTTTTATTTCTCTTAACCATCAAATACAGGATGCACTGAAGCTTCAGAAACATTCACTTACTGTATGATTGAACATCCAATTAGCTAAGAGTAACAGTATTTTTAATGGGAGGACCACAAACTACTACCTACTCCCAGGAAAGTCTTTTTGGGTTTACTCTACTTTTCAGTTTCAGAGATTAGCAATCTTGTTTTGACTCTAATCAATGTCCAAACTAATTCATCTTAATTTAAATTTAACACTCCCATACAGCAGCTTCATAGAGTGTATCCAAGACAATAGTAACCACCACCAACTGCAAAGTTGTCTACCCACAAAAGGCTTCTTGACATGCTTTGAAACTTGTTTGCACACTTAATATTCAGCAGACAAAAAGCACAAACCGTGTCACTTAAAAAACAGAGGGGAAACTTATGCTGGGAAAAATATTGTGTATAAATGTTGCAAATAAGTGTAGCTACAAACCATTTCTTTGTAGTTTTATCAATCACAAAATATATGCCTCTCAGTGACAACTTTCCTTACAGGAAAAATAAAACTGGCAAAAAAAACATATCAAACATTTCCCACAGGGAGGGAAGTGGGTCGATGTAACACAGAAAAAGATGATCGGCTTGGGGCAGTAACAAAGATCCATGAGAACTGTGTCTCCATGATCAGAAGTATCTTAGTATCTGCGGCGTTTGTTATTTGGCCCATCAAAGACTCCCCCTACTGGACTCCCCCTTCCGAATCCTGGGGCTGGTCCAACTTGAGGGCCTAATGGCGGCTGCTGCTGCTGCTGCTGCTGCTGCTGCTGCTGCTGCTGTGGCGGCTGCTGCTGCTGCGGCAGCTGTTGCGGCTGCTGCTTTGGGGACTCAACTTCTGGTCGCCCCCCCACTGATCCACCCTGCAGGTATCTATCGTTTTGCTGGGGTGTCATGGAGTCAGGGAAACAAAAAAGACGGAAATGGTGTTCGGGGGTCAGACACGAATACAGTGTATCCAGAAAAGCAATTTCAGAGTTCATCAGTCAGGGTTTGATCCAAGTGTCGCCATCCGAAAGTAAAAGGGAGTGAGGTGAACCAAGCAGACAAAGGGAGACAGAGGAATAAGACTATTAGTTAAGTCTACAGTTTTGAGATACATTTTCAAAGCTTAATATAGGTTTTTACAAATATAGTAATAGTTTACTTCTGCTTCAGAATAAGGCTAAAGGGAGGCCTTTGCTCAAATTCAAGAACTACTTTTTTTAGGAATTCCTTAGAAGCCAAACAATGACTTTTAATTTCTAAACAGACGGTTTGACTAATGTGCTGTTATTAGGTCATGTTCTCGTAGTATAGTCTATAAAGAAAATGGCATTCAAGTTGAAGATAGACTAATTGAGAGATAAGCTATATCTTCCTAATTCTTTCCTGATACATTACCATGGCTCCATTCTCTGACATCAATGGTGTCCCCATATTTGCAGTTCCCTCTGGGCCAACGGCTCCTCCCCTTCCACTCATGCCCATCATTTGACCCTGGTTACCACTGGGTCCCGGAGACCCCTGGTTATAGCCATCTACACGCAAAACAACGGAGCATTGGTTTGTTATTTGGTGGGTCAGTTAAATGTACCCCAACGCCACGCAAGACCTGTGGTAGCTGAACACAACTAATCTCAATGACTTCAAAGAAAAATTTAACGTTGGCTTTTGGTCGACAGCTTATATGATTTCTGTCATCTGATGAGGACTATTATTTTATTACTTTGCTACTCATTTAAAAAACACATTAACAGTACACTCAATTTATCAGTATGAAGTAAGACCTTTACAAAACCGTTCTGTAATCAACGTTAGCTTATATTATATATTATATAATATAATATAATATTATATATATATATATATATATGCTAGGGGTGCACGATTCAGAAAATGTCACGGTTCGATATCGCGGTTCAGATTCACAGTATGTAAATGTAGTTACTTTTCCCATGTGATTGCAGTAGACATACAATTAAAAAAATTACAAAATTAAAAAATATTAAATCGATTTTTGGAATTCTATGAATCGATTTTGAATCGGTAGAGCTTGAATCGCGATTCGAATGTGAATCGATTTTTTGGCACACCCCTAATATATGCCAACACAACTAAAAACCAACGTTCATTTAAAGTAGTAAACAGGTCATATATTATGTTGAAGTAGACATTACAGATAGAATAGACCGAGACAGCAGATTGTGTAATTAATAATGAGAGGTTCTTACTTTGACACCTAAACTTGAAGGCCAAGTGCCAACATCCACATCTTTTCCTAACTAAACCTTGGATTGCACATCATCTTAGTCGTCAAGCGTTCAGAGTTGTAAGGAAAAAACCTTGGACCATTTCTAAAAGCAGTCAGACCGGCACAGACATCAAAGGTTATATCCCATTCAAACAACAGAATTCTCCACTTTCATTCAGATCTTCAAATGTTAACCCTTGTGTTGTCTTCCCTTCAACCTTGATTTTGCTTTTTCCAACTTTTTTAATTTTTCTTCTACACATTTTCAGAGCTTATTTCTACGTCCCATATTTTCTGATATAAAACAAAAATTTAAAACGTGTCAATGTGACCTGAGGTCAACACAAGGGTTAAATAGTACAATCCCGACGTGTTGCAACATGACGACTGATGTAAAACTATCATTTGAACTGTAATTACAAGCAGCCTCCGACTTCGAGTCAGAGATATTGGAAATTTCTCAGACCAACGATATCTCCCACTTTGTGAAAAGCGCTACAGACATAACACACTATACAGTGTTGGATATTAACATTTTATAACATAGGAAGGAATAAGGTAAGAGTTTGGATTCCATCCACCTGTTTTTATGTGTCAATTTGCACTTACACTAAAAAACGGAAGTGGGGTGTAAATAATAAAATGTTGGAAAAAAAGTTGAAGGTTTTCATGCTTGGCTGAGGTTTAAAAAAAAAAAAAAAAAAGTTGCTGCAATGGAAACAGACTTAGCAAATAAATCATGACATGAATTAAGTATGTGGCTTAAATGTCCACTGAGGCGGCAAAAAATCACAGCAACGGAAAGATCTGTGTGGCGCAATGAGACTGTAACCTTCCATAGAAATTATTACATGACACAAACAGCAATGCCATATCTCCCTCAGGTTTTTTACATTTTAAGTAAAAACGGGATGCTACTGTTTGTGCAACAACAACAAAAATACAAATGGAACACAGCAGTTTTGTTTATATAGATGATGTGCAATCCTAGGTAATAATGTATGGGGAAGGACCACCATGAATATCTAACAATCTGTCCTACATTATAGACCAAAACCTCAGTCCCCAGCCCCTCATCCTGCACTCCGCACATCAACATTTACTTTACAATTTTCATACCCGATCAAAGTCAACAGACGTTTGTCTTTACTTGTTGTTACTTGTTATTTCCAGCTATGATTCACTTAAAAATCATAAGTGCTAAATAAATGCTGCAGCCTTTAGGTTTCTTCCTGAAAATGTACTGTAAAAACAAACTCAAAAGGCCAGAACAGTTAATAAATATCACAGTAAAATCTTTCAATTTCAATTCAGGATGAGAGCTCAGGGACCAAATATTTCTCAAACTATAAAAACCTCGCCCCAACAAAAACAACCCCGTTCAGTACACTGTATATTCTGTGAGTACAGACATAAAGTTGTCATGGGGTGTATTATGGTTTTGTTTTTCTTTTGCATTGCATCCCCTGTAAGTCCATTTTACACCAAAAAGAAGTCAAAACATACAAAGTATTACTTTAGTCATTATAAACATGTAAATACATCTTATTGAAAAGGAGCCACTGGGGATGCAAAACAAATAATAGTGATAAATGACATTAAGGCAGTAATAATTTACTCATTATCGTCACTTGATCTGGTTTTTGAATCAACCAGTCTTTACACAATCATGCCCGTACCTCCCATATTAATGGCTCCACGAGGGCCCAGCTCACCCACTCTCATTTCCTGTTCTCTCTGGAAGAAGTGAAAAGGAGCCTTCAGAACAAAACTGCTAAAGTACAATTCTTCAGTGGATAGGCTTTCTGAAAAAGTATTCATTTTCTACACAAAACTGATGATAGAAATTGCCCATGGCATTTAAAGAATTTAACAGTGATGGAAAGGGTGAACTTAAGGTTCAGCTTCAATGCTTCTTCGCCTCTATTCAAACTTTGGCAATGCAGAAACATTTTCCATCCTCCTGCTGTTCTGTAGACTTACTGGTCTCAGACAAGCTTAATGCACACTGACACTTTGCAAATTGAGGCTACTAATCAAATCAGCTGGAGCAAGCATATCTTTAAAACATAAGCCACATCAAACGGGCTTCAGGCTATTTTATTCACACGTCTTTTTTAGGAGTTTAAAGCATGTACTTTTGTCAGCCTCTAGACCCAACCCAAATTAAAAGTTGTGTAAAACAATCTGTACAACATTCGCCCATTCGCACAGGGTCCTGACACACCAAGTCAAACTAGATATTAGCGACAACTTGGGTGGGGTATCTTTTGGGGTTTTTCCGATACCGGTGCTAAATCGATACTTTTAAAACGGTGCCGGTGCCTAAACGGTGCCTGAACCGAAATATATTTCATATATTTATAATGTATATAATATAAAATATAAAAAAGGAGCACAAAACGACAGTTGGCGACATTAAAGAACGGCTTGTTTATTGCTAAGGCCATATGGTCAAAATTAAATGATTGATTAATAATGTCATAACAATAACTTATAACAATAAATTATTTCACCAGTAACGACAAAAACAAGCACCTGATGGGAAAAGGGTATTTTACAATAACTTAAAATGCACCACAAGGCTGGCGAGTTTCAAGTGAATGCACCGTCTGTGTTATTTTTCCGACAACGGCAGCTGCAGACTGTTACGTCCCGCTGTTAGAATCCTCCACAGGGAAATACAGTCACACTTTACACCACTTAACGTTAGCTGTCAGCATTTTAACCATTGTGTTTAATGCAGCTACTAGCTAACGGTAACGTAGGGTCCCGTGCAGCGATGCTTCTGAAAAAAAAGGGTCAGGCACCGAAATGAGGAACCGAAATGTTCGTTCTTATTCGGTCTCGTTACTACCGCTTACGTCAGAACCGGTGCCCTATTGGCACCGCGTTCGGTACCCAACCCTAGCGACAACAAACAAAACAACCTCATAGCAAAGACTACAGTTGACCACCAGAATGCATCTGTTAATGTATTTTAATGTACTTGTTTTACTCTTGAATACATAAATAGTAGTATTATGTCTGTTCTTGTGAAGAAGGAAAGGGTGAAGGCAAAAAAAGATAAAGATAAACAATACTAAATTAGTGACTGCTTCTGATGCAGATTCAACATGCATTAGCCCCACGTGTGCTGAGAATGGTCGACTATAGCAAATGGTGCTGGGAATAACGCAACTGCTGAATGACGCCTGTCAGCTTGGTGTTTCAGGACCCAAACACAAAACCAGAGATGCTCCATCATCTGTTCATTCATTCATTCATTCTCACAATAAACACAATTATGGATACATTTCATTCACACACAAACTGACACACAATCCTCTCTCTCCGTTTCACACATACAAAATATGCAAACGCACAAAGTGAATACAGTTCAACAATATTTCACTGACCTGTATTGAGTCTGCTTTAGGATTAACGTTTTTTAAAGAAAATGTACCAATTAAACATCTAGACAAGGCTTAATCCATATGATTGAAACCTACTGGACATCAATGACCTATGACCAATGAACTATTTTTAAGAAAAATTATAAACTCACTATAATGGGTCAGTGAATGTTATCACCACGGTATACATTTTCACCATCTTATCACAAAGAATAATGGTGGATTGAATTTTGCACAGTTACAACCTCTACCTTCTAAATGTGTATATACTCTTATGTTGAAGGTAGAAAATTTAGACATATCACAGAGATCAAATTGGTAATCCATGGACAGGTATGGAACTTTAATTTGGTGGGCCAAAACTATACATTTACAGCAATAGCAGAAATTGTCCCACACAAACATTTTTTTGGGACACTCAAAAGTTAAATTACTGTGCAAATATTGAGATGCTCGACCTTTGTATCCTTAATATACTTACCTGTTTATTGGTCAATATGTTGCAATTAAAATAAGTAGTAATGTGAATGTGCTCAAAGTGTGATAACACCCTATATCATTGTTCCACTTACATTAATGACATGGCAGCTTCAAATTTGTCTGTGGTCAGTAATGCATGAGCTGCAGCTAATGGAAGCAGTAGATTGCAGCAGATAGCATTTATATTTTGGGAGTCATCAGTCTAATAATAGTATAATGCCAGAAAGAGCAGGTTAACACTTGCTCTAACACTGTAAATAAGTTAACAGCCCATGATAAATCATGTCTATATATTTTTATTATACCGAGTGGTCTACCAATGTGTAAAATACACCTTTAAATTACATTTTATAATTGACAGGACGGCAAAGGAAGCTAATGTAGAGTTCGTAGTATCACTGTTAGGGAGGTAAAATTTGACACGTACTCTATTAATATATCAATCCACACCAACTGTATGAGACAACACACATGCCACTTCAGTTTAAAAGAAAACAATACAAATGAAACTTCTCATGTATCTTACTCAAAACTACGTGTGTTCATTGATAAGACTAATCATTAGTGTTAGATGGGGGCCGTGAAGGAGTCGGTATGAATTGGACGGGTGGTCCTAGATGAAAGTTCTGAGTGTGTGTGTGTGTGTGTGTGTGTGTGTGTGTTAGATGCATGTAAAGATGCAGACTCCAACAGGACCTCTAAACAGAGCAAAGGATTTGAAGAGAAAAGTTATCACACAGAAATCAACAACATGTCACACCGACAGACACTCATACTGACAGATAAGGCACCTGGAATTCACTCAGACTTTTTTTTTTAAATCAAATAAAATCATACAGATTACATTTTGACTTTTTCTCACTGCAAATCCACTTGTATGAATTAGCACTTGAATCCTTTTTGTTTGTTTTTTTACAAACCTGCTCATTGCTGTTAGAGCACTGTGCCAGTAAATTAATTATTATATATTCCATTAATCCTTATTAATAAATGTATTAATTACTAGGCCCTAAGAGAGATGCTAGAAATGATCTAGGGTCAGAGGCCAAACTGGTATTTGTAAATATTTTTAGTGTGACAGCAAAACATTCCACTCTCATCCACGTACACAAAGCTCCATCGTTTTTGTTTCCTTATCTGTTGGAGTGGCTGGTTCTATTCATATATCCCACCATGTTCCTGTCAAATTAACAGGTAACGCTGGCAATACAAGAGATCTATACTATCATTATTTAAGGGTAACTATGAATGTTCATCAAGGAAAATAATGAATACAGAGTCCTCAAACTTACGAGAGACAACTGCAGCTACTATAAAAGGTGCAGTCACATCACAACTCAGAAAAACACATTTATAGAAAAGAAACTGCACACAAGACTGTATAATTCTAAGCCATGAATAACCTGCTTTACCAGCATGCATAAAGGTGTTGTTCCAATCACTGATCTTTGATTATGAACTTGCATTGGTTTGTTTCTTTTATTTGTTCAGGGGGTGGAAACAAAAGCAACAACTGTAAAAGGTGGTGTGCATAAGCATACAGTTCTGAAAGATTCTGAAAAAACAGGATCATGATAAGAAGAGGCCTAATATTGATTTAGTATTCAACTTACAGATAATAGTAATATATTACTAATAAATAAATACATACATAGTAAAAGTGAAACAATATAATATCTGTGGTTAGTGGGGATCCCATGCATAGTTTGACACAATGAACTACAGTATTACAGTGATGTGTTACTATGGCAGCCTGACTACAACTATTAAAAAACCATAACGAATAATCAAGAAGATGGAAAATGTTGTCTCTATAGACGTGACTGAAAGCTGCTACAAAACTATAAGGAAATAAGAAAAACCTGCACAGCAACACAATTCAGTCGAGGTGCTGCTAAAATGTAGGAAATGCAAAACAAACAAAAATGAAGAAATGGGGTTGCTGCTAACCTAACACTGGGCTCTGGACCAAGTTAAATCATTTTCGGCAAGTGGTTCTTGTGTACTACACGTTTAAAAAAAATCCCCAAGATATGCCTCAATGAAATAGATTTATAGATTCAGACTAAAATCTGCTAGAAAAAAATAAACTCTGCAGCTACTGTAATACCAAAGACCAATAACTGAGGATGCTGCTGTATCTTACAAACGACACTGCTAAAGTATGTACACTATACAGGCTGTTGAGATCCATTTCACACTATGGTGCATAGTATATGTATATACTGTATGTATGTGCTAAATATCATAGTATATACTATGATATGTAGCATACTAAGGCAAATAGGAGGCAAGTATGCTTAATTATGTATTTCTACTTTCTTTTGATTTCTATCTAGAATTAAAAAGATCAGTGTGTGCTAAGGCGATGCGCAAAGTAGAGAGAAAGGTCATGTATGCATTTGTTGAATAATAAAGTATTAACCCAACTTTTACTCTTTGACTGGTGTGAGTCTTGATTGTTTGCGTGTGCACGATACTTTAATATGTATCAAAAGTGCAAATAGGGCTGGACAATATATCAATATTATATTGTGATATCGTGATATGAGAGTAGATATCTTCTTAGATTTTGGATATTGTAATATAAGTGTTTTCTTTTCCTGGTTTTAAAGGCTGCATTACAGTAGTACATTACAGAAGTGACGTCATTTTGTTCTAGCTGTTCTTTTAATTGCCTTTAACCACTTAGTCATTATATCCACATTCCTGATGATTATTTATCACAAAAATCATTGTGTAAAAATGTGTGACTTGTGAATTGTCAACCCTACAATATCGATATTGAGGTATTTGGTCAAAAATATCGTGATATTGGATTTGCTCCATATCGCCCAGCCCTAGGTGCAAATGTAACTGGACAGTCTTTAGTGTGTTTCTAAGTGTGTTTGACAGCATATATGTATTCCAGCTGTACTCACATTGTCCAGGTAGTTTGGTTTGAAGCCATCTGGGTGGCGTCTCAGGTCCTCCTGTTCTCTGTGTCTCATCATCTCCTCCTCTCTCCTTCTCCGCTCCTCTTCATGCCTGCAGCCAGAGAGAGTAAAGACAGAATAGTCAAATAAAATACAACCAAATCAAACAGGAGGGACTCTCAACAGCTCTCTCACTCGGTCCTAATGGTTTGCTTAAGAAAGGAAACACACCTCATCTCTATCTGCTTTCGCCTCTGCAGCTCCTGGTTGCGGAGCTCCTCCAGTCTCCTCAGCTCCTCCTGACGTCTCATTAGATCTGGAAGAAGGGAGGAAGACAACATGAGTAACACGAACTGGCAGAGGAATGGATATATAAGGAATAATAAATGCAAAAACACAAAACAAAAGGGCAACATGCATGAGGCAGTATTTCCTATAACTCAGAGATCATGATGAGCAACACGACATAAGCAACCAAATTCTAACACTTATTCAATTGAGGCGACATAACCCATTCCCTCTTTTCACCCATCATTACTCTCTAAAACAAAATGAATGAGAGAAGGTAAAGATGATTACCTTAGCTATATAATAAAAGCATAACACTGCCAGATATTATATATGTATAAAACATCCATAAAGAGTCAGCTGGCTAAATCTTACGCTTACCTACAGTTTAAATCAATCACCACAGGCAGCTACACTGCAAATAGGTATTGTTTTGATTTCCCACCTGAACAAATGTGAGATATCAAGTACACTAAAGTACATAGTACAGTAAAGCGGCCCCACAGCCCCTACCTTGTCTCATTAACATGAGCTGATGTTCATGTTTGGCCGCTTCTAGCTCAGCCTCCAGTTTCTCTTTGGCCTCTTTAATGTTCTTGTCCACCTGTTCTCTTTGCTGTTTCTCCATCTCATGAAGAGCTTTCCAGCGAGACGAATATTCAAACTCAAACGTCCCCGGCTGAGCAAAATGCGGCATCTGCTCTCGTTCCCTGGCAGAAAAAAAGATAATACAAAAATAAACAACAATTCCAGTGGATTACGGTCAGCCACCCTAGACCAAGAGACAGAATGAGCATTGTGGAGTTCAAAATGTTCAAAAACCAACAAACAGTATGAACAAACTGAAGCACATTTTAATGTAACAAAAATGTATGCATTATTTGCACTATAAGATAACTACAAATAACTTGTTGACTTACTTGTAGTACTTTGGAGTCTTCTGCAGCAGTTTTTCAGGCTGTCCATCCTCATCATCAAAGTGCTCCGAGGGCTCCACAATGGCTGGACAAGGTGTGCTGAAGAAACAGAAACAACACTGAATTAAACCTGTGATATTACAAGAAAGACGATGCAGTAGAAAGGACAAAATGCCTCATAAGTAATTAGTTTTTGTACAAGCGTAAGGTTTAACTGATTCGGGATGAGTAGGTAAAAACTAAACCTTCATTATGCAACTAAAACAGCAAACCACAAAGTCATTCAACCCCAGCCAGTTCTGTGTTCACCATGCCCACACTCCTTACGTGGTCAGCAGCAGCGCTCCCTCTTTGCAGCGCTCCAGGGCCTTACGTGCAGCTGCTTTGCTTGCAAACTCCACAATGCCTCTCCCAGTGGGACGACCACGGTCATCTGTCACAACAATAGCCCGTTCCACCGGCCCAAACTCAGAAAACGCCTGATGGTAGAGGGTGGATTTCAGATTACTTATCACTGCAAAGAAATCAGCAATTCCACAGAGCAGCAGACACAGGAAGTACAATTGACAAACATCCCAATCCTGTTGAATTTCTGAGATTTTATAGCTTTTGTCCAGTATACCTGTTCAAGCAGTTCATTTGTTACTACAGGCAACAGGTTGCGCACTGTAAGCGCAGCACCGTGTGTAGCGAAGCGGATCCTGATTGGTCGATTATTCAAAATAGTCCCATCCAGCTCAGCTTTAGCAATTTCTGCCAGCGTCCGGGTTTCCTGAAGACAGGGGGGAGGGGGGGGGGAGGATGATGACATTATGGCATTCGTTAGGGCTGCAGAATAAACTGTATTCAAATTGTTATCCTAAAGATATTTGACAGTCTAGAATTTGCACCCATGTAGGGCTGGGCGATAATTCAATATAATTTCTTTTTCACCTTTCAATAGAATCGTATCGTGATGAAATCATATATTGAGACATCGTGATACACAATTAAGTCACTTCAACTGATAATAACCAGCATATACTAACTCCAATTTTATAGAAAATCTAATGTGAAATATTTTGAGCAAATATTTAAAGATTGCAGTTTTTGTTTTTACATCACATTTTACATGTTACGGATGAATGTAAGATGAATGGTTATTATAATATGGGTGTCAAGCATATGGTGTCAAGTCGTGACTAGTAACTTGATCGATTGAAGTCAACCAGCACCTTGTGTGTTTGCTAACATAGCAGCTTAGTTAGCTTAGCCACGAAATTTCGGTCCACAAAATAAAACCAAAAACACATACTAACGTTAACGTTAGTTAGGGGAGGTTTGTTTCAGAATAAAAAAGCAACACACACAGAACTTACCAAGCGAACGAAGCCGAACCCCCGGTCTCTGTTGATGAAAACCTCGCCAATGTTCCCATACTTAGCAAACATGTTTTTGAACTCCTCCTCCGGGATATCCACCGGGAGGTTTCCGACAAAAAGACGTGAGCGCTGGGTGAACGTCTTCTCACCGGGCTTCCGAAAACTCGTAATATCCAGAGTCATTTCCTCCCGGCCTTCTTCGCTTCCTTCTCCGGATACTTCCCCTTGTTCGGCCGCGGGTGACTGCTGCTGCTGCGGCGTTGGGCTGTCTTTGTTCGCCGGTGACTGCGCCGGGGCCGGGGAGTCGGTCCCGCGTATCGCTTGTTGAGGAGAATTACAGCTTTGCATGTTTGCTTGCTGCATATTTCGGTTAGCCATGTTCGGACAAAGTTGTTTATGTAACGTTATCTTAATTAAACTAACTTTGGGGAGAAGGATTGTGGACCGCTGATGCTGTGCTGTGCACACACACCTCCTGATTTTCAAAGATGGCGGTGGTTGTGCGCGCAACGTCCTATTTTGATCCAGCCAAGGGCGTAAATACGTTCTCTAACATCCAATGGTAAATACCAACTGGAATTTTTGTGACCCCCTTCCAGCCATGGGGGGCTAGAAGAATCATCATTAACCTCCAACTAATGATGATTTATTTTTCCTTAACAATAAATGTGCCAATCTTTTTTTTTGCCAATCAGCCCAAAACCCAAAGATATACTATTACAGTGATATAGAACAGACAAAGGCAGCAAATCATCACTAGAGGTGAGAGAGTTGCTTTAAAAATTAGTGACAGGATAAATCGGTTTTAAAAGTAATTGCTGATTAATGTTGTGTCGATGCACTCATTGATTAATCAACTACAACACTGCAGATCTAAATCCTGCTATTTTAAACAGGAAAAGCCTCATAGCCTGAAAAGGGTGCCTCTCCACTAGTGTCAAGTCATTTTTTATTTATATAGCCTAAAATCACAAATTTGGCTCAAAGAACTTTACAATTTGTTAAGTGTACAACACCCTCAAACCCTAGAGCCACTTCTCCAACACACACTCTCTCACTCAGTGAGTTATTACAATTTGCACAATGGTATCCAATATATAGTCTAAATTAAAGCCCCCATGGCTGAACAAAACCAGGAGACCTGTTACAGCCCCTTAATCCCTTATATCCAACATGAGCATAGTCTACATTTTGACTGATCCTTTACACAACAGGTGTCTTTTTCTGTCCATTTTTGTCATCTGAGCAGTGTGCAAGTTTCTGAGGTGCTTGCTGAAAGCTTTTCCCATGATCGACCAGCCATCTGTCCAGATATCATGGCACATCTGTGTGCATATGCTTAAATTCCTCTGTTTGACATGGGTAGTTATCGTCCTCATTGCTCTCCTGTCAGGGATCCCATATCCAGACAGGTCAAAGGGCTGCTGCCTGTCGCTGATAAGTTGTATGAGTCTGTCCACATAGGCAGCGTAATGTTTCACTCAGGGAATGTGAATAAGCAAGCGGTTTGAAGGGTCTTGTTTTAATTTGCCTACAGGAATAATGCATGCTCATTATAGTTCTCGTTTGATCCTGAGCAATATCCCTTAAGCATTAATTTTACATATCTGAAAGACCCTGATTTTAGCCTTAATTAAGTTGATGTTTGTTAAACATGTATTGTTGCATCACTCAATGTTGTGTGTTGTAGAAGCAAACTTAAAATCTAAAAAGGTGAATTGCAGAAAAACACTCTCTGTGAGTGTTAGGCCTATAGCCTATCATATATTATGGTTGTGGTTAAAAGGCTTTATTAATTATTAAAACAATATGATTGTATTTTTAATGTGTATTATTTGCTAGTATGGGCCCCTTTACACAAGCTTTAAATAGCTTACCAGGGTGTCCCATTTCACATATGTGCATATTGTCTTATGATTGTACTTGTCTTTTAACTTTTGTGAATAAATTTAACCTGAAGGTGAGGAACCTGAAGGATAGTTAGCCTAATACTGATGCATTAACATCAATGTGTAAGAAGAATATTAAGGTTACAGCTGGTAGAGGTGGAGCTATTTCTAAGCCTAGCGTTGGATAGTTTAATCTAAAAAGATGTTTTAAACAGTGATCACATGTTTTGTGTGTAAAGTATCAATGTGCCAAGTAACATCAGATAAATGTAGTTGAATAAGAAGTACAATATTTGCCTCTGTAATGTAGTAAAGTAGAAATATAAACTATCAAAAGGGAAACAATTAAACTCAGGTATAGTACTTCAAAAAAACGGCTTTGCTACATGACACCACTGGATTATAAAGACAATGTCAGTTCACTTCTTACTGATGGAATCCATAAAAAGTGTAGAAAACGTAAGCAGCATTCCTGATCCAGCTGCATTGTTGCTGATGGGAGTAGTAATGACGTGCCAGTGACGTTGCAGCACCCTCCTCTCTCAGGTCGGAGCAGCACAGTAGTTTCTGATTTTCATCTGCGCTGCAAGTCTCCTGCGGGCTTATCGAGGAAATAAAGCCGGTGAGTTGTATTATAAAGTTCCATAGAGTGGCTATGTAAGCATATTAAGTCAGTGTTAATGCGTTAGTAAATGTCACGCTTCGGTTTAATTAAGCGCGATAATTTAAGATGAATCAAGGATATTATGTTTGGAATCCACTTATGAATTGATCGTGGGATTCAATTCTGTTTGCAGTCATATTTCTGAGAATAATTATTAGGTTTAATAATCGTCATGTATGATATATTACATTACATCATTAGTGTGAACATCAAATGCAGTTTAATTGTACTATGTAATAGCGCTCGGGTAGTCACATAAATAGACTTTATTAATTATTTAGGCTGAGTTAATGTATGTGTAGAGTAGTAGAGATTTGGAGCGCAGTTTGAGTAGGCATCTTTAATCACATGAACGCTGACACAAGAGTGCACAGAGTCCATTTAAATGTAGTCGACTCACATTTGTATATGTAGCTTACATTATATTTACACTGTGCATTGATTGTGAGGTTGTTCATTAGGACTTTGTGTCACAGACTTATTTATAATGAGTAGATGTAACTAAGTACTGTAAGACACATTTTTAAGAATCTTGTACTCGATTTCCATTTTATTCTACTTCATACTTTATCTCCCCTACAATTCAGAGGAAAATATTGTACTTTTTCCACTACATTTACTCGACAACAAGCTACTTGTTACTTTGTAGATTCAGAATTTACATAAAACACGGGCACCCTATAGAATATGATTCAACTACCCAAGAGTATAAAAATACTTTTTGTACAGTAGCCTTATCTCCAACTACATCAAAATACTGCTTACACTGTAACACTAATAGCCTATAGTATATAATCATATAACACTAAGAGGACATTTTGCTGCATAATTAGCAGTTTTGATACTTTGATACGTTTTTATAAGTTTTACTTCAGTGCATAAATTCAGGACTATCATTTGTTGCAGAGTATTTTTACATTGTAGTGTTGCTACTACAGTCTGTGTATTTGTTTGTACGTTGGGAGGCTGGACTTCACTAGCTAACACTTTAACCATAGGTCTGAATAAATCTTGGGTTAGGGTTAGTTATCATACACTGTGTACTTGGTGTTTTAGTCAACAGTGAAGTGTTAAACAGCTTAAGACAGGAGAATTCAGCAACACTCACTGTCATTTCTCTAGTGCAGTCATGTATATCTGACTTCAGTGTATAAGTGGAAAAAAACATGAGCAGTTGTATCACAGAAGTTAAGCCCCTGCCATATGTGTCTGGTCGATAGACCAGAGCTGCTGATCGGCTGAACTTCAAAGGCAACCCTGGTGGCCTAAATCTTGTATTCTTTTGACACGCATGACCAACGTGGAGCAATTCTACTTCATCAAAGGAATGAAATAGTTCACATTTGTCATTTTGTTTTACCATCTAGATCACTTTTTAGTGATCTTTGCTCTGTTGGTAGGGTCTAACCAAAGGTACCAACGTATTTTACCCTACAGTTATGTGATGCATTCAACTTTGACAGAATGAGTTTGAACAACTGCAGAGGCCTCAGGGTATTTTAACCCATTTATCTGTTTCTCTGTGTGGTCCATCAGAAAACCTGCCTTTATCAATTCCTTATATATTCCTAACACCATACATTCTAAGTTGTAAACATGTGTTTCTGCACATTTAAATGGTTTCCATTTCTAAGTGAGACAAAATGCACACAAGGGCAACTGATGTCAAATAAACGTCTTCCCCAAATATTCCCGTATACAAGCAATTAACACAAATAACACCACAGCATCCATGACAAAAAGAGTCAAGAATTGGACGAAGAGGACTTACCCAGTAATATTTACAATGTTTTGGGTCATTCATGTGTGTTTCAGTTATAAATATGATATCTCTGACAGCACTTGAAGGCAGCATAGCATTGCCTGAGGACTGAAGGTGTGAAGTAATTAGTTCACAGTTTCTCTCAATGTTACCTGAACAGTCTTTCCTTGGAAATACCTTTATCTTTTTTTCAGTTCTCTGAACTTCTGATGACTGATTCATAGCATTGGACTTGGCAGATAAGCCTATAACTTATCTCTGGTATGAAGAGGTTACAGACGGGGTCATGAGTCAAACAGCAGTTTAAATCACATTCTTGTTTTGTTTTTAACTTATTTTCTGAATAAAAGAACAAAATGTGACACTGAGATGGCTGCATCACCACCAAACCGAAACTACAGTAAAGAGCGACTTTTCAGATATTATTGCAGAAGTGTCTGCAAAATATCGTCAATGTGTCAGCCACACTCATCACTTTTACACTCACAATCTGCAGACTTTATCCCCCCGTTGTCAGGGGTGACAGAGAGATTTAAAACCTGCTCTCCTTCAGATTCTTTCAGTCCTGCGACCCAAAGGAGTTGGTCGGTGCCGATTGAACCCTGAGTGATATAAACCCTCTCCATCCCTCTCCAGTCGTAACAGGGAGCTATTGTACCTAATCCCCGCACTCCAAATTTACTACAGGCAAGACCCGGCATCTCTCAGACAGCTCAAAGTTGGAGAGCTAATCTCAAGTTTTCCTTTCAGCGTACAGAATATCATTATGGGCTATACAGTAGCACTGGTGCTCTGAGGAGCTTAATGAATGCAAGCCCATGGACTGAAATACTTCTCTGAATACCGTATCATGTATTTCACGTTTCCAGAACTCAACTTCTGTAGTGCAAGGTAGATAAAAAAAAAATGTAAATAATTTTTTTCAATACTGCAATTAATAAAAATGAATTCCAACAAGTGACACAGACATCAACTTACTTAAGCTTTCAATGAGCAAAAAAAAAAGAAGTTATTATACATGTATTTATACATTCATTCCCCTCAGGTGCTGGGTTGTTTATTTTCTCGATAAGTCGATTCATTATTTGATCTATAAAATGTCTGAAAAATGTGAAAAAATGCAAATCCCAAGTTTCCAAAGCCCAAGTTAACCTATTGAAATGTCTTGTTTTTCGGTCCAAACTGCAATATTGTATCACAAAACACTCTTCATTTTTGCTTCAAAAAATATGAATATGAATTGACTAATTGATTAATCGCTTCAGCTCTAGATACTATCAAGCTGTCTTCCTGACTATAAGGTGGTTTTCTGTGTTCATTATAGTCCAATTCATTTGCATAGCATTCAAAGTCATTTAACTATTAAATATTATGTATTGTGTAAAATTCTTCATATACAATGTTCAATGTGGTTGAACTGCTTATTTTATAATCAGAGCCTTGGATACCAGAATTTAGAGTATGCCGTGTGCAGCACATACAGTGTGGTTATTCTGTCTGCAGCAAAGACATGGATCAACGTTATTGGGGCATGTATAATGCTAAAAAAACAAGTATTTACAACCACACAGCCAGCACAACGCCTGAGGACAAAACATAAAATGGAGTCAGAGGCATCTGAACTTGCTGATCTTACACTACTGATCTCAATTCAGAGGCAAAACCAGGTCATCTGGTATTTAATTCATTGATTGACGTCTCAGTGAATCTAGGAAGAGCATTTTTTTATAGAGAGTGTTCTGCCTGGACTGTGACTGAATACTATTAGATGTCATCAATGAATATAGAATATAAAATAGCCTGTGTATGTCTAATAATCTGTTAATAATAATGAAAAGAGTTGCTGAAGCATGTACCAAAGCTAATTTTTATTACATTCCAATTGTAGATCAAGATCAGTTTTTTTTCTTGCATACAAACAAACACTGCTTTAAATCTTTATAAATCAAGGGCACTCAGGTATTGTCTCTCAGACTATGTGAATTATTTCTCATATGGTCACAAAGCATTCACATATTTGCGAACAGGAATGCCACCTCTTAAAGTGTATTTGATCTGCCGGCGTTGAAATGATACTTGATACTGTTTGAAGTAATAAGCTGTCGGATGTTCTGAATGTGGTTCAGACCTTTAGGCTATGGAGAGATGTTTACATTAGGGAGGTAGTCTTTACACAGTGCATGTTTGTCACTGACTTGTCAAATCCTTCTTTGGAGTCTGGAATTAAAAACAAATTGTTTCCTGCCGAATAAAGATGGGCAGCTTAGAGGATATTTCTTGAATCCCTCAACAAAGTCTCAGAATAAGGGATGTGGGCATTTTATTAATGGAGCAGTGAATCTGTTTGGCTAAGTAACAGATTTGGACGTAAAGAAGGTCTAGAATAGGACGATTTTTCTTTAGCAGACCTGCTGTTGTGATCTCCAGTTTAAAAGGAGTCAGAGTAAAAGATAATAAACATGCTGACTCGGTTTTACCAATAAATGACCCATTGCATGACAGAAAAAAAACCATCTGGCAAGCAAGGACTAATGGCTAAATTCCCAGAGGGCAAAAAGGTCTTGTAATTGAAACATAACTCACATTTGTGTCAGAAGTGACAGTGTTAATAATAGTTATAATAGATGTCTTTCTGTCATTTGTCTGTAGACTGGCAGGGTTCCTTTTGACATTTAAATAATAAAGCGAGCTCACAGCATGAGCAGCACACACAGCTGATCACTTTTATAGACTAATTCCTTCTATTATTAGATGTTGGCTTCGCTTTTCTCTCAAGAAGACATTTGTTTTCATATTCTCCATTCAGTGGAACTATGAAATTATGACTAATTTGTTTTTAGTTATATTTATTATTATACTGTTCCTGAGGATGTATTTAAAACCCTTTCTGTGATGTATTTCAGTTGCTCATGGTCCCTTCTCTCCCATATTTTGCCTAAAACAGAAAAGTGCATGAAGGAACTTTAGGACAATGATGGAGGCCTGGCTAACAGTGGCCTGGGTCCTGCTAATGACCAACATTGCTGATTGGCTGAAAACTGTCCAGTCACGGGACTTCACCATGACAGATATCATCCTGCTGCATCCCTCAAGTAGGAGCATAATATTACTGTGTGCATCATGTGTGTTTTGAATGTAAAACATTTGTTCAAATCTGCCTCCAACAGGACCATGAGACAAAACATTTGGGAACTGAAAGTGATAAAGATGTGTGTGTGTGTGTGTGTGTGTGTGTGTGTGTGTGTGTGTGTGTGTGTGTGTGTGTATGTGCGTGCGTGCGTGCGTGCGTGCGTGCGTGCGTGACATGGCTTTGTCCTGTGATTGAAAAGTGGCTGATCCCGAGACCTATAGCTGTCCCAGATGAAACAGTACCCAGTACAGATGTGATTCTTGCCAAAGGGAAGGCCAAACATCTCCTTGTTGGATCACTGTGTCGGAGCAGTACAGTAAACACATGATCATTCAGAGATACTGTCTGGAAAACAAATCTTTTATGTAAGAATTTGACATCTGTTACGTGGGGCATGAGAATAGTTAACAGCGTCTTGTTATTGTCCCAGAGCATGGAGACAGTCACAGCGTCACGTCAGCAATCCCATTAATAAAGAGCAAAGAAAACAATAGTGCCATTGAGCAATCACACTAATGAAACATGCCTCATGGCTATAAGCTAGTTTGTATAGTTCTTTTCCTGCCAAGGGGCCCCTGCTCGTCACACAGATTTGCAGAGCCCAGGTGTGGCAGGATTGTAAATCACAATTATAAAATCACAATTATAAAGACAGACAACTGAGAGGAGGTCCTGAGGTGGAACTTTCAGTTTGCCCACAATACTTTTCACTCATTATTAAAGGCTATTTACATTTCTTTTGCACATCTGTTAGCAAGCAAACACATACAGCAAACACATATAGTGAGCAGTTTCTAGTGAGCTTACGTTTTGTAACACACATGTAAATATACTCGTTTCAGAAGGGCTTGAAAATGTTCAATGAAGACATCACAAATATATATATTATTTAATATATATATATATATATAATATATTTAAAATCAAACCCTGAATGTCACTATCAGACATCATAAACTCTGAGTACTGAAGTGTGTGCGTCTGTTCTCCACAGCTACACCTCATCCTGGTGGCTTTAAGTGCTTCACGTGTGAAGACGCTGCAGATAACTATGAGTGTAATCGCTGGGCACCGGATGTTTACTGTCCAAAAGGTACGTTAGCGCTTTCTCATTTACTTCTATGTGTGCATAGTGGGATTACCAGAATGGAATTTTGGGACATCAAACTCTACAATTTTTCTAAAATATGAAGGAGAGTGTAATCTGAATATATGACATTTTAGAGGGGTTCGATTTTCTAAATCCAGTTCTGATACTGTCTGAGTGACATGAGGTAGTAAAATAATCCTCAAATAAAGGCGTGTCATGTCTTCCAGATGCCAGATACTGTCACACACGCCACATGATGGATAACCATGGCGACAGTGTGTCTGTGACAAAGCGCTGTGTGACCCTGAAGGACTGTCTGTTTACTGGCTGTGCTGATGTCACCGATAATGGCTATCAGGTATGTGGATTAAGATTAAGCTGCATTAACAACCTCATACTGATGTTGTGAAAAAAAAAAAAAAAAAAAATATATATATATATATATATATATATATATATATATATATATATATATATATATATTAGAATATTTAGCAATCCGGACATTTAAATCTCATCCGTCAGATGTGCTCATCCTGCTGTGAGGGGAACATCTGTAACATGTTGGCGCCAAGGAATGCGAGCAACGCCATCTTCTCCTCGACTTCTCCCCTGGTCAGCTCGAGCAGAGGGTTTCTTCCTGCAAAGCTGAGCTACATCATCATCGGCATCTTTACAGCTGGACATATTTGATAGGGAAACTGCATCTGTGAGACATAGTGCACATCAGACCCAACTTTATAAAGGACACTTTTTGTGAAACTGAAAAATTTGCTAAAAGTGAAGAACAGTAATAAATGTATTACCTAATCTCATGGTATTTCTTTTACAACCCTGGTATATTTAGCATCTGGGATTCATGTTTATTTTATAGGATGTTTGAATGAATAAAAGACTGAAAACCTGTGTCCAGGACTGTCACTACTGCACCATGTTTCCTTTAAATTAGGTTTCCTTCCTCCTCTCAGACAATTTTATAATTTGTTGAAGCTTTTTTGTTAATTTATTTACGCAAAGTTTTTTAAGTTGTATTAATGTGACTGTGTTGTTTAACAATGTCAATGTGTATTTTTTGAAGTTTTGTCAATATTAAATTGCTTGTGATTCAATTAAATTGTTTTTTGGATGCTACAGGAGTACATACAAAATGGAGACTGGTATAACTGCACTCAACTGTTTGGCAGTGGGGACCCAAGGGGTGACCTAGCCCCCCTGGAATCTGATTGGCCCCTACCAGAATCAGAAGGTGATAGGTAGTTGGCTTGTTAGGATGGATTAAATAGGGCCTACTGCATGCAGGCCCAGGGCCACCAGACTAAACATCTGTATGGAGACATTTCTTGTTGTAAAACTGGTCAAAATGTCCACAGAGAAAAAAAATTACTACAAACGATAGATCATTTGTGTGTGTGTATGTGTGTATATATATATACACAGTAGAATCTATACAGGCTAGATTGATAGTTTGACAAAGCAGAGCTGAAGCTTGTGAGTTTCAGCTCTATTTTGTCAATCAAGTCTGGTATGTCCTAAAACAATGTCCCTTTTAAGGGTATTGTGGCTCAGTGTGGTCAGTTGAGGGTCCCGTTTATGGCTGTGGCCTTTTCTGTGTGGAATCTGAATGTTCTCCCAGTGTTGACATGGGTTTTCTCCAGGTGCTCCTGTTTCCTCCTACATTCCAAAGACATGCAATCGGAAACTCTAAATCACTCACAGCTCTGCATTTGATTCTTGATGTGAACTGCAATCACATTAAAACCAAATGGTTGTCTTTTTTTTCATCATGTATTATCAAAGGTAGAATAGGAGTCAAAGAACATTTGTCAAGTTGAAGGTAAATGAGTCAGCCTGTCTGCAGTAAATCTAATCAACCACTAGATGGCAACTAAATAACTACTATCATATCTGCATACTCCAGTCACATTATGACAATACATTGTGACATACACAATCTCAATTTACAGGCATGGCAGGCAGGTGCCCAATAAACAAACTGGGTAGGACATACAACAGTCACTGGTTTTGTGGTTGCAGATTCTATAAAATCCTCATCGAGGCAAATGTCTTACTGGATACTTTGCAAAATCAAAAATGTATTTCTGTATATCAGTACATCTTGTAAAAATGTGTCTCTTAACATTTGTTTCCGGCTCAAAATCCAGACTAATCAGTTGTGCCTTGCTGCACCCAGCAGTCAAATTAAATTAAACCATTCAACCATAGTACAATTCTCCCCTGAAGAGAACAATTCGTCATTTGTTGATATCCATTTTCTACAAACATTAATTAGTTAGAGTATAGTGATAAGATATCTTTGCATTGCATAAAAAAATACATCACTTTGATAGAGAAACATTTGGGTCTATAGCCACAACACACTGGCAATTTAAAAAACAGTGATGCCCATATAATGTCAGAGAGAGAAGTACATTTTATTTATATAGCCCAATATCACATATTTGCCTGTGTTAGATACAAAAGTTTTGGATGAGGCATTTGGTAAAACTGCCTCTTGACTGGGTCTGATCTGTGTGTGCGCCAGGCAAATTAAATGCCTGGCTTCATTGTCAGAATATTTTTGTTGAGTTTATGTCTTTTTTTCTTACAGTATCTCAAAGTATTTTTAGATTGTTTTTGAATCTACAAACTATTTTATTTTGTTGTATTTCAGTATTGGTAACTTCATTATGAAAATTACATTTCAATTACAGTAATTCGGTTATCCACGTATGACGAATGGGGTTGTAAATTTGGGAAACATTTCTGTGAAGGAGCCCACACTCACAGCTACAGGTGATAGTGTCACTGCAGCCTGATTAAGTCAATTCATTTGTTCAGCAGTTCTGACTGCCTCAACTGTAGTGCTTCAACTGAAAAAATATCCATATTTCTTTAGATTATGTGCAACAGATAAGAAGAGAAAAAACAAGACTGTTAGTATGAAAAGTTATTGTCCTGATATACAGGGTTTCCATTTAAAATCTATGGTTCTAAAAAACAATATCTTTAATAAAAGCGAGGTGATGTCATCTTCAAGTGTTAACATTGTCTACCAACTTTTCAAACAGCAGATATTACATGTTGAAATGTCTTTTATTTGTAGTCAGAACCCTTGCCACTGCACTGAGTGTGTGTGTGTGTGTGTGTGTTTCTCCCTGGAGGCAGTGCAAAGTAAGCTGGGTTGGTTTCCTGTCAGTCAGGCACAGCATGGAGGTCTACATTAGAGTCTCAGTCCAGTCCTTGTTAAAGTAAGACAAACTTTGCACAACCTTTCACTGATACAACCATGTGCTAACACTACCATATACCATATATATGTTCCAAGCTTCTTCAAACCATAAATAGAGGCCTTGTTTGGATTGAGTTCTGTGGAATATTTAGAAAAGCCTATTCATCATCAGCAAGTACATTTGAAAGTCCTTGTAGTCTTGCGATAGCAGCACTGTGAGTGGGTGCATTGGTGAAAACAGTCCCCACAAACAAAGGTGTTCCTCTCAGGATGTGGCGAATAACTGTGCAGGAGCCTGACACTTCGATGTGGAATCCCAAATCTCTTAGTTCCTCCTCTGTCTGCAGTTTGGTTTGACTTGATGGAGATGCAAAGAACTGTTGGGACACATAAGGTGATGGTGATGTACTGGACAGCATTATACTGGGGTGTTTCTAATAATCTGCCCCCTCATGTATGTAAATAAGGCTGACAAAAAAATAGAAAAACTCCTAAATATACAAAGCATTCAGAAATAGGTGTGGGTATCGAGAACAGGTACTAAACTGGTACCAGTTCCGGACTAGTCAGTACTGAAAACGATACCCATCCCTATTAAGAAAGTATTCAGACCCTTCACTTATGTTGATGCCTTATGCTAAAATCGTTTAAATTAATTGTTTCCCTCATCTATCTTAGGGCTGGGCGGTATATTGACTTTTTAAGGTATATCGATATATTTTTCAAATGAGCTTTGTGATCAGACAATACCGTTTATATTGATATAGGTTTGATTTTGCGTTACAAAGCCATGCCTGTGTTTGCATCTCTCCTCTAACACTCTCCGGGCAACGCCGCCCCCACTTTCTCACAGGCTCTCCTGCAACATGGAGGAAGACACAGCATTTTGACATTTACCTACAGTTTTGATTGCCTACAGTTTTGATTGTTATTTGCACGGCTGCATATTTTATTAAAGCAAGAGAGGAAAACCTGTAAAAAGTGTTTCCGCTGGTAACGTTCTACCACCACGCCTTTAAAAAAAAAAAAAAAAGAAAAAAAAATACAGTAGTTACTGTATGTAAAGTTAACTTCAGTTCTATGAGTAAAAGCGAGTGAGACGGACCCTGGACGCGGGCGAGAGATGTGACCCATGACCGGATTATTATAGTTCATAAAAATGCCACGCAGTGACGATACAGACGTAACGCCGCTGACATGCGATTGTGCACACAACTCGTGCTGGACCAGTTCATATGAGCAGCCCTCACTCTATTAGTGGAGAATCCAGTCTGCAGTGTAGTTTATACACCACTAATAAACCAGAGAAGTGTACAGTAAGTGTTTTAAGTACAGTATGTGTTGCAGCTGTATATTTTCAAAAAGGGAAGGAAACCCTGTCTTTGCATTTTATTTTGATTAGTCTGTTTTCATAAAAGTGCTCTCACATGTGACTTACAACTGAACATTTAGCCCACTTTGTAGAAAATATCGAGATATATATCGTGTCTTGCCATTTAGCCGAAAAACACAGAGAAACGATTTTTGGTCAATATCGCCCAGCCCTAATCCATCTACACTCAATACTCCATAATAAAAAATGCCTAAAATTCCCTGGTATTCACTGTTAATACAATACATCACTACTACAAACAACATAACTTACAGGTGCTCCTGTTGTTGGGTCAATAAAGTCTGCCCAGTAGCCTGCAGTCCACAGAGCGAAGCACATTTCCTTTGCTCCACTTACAAACTGCAGTCGGGAGAAAACACAATCAGCAGCTGTTCTTAACATTATGTCATATCTCCAAACTTATAAAAATAAAATATCACAGGACTGACTTTGTGGAGCAGCTGGTCTCTGTCCTGGTCTACTGCCTCCTCCCTCTGACTGTTACTCTGTGTGACCGTCACAACTGTGATGGAGGTGGTGGGCGCTGCGGGGAACATGAGCTCAAGATCTGACACACACACACACACACACACACACACACACACACACACACACACACACACACACACACACACACACACACACACACAGTTTTGTTACTTCATGTTATAACTGTATAACACAACACTGTAAAAGATGAGTTAAAGTTAATTAACCGTCTCTTACCTTTCCTTAACAGCTCAGGGCAGGAATTTATGGAGCAGTCTGCGTCCGTCTGATTAAAGTACTGCTCAGCTTTGTGGACTCTCGTGTCTATAGTACCGAGGTTTCCCTGATGAACAAACACACAAAGAAATACACATTGACGAAGTAGCTTTGAGGCTGGAAATTTTTTTCTGACTGATAATATGAATACCTTTGTGAATTATACCTGAGATAAAAATGTGGATACATGCAGCGTACAAAGCTGTTTTGGAGATTGTTTTGAATAGTTTGTGTTATTGAAAAGTGGCTGTACTGAGCAGCATACCACTCCAGTGATTGACTTATGCAGCTGTTTCACTAGTGGCATAACATCAACCACTTTTCTCAGCTCTACTGATTGATAATGTGCTAACTGTCAATCAATTGAATAATCTATCCAAATGAAATAGCGTTAAATGGCTAAAAAAGTATTGGTAAATGTACCTTGTGTACATGTAATGTGAACACCCATGTTTATTCTTAGAGAATGTTAAGTCTTCCCAGATTTCAAAAACCCACAAATTCACAAATAAATAAATAAACAAACAGAAACATAACCTTACTGTCCTCTTTGGTAGTCACAGCCCTGCCGAAAGTAAAAAAAATAAATACTTGAAATATTGAAATACTTACTTGGAACTCATTAACAAACTGGGCCAGTATGAACTGGTGTCTCTCTATGCAGCTTGGGGCCGTCAGTACATCAGGCACCGTCCTGTGAACTGGAGTTTTCTTTTGGTCCTCCATGCCCTCAAGGTGGCAGTCAAACCCAGAGTTACCCGGTAACTGAAATCGCTGGTCCTGAGGTCCGAATGGTCCCATGTTCTCATCAGGCCACACAGTCCTGGGGCCTGGAGGGGGACGTGACAAAGAAATTTGAATGTGTGTGTTTGCTCTTTCATGTTTGTCTTTGCTTTATCTTCCCTCACTTCCATCATCTTGTCTCTCTGTACATGTTGTTTTGGAAACACAATCAACAGCCTGGAGCAAGTACAAACAGACAACAAACTAAAATCTAAGTCATAAGCTCTCTTCAGATCTAGATCAGAACCTTTTGTAAACTGTAGACTATGGTTACATTTACCAGTAACTGGTGGCTAATTCATTCATTCATCACTACTTGACTCACCTGAGTCTCTGGGTGATACAGCTATGTAAGGCTCATCTGAGCTTGCAGCAGAGAAGGTTCTGGTTCTGCAGACATGGAGAGCACCTAATGCTTGATGGCCAGTGGTCTTATATAGGACCAACCTGCCTCGACCACACAGCACCTACATACAGTAGAAACAAAGGCAAACTCAGAAAGTCACACAGCTTACTACAAGTGGGATAAAATTCCGGAAATGTTGAAGAAAAAGTGAAAAGACAGAAGACATATAATGCTTGATGCACTGAACAAATAATAAGCTAAATACCACGTCAGAAGCTGAATATTAGTTGTTGTTTTTTTTTAAATCCGAAGACATTTTGTATTCTGCGTGTAATTTGTATGAAAAATTGCCTGATTTGTACATTGGAGACAATCGCATACAGTACAGAGGTTACAAGTTATGTCACTTACACTAGTGGACATTGTGGTTGGTCTCCTGTTTTTAACTTCAACCTGTTGGATAAAAACAACAATATTTGGTACAACAGAGGACACCCCAAACTGTGTGTAGTAAGCTAGCTAACTTAGTTGTCAAACCAGTTAGTTAACATGTGCTAGCTGACATGATGTAACTTCTTGATTATGTATCATTCACGGGGGAGCAAAAGCATAAGGGGTCGAGTCTATCAAACACTTGCATCAAAAGTGGTAAACATGTAACGGATATAAATCGTCACAAAATGTGACAGGTTCAACACATGGATGTATGGTTCAACACAAACAAAACAGCTAGCTAGCTAACTAGCTAACTACCGTTACTACCGTTAGCGGTTTGTTTGCTAGCCCATATGTCAGCTGATATTCTATTTTGACACTCCCTTTTCAGACAGTATTGTATACTTCCTTACTTGATATCACCTTGCAAAAAAATTCCTGACAACGTGCACAATGCACGTGTTAATTTCCTTTATAAAAAAGGACAAATATACATCTGTTAATGGGATTACATTATGAAAAGTACATGTTGTTCTTACCTGTCAACTTGCACGTCCGCGGCCCTGCGCAATAGCAAAACAACGACGGAAAGTGACGAGGGACAAACAAACAGTTACGCAAACTCCTGCGGTTTGCATAACTGACATTTTAGCGTATGTTATGTAAGCTATGGTTGTAACGTTAAGTGATAATGGTGCTTTTAAAAATGGCTTCAACAACACCATTAACTGCCAGAAATTGCTATATTGAGACAATATTAATTTTAGTTTTATTTTCCTTAGTGCTGGACATAGATATATCAGGCCGTGTTTTCCATGACTAGCCACAAGATGGTAGCAAATTAACAGATAACACAACCACGGATTTTATTACAACAGCAGTACTGCCCCTGTCTTGCAGTGTGCCCTTAAAGTAGGATAGTTAGTGTTTATGACTTTGAATTTAGTGTTTAAAGTTTTCTTTATGTTGACTTTCATGTTATTTGTTCTCTAGCTTGCTTTAAAATGCAACATAATGCTGTTGAGATAGCTTGTAAAAAGAGTTATTAGGCTAAGACTTACTTTTGTTGATATGTATGTGTAGAGGAAACAGCAGCTAATCAATAGCAGGTATGACAGGCCAATTGCTCAGCTGCATTGATAAGGCTGATGATGTCACAGGCCTGAACTATTTGATAGAATATCTATCAACACCCAATGCTCTCAAGGTCATGTAAACAACTTCAGAGGACAGCCCCCTGTGTAAATTATAACAACCAGGGCAAAGAAAGTGCATTAATAGCACTTACACTTAAGGTTGTATAGAACTCCCTTTAATACTATTTAACTTTACCTTGGCTAATCTTTAAATATGATCTAGAATCAAAGTCTAAGTGTGTTTGTACTGGACAGTTCTCAGGTGGTAAAGTGTGACAAAAATGGTACACATGCTCAGCAAAATCCTCTCCCTTGATCAATAAAGTTAAAAACTAGAATAGAGGAATTGTCCTGGCAAGAACAGTGTTTTCTGCTGTCAGAAGTCGTGAAGGACAGCTAGTAAATTAGACTATATTGTGCTGGCGTAGACACATCTCTTTAGCTGACTTGGACAAGCTGATTGACACTTTCTCTGAACTGACAGGATATGCACTGGGAGTTTACCCTGGGACCAACATGCTTCACTCACTGGGGGCTGCTCCAGCAACGTCTTGTGTGCGTGTGTGTGTGTGTGTGTGTGTGTGTGTGTGTGTGTGTGTGTGTGTGTGTGCATCACGCAGGGGCTCCATCTATGGTGGATGCTGCGTGGCTGTTACAAATGATCCTGTGGGAGACTTGTTTACAGCCAAGCTCTGTGAGGACACACACACACACACACACACACACACACACACACACAAGCAGCTACCAAATGAATTTTTCACCTCAGGCTCTCTCAACAGTGTTGTTATTTGGATGTGAAAAGCAATGAATGAATCAAGATGAGTTGAGTCTGGTGGAAATTCAATATTCTGTGTTTCAGTGAGATAATATGCAGCTTTACTGACATTAAAGCTGCAGCTTATGATTTTTTGAATTATTGGTTAACTTGTTCATTGTGTTTGAAATGAATCCATTTGTCAGTAAAAAAAAAAAAATCAGAAAATAGTCAAACTATAAATCACAAGTTCCCAAAGCCTAAGGTATCTTCAAATAGCTTGTTTTTGTCCAACCAACAATCCACATTCAAAGATTAATTTACAAAAATTTAAATAGGCAAATGGATACAATTCACTGTGTATTTATCTGTGGCTGTGTGAAACAATAGTCCAGTATCAGTCTCTAATTGTTTCTATGAAACACTTTTCCCTGGACAGCAGAGTTCATGAGTGGAATTCCTAAGTGCAACTAAGCCTTAAGACCTCCAGACAAAGCCATGAGTCAGTCAAGGTCTTTTTATTGCTGCGTTGTCAGGCCACATCAGCTTGTCTGGGATCAGCACTTTTCTACCATTTCATCCAATGTCAAAAAAACATATTTCCATCTCACACATTTTGAGCTACCTGCCTGTGTCAGCACATTAACTGTGCTCACTCCTAAACTAATGATATAGTGACGCCATTAAAGGTCTATTTCCCATCTCCTTGGCATGTGAGGATGACAAACCTATTAGGATTGCAGAGTTACAGGTTTTGGTCATGTTTCCCACCCTCACCACCTCCACCTGACTGCTAGATTGTGCTGGATTTAAAACCAGGCAACCAGACAAAATAAGGCATTGAATCATGTATATCTTCAGGCTGCGGTCCAGTCCTCCATTTCAGCCCTTATTTAGTTCTTCGCCACAACTAGAAACTTAGACCCTATGGCACTGACATTTACATTCCTAAGTTAACAGTCTTTCCTAAAGTCTCCTGGCTGTAGGTTCATATTTAGCATACAGACATGAAAGAGGTATCAATCATCTCATCTAACCCTCAAGAAAGCAAACAATTGTCAGTATGCATTTTAAGCTATGGTTCTAAGTATATTTTATATGAACCAATTACATTCTTAATCATTTAAAAAGCCAGACAGGTTAACACATGTCTACAGAGCCTTAGCCGCTGCAGAGCATCACCATCTGGCCCCCAACTGCCTGCTAACACTACAGTGAATGTTTTTTAGCTGACTGAATATATTAAATGTCTCTGTATCTGGGTAAACGGTAAAAACATATATAAACTGATTTAATTGTTGGTGGTAATCTTTTAATTATTAAACCCAACATTCATTTTCTTTCTTGTGGTGTCTTCCCTGTTTGACCTAACTTTGTGAGCATGGTCACAGTGGCATTCATGTAAAATGCATGAACAGCCCCTCCTGAAACATGCATAATTATATGAATACAGAATAACAGCTCATACACAACGCTACCTCATTAGAGACCGTAAACCCCAGGCTTGCACACAGAAAATAATTGAAGAGTTCAGCACTACTGACAACACTCACAGCATTTTGGAGTCCATTTTTAGGAAGAAGCACCAGGTGCAATATATGATAATATTTCAAGAAAATCGCACAGACGGGTTAAACAAGCAAGTGCAATAAACCACGGCAGAGATGATTTCTGGTTTAATTCAACATGCCGGCTGATTTATGTTGCCAAAACACCATGGTGATCTCACATGATCTACAGCCATGCTAGCAGCTCCGTGAGGCTCCACATAGGCAAAGCAGTGCTTAGAGCCACCAGCATGCTAACATGCTGATGTTTAGCAGGTATAATTGAATTAAATTATATTCATAATTGCGAATAACCTATTTGAAGAACATTTAAAACATTTAACATTTCACTCTCCAGTGAGCTTTGTCTTGTACCTTTGTACTCCAGAAACTTCTAGTGATGCAGTATGAGCTTAACTTGGTAGTTTCAACTGTGACAGGTATTGTCAGAAATAACAGAATATTACTGTAGGTGCGTGCACCTGATGCTCATTTGTTGAAGTCTGTTCCAAAACGCTCTGAGCGCTGTCAGTGCTGCTGAACTGTGCAATTAGGCTTTTTCCCATTTGTAAGCCTGGGGGCTGCAGTCACTAATGAGGTAGCGGTTGGTGTGTGTCTGCTGTTGCACCGTGCGCATAAAATTATGTATATGTATAGAGGGCCCCGGGCTATAGCTGCACATCCAGCACCAACCGATGCTCGACTGGTGACTGGGGGTAGTTTCAGGCCAATTCTGATGGTAAATCCCTGAGAGCCCTGATCACTGTTTGCTAAGTTCTACTTTGTTCTGACGTCATACCTGCAAACAGCTCCTTAATGCAGCAAAGGGTTCATTAAAATTCAGGCGAGTAGTAATTATGAGGAAGATAATTACTACAGAGTTTGCATATGAGAACACTCAAGCATGTGGCACCCTGATCATTTAGGCCATTTTACATATCATGAATGCAAGCCTACAGAGCAAAGGCTCACAAAGTGCTTTAATGGCATTCTAATTCAAATGATATTGCCAAAACGGTTCCTTCTCTCGTCAGGCTGAAAAGATGAAAGTAGCCGTTGTAAATAGAAATATGGTTGTATTTCTGACCATCCTGATAAGCGGTTGTGCTGGATGCTGGTTGGAAAACTATTATTGAACAATGGAATATAAGTGTGTGGAAGGCCCCAAGGAGTAAAGCTGAGGTCAACATAGGGAAAGAAATAATTCAATGAACCAGCCTTAGTTAGTTATCCAGTGAACTCACACTTCAACATTAAAGATAAACTCCAGAATAAATGGCAGGCACCTCATATGTGTGCACCTCAAAATTAGAGCTTGTCAAGTGGTGAACATGAAAGGTACAGAGCAAAATGTAATCAAAATGTATGAATGCAGTTTTATTTAGTAGTGAGAACAGCATCCCTGGTCTTGGAAGGTCAGCAGGAGCCTTTGGTAACAAAAGCTACTACAGCAAGATGAAACACTGAAGGTCAGCCAAGTAAAGTAGCAGGATAATTTATTACAGACTGTATGCTTGCAGTTTGAAGCAACAGTGCTTGACTTCTTATTTCCTCCTCTCTTATCTCTTGCCTTTTAACCAGGCCTCAATCTAACATTTTCTTAGTTGGAGAGACTGTGCTTCAGTCCACTGATATTTAAATCAGGCAATGAGATTACTACTGCCTCCGGATCAGCTAAGCCTGCAAGAAATGTTTGTATAACTAAAACTTCTATTCTCATGTACATCCGCATGGCATCTGGGCAAGTATGTGTCGGCACTCATCATTTTTCAGGGGCCGGAGGTAGGGTGACATTTCTGAAGGCACGTAAAACCTTGCCACTGTCTCACAGCACTGTCTGTTCGGATTACAGCAGCAGTGTGCGCAGTGTGGACAGGGAAAGCTCTCTGAAAGTGTGTAAAAATACCTAACTTCTGTCATGTCTGATACACAGAAAATGAAAATAGATAAAATGACTTCATTGCGTATTAAAAAGGGGCTGGTGAGTACCAGCTTATGTTAAATTGTGTATGCTTCACGTGCTCTCTAAATGCAGGAAAACAGCTTGAATGCTAATGAAGTGATTATCCACAATTTGACAGTTATGGCATATTTTCTTCATGCTTAACTGTAATGTCAGCCTTTGAAGCAATATTTTGAAATAGCACTGGAATAACAAGATAACTTGTTTCACAGAACGTTAAAGCATCACTTCGACTAAACGCTGGTGCACTGCCATTAAGTCTCTAAAAGTCATGTCATACTGTTTGTTCAATGTAAATTAACATGTTTCAGATATCTTATACTATCAAGTTTAACTTTTTCTGTTCTAATTCTTTCTTGTTTCAAGATAGTCACTAATTTCTAGAATTGAGTTGATTTATATTTGAAACAAGTTAACCTTTTTTTTTTTTTTATATTGCGACTTAATTCTCAAAATATTGTGATTATTCTGACTTTTCTCAAAATTACAACTTTATTCTCAAAGATTCTTTTCCTAACATGCCCCTCACGACTTGATTAACAAATGTCTTTTTGCACATCTGTGTCTAATAATGCAGAATGTTTTGGTGTTAAGTGCTGAGGTTTTAAGATATCTGTCTATCAGGCAGCAGAAATCGGAGGAATACAGCACAGGAGTGTGATTCAACAACATCCACCCAGGCCATGTGAGAACCCCCTCCACACCTTCAGGCTGAATGACACAGGACGGCATTGTGATGACTGCACGGTGCACAAAGGGTGTAGATGGGGCTCGGCGATGCCACGGCTCAAAATGCCCTTCTAACCTGTGCTTTCAGTTTCCATTCAAAACAACAGAAGATCTGGCATCCCAGTGCGAAAGGCGACGGCCCTGTAACTGTAATACAGTTTGATAGAGGGGATGGGTTTTCACACTTAATGCCCAACGGTAATGTATTAGCTAATCTCAGTGTACAATGCTGCTGTTTGTCAACCCTTTGGAGGGTGAAACAATTCCTCATAGAAACAAATCTCTGATAGATTTGTGCCACAAAAACATTTTTCTCAAGACAATAATAGCACGAGAAAGGCCATATTATAAAAGATTCATTTGATGCATACACATCAGAGCAAGAAGCTAAACAAGTTCACAGTATGGAGCCTAATGTGTATTGATGTGTTCATGTCAGCTGTCTCTTTGGCTTTGTCACACGCTCTGATGATCGCCTCCATGCCTGAGAGCTGCCTACACAGACCAAATGGGGCTTTGAGAATAAAGTTAGCTTATACAATGTATAGGAGGATGTGGCAGGAAGAAAGGATGGAAAGGTGTCAGTGTTAGGGTTTCACCACTGAGGTATTTCTGATTAATAACTCTTGTTGGTTGTTTAGAAAGGTCTACAGTCTACAAGGCCATAGTCTAAGGTTTTTCTGCAGCTGGATGGAAAGACTGTGTGAAATGTATCTGTGACACACATTTGCACTCACACCAACCAGGTAGCGCTAAAACAATTAAATGCACAAATTAGCCTCCAGAAAGCTGACCAACATTATTAAACAGCAAGGTGGATAATGGTGGCAGACAGTTGGACGTAATCCAATGAGTTCATCACACATCAGGCACCCCAGGGCTGATTTAACTCTTCATGGTTGGATTAAACACAGCAGCATGATACTGTGCTGAGGGGCAAAGCACCTTTGAGAAACAATGAGTGACCACATGAACTGAGACAGATCTCTGAAAGGTCAAGGGTTGGAAGGACGTTTTCTACACGTGTTTGCATTTCAGGTCTAATAAAAAGGTCAAAGAGAATGCTAGTGTACACAAAGAATAATTTTTACTCAATTCAATTCATTCTTTTTTTGTTTTCTTTTAGCAGGTATAATGATTACCATGTTAATCATCTTAGTTCATTGTGTAAACTGGAAGAATACAAACATCCAGTGGTGAAGGAGAAGGGTCATTTACACAAAGACGGCAATGAAAATGTCTCACTGGAGAGAAGACAGGATTTGGGATCTTCTGTCGGTCAGGGCCGAGATCGTCAGACAAATCCAAAGAATGACAAGAGACGCGGTTGTTTATGACCAAATGACGAACGGGGTATGTGACCGCGGTGTGAATACGCGCCAGGTTCTTCCTCCTACTCGCTCTACGCAGGCGCCACCCCTCACCTAAACCAAACAGATTTATTTATCTTTTTCCAGTAGGTGAGAACGTGTCTGACACATACAATCTCCCTTTTAGTGCAAATCCATCCAGTAGATGTTAAAATATTTCACAGTATAGGTGAAAACTTTGACTTGCTGGTGGTGCTAGAAGAAAAGTCAAGGGATCACTAAAAGGATTAATCCTCTGGGCACCATGAATGTTAGTACCACATCCTGTCCTTCCAAATGGTGGAGTGACCGGCCAACGTTGCCATCCCTAGAGCCACATCACTGAAATGAGAAACACAGAAAAACATTAATGTTGGGAAACAGGGATGAGGGAAATAGGACGGAAGCAGCCTTTTCACAGGTAGACACTTCACAAAATGTAAATAAATCAGAGTTAGCCAAGATTTTCTCATGCAGTAGCTTGCCAGAATGTTTAATGAAGCGGTCTCATATTAGTTTCAATTACACTCACTGCATATACATGACACATTAGAAAGTAACACAAGATATACCAGAAAAGGAATTACAAACAAATGTAATATAATGTAGAGATAACATGTTCAAAGACAGAACATTGTTTCCTGAAGTTTCCAAAGACATTCAATACAAATCCATACATATTGTACCAAGTACAAAGTGAAGGGAACTGCAGAGTTGGGTGCCATGTCTCTGTAGGTTCGACACTACCTTCAAGCCTTTTCCCATTTCATATAGTCATTTGATTCATTGTACCCTAAACCCAATGTTTTTTAATGCAGAAAAAAAGGCTGGCAATCAAACACAGGTCCAACTTATATCTTTGTAGTTGTAATGATCTCCACTGAGTGCTTCACTGTTTGCTGCCCTGTAGTCCTGGTAACCTTTGCTCTGTCTGCAGCATCATTAAATAAAAGTCTTGTGACATATCAAAGTGTGCACATGTCCTTTCCTCTTTTAATGACTCACACTCTATAAACCAGAACGCCGCCACACCTCACTAGGTTTTGTGTTTTCCAGTCTGCGGGCAGGGTTACAGTGGTGAGCGTTGAAGCGTGAGCATATTGCTCTGCTATTGCTGACTTTGACTCCTGGCTTCGTGCCTGTGTACAGTGCAGGAATGTGCATGTGTGTGGCGTGCCAGACAAGGTGAGAGCGATGACGACTCTCAATCAGACAGGGGCAATGATCCAACAAGCGCTGACCTAATTTGGTGGGGTATCTCTGATCCGCTCATGTTACCTTCAGCAAACTAGGTGCCGTTTAAATCCCCTGCAGCTGTTAGTCGTGACAGGTGGAAAGAAATCAGGATGGTGTGTTAGCTGATCCAGGTCAGTGTTGTAGCTTTTCTATAATATCTTTTTGTTGTCATGTTAAAATGAAATTGCTATAATGTTTTAATTCTTATTTCAATGCAAACACCAAACAGATGCTATATGAAGTCTAAGTCATTTAAGGGAAATAAATCTGATCAACACACTCTTACTTTGTTGTAAATTCAAGTATCAAGGAAGGAAGAAGGAAAGTTAACTATGCATATGAAAGTAATCTTTACAATGTAATTCACAAGCCGTTACAAACATTAAGTTTGATTTTTGAGACATTTAGGAGCTTACCAGGCAGGGAGAGTCGAATGAAAAGATGGTATTAAGATAAATTGTGTAGGTTCCAGTTTTTTAGAGCTTAACTCATAAAAGGGACCAACATCCATGACCTACAGTATGTAGCATTGATTTTGACAAATTCTTTTAGCCATGCTGATTCTAGTGATGGCATTGTTGGTCTGTAGGTTCTCCAGACTGAAAAAGCTCAACAACTATTGGCTGGATCTCCATGATATTTAGTACAGACATTCATGGTCCCCAGAGGACGGATACTCATTTTGCAAAACTACTATTCCCATGCCTCAGCTGTGCTTTGTGTTAAGTGCTAAATCAAAAATTACCATGCTAACATGCTTAAGTAAAGTTCCTTTTTAAATGACAACATTGGCTAACATTTTGACTAATTCCTGAAGGTACGGTCGATAAGATTTGTTGTCACATTGTAAAAGAATGTGTACTAACCTTCACATTACAGACACACAACGCAAAAATCACATTTAAGACTCTAAAGCCATTTTATTAAATGTTATGTGCATTAATTGTTATACAATGGTCAGACTACAATAGGCTAATGTACAATACTATGCACAGGGCTGCTCCTTCACTATTTGGGGGCCTTGTGAATAAAGATGAACTGTATCTATTATGGTATTGATTGAGCAGTCCTTTTAAAAGGTCAAAATATCCATCTTGAACAGGTGTACACTGAATGAATCTGACTAAATAGACAAATGGATACGATAAGATTATTTGAGTGCCAGAAAGACAGGACATGTATGTCCAACAATTACCCAGTCAAAATCATTTCCAACTTATCAATTAAAACATAAAAAAATAACAGAATAGATCAACCACAGAAACATTAAATCAAGAAATTACTTTTAACAAAATCCTATATTAATTACACATATGTTATTGTGTCACATAACACTAAACTAGAGGATATTTTGGGACCAGTCCTCTCATTCTTTACTTCTCCCACTGGATTGAAGCCATTGATTCACCCTGTGCACTTCGAGGTCAAAAATTGGCTGTTTGCCCAATCAATGGTCACCTTACCGCCGTCTATCGGCCAATCAATAGGCCTACCTGCTTTAATCATCCCACAGCTCCCACTCAACATGTAACCCAGCATCTCTCCTCGATATAGCACTGCATCCTCACCAGCAGCAAAAACTCATAACGGAGCCCAAAGTGGTCAGGATCTCCTGAGGTTAAAAATCAATACATTGAGAGAGAGAGAGAGAGAGAGAGAGAGAGAGAGAGAGAGAGAGAGAGAAGCTGTGATGAGGATTGTTATGATTCCCTTCCAGTGAGACAATCATAATCCCATCGCTGTTGCGGATGTTGTGGTGGTTATGTGGAAAGCTGATTGCAGAGAGATCCAATGGACTAAATCTGAAATCTGATGGATAGAAATTTCCTGCAGCAGGCGCAAACATTATTACTAAATATACTTGGTTCTCTACAAGAAACTCTCATTGTCTTATAAGTCTGTAATGATGACTCGACTAGGACGACTTACCCCTAAATTCCACCAGGCACGTCCATTGTTATATAAAAATATTAACTAGAGCAGCCTGTTTTGCTGCCTGCCATGACTGATGGAACAATAGGAAGCTTTTTTAGTTGTTTTACAGGAAGTGATGTGTTTTGTTTGGAGAGGAACAGGGTAGTATTAGGAATGACAGTCAGAACCAGCCACAAACTCAAACTAAATACATTTGATTTGACAAACGATCTCTGGGAAGAAGAAACACCGCAGCAATAAACAGCTTTACTAGCAACGATGGAGTCAAAAAAGAAGAAAAACGATCTTGTGGATTACCACACAGTGAGAGACAGTGACAGATAGTAGCCTACCAAGCCCACCACCCCCACTGTGCACTTGTGGTGCGGCAACAGAGCCAGATGAAGGAGGTAAATAGGTTTTGACAGCACATTACAAAGCCTCTCGGCTGGGCTCGGCGCGCAGCATCGTGTGTTTTAAAGGATGGTGAAGGACACACACAGAGACATATTCAGGGTCTCTCTATAATCCAGCTACAATGAGTGTAAGCAGGTACAGGTGCAGCATGATGCCAAGCTAGGGACACTTCAGTAGGAGATGAGGGTTGTGAACGTGTAGTCATTTATTTAAAGATGCTACATATAGTATGGTTTTCAGGAATGTAAAACATCATTATCTTTTAAAGAAATAATTGTACAGTTTGTGGAAAATATGCTTATTCATTTTGTTGCCCAGAGTTCGATAAGATTGATACCACTCTCACTCTGTCTGTATGCCAAATCCATAGAGCCAGGAGTTGATTAGCTTAATTTAGCTTAGCATAAAGACTGGAAACAGAAGGAAAAGCGCTAGCCTGGCTCCTTCCATAAGTTAATAATCAGTCTACCAGTATCTCTAAAGCTAATACTGTATATCTTTATCAATCTTCTCATCTAACTTTTTGGGGAAAAGCACACGTATTTACAATAATGTGGAACTATTACCCTAACACATTCAAAACACAGTACACTTTTTATGGATACTATATAATTTCAAAAAAAATTCAAACTCTCTGCCAGCACAGGATGTGCAGGCATGTGTTAATATTTTCTGCTCTGAGGGACCTTGAATGATTGTTGGTGTAAATTCTGTGATGCAAAGCTCCTCCATCTTCTACAGTCTCTTTGAACCAACCAGGATTCAGCTGCTTTTTCATTCACTCTGCTCTGCAAAGGTTAATAAAACTCTAGCCTTTACCTCTACACACAATGTCACCCTCCATTGCTTATTCATACACACACAGAGACAAGCAAACACACACACACCGGCAGCAAAAGATGAGGGTCAAGGACAGGTGGGACCTCAGAGAGACATCATTGAAAGCTGATGGCCTCTCCAAAACAAACACAGAGGCTGGATGCAGAGAAAGAGAGAGAGAAAGAGGGAGCGGTAAATGAAAGAAAGCTATCAGAAGTAGCAGCTGGATTGGTTGTGACAAGGCACTGATGGGATAGAGAGGCTTCTGCAATATAGAAAGCCCTGCCATCAGCAGTTCTGTGCCTCCAGGTAATGGGCAAATAACATGAATTCACTTCCTCGCTGATGCACTCTCTGCGACAGTATGGCACTTTGGTTCCTGTGAGAGTGCTTTCCTTTGTCGCCTCGCAAAGCAACAAGGGTTGGTGGGAGAAGCAGCAGCAGCATCTGGTCGCATCATTCCTCCCAGCAGATAAACTTCCATCTTTGTCTTCCTTAATGTTGCTGCATGTTTTTTGCTGAACATCCAAAATGGAAAAAAAAACCCTGTAATTTCAGGCTGCTTCTGTTCCCCACTACACAAAACCAGCCTTGATATGAAATAGCTCTGATTCATTTTCCCCCCACAGATGAAGGTGAAGCGCCTTTTTCGATTTGCAGCTACCAGCCGAGCTTCACTCAATTACCCAGTGGCATTTTTGTGACCTTGCACAAGATGATAATGACCTCGCCGTCCTGCTGAGCTCTTTTTTTCCTCTCTCCTTTTTTTCCAAGGGGACAGCAAGTTCTCCATCACATCACGAGCTGATTGATGCCTTCGGTGCATGACCTGATGTTAGACTCGGATGACAGCAAATCCATTCTCAAGTCTCTATTTCAACACCTTTTTTTTTTTTTTGATGCAGAGCAAGTAGTTTTTTAAGGGCCAAAGATTTCTACTTTTTTATTTTGAAAAATGTTCACATCCTAAATCGATTTAACTCAGTAAGTAACTGAGATTTTTCCAGTTTAACATTAACCAAACCACACATTTGCTCTCCCTGAATCTAAAAAAAACCCCATCTGGTTGGATAATCAGAAACATAAGAAGATACTAAAGCCCCGATTTGCAAAAGACGACATACAAACTGCTCTGCTCAGATGTTTTACAAAGAATAAAGCTCTGTCTAATTAACGCTGAAAGCATTAACCAAAGATTATGCAACAACAGAACTGCAGACAGGATCATTTAAACATGCTAAATTGGTGTGATCATGCAAAACATGTCACATTCAAGAAACTGCACAGTCAAACTGAAACTAATGGTACACAGTGAACAGAACATCATATATGTAGGGTGGCTAGGATGCATATTAGCACTATGCATGTATAATTATAACATACCGCTGCTGAGTTTGTATCATCATTGTAAGGCATTCACTAAAAAAATCCTTAAAATTGAAACAATGACAATGGAAGAAGTCACATATTGTGGCATGCCAAGCACTTATTCTAATAAGATTAGCTACCACGCAGAATAAATCGCATTTTGCATCTTTCATCGTCTCATTATAACAATTTGTTCTAGCGCTGAGATGCCCTGCATACAGTCACGGAAAAAAACCTTGACATGAACAGATGAAATTCAAGCGTTTGTGAAAAATACTTTTTGACTTTGTCCGTTATCATACAGAACGTTCTCTTGTTAATGCTGTTGGAGGAGGAGAAAATCATTCGGAGGCCATGATGCATGAGCATGACGGAGGTCACATGATCTTCGATCTGGTTTGAAGTCAGCTGAAGCTGCAACAACACAACAGCTGATTTTTCTCCTCAAAAAAACATGATGCTATGCTAACAATGGGAAGTTGTTTACATGACTGCAAGTAATTCACTGATATTTTTCTAGTATCTGAAGCACCTTATCGTTTCCTTAGTGGTTGGACTCTGAACAGTTGTGGGGTCATGCTCCACCACCTGTGCCTCAAAATAAAATCACATTGATTGATGAAGGTGAACTCGGGACAAAAAACATCCATGCACCCAAAGTCATTTGGAGCACATATGGTTTTATTCTGACACCTGCAACTGCCTCATGTCGAGGTCATTCTGTCTCAGCTAGAGACAGAATATAGGATTTGTATTAAGAAATCATAATCATATTGAATATTCAATGTGTTTGACTGATTATGTCCACACAAATGTGATATTTATGCACACAAGTAAAACAATGACCAATATCTTATATATGTTTAAAACCTTGTTAAATAGGCAGTTATCCATCTAATTAGAACAAATGTCTCCTTATTAACCTTTTATTCAATACTTGATTTCCCAAGAAGTGGAAAAAAACATAATTAAATGCTAATCAAAGGGAAAATAGAGACAATGTTCTAGACAGTATAGAAAATACCCGCTAACTTATGAGTTTGCAAGAAAGAACCAAGACATAGTAATATGCTTGCCTGTAGACAAATTACATTGTGCATGTTCTGCTGGCCTGTTGTGAACTTAAAAAGGACTATCTATGTTATGTTTGCAATTAATTGGAATTCATTATTTGAAAGTACATATTAGTTGAACACTATCTGGTCCTCTTCAGGAACCTTCCGAAAACTTTGCAGTTACATTTCAGTTCATTTCTAGGAAACTATGAAACTAAAGTCTCACATCATTGTGTGTCCATCATCAAAATAATTGAATTTAAAGTGGCGACATCTTGCAGCAGAATCAATCATTGCAATGTTTTTTTTCAGAAATCTTTTTGCAACTGCAAATCTTTTCTCAATCCGACCACATAAATGCTGTTAGATGGACTTCGTTACTACCTCATCCTCCTCACATTACTGCACACCAAATAGCTCCGAGCTGCACCAACATTAGACCATGATGCCTTGATGTGTGGTGACAGTGATCAGAGTGCAGCATGTGATCCACACACGTAACCGTTGAGGAGCAGCGATATGAGCAGTGACAGTCATTGCTGTGTACAGTCTAATGAAGTATCCATATTTAATATGCCAGCTGCGTGTGTGTCAGTCTGGGAGTAAACGGCTGTGAATCTGAATACGGAGCCCTGATACAGTAGCTGTTGAGCAGCGCAGCACTGACACCCTGAGGCCTTTGTGTCACTCGCTCTCTGCACCATGATGAAGTCATTCATAGAGTAGATCACAGCTATGTCTTGTATGACATCACTGTTCAAAAAAGTTTGCTATATATGAACTAAACATCTTTAAGTCTTGAAAATGCAGATGCAATTTGGAATAAGAAAACAAATATCACTTCACATTTGGTATAAAAAAATATGATATTGTTTTCATGTGGGGCAATAAAGCAGTACATGCACCAAATTCACTCTGTACTGATGAAACTAATTCATTTAAAAGCAATAAGCGGCCTTATCAACATTTTACAGAGTCTGCAGAACATTGGCTCAGTGAGATATTTTCAGTTTCCTGGGGGAATATGCCACCGTTCATTTAATCTGTGGCTGCCTGCAACACTTCCCTCAAAGAGGCAGAAAACAAAGGGAGCTGAGAGAAAGGAAAACACAACTCATTGTTTCATTAAATCAGTAGGAAACCAGAAAGCAATCAATGCAGCACACTTTGCCATTTTCTTATCCATTGACTCAGAAATCAAAGAATAGGGAGTCATTTGAAAGCTTTATCTGAATCCTGTTTGAGTGACAGCTGCTGCAGTTTGTACATATACAGTATATGAACCAACAACGTGTAAAAGTGCACTTCATTCATCAATATTGTGTCAAAGGTGATTATTTATTACCAATTTTCCACATTCAAAGAATAAACACACTGTCTTATTGATTAATTCAATTCAATTCAATTTTTCAATTCAATTTTATTTATAGTATCAAATCATAACAAGAGTTATCTCGAGACACTTTACAGATAGAGTAGGTCTAGACCACACTCTGTAATTTACAAAGCCCCAACAATTCCAGTAATTCCCCCAAGAGCAAGCATTAGCAGTGGCTAATGCGACAGTGGCGAGGAAAAACTCCCTTTTAGGAAGAAACCTCGGCAGACCCAGGCTCTTGGTAGGCGGTGTCTGACGGTGCCGGTTGGGGATGTGATGAACAGTGGCAATAATAATCACAATAAAGATAATGGAACAGTGACTACAAATGGTAGTCATAGCAGGGCACTGCAGGGCGTTACAGGATGTAGCGTGGCACAGCAGAGCATGGGTGGACGTAGCAGGACGCAACCGGACACTGCAGGGCATCGCAGAGCGTAGCAGGGTGTAGCAGGACCACAGCGACAGCTGCAACCAAGATCTTGGTGCTACCCTAATCCAAGGAAATATTCTGGGCGAAAAAAGAAACATAAGGACTCTGGGGAGTAAACTCCCCAGAGCTAGGTTAGTAACAAGCATTTCTGGGACAAGGATGCACACAAATGGAAACAAATGGAAAGAGAGAGGAGAGAGCAGCTCAGTGTGCCACAGGAAGGAAGGAACTTCCCCGGCAGTCTAGAACTATAACAGCATAACTAAGAGAGACAAGTTAAGGAGAGGAGCCTGGTCGGGCTAGAACTCTCCCCAACCGGATCGGGCTGTACTGGCCTGCCTCCCTCTATTTTTATTATATTATTGATTATATTTATCAAAGAGGAGGGTTTTTAGTTTATTCTTAAATGTGGTGACGGTGTCTGACCCCCGAACCCAGACTGGGAGCTGGTTCCACAGGAGAGGAGCCTGATAGATTAAAAGCCACAACGGTGAGAGGCAGCTCTACTAAACACTATAATGTATTTTTATCTTTTTTTGACTGGAACTTGATAGATTTAGGAGATTATGAGAAATAGGTGTCAAATCATTTGAAAGTTCTGAAATGGAAAAAAAGAAAAAATATGTAAACCTTATGTTTTTCTGCTTTTCTGCTTTTTGTGCACCATTTCGCTTCAAATCAGGCTGGGATGGGTTTATTTAATTTTAAATCTAGAATGATGGAGCAGTAATATTACTGTATATATTTGGAATATTTCAAAGACATCACTGCTTTGCAGCATCTACTGAGTGTCACAGGACGTGACAGCAGGCTGCATAGACCACGGTGCTCTGCAGTGACACTCTGTCCACTCGCATCAACAGCATTGTTCCCCACAGCGGCATGCCACTATTCTGCCTTTAACCACCTGCTCAGGGGGGAAATAAAGCAGCTATGGCAACACCTGCCCACATCTGGCGCCTCTGCAGCCACCCAGTCACTGTTTTTATGGGTCACGAGATGATCGCTGGTCATTTTTCTGATGGCCGGGTACAAAATGCTGGCAGGCTGCTGATGTGGAGCAGGGGTTGGTTTTAGAAATGCTGCATGTGCACTTGTTTTGAATGACCGAAGAAAAGGACTATTACTCAGTGAAGATGGTTTCCTGTGTCAAAGCTACGATAAAACCCTTGACAAAACAGTTTTGACATTTTGAGAAATACACTTGATCGCTTTCTTGTCAAAAGCTAGATGAGAAGCTTGATACCACTCCCATGTTTGTATGCTAAATATGAAGCTAGAGCCAGGAGATGATTAGCTTAGCTTAGCTTAGCATAAAGACTGTAGGCAGGGGGAAACCGCTTGCCTGGCTCTGTAAAAGAAATCCGCCTTTCAGCACCTCTAAAGCTTATACTGTAATTAACATGTTATATCTCTGTACAAAACGGAAATGTAAAAACAACAAGCTTTATGGAGAGTTATGTGCTCGGAATCTTGGCCGTGCCAATACCTCTCTGCCACAGCTTGAATGAAAATCTTACATTTAAGCTGCTCTAATCAATATTGTCATATCAACAATGAGTCATGTGACTATGTGGCATTTGAAAGGGGTTACTCGTAGTGACAATTCTACAGAAAATCAACATCAACTCTGCAGTTTCCCTCCCCTGTACGGAGTGTTTTAACATCTTTCAGCTCATTGTTTTGGTCCGTGGCTAACTGGTGAACATAGTGGAGCATTTAGCAGCTATATGGCCAGATGGTTCCTCAAGAGCTGGTTGAAACCGAGCAAAAAAGGAGAGTGAATATTTGACATCTACTCGTCAGGTGGCCAGAAACACGACCCCAGATGAGTAAGTAAGGAAAGTTTAGCACTTATCACAGACCGAGTCACAAAGTGCTTCACAAGCAAAATACTAAAATACAATTAAAACGAATCGATAATCATAAAAAAAAAACACAATAAATCACAGTAAAACACAAAAGCATTAGATACAAAGTAATACAGTGAACAATGTGGCTAAACGAACGTCTGACTAAAAAGATACGTCTTTAGCTGCTTTTTAAAGATCAACGTCACTCTTAAAAACATGTGGCAAAGCGTTCCACAGTCTAGGAGCGACTGTTTCAAAAACTCACATGTCACATGAGGCAAATAAAAAGAGAATTACAGTAATCCAAACGCGAAGAAACAAAGGCCCTAACTCATAGCATAGGATACAACACGCCTGGGTTTTGCAGTGTTTCTGAGGTGGAAAACAAGTGCGGGTTAAAGGGGCACTATGCAGTCCATTTCTTCGCTGTTTTCTCATTTTTTGCTCCCAGGTTTCTCTATAGAGCTCCCCCTACAGCTCCGGAATAGATATTTGGCAGCTCTTATGTTTACTTGTGTCTGACTCCTCGCTCGGTCAGTCTGCTGTTTCCTCTTTCTCTGTTCTTCTGACAATGCTTTCCTAGCTTTCTGTTTCTTTTCTTGGGCTCGCCGGCCCAAAGTTGCAAGGGTGGTTTTTCCGCTCACAGGCACTAGGGGGGAGCGAGACAACCACCATTCAATCGAAAAAAGTCATATAACCATTCCAATGACTCCGAAGCTGTTCAGTTAAGGTAAATTAATCTAAAAGAACTGCATAGTTCCCCTTTAAGGACATCACATGTTTGTCAAGGCTCACAGCCTGGACTAAAGTCCCACCAAGAATGAGTGCTAATATTGCTTTGTGTCTGCTGGATGTTCCATCCCTCTCTTCAATTGTTATTGTATATTTCTTGTAAATTCTATTGTATTGTTATACTGTATACCTAACAGTATTTTTTATATTTCTTACTGTCCTTTCTGGTTTTTTTTTCTTTATATGTTAAGTGAGTGTTGTACTTTGAGAGCAAAGATTAACTGGAGTCAAATTCCTTGTTTGTTTACGCAAACCTGGCCAATAAAGCTGATTCTGATTCTGATGTGTTAATAAGCAACTGTTTGCGAACACGTTAGCCACATCAACTTTATAAGGCGATGGATAATATGTCAATGTTGTAGCTAAGGTGTTAAATTGCATTACATTGTCAGGTACTCCTGTTATCTTGACACAAAACTTTTTTTAATGTTGCCCGATAAGCCTCATGTTTACGTGTGATCACTGCAGTGCGTGATGGTGATTACATTACAACTCCTATCTTTATCATTACTATCACAGTTGGGGCTCGCATTTATCAGAAGATTAAATCAATTTAAATGTGAACTGATCTAACTGCAGAGAATAGATATCAGTCAGCCGTGCTGTCAGACACACAGAATCAGACGCTGGGAGATAAAAAGCGTAACATGAACTGATTTACTTTGTAATGAACTGGGATATATTGAGTGTTGAATCCATCAAGTCAGATTGTCTCTGCGGTATCTTTCCTGGTCAAATATGTGAACAATAACAGAAATGAACAAAAAAAATGTGTGTACATATACTTCCACAGCTGTCACTTGGATGCCCTGAAACAGTCTGAAGCTCTGTAATCATTTTTAGCCAGATGACGTTTCTTTTTTTAATTACAGTTTTGTCTATCACGGGGGGGAATTAAAGCATCAAATAAACTAATTGTGTAGCAGTGTGTCCTGAATTTTTATTCAATATTGAGTGGAAGTAATATCTACCACCTTGTCTATATTGACAAAAATAAAATGCTGCCAGTTTTTAGAGGAGGAGTTTCAGCATTCATTTAAAGGTCCCATGGCATGAACATTTCACTTTATGAGGTTTTTTAACATTAATATGCATTCCCCCAGCCTGCCTATGGTCCCCCAGTGGCTAGAAATGGTGATAGATGTAAACCGAGCCCTGGGTATCGTGCTCTGCCTTTGAGAAAATGAAAGCTCAGATGGCCCGATCTGGAATCTTGCTCCTTATGAGGTCATAAGGAGGAAGGTTACCTCCCCTTTCTCTGCTTTGCCCGCCCAGAGAATTTGGCCCAATCATGAGAGAGAGGCATCATGGCTTTCAAACGAGCAAAGTGGCAGTTGGTCAAGGCCACACCCCCAAGCTCATTGTGGGACTGGCTCTAGTGGCTGTAATTCTGCACCAAGGCTGAATTTTGGGAAAGAGACTTCAGATACAGTATTAGGGGACCACTAAGACCTATATAAAAGAGACTTCAGATACAGTATTAGGGGACCACTAAGGTCTATATAAAAGAGACTTCAGATACAGTATTAGGGGACCACTAAGACCTATATAAAAGAGACTTCAGATACAGTATTAGGGGACCACTAAGGTCTATATAAAAGAGACTTCAGATACAGTATTAGGGGACCACTAAGGTCTATATAAAAGAGACTTCAGATACAGTATTAGGGGACCACTAAGGTCTATATAAAAGCATCCAAAGAGCACCATGTCATAGGACCTTTAAATACACAGAGGACTTCATTTATTTGGAGCACGTGTGTTGCTGGGGAGTGCCTTGGTAGCCGAGTGGTTACAGTGCTTGCCATATATAACTGTAACGTGGTGGGGTCGATTCAGGCCTTGGGACCTCCCCTGTATGTTCTCTTTCAAATAAAGCCGAAAATGTACACAAAAAAAATTCATTGTGTTGCTGGAAGTATGCCTTGAACCAACACATCTCTCTAAAAGTTTCCAAAGTTTTGTGCTTAAAAACGAAGTTAAGAAAATTAAGTTCCACTGCAAAATCTGCAGTTGACTGTAAAATGTCAAAAGACAAATCTAAGTTCTAGTAATATCCAAACTTTGAATGCTGTGAAGACTTTTTCATTGCTTTTGTATAATTTGGAAATCAAGCAAAGCAATGTAGAATAAAGGCAGGGAATAATATACTGTATGATGTCTCCGGATCATAAAACTCTCAGACAAACATTGACAGAGTATATTTGATTTAAAACTTTTCGAATTGCAGAATGTAAGTGCACTACGGATGTTGGAGGCAGGTAAAGAGACAGAAACAGGAAAAAGTCCATGGTTACACTTACACACAAAAAAAAACTGGTTAGGCCTGGCAGTGGTCGTGCAGCACTTCAATTAATGCACTATATTTGCTCGTCAACCTTCATACCACTTCAGCATCTGGCTGCTCCCCCAGATAATATCATGAAGATGAGAAAGTGAGCAACTGGGAATTCCACACTTCAGATTCTGCAATTTCACACGTAGTTTGAAGAAGAAATTCATGAAATCTAATTTCCAAATCTAATTTGCTTTAATGGCACTCAACTGACCGGTGACAAGAACAGATTAAATGGAGCCAGACCAGATGTACAGCAATAAAGTAGAAAACCATGGAGATTAAATTCACTCCTGAAGTTGCACACCAGGAAATTACTTTTTAAGCTTTGGTAAAGTTTAATTGGCAAAAACACACACATTTACAACCCATTTTAAAGTTGAAGTAATAGTAATTAAATTCACTTTTGGCCACACAGGCACAGTTAACTGGCTCCAGACCAAGGTTGTTACTACGCCGCATGTTACGCCACACTCTGCAAGTTACTCAGAGGGTTGAAGCTTAGACACTGTTCCACTAATGTCCAAAAACAATTGTATTCTCTTTTGAAAACTGGAAACATAAGCACAATATATTTACTTTCACAAAAAGTGTGAATTCAAATTTCAGTTCAACTTTACATATCGGTCACAAAAAGTACAAATACACAGGTGAAGTCAAGAACCGTGTTTAAAGTGTGTCAATTCCTTATGTAAATACACTACACTGGAAAAAATTACTTCTGCAATGGCCAAGTGGTTACTGGTTGCTACCGGTTTGGCAAACAGCAGCAGCAGAAATCTGCAGATCACACTGAGCTGCAGCCGCCTCACTGATAACAGCCTTGTAACACCACACTTTGTCTTTTCTGTGTGCATCTCCTCATCAGACTGTGTGGCTCTTCTTCTTTCCTCCAGGGCACCCAACAGGCTAATAATGAGTTTGTTATTAAAAGCCTGGGAGCTTTTATGTGCAAAAAAGGATAAAGACATTCACGAGCCTGGAGACAGCAGCCTGCTGCCTCTGCAGAGCTGCAGGAGAAAATAATCTGGAAGCTTGTTTGACTAAACTAAAATGTCATAACAGTTTAGGAGAAAGCTAAAGGTCTTGTATGATTATGTGGCAACTGATGGGCACATTTCTGTAGTTTTTTTTTTTTTTGCATGTATGAATTCTATCTTATCCTACACAGTAAACAAGAGTCTAGAACACCTCCAGATGCCAAAACACTGGAGGTGAAAAGCACGGAAACATGTCATTCTGTAAGATGCTTAACTCCCACACAGCACCTGTTCTTTCTGTGACTCAGCCAATCGGCTGGCTCTGTTCTATCTGCTGTGTGTCTCTCTGAGGAGACGTATAGGTACGTATGCCTGATACACACATGTTCAACACACAGAGCTGGGTGAACCCTCTCTCTCTGACTTAATCCTGGTTCTTTTGCTTGCAGAAAACAAGCCATACTGATGACTTGAGAGATGTGCGTCGTGCTTTAGGTAATCCTTTGCCTGCACCCGAAAACATGCTATTTTGCCTGAAACTACAAAAAAAACAAATTTCAAAAAAAGAAAACCACAAAGATCCAGCGCTGCTGGTTGCTTTTATCATTAAAAGGCTGCGGCTGGACTTGAAACAGGGACACATTCAGGTATTATGGATGACAATGCTGACAAAGTACAACTAACTTTTTTTTCCCCCTTGATCATAATGAGTCATAGCTTTGTGCCTGTCAGTCTTTTCACCGCCAGTCTTTGCCACCATGTGAAAGAAATAATCACATTAATTCTGCTTCAGTTTACCATTGATGCCGGCACTAGACTTTTTTTCAACTTGAGTTTCATATGCTTAGAAACTTCAAGGGAAATAAGAGGGTTTTTTTGCACTTTTGCGTAAGTGCCAAATATAAGTGTCATGACTGCAGGCCATACCATTTTATTCTTATTTACAAAAGGAATGGGTACTTCAATAGGACTTGCCACCATGGTTTTTTTCTGCACACCTTGAAATAATTAGATACAAATATTTTCCAAAAATATATTACGTTGTGTCATCACAGAAAAAAAACTCTTTGGCGAGCGTAGAAGATAAGATTTAGCTATCCCTCCTCATTGGCCAAGTACATCAGTAAAAAAACATCACATTCACTGTTAATGTTACGTCTGGTGCTAATTGATGGAGCATGCATTACTCTCAGTCATGATGTGCCTTTTTCTCTGCTGCTTTGCAGGTTAACCATCACACTGAAGTTCTGTTGGTGAAAAACATCTCTTGTTTACTTTAGAGATAAAGAGATACATCTCTCCATATATATCATACATAAAGGATAAGGCTTGTGATATTCTATAAATCCCATGAAAACACTAAAACTACTGATCAAAATAATCAAGCAAGACGAGACAATAGAAGTAACAGATAATATAATACCATCCATCCATCCATCTTCTTCCGCTTATCCGGTAACGGGTCGCGGGGGTAGCAGCTCCAGCAGAGGACCCCAAACTTCCCTTTCCCGAGCCACATTAACCAGCTCCGACTGGGGGATCCCGAGGCGTTCCCAGGCCAGGTTGGAGATATAATCCCTCCACCTAGTCCTGGGTCTTCCCCGAGGCCTCCTCCCAGCTGGACGTGCCTGGAAAACCTCCCTAGGGAGGCGCACAGGGGGCATCCTTACCAGATGCCCGAACCACCTCAACTGGCTCCTTTCGACGCGAAGGAGCAGCGGCTCTACTCCGAGCTCCTCACGGATGACTGAGCTTCTCACCCTATCTCTAAGGGAGACGCCAGCCACCCTCCTGAGGAAACCCATTTCGGCCGCTTGTACCCTGGATCTCGTTCTTTCGGTCATGACCCAGCCTTCATGACCATAGGTGAGGGTAGGAACGAAAACTGACCGGTAGATTGAGAGCTTTGCCTTCTGGCTCAGCTCTCTTTTCGTCACATAATATAATACAACACGTGTAAAACACGCACAGCATTTTTTTCCCTTTGCACTTCAGAAGATGTTAGCTTAGACATGGTGGTTAGGCTGAATGTGCTTGAGAGACCCATAGACAGATGCGGCAAGACACAAATCAAAGAGAACAAAATTCTTTACAGAGTTAATTGACTATAATCAAATATTGCAGAAGTTAAAAAAAGGCACACAACACGTGGCTGAAGTCAGAAAGAACAGAAAGGAGGGATGCAACATATATACCAAGGCCCAGATTAGAATAAGGTAAAGTATATGAAAAAGGTAAAAGTCTAAAAACAGATCTCAACATACTGCATTCCTCTACTCTACTTAGACACATAAATACATATGTACTACAGTAGAGGTACGCACGCACACACACACACGCACGCACACGCCCATCCAATGACATTGTCTACAATAACCAAAGGGCAAAGTGTGTGTGTGTGTGTGTGTGTGTGTGTGTGTGTGTGTGTGTGTGTGTGTGTGTGTGTGTGTGTGTGTGTGTGTGTGTGTGTGTGTGTGTGTGTGTGTGTGTGAGGAGAGGAGGACGTCATGTTTACACAATCTGACAGGCAAATCTATGGCGGAGGAAAAATGCTCAGCCACTGGAGTAAAAGTCTGCAGCTTTAGAATTTGAAAAGATAAATCTTCTTCAAAACACATCACAGATATGACATATCTGGGTCCCCACCAGCGTGGAAAAAGTGTCTCAGACTCGCACAAGTGAAGTCACAACAACTCGCTGTCATACTTCTGCTCTGTGCCGGCATCAGTGAGTCAGTTGTGTTCAGGATTTCAGGTTTAAATTAGTCATCCATCCAGTCTTTAGGTTTGAAAGCTTTTACTTGATTCATAGTTTAGCTTTGTTTAGTTTAGTAATCATTTACAACCTCCCTGAGTTCAAAAATGCAAAAAGCCAGATGTGTCAATGCCGATGACAGGCTCAGATTGTTAGTATAAGTGACTGACAACAAAATGGAAAGAACATACAGAGAAATAAGAAAAATACACTTAAAGGTACAATATGTAACATTTCTGCATTAAAATGTCAGCAACTTCGGCAATCCGTAGTAGTTTCGGTAAGCTAACCACGACAGTATTGTCGCCCACAATCAACCTCTGCTGCTAAAAGCAGTCAATCTGCAGTGATGTTTGAAATAGAGACGCTTGTGGATGTGTTAGCTGTCGTGGTTAGCTCGCCGGAACTACTGCCGAAGCTGCTGGCTGGCTACGCAACGTTAGCTAATTCCGCTAGCACAGGCTAACTATAGCCAGTTAACTTTGTGTGTAACGTAGCTAACAAAAACCCACCCATCTCGTAGGAGCGAAGCTTAACATTTCTTTCAATACAATTATGGTACAAAAGGAGCACTAACGCCACATGTCTTATGTTAACAACGTGGACGCAGATATAGGAAACAACGAAGGCAGTCGTAATATTTACCTAGCCGTCTAGGCTAACGCTGTTGCGCTAACGTTAGCAAAACGTCGGCGTAGCTTTAGCTAGCTGTCTAAACTTGTGAAAAGCCGAACAGCATCCCCATCCAAGTAATAAATGAACAATAGGCAAATATGTTGTTACTGGAGCTAGTAGGGTCCATCAAAACGTGAGATAAATTCATTAGAACTGTGTGGTACTGTAAAATTAGTCAAAACAGGGCTTCCACGTGAAGGCTCAGTACCGCTTACCCCTTTTATTTTTTGTGTTTTATTTTTTTTACAGATTTTTTAAATATTTTTTATAATGCGTTTTTTTTTTTTTTTGCCTTTTGCTTTTTATACTTTTTTAATACTTTTGTTATTTATACATATCTTTTTCTATTTTCTTCAGTTGTTTCCTCTTATTCTGGTTTATTTTTTATACTTTTTTGCACTGTGACCTTCTCATTAGTCGTCACACTCTTCCTCCCATAGAGGTTGATTATAGTGATTCTCACAATTCCCAACTTGACATGGTCCACAAGCAGGCATGCATGGTAGTCCATATTAGAGCTGTAATCGGGCCTTAAAAGTTTGGCCCGAAAAGGACCGAGCCCGACAGCCCAAACCCGTTTACAGCCCGACTGAACAAAAGGCCGTCTATCAGCAGTGATTAGAGTACATGTCGGAGAATAGCGCGGACACGCGCTTCACACAGCAAGCGGGCATACGCACCACTAGGCAGAAAGGGGAGAGAAAGAAAAAAGAGACTGCGCCGCACGCACACAGCTCTTTTGTCTTTCGTCAAGAATGAGTCATTTATACATTGTCCTGGAGCGCAAGCCCGAGCCCGGCCCGAGCCCGTGTAAAATGATAGAAATTAAGACCGAACCCTACCGAACCCGTCCGACCGAACCCGTCAGTCCCATCGGGTTCGGGCAGAGATCTTCAGCTCTAGTCCATATGCCCTGCAACTGTTTTTGGCAGGCAGTTGTGCAATTACAGTGGATCATCTGCAGGAGGCTTTCTGGGGCAGCAGTCTTACTGGTCATAACTGGCAGGAACCAGTTGTCCACCAGTTTCCATCCCCAATCCACTGTGTTCATGTCACCTTCCTTTCCAGTCCACACCATGATCTGGAAGTAAACTCTTTGGCAGTGGTATTTGGTTGAGGACTCAATTGGAGGCAGACGTTATGGGGTAACAAATGATTTGGCGGTAACGATTTTCTTGCTAAAAAGGTTGTAGCGCAAAAAAGCAAGTGAATCGGTACTCTTTCCGCCAAACAACACTGCCATTGCCTTGGTCCCATGGTCCTCTATGACATTCCTTGCTTGTTGTGGGAGCAGAAACACATTTGCACAGGACTGGATGGTTGATTCACCATTCACAAGTTTCTGGAATGCTGTCTGTTTGCCAACACTAAAAGTGCATGAATAAACAGCAACTGGGAACACAAGTCACTACCCAGGACTTGTTTCATCTCACTGATGTTGTACACTTTAGTAGCTTAGTAGCTTTGAATGAAAATAGAGGCCTCTATTGTTCGTCCCAGCATAGTAGAGGAGAAGAATGAGTAAGTCTGTATCCTCCCCTATCAAGGTTTTGGGCTGATGTTCTGAGGCCTTGACTGCAGCTTTGACAATGTCCACGTCTGCATCACCTGATGCGGTCATAAGATTGATAAGTCCTTGTTTGTTGCAAGATCTGGAAAGGAAATCATCCTTTCTTCCCACAAACTCAGTCTCTGCATTGAAGTTAACGATGGGGTGAGTGTTTTCACCACGTCTCTGATGTGTATTGTCTTTGATGGAAGGACCTTCGCTATAACCAGTGGTGGAGGGAGTACTGAATCTCAGTACTTAAGTAAAAGTACAAATAACCAGAGACAGTTTGCACCTTGGTCAGTGAGGGCGCTGTGTCTAGCAACCCGTGATTTACAAAGGGCTGGTTCAGTTATTTTGATGCTGAGCTTCGACAGTATCCATACTGTCCACTACCACAAACAAGGCCTGGCTTTTAAAAAAAGTCCTTATCCTAACCAGCATAAAACGTAAATATGTTGTTAGAATCTGAATGCGGTTGGTTTTATTCCTGGATGTATTTTAAGATGGTTTTATTTTCCATAACCATGGAAGCGTAAGCAAATAAAGTGTGTGAAGCAGCGAAAATGGGGAAGAGATGTGAAGAGGTCCAGCCAAATAAATAATATATGAACGCGTCTTACGCAGCCTGGCGGAGGAGTAAATGACGCTGTGAAGAGAAATAGATGGCAACTATGATTTAACAACGGGAATAATAAAAAAAAAAAAACATTTTCATTTTCACTTTTAGGCTGTATTACCGAGGGTCAGCAGCGCTGCACCCAGGCTCTGGAGCACCGGAACCGGCTTGGAAGCCGATGAAGGATCAGCGGTGCCCCATATATACAGTATCTATGGCAACCAAACTTCACTGGTGAGACATAGTGTGACGGTCAGGAAGACGTTTTGGCAGGGGGAAAAACTGATCAGAAAATGTAACGGAACGTTGTAGAAATGTAGTGAAGTACAAAGTATAGATAATTGCTGCAAAATGTATGCACTATTGATTCTACTTAAGTAAAGTACAGATACCTGAAAAATGTACTTAAGTACAAAGTATTTGTACTTCGTTACATTCCACCACTGGCTATGACCATCAAAAACGACTGTTGTGTGGAATCCAGGATAGTTTTGTTAGATTTCTTGCTTAAGAACTCAGTGACTGCCTGCTCTAATTGGGGCTTGTTGGCTTTACAGAAGATTTCCTTGCCTACGAACAGGGCTGCAGGAAATGAGCAGAGCTCATAGCTCATTACCTCTTCCAGTGAAAACTATCCTGAATGGAATCAAGGATAGTTTTGTTAGATTTCTTGCTTGAGAACTCAGTGACTGCCTGTGCTAGTTGGGCCTTGTTGGCTTTACAGAAGATTTCCTTCATAGCTCATTACATCTTCCAGTGAAAATTGTCCAGTTTACGACATGATCAAGAACCGTTGGAGCAACAAAGCAGAATCAATGGTTCGATCTTGGGCAACTTTGATGGTGGAGTCATCTGCAAGGGTTTTTGCCTGGTCTTTCCGTTTGAAGGATATTCTAAAACGGGTTTTCCAATCATGTTTTCAATGATCTCATTGCCAACAGTCTCAAACTCATGCACATTCACCTCCTCTTTGGCAACAACACCAGTTAGAATGTGTCTCAGAGATGGGTCTGGAGAGAATGGTGTGCAAATGCTAAGCTTTTCCTTGGTCTTTTCTAGATCAGAGTGATCTCTTTTCATCCTTGCTTCTGAGGATTCTCGGTGCTGCTCGCTGGTCGTGTAGGTGAGGTCATTGAATTCCTGCACGGCGTTGTTGTATTCAGATGTGATGGGTGTAAACATGGTCCACAATGCTCACATTTCTTCAGTCATTCCACCTCCATGGGTCAAGCCTCCACTGCTTTTCAAGGATCGCATCAATGTCTGCTCGATGACAAGGTCAGAGCTACCCAGCCTGCCCAGTACTGGTTAAATAACTTTTACATTGAATGTCAAGTCTGTTTTTAAGCAAAAAAAACACATACTGAGTAGGAGTTACATGACATAGGCTAAACCGTTTACATCTCTGGTTCACCCCAAACAACCTTACAGTAATCTCACAAAATCATGTAATCCATAAGTATGTAATCATGTCAGTGCAAATTAAACAAGTCCAGTGGATTCATAGACCCAGACAACATGGGGTTACACACCAAGATTACTTGGCTAGGTCAAATATTGAAGGACTTAGGATTTTTTAAGGGTGTCCTGCCCATCTTGGACACCATCTTGAAAATTACACCTTTCTAGTGGTCAAACTTTGGTAAACTTTTAGTATGTTATTAAGGACACCTAATACTACAAAAACCAGCTGAGAAACCTTTTGTTAGAATTGTTTAGGGTTATGTGTTTTTTTTTCATATATGCAGCCGCCTAACGTTTAAACACTTAGACACTTAAAATAACAATCTGAGCCTGTCAGTGGCAAAAACAAGCACTTTTAATAGACGCACATTGACGATTCGTAATTTTCCCATAGGATTACATTGCAGCCTGTTTCGTGGCTGCAGGGCTCTTGCTGAATACTGGACCAATTTTAAAAAATGTGTCCACATTAGTCACTTAGACACAAAAAAAGGGAAAATAGTTCCTAGGTTGAAAAATACAGAAGTTCCCCTTTAAGGTTTGGGAAAAATAATGATTACAGATAACAAAAAGGCAAACATTAAATCACGAGGTACAGAATTATAGACTTGATTTCCATGTATACTGGACTGAGGTCAAAAAGTATTGGGAGATGGACTAACACATGGTTGGTTTTTGACTTTTCATGGGAACAAAAATATAGTTGTGTTATATAAAGAACAAATGTCCTCACAAAAAAAGTTAAAGATGTGAGACAGACTCAGGCCTGCTCTGTTTTAACAGCCACCAAACTGATTTTAAAAACACCCTCAAAGTGTATTCCCAATGGTCCTTTTGCTTATTCAACTCTGCCAATGCACACTTTTCCAACATGTCAGCAAGTTTGCCCGTCGCCGCTCTATCGAGAGTAACCTGAAAGAAGCGACTGACTGCGACTTTGCTCGCTAAGCCTCTGGATAGACTCCCACTGCCATTCTCTGGCTTTCACATCCACACAGAGAGAGGGAGGGCTTCTTGCCCCCCCCCCCCTCCCCACCCCCACCCACCCCTCACCTTAACAGTGTGTAGGAAGCCTGTGGAAAACACACAGGAGATAATAACTAACGTGTCAAACCTGGAGCGAGATCAAAGCAGCCCGGCTGACAAGAAAACCTTCTTACCAACACTGCAGCAGTACGTAGGGGTGGAGAGAATTTAAATTGTTATGCAATGCAATAGAAAGCAGTGGCTGTCGATTTTACATTCAAAACATCCCCAGAAGTTCTCAGTGAAATGTTCCCCTTCCCTTAAAATCCTACCACAGCAGTAATTCAGCATTGTGGGAAAGACGCAATCTGTCTGCAACAGTATTATGGGATGTTATTTCCAAAAGCCACTTGCTTTTCAGTTTGCTCTCTGCAACCGAAGACGTTAACTGTTTTTTCATCAGAGCAGAGGGAAGAGCCGAGACGCACCTGCAGCATTTTTTTAATTAAGTCATTTTTCTGAGGCAATAATAAAAAGACTAACCTATGGAGTCTCATTATGTTTGCCTCCTCACTCCCACATGGGTTTATACAGAGAATGTGAGGTCAACAAAGTGTAAAGGTAGAGGGATGGAAGAATGACAGCATGCCAGATGTTTGTTGTTTGATGTCTTTACTTTGGCACACACCACATTAGTTCCGCTTCATCTGAATTAAGTTTTTGTATTACAGTTTCATGGAAACCAAATCAAGGTATCTCAGAGTATCACAGCAACTTCTAACTTTTTCCTGAAAGTCTCACAACCTTCCCTTTTCCTATTTTCACGTGTATCAGTATGGACAACATTGTTTTCTTTAAACTTGTATTATCTATTATTAATTCTTGGTACTATTCTGTCAGTGAATTTACATTTCTTTATAAATAATTTCATAAAATATTTTTTTATGTTAAATATGTTAAATCCACTAAGTCCAATTCCTGCATGAACAAACTGCCATCAATCACGCACTAACTGCATACACAACTTTTTTGTTACTCCAGAGTTTGTACCAGTCCAGCACACTTGTTTGTCTCACAGGACACCAAATTTTAAATTTAAATTTGACAAAATCAACATTAATGAAGTCGCTCTACTTCACAGATAAGCTAAGTTAAGAAATTTCTAAATCACAAACCAAAGTGTGTTTTCAATTTTTCTCACTTCAATGTACTTGTGTGCTCTCTGTCGCCTGTCAGTTTGTAACACGTCAGCTAACGGTTCAACACAACAAAACCTAGCCACTGCAAGTAGCTTTGAATTAAATTATCCCGCTTTTGTAATCCATCTTCTTGACCTACCTTGAAAATTGCCCATTGCAGCATCCGTAGGACAGGTTTTAACATTGTGCATTGTGTAAGAAGGAGCCAGCATGCTTAATCACAAATAAACATTACATGTCATTTAGCTGACGCTTTTATCAAAAGCAACTTACAATTGTTATATATCAGAGGTTGCACACCTCTGGAGCAACTAGGCGTTAAGTGTCTTGCTCAGGGACACATTAGTTGATGTATCTTAGTGGGAATCGAACACAGATCTCCCACGCCAAAGGGATGTGCCATATCCACTGCACCATCACCACCCAACCACAATATACGATCATTTACTTTGACTTCTAAACACGGACGTTGTGGCAAGCTGACTGACATAGGACAGGTGTTTTAAATAAGGAGCTCTCAGGGTAATCAACTTGAAGGACATAGAAATAGAGGCCCTAGAAAGGCCATTTATAACCAAGATTGGCCTGCACAAAAACATATCCACATATCTAGACTCACAATGAAATCAACAATAAACATTTTAGTGCAATGAATCCATGAAATACAAATCTATATCCACACATACAACGTTTACATTTAATTTACAATGTCCATTACTTAAACAGTGACATTGATTTAAAATGTCAAGTTAATGTATGAAACAAAAATGGTATTTATATCTGGCATTTACAGGAGCAATAAAGGTCTAACATTCTGAGCTATGCACTAAACATCAACTTGTGCAGTTTGGCAAGTACGTAGCATCATCGAGTGAGGCTTCAGTGACAGGAAAGTATTGAAGAGAGAACATGTTTCATCAATGCCAAAGTCGAGCACAGTTGACGCAAAGAGGAGTCATTGTTTCAGCAAATCAAAAGGTATATCATTTGATTGATTGTTTGGGAGTATTCATATCAGGAATCAAATGTATTTTAAAGGGAAGTCAGCTACCAGGATGTTTAGAGAGACCAGCCCTCTCCTCTCTGTCTCGGTTTCCCCTTTGAGCTCCGCCAGTTTCAGTCCCAGCTGAGAGGAAGGAAAGACGAAAGGAGAGAAGAGGAAAGAGAACGGAGAAGGAAGATGGGAGGGACGGTGGGTGGGTGAGTGGGGTGGGGGGGGGGGCACTTCCTGCGAAACCTTCAGCAGTTAAGGATCTGAGAGGAGATGAGCTCAGTTCACAGAGTGAGCTCCTTCACACAGCGGACACACACACACACACACACACACACACACAGACACACACCGCTGCAAAGTCCCATTACACATAAGGTCAGAGTGTAAAAAACACATCCTCCGTCTACAACAGGGGTCTTAAAGTTATACATCCAGTTTGTAGGAGATTGGACTGGTAAGTAACAAGAACAAGAATGGACAAGGCTGCTCCATGATAACGGTTGTGAATATGTTACATTCCGTTCTGTAAAAACTATAAACAAAGCCTCTCTCATCTGTTTTAATTGGTTTCATAAATTGTTACACTGAAGATGTATCTGAGTGAGCCTACCTTGAATCCATCCTCCCTTCCTCTAGTGCCATTTTCCTATCAATCTGCTCTCACGTTATCAAAATGAATGAAGCGTTTGCTAGAAAAAGTACCGGCATATATTCCTGTGTGTCTCATTAAACCTTTAGAAACAACTTTTCACTTCTTCTGAATATGCAAGTACTCAGTGAAATGACAAATAAAGTGAATTGAATGGAATTAGAACATTGTGAGCTGAACCCTGCTTTATGTCACCCCGAGCGCTCGTAGCTGCTTTCAGAGTAAAGTCACACAGGTGGAGCATGTGGGTGGTTATGAACCACAAATTGTGAATTTTCCCATTGTGGGATTAATAAAGGATTTTGAATCTTGAATCTTTTGAAAACAACTGTGATGGAATTGTTTCATAACACTAACATGAAACAATCGTTTGTTAGTGTCAGATTATAATATATTAGAGATATTATTCTTGTCGTTGGTTTTCAGATTTACTATCCAGTGAACAAATATTGATAATATGCTTTAGCAAAAGATAAAATGAGTCTGGATGTGAGTGAGGCAGGATGTGGTCAAACCACTGTCATCTGAGACAGGAGATGGTCGGAGGAAATAGCTGTATTGATTCCTCTGTGTGTGTGTGTGTGTGTGTGTGTGTGTGTGTGTGTGTGTGTGTGTGTGTGTGTGTGTGTGTGTGTGTGCGTGTGGGACTGAACTGTCATACTGAAACGAATACTTCAGACAATTCTAATATCCATTAAGATAACACCTCGGCTTTGCTAGGGCTTTCATACAGATCAGTGGTAGAAACAGTCTGAACACTTACATCAAATAATGTAAATATGGAGTATATGCTGTATGCTGTATGTAAGTTGATTGTAGTATTGTTTTCTTCGCAAAAATACATTTTAAATTCAGTTTGACTTAAATTCAACCACATGACACTGAAAGAATGGATGTGACATTTTGAATGCAAGTTGGTAAGCTGATGTTTTGCTTGTTTTTTTTCATCAGCAGAGCCTAATATGGCATTTCATAACTTGTCAAAGGCTTCCAGGGTTTGCTTCTATCAGGAATAAATGTAACCTTTAATTTTATGACTAAATAAAATCTAAGAATGAAAACCAATCATGCAGCTTTTGTGCTTTATGTCTATTTAATTTGATGCATTGGAGAACAAGTCACACATGTCACGACACACGCCAATTCTTTAGTGTGGACTCAATGGATCAATGTCGAATATGAGATGATTTTTGTCCAATCCACAAGGTCACGTATCAGTGCTCCCCATGTAGACAGACATGGACGACTGCAGGGGTTACATGGTCTCCTTTGATCCATTATTAATAATGCTGAGGTACTGCTTTTTGGTGTGTTCTGAGTGTGTGTGAGAGAGATTCCTCAGAGGAATATTTGGTGCACACAGCATATATTACTGGCAGTAGCTACGAGACAGATTGTCTTTGGCAAATTTCCTGGAAAAAGTTTATAATGTCATCATTTTTGGCTTGTTATTAATGTAATTGTTGATTAATGTTGCAGCCTTTAAAGTCGTCATCAATATCATTGTTGTCATCAACCTCCTCGTCTTACACCAGGAGGAAAACGCTTTGTCCTTTTTTGTCATCGTGATGTTTTTTTTATTAGCAGACAGTTATAATGAGGAAATATTTTAGCAAAAAATCATTTAAAAAGAAACTCAACAAAATTAAATGAGTCATTTTAAGTTCACTGCTATTAGGCTAGACAGTATTATCTCTCTTCAAAATAAAAGCCTTGACCTCCACATTGAGTCAAATCAAAACTCCTGTTATGCTCATTCACATAAAGAACTAATTCCTTTTAAAATATGACATAGGTGTGACTCCTAGATTTAAAAAAAACCCACAACCATTTTAAGTATTTTGCATAGATGTGAAAAATCAGTGATGACAAAAAGAAACCTTGGCCAGTTTGTCCTTGTGTTTAAAGCAGGTAAAAACAAGCTGGTGAATTAATTATAAACAATAGCCTAGGATTAGCTCTATGCCTGCAGATGCGGTGCGGTCAACATGTTTGTTGTCCTCTCTCACGTGTTGCCCCACGCAGCAGATGGATACGTTACCTATTACGTGTTACGTAGGTCAGGGGGTTATGCAGAGAGGGGAATAAGATTCAGCTCATCAGACGTTTCCTAAAAATAAAGATTGTTCACAAGTCCCGCATCTCAAGTCCCAGTCGAGTCTGAAGTCTTTTGAGGGCGAGTCTCAAGTCAAGTCTGAAGTCACTGTGTGTGCGACTTAAGTGCGACTCGAGTCCCAGTCTCAAACTCGGGTTCCCATCTCTGCTAAATAAAGAGCAGGACATAGCCTTTAACGTTAGCTTGAACTGTGATAGTAACATGTAGTTGAAGAAAAAAGGGTGAATTTGGATATAAAAACACAAGAACATGTTTTTGGTTTTCCTCATACTGGGTTCAGTAAATGACACCATTTACCCAGGAACACAGGGTAACAACAAAAAAAAACATTTTTCATTTAATGGGACCATTAAGGGATCGCTAAAGGGACCTCTTTGAATATCTGACATAAAAGCAGCGCAAGGCAATTTCACATACTGGCAGCTGCAAATGGAAGCAAGAGATAAGTGCTTGAAATCTAATGAGTTTAGTCGCCAGAAATCCAACAATGTGACTTCAGTAAACTGCACTCTGTATGCCCATGTTAACCAGTACAGTACCAGAGCACACTCAAGGACAATCGAGGTCCAACGTTGGTCCAGCTTTCTCAGAAAGAAGAACTCTTATTGTACTTCCTGTAGGCTTCATTCAACATTCACCATAGAAAGAAAGATTCTTGATGCTGTTCAAGACAGTCTCACACTTCTGTGGCCCCAAGTGGCAGCCAGAGGAAGCCCTTTGAATTTCTGGAGCTTCATTACCCAGAAATCATGTAATATTAAAGTGACTATATGTAACTTTTAAATGTCTCTGAAACTGTGTAATTTTTCATCTGAGGATCATAAAAGACCTGCAACAGGAAACGAGACTTACGGTGAAAATAACACTATTTTTATATAGTTTTTATTAATGCCTTTGCCTGGGTCCGATTTTTCCCACAAAGTCACAAAATGATTTACGGCAGGTAGACGGCGCTACAGAGCACACACTCTGACGGGTCACAGATTTGGCAGATTGTGGCTTCTTCTGAGTGGAGACCATTTCCCATCACTGTCCATATCCATCACTTAAATTTAATTAAAACAAACTGTCCAAATCTGCTTTTAAAAAAACATGATGTTACCTGATTAGATGATAATGTAGGATGTTCTAAAACGGCTTCAGGATTCCAGATGGTGGGGAAAACCCCCAGAGTTTGCCTTGAAATATGCAGAATGACAGCGGAGGTACAGTGTTCCCTTTGTTTAATTGAGTTTCAGTTTTTGGGCCCCCACCTCGCAGGGACTTTAAGTCATCCATAACCTCGCTGAGGTTTAATTGCTTTTGGCTGTCGAGCCCCTCTGGGAGAAAAGCGGCAGCTGAACAGGATTCCTGTGTTAGGACGTACTCTTTCACTGAACTTAATAGGCTTTTTTACACCACCATCTCTTTATTCACGTAAGAGTGTCAAAATGTGTTAATTTACCAATTAAAGAGTTCAGTCAAATCCTATACCTCTCCGTCTGTTCACGAGTGTATGTGACAACAAATTAAAAAGGCAAATATGTTACAATTCTAACCAATATAATCTGTCATGATTTCATAAGAGAAAAGCTATGTGCTAACAAATGTCATCTTACTCACACATTTACTTTCTTCACTGATGAATTGCTGCTTTAACAGAGGAAGCTGCTTCACGTCTGTGTGTGCCGATGTTAAAAGAAAAACCTTGAAATGTTTTTTCCAATGCCTAGCATACTCTTTTCTGCACCGATGCCGTCAACAGAGGTATCTCTTCAAATACACAAAGGACTATGTTCTTTTTTCACCTTGATTCGAATGAGCACTCTTGTTAAAAAAACAACATTGCAAAAAGCAAAGACGCACTCTGGTTTCCTCTCCGCTCAGCAAGCTGCTGGCTGCTGTCTGGTAGCATGCATGTGACTGTTTCTAATAAGGTTTCTAATAATGGCGTTGCTGTGTGTGGCTTCTTCCATCTGAGATCCATCCTCAATCATTGGCTTTGCTCAGAGATGACTGATATGTGAAGAGTCGGGAGGCTGTCCACAGCTGATAAGCCAAGTCTGCACAACCCTTACCTCTAATCTCCACACACAGTTTGATTCCAGAGGTTTCTGTGTGTGTGCGCAAGTTGTGTGTGTGTGTGTGTGTGTGTGTGTGTGTGTGTGTGTGTGTGTGTGTGTGTGTGTGTGTGTGTGTGTGTGTGTGTGTGTCTAGGCAACCTAACCTTGGCAGTTTCATTTTTGAAAGGCTGAAGAGATATTATCTAGCTAGCTTAAAGTGGAAGAGCATAGACAGACCTACGGGGTGTACACTTTGACCCTTCAAACCGCTAAATGTTCACAGCAATGGCTTCAGAAAAAAAAAATCTTTAGTGCATTAGTAGCATTTGCTTTAGCCCTACCGATGGAACAGATCAATGTATTGATTGTTAATTAACATGTTGTTACCATGTGCATGTAAGAGCAAACAGCTTTCAGAGTAAAGAGAAACTTCACCTGCCTACAGCCATGCTTGCAGCTGTGAGGCTGTGTTTAGTCACATGCGCTTTGAGCTCAAAGCTACACTAACATTCTGATGTTTAGCAGGTATAATGTTCACAATGTTTAATTCAATTCAATACAACTTTATTTGAGGGCAATCATATGCAGCAGCTCAGATACAGTAGATGAAACACACAATCACAAAACTAAAAACATTCAAAGGCTTTGAGCTTAAAAAAACTGCATGTAGCCTAACAATAAATATCTAGAAACAATCTAAAAAGGATACCCAAGGTAATGCCGTACAAAAGCATACCATAATGAAAATAAAAAAACACCCTATGAGGAACTAGAAAGCAGACAGCAGCGGAGATAAAGGACTTAGAGTAACGATTAGTTTTAGAGCCAGGCAGAGCGTAGCATGAATGAGATTTCACCAGCTAAGACGTGCTCAGGTAGCTTCAGTGGACTCGCTGATTTCCTCATTGGTCACAAAAACAAACTTGGATCGCTCTGTGTCTCTCCTTTAATTTTCAATACTGTTCAGGCTGTTTCCGTTCCAAAGTACTTGACAATTGCTGCTCCAAAGAGCTGACAATTCCCACTCTCTTGTTATATGTGATGCACAAAAATCTGTGTCGCCATGGAAATAAAACAATATCATTCAGAGATTCAAACCAGATTGGTCCGTATCTGACCTTGGCAGGAGGTTGATCGGCTTAGCTAACATTTATGCTAATGATGCAGCATCTCCACCCGCTGCTCCATCAGCACATGAAGAATCCCAGAGGAGTTCTCCCCTCTACCCCACCGCTAAGACACCAGTCACCCAAAGTTTAAAGGCGGGTGGAGATGCTGCTAGCTTTCTACCAAGCTGTAATCAACTATCTAACTATTTGTGTGTGTACTTTCAAAGTCAGGAATGTGTGTGGCTTGGACTGAAAAGTCTCCCCTCTCTCATTCAAAAACAATTTAAGAGGCTCTCTGCTGAGCTAATGCATCTGAATACGTTACAGTCATTTAACAAACAGCTGCTGCAGGGATGTAATTGTGATTTAATAGGCTGAGACAGGAGAGATACCAAATGGACAAGACAAGTTTGAATAAGAAGATGAAGTGTGAACCATCTTTGAAATGTGCATAAATAGTATGTTAAGATGACGTTTGGCGTCAGCTCAAGCTTTTCCTGTGTGTTATTTATATACCACAACAAATGTTCTGACTCAGATGTTTCTCTAATCTCATAAAAGCGTGATTTCCTTATTTATTTCTGTACACAGCTCACACTTGAGTTGACAATGAGCCTGTTTGCACGGTACTTGAGGCAACATTTTCATCCTGCGACAACGAAAACTCATAGCTTCCATTTCATTACTAACAAAATTGAGATCTTAAGACATCAACTCATCAGAACATAACAATGTCAATGAAGTGAAAACAAGATTTAGAAGCAGCAGGGTTTCAGCAGCGCACCAGGAGTGGCTGACAACTGATAAGCGTCTCTGGCTCAATGTAGCATCAGTGGCGCAGGAGGGGGTTTGTGGGGAGGGGTGTTGATGGGTGGCAGGGACCCATCCGTTGCTGATTCATGCTAATCGGGGCAGGTGGGACTCCTGGGTGTTTTTTTGTTATTGGTGAAGTAAACACACTCAGCAGGAGGGGGGGTCTCACTCTCTGCGTGTGTGTCTCTCTCTCGCGCACACACACACACACACACACACACACACACACACACACACACACACACACACATACACACACACACACACACACAGATTTTGTGATGCTCCAGTTTCTTTAATCTTTAGGGGGTCTTCGGCTCATGCAGATACTGTAAATGAACTAATAAATTAACAAAAACACACTCAAAGGCGTTAATGCTTCACTGAGAACAGCTGGAATTCGGATTAGTTGTGACCCACCCCACAACTTTAAAGGGCTGTTTGAGGGTTAAGACATGGTTTTAGGATTAGGGTTAGAATTAGGTTATGGTTAGGGTGAGGGTAAGGGTTAAGGTTAGGCATTTAGTTGTGATGGTTAAGGTTAGGGTAAGGGGCTAGGGAATGCATTATGTCAATGACGGGTCCCCACAAAGATAGCGAGACGCCCTGTGTGTGTGTGTGTGTGTGTGTGTGTGTGTGTGTGTGTGTGTGTGTGTGTGTGTGTGTGTGTGTGTGTGTGTGTGTGTGTTTAACAAGGTTAAAGCCCGGAGGAAAGGCTGCTTATAAAGATGGAAAGAAGAGAAGAGACACTGTGTAAATGGCTTTGCCGGCTGAATCATCAAATACATATTTGTCTAGCTAATGAAAAAGACACAAGTGCTGCGCAATCATATACCTGAATTAATCATGTTTACTTTCTTTCATTCACAGTAAAAGAGCAACGGATTTTAAGGAGGAGAAAGTTTGCTCTGGGAATGGCTTCGCTAGATCTTTGCTAGATCACTTTACCTGAAAAGGTAAAGGTAACTTCTATCGGAATTGGAAATGTGTCGGAGAAAACACAAGCATCCCAAGCTGATGTTTTTCATTGGACTTAAGATGTAAAATTGTCCTGTTGGTTATATTGCATGTTACAGGAGAAGAACACAGAAACAATTGTTTATATGTACCTAATGGATTTTTGGACGACGATTGTGATTATTTAAAGACATGCCAATAAGCTAGAGCACGTTTTTCTCCCATCCCGGAATTCTGTGTGGACTAGCCAGACCCTCCTCCGCAGCGCTGTGGAGGAAGGTCTGGCAATGCGAGACGAACATGATGTTAACTGATATTATTGCTATGAAGAAGATCAATTTAGAGCTTAAGCAGGCGATGAGGACTCTCCCCTGACAACATGCTCAGACATGTGTTGAGTTTGGCCCCTAACCAAAAAGGCCGAGCCGGGGAGCAGATGGAGAGGAGAAGCCAGACAGAGGAGGTCAGTGGTCTGGATGTAGCCCACGGTAAGGATCAGACATATGGCAAACCAGACCGGAGAAGAGAGGATGTTGAAGAAAGAGGGGGGAGTCCAGTTCACTGGAATATAAGACTCTGTTGTTTGGAAAGGTCAAAATAGTTTTGAGCTTTGTAGTCAAAGCTCAATTCGTGCCAAAATCCACAGAAAAATCTGGCGCTAGCAAACTGTATCCAGTAAAACATGAGTCAGGAACTTTTCTGGTGATTTGGCAGCTACTCTGCTGTTCACCGCAGAAACATTCTACCAAGAAGCATGAAAAGCTTCGCCTGTCGTTGCTGTTCCCACATTCTTCTCCAAACACAATCCCCCATGGAGGGCAGCAGTGAGCCAATGTGAAAAGGTTTTCGGTTTTCATTGAAATAAGAAGTGATTGGTGGATTGCATGAGTGCTGAAATGAAAAGTGGTACTTTTAAGTACAAAGTCTTTACTAATTTAACAATGACACACTATCAGGTAATGCTCGAGGCTGAAATAACATATTTTCATTGTGTTAAAAGTTCTTAGTTTGTTTTTTTAAAGTGTTAAAGTGACACTATGTAACTTTTGAAAGAAGAAAAAAACACATTCTTCTTAAAAAACGTTTAACTCATAAGCAATAAAACTAACCATTGCTTAGTTTAAAATACTGCCACTGTCTTATTTGGTCTGGTATGACCAGTAGGTTATGGTGGCTAATGTTACAAACATTACAACTCATTTTAAAACCTTAATTAATTATAAATAAGGATGCTTTTCAAACTTTAACTTTGACTGTTGCTTATTCAGTCACGAAAAGGTAATTTTATAGAGAAAGACTGAAGATTTGAAACTAAGTTTTAGTTGTTTTTTTGCTTCACAAACTTCAGCTAAAACATTATCTGACTATAACTACTCTTGTAAAGGCTCTACACTGTTACTTTGCCTAGCTGTGTCAGCATTTTAGATTAAGCCACATTTTTCCCATGTTGCACCAGTTCATTCATAATGAACCAAAAGCTTGTCATTAAGCTCAAGCCGTCTGCACGCCTCAGAGCCACAAGGAAACACGTTCTTCTCTTCATCCTCTTTTCTCAAGACCTTCAGCCCGAGTGGGGCACAAGCTTATTCTGTAAAAAAAAACGTCTATTGTTTTGCTTTCAGCCTGTCTCGATTTTACAGCTGTGCATGACTGATTGTCTGAGGCAGAAGGATTGGGGGGGAAACAATGCACCACCAGTTTAGACCTATTGATCTACACGCTCCCAGTCTGTGTCCGTCCCAGCTGGTCCTGCAGGAAAATGGAAAACTGTGGGGGGGCTGCTCTCACACACACACACACACACACACACACACACACACACACACACACACACACACACACACACACACACAAACAAACAACTTGGGGAAGCTTGCATTTACATTCAGAGTACTTAGAGAGTGTGTGAGAATATTCTGTGGGCGAGCAGCGATGATGCCTGTTTTGTTGAGCTGTTGCGTGAAACATAGCAGCTCATTTCCACCTAAGCCTTGACTTCACCCGGTTCAATATCAGGCAGTAGATTGCACATAAAAAGCAATATGTGGCTGATAGATGATCATTCCTGCTCAATCGAGTTGTTGCTTTTGCCATAACAGTTAATCCAAGCAATTGTATTTCTTAATCAAGATGAAAAAAGAGCTTCTTCGCTCCTACAAAGATGGCGATGAATAGTGTCCATCTCTCTTTAAGCCTGTTACTGCAGACAGATAAGGAAATGTATTCTGTTTTGCACTGGAGAGTGGGAAAAGGATATTTGGCTTAATATTAAAACTATTTATCAAAACTGGACATGCAGGAAATCCTGAGTGATTTAGACATTTAAAATGGTCTTGGGATAGTTTTCCCCCCATGAATTAAAGTCAAATAAGCAATCAAAAGCTTTTTTTTCCATGCTGTGATCCACTTATGTGTGTGAAACTAAGAAAAAACAGTCCAATAAGAAATGGCATCCTATAAAAAGTCTAACACCTTCCAGCTCCATTTCCAAGCACACCGTTTGTCACCTGTCAGATTAATGCACTGGAAGGCAGGTGTAAACAAAAGAATATGATGACAAGATTCTCTAATTCTCTTTTCTTCATACAATTTTTGTCTTTTGGGACTGAGCTGCTGAAGGCTACAATGGAGCTCAACCTTTCCATGTGCCAGATAGGAGTGGCTTCTTGTCATATTTCTCTCATATATAAATGCCACCACTGTATGTGTGTGTGAGTCATGTCTGTGTCAGTCAATTTTAGTTTTATTAATTCAAAAACACTAAGAGCTACAGCCATGCTAACCGCTCTGTGAAATGGTACTGAGGCAAAGTGGTGCTTTGAGCTTAATGTAAATAGCAGCATGCTAACAATGTTTAGCAGGTATAGTGTTAAGTCTTTTAGTGTTAAGTGTGTTAGCATGCTTTTCCTAATTAGTAGTAAACACAAAGTATAGCTGAGAGACGGATCATTACTTATGCAGGTATTTGGTCAAGTATTGGACAAATTTTGACCTGATGATGGTGCTAGATTAACAGTTAAGGGATCTCTAAATTCACCCTGTGAGGAACATTAATGTCTGAACCAAACTTCATGGCAATCTATAGAATAGTTGACAAAATGTTTCACTTTAAACCAAAAATGTCAACAATTCAATTCAATTCAATTCAATTCAATTTTATTTATAGTATCAAATCATAACAAGAGATATCTCGAGACACTTTACAGATAGAGTAGGTCTAGACCAAACTCTGTACTTTACGAAGCCCCAACTATTACAGTGGTTGCCTCAAGAGCAAGCATTAGCAGTAGCTATTGCGACAGTGGCAAGGAAAAACTCCCTTTTTTTGTTAGGAAGAAACCTCGGACAGACCCAGACTCTTGGTAGGCGGTGTCTGACGGCACCAGTTGGGGGAGTGGTGAATGGTGGCAATAATAGTCATAATAAAGATAGTGAAGCAGTGATCACAATGGTAGTCATAGTAGTTCATGTCATAGTAGGGCACAGCAGGGCGTTACTGGGTGTAGTGTGGCACAGCAGCCTGGGTGGACGCGGTTGGACGCGGCAGGACGCAGTCGGACACTGCGGGGAAACACAGAGCGTAGCAGGGTGTAGTAAGTCCATAGCGTCAGCTGCACCCAGGACCCCGGTGTAGGTGCCACCCAATTCCAAGGCGATGTTCTGGGTGAAGAAGAAGCAAAGGGACTCCGGGGAGAAAACTCCCCAGAGCTAGGTTAGTAACAGGCATTTCTGGGACTAAGATGCACACAAAAGGAGACAAGTGAAAAGAGAGAAGAGGGAGCGGCTCATTGTGTCCTTGGAAGGAGCTTCCCACAGCAGTCTAGAGTTATAATAGCATAACTAAGAGAGGCAGGCTAAAGAGAGGGGCCCTGGACCGGGCTCGTACTCTCCCCTGCCGGAACGGGCTTGTACTTCCTGCCTCCCTCTACTCTACTCTACTATGCTGCAACTCCTCACTCCCTAACTATAAGCTTTATCAAAGATGATGGTTTTCAGTTTATTCTTAAATGTGGCGACGGTGTCAGCCCCCCGAACCCAAGTTGGGAGCTGGTTCCACAGGAGAGGAGCCTGGTAGCTGAAGGCTCTGGCTCCGATTCTACTTTTAGAGACTCTAGGAACCACAAGTAGCTCTGAGTTCTGGGAGCGCAGTGCTCTAGTGGGACAATAAGGTACTAAAAGCTCTTCTATGTATGATGGTGCTTGACCATTTAGTGCTTTGTAGGTCAGGAGAAGGATTTTAAATTCAATCCTGGATTTTACAGGAAGCCAATGCAGAGAAGCTAATACAGGAGAAATGTGATCTCTTTTGTTAGTTCTTGTCAGAACACGTGCTGCAGCATTCTGGATCAGCTGGAGGGTCTTGAGGGACTTATTTGAGCAGCCTGATAGTAAAGAATTACAGTAGTCCAGCCGGGAAGTTACGAATGCATGGACTAGTTTTTCAGCATCGTTTTGAGACAGGATGTTCCTGATTTTGGCAATGTTACGAAGATGGAAAAAGGCTGTTCTTGAGGTTTGTTTTAAGTGGGCGTTAAAGGATAGATCCTGGTCAAAAATGACTCCTAGATTTCTGACAGTAGTGCTGGAGGCCAGGGCAATACCATCTAGGGTAGCTATATATTTAGATAATGAAGTTCGGTGGTGCTTGGGTCCCAGCACAATAACTTCCGTTTTGTTTGTGTTCAACATCAGAAAATTGTGGGTCATCCAGGATTTTATATCTTTAATGCACGCTTGAAGTTTAGCTAACTGACCGCTTTCGTCTGGCTTGATTGACAGATATAATTGGGTGTCGTCTGCGTAACAGTGAAAGTTAATTGAGTGTTTCCTAATAATATTGCCTAGAGGAAGCATATATAAAGAGAATAGAATTGGTCCAAGCACTGAGCCTTGAGGAACGCCATGGCTAACTTTAGCGTATTTGGATGGTTTATCGTTAATATTAACAAATTGGGATCGCTCAGAAAAATAGGACTTAAACCAGCTTAGTGCGATTCCTTTAATGCCAACTAAATGTTCCAGTCTCTGTAAGAGGATGGTATGGTCAATAGTGTCGAATGCAGCACTAAGATCTAATAAGACAAGTACGGAGACAAGTCCTTTGTCAGCAGCAGTTAGAAGGTCGTTAGTGATTTTCACCAGTGCCGTCTCTGTGCTATGATGCATTCTAAATCCTGACTGAAAGTCTTCAAATAGACTATTTCTATGCAGAAAGTCACACAATTGATTAGCGACTACCTTCTCAAGGATTTTGGAGAGAAACGGGAGGTTAGATATAGGTCTATAGTTGGCTAAGACCTCAGGGTCGAGGGTGGGTTTTTTCAGAATAGGTTTTATCACAGCTACTTTAAAAGACTGCGGTACGTGACCCGTTAATAAGGACATATTGATCGTATCTAGTAATGTGGTGTTGACCACGGGTAGTGCTTCTTTAAGTAGCTTCGTTGGAATGGGGTCTAAGAGACAGGTAGTTGGCTTAGCTGAAGAGACCCTTAACATTAATTGTTGGAGGTCTAAAGGATAAAAGCCGTCTAAATAAGTATCAGGTCTTATCGTTCTCTCTAGCCCTCCTGCGCCCAATGGTGAGTCGTTGGAAGCTGTGGGCAGAAGGTGATGAATTTTTTCTCTAATTGTTATAATTTTATCATTAAAAAAGGTCATGAAGTCATCACTGCTCAGAGCTATAGGAATAGATGGCTCAATAGAGCTGTGACTATCTGTCAGCCTGGCTACAGTGCTGAAAAGAAACCTTGGGTTGTTCTTATTTTCTTCTATTAGTGTTGAGTAATAGTCTGATCTGGCATTTCTGAGGGCCCTCCTATAATTTTTTAGACTATCTTGCCAATCCACACGAGATTCTTCCAGTTTGGTGGAACGCCATTTACTTTCAAGTTTTCGTGAGATTTGTTTTAATTTGCGAGTTTGGGAGTTATACCAAGGTGCTAGTTTCCTTTCCTTCATCATCTTCTTTTTGAGAGGAGCAACCGAGTCTAAAGTAGTCCGTAGGCAGGCCGTAGCAGCGTCTACAAAGTTATCAAGTTGGGAGGGACTAGAGTTAACATAACAGTCCTCTGTTATATTAAGGCATGACATTGAGTTAAGTGCTGTTGGAATAGCTTCCTTAAATTTAGCTATAGCACTGTCAGATAAGCATCTAGTGTAGAAACTTTTATTTAATTTCGTATAGTCTGGTAGTAGGAATTCGAAAGTTATTAAAAAATGGTCTGATAATAAAGGATTCTGCGGAAATACTATTAAATCGTCAATTTTGATGCCATATTCTAGCACAAGGTCGAGGGTGTGGTTAAAACAGTGCGTGGCCTTATGCACCCTCTGACTGAAACCAATAGAATCTAGCAGTGAATTGAAAGCAGTACTAAGGCTATTGCTCTCAATGTCCACATGGATATTAAAATCACCTACAATAAGTACTTTGTCTGATTGAAGGACTACGCATGATAAAAACTCGGAGAATTCAGATAAAAACTCAGAATATGGACCTGGTGCTCGGTAAACAACAACGAATATAATTGGCTGTACTGTTTTCCATGTTGGGTGTTGAAGATTAAGAACAAGGCTTTCAAACGAGTTATAATTTAGTTTAGGTTTAGGATTAATTAACAGGCTCGAGTCAAATATCAACATCATGGTGGTGCTAGAGGTAACGTCAGAGGATTAAAGTCAGTATGATATATCATCTTTAAGTTTTGTGCCAATCAATCATGTAGATGTTGAAATATTTTACAGGATAAGTTAAAACTTTTACATGCTGGTGGCACTAGAAGAAAGGTCATGGGAGGGGATTACCAAGTGATGAGGATTCATCCTCTGGGGACCATGAATGCCTGTACCATATCGCATGCCAATCCATCCAATAGTTTTGAGACGTTTAACTAAAAAAACAAAAATGTCAACCTCATGGTGGTGCTAGAGAAAAAAAAAGTAAGGGGATCACTTAAGTCAGTTGGATTCATCCTCTGGGGACCATGAATGTCTGTACCAAATTCCATGGCAATCCATGCAACAGTTGTTGAAATATTTCATTCTAGACGTGGTGGACTAACCAAAATTGCCATTCCTAGAATCACAACACTAGCACAGCTAAAAAAACATGCTCAATGAATCTGAACAGCTGCAAATCATAAGAACCCAACCTTGGGGAAACTGCGGAAATCACTTACAGCACATCTGCAATCAATGGATTAGGTCACTTCACCTCCCATACTTCTACAACATGGCTGGGTAAAATGAGGAGTTGTGGGACACATACTGTACAGGGCAGGGTGGACTGCAGACTTGCTCAAGACTGATTTTCTGCCAGTTCAGCCCACCAATAGGGAGTGTTTAAGACAAGAGCTGTGCTCAGGCACTCTGCTTTAGTGGGATTCCTTACTTATTACAGTATCTGGGTTAGTCTAAATACCATTACAGTCTGGACCCAGCTGTAGAATTAAGGTTACATTGCCACAGAGGTGTTTTGTTCTTTGTGAGTGTCGGTGTTAGTTTACCACTGATATCATAGTGAGCAAACGGTGCACAACTTGTGTTGTAGAAGCTGCTTGGGGATAAAGTGTTGTAATTCAGTTTCTGTGGTTTCCCTTCTTCTCCACCCTATCTCGTTCTAGCTGAATTATGTCCTACATTTCCCAAATGCATTTCAACAAGCCTCGGAGAACTTGCCTGGACATCACCATGTGTGCATGCAAGAGAGAGTATGAAAAAGAACAACAATGGTGGCAATAATGGCAAGAAAGCAGGTTTTTCCAGTTGAGAAAAACTGAGCAAGTTGTGTGCTTCACTCAAATGCTGAACATGTCAGCAGTCTAGTTTATGAGGCTACACTCTGAATGGAGAGCGCGTTATTTGATCTACAGACCACTCCCCTGTGTGTCTGGGGAAAATATAAGCAAAACCAGCTCTAGAAGAAAACCTTGCTGTTTAATAGTTATTAATTATTGTCTCCCAACTTTATTTTGCAGGAAATAATGTGATGTCACTGCAACTTCATGAAAGCAGGAACAACATCAGATAGCGCCTAAGGCTAAAAGGAAAATATGTTTTTTGCTTTCTTACTGAAAGTTAGATGAGGAGATCAACATCACTCACATGTACACTAAATATGAAGTTACGGTTAGGTTAGCTTAGCTTAGCATAAAGATTGGAAACGGGAAAAAGCTAGCCTGGCTGTCCAAAGGTAACGAATTATGCCTCAACAACAAAATATATAACAAATATCTAGTCGCTTTTAGACCTGTTAATGCGGAAAAGTTACACATTATACTTTTAAGTCGCAACAGGAATAAACATATTTCCCAAAATGTCACACTATTCCTTTAATTTGGCTAGTAAAAAGAATAAACTTACATACAACAGTTTTTTATTAGGGCTGTTACTCTATATGGATATTGTAGCCGCGGTATGTCAGTCCAATTAGAAATATAAGAAATGAGTCTCAAGACTATACAAATGAGGCTTAAATCTAATATAAATGCATGCTACTTGAAAAAAAAAAGTTTCCTCCATGCAGAGTCTTTCATCTCTGACATTTATTTTTCATCTGACAGCCCTGTTTTCCTGCCCCTGACAACCTCATACATCTTAGACCGTATATATGTGATGAAGTCATTGCGTGATATATAGGCTTGCTGTGTGAGGAAAAGCAGTTTGCATGCTAGGCAGCCCCGGGGAATTTACCACGGCCTGTACGACATTGTCTGCTTCCAGTGATATTGTAGCTTTTCAAGCCGACGGGACGATGTAGGCTGACTTACAATGAGCTTTTTGTTCCGTTAGTACAAAACCAGCTTTTCACTGACATGTCAAGACTGTCAAGGACTCAAGTCTAACTTGTTTTTCCAAAAAGAATGACATGTTGTCATACTGTAGAGCTGAAGAGGTGATAAGTTAACTCTGCTGTGTAAAAACGAAACTATTTTAACCCATTTAGTAATGCATCTACAGTTCTTTCCTGTGTGTTCAGTAAGCTGGGCCCCCCTCTTTCAGCCAACGTTACATTAGCAAGCTGAAATGATCTTGTTCACTCTTATCCACCTCATTTGGTTCTTTGAACTCAGCTACATATTTGATTTGTTCATCTTGCATTAAGTAATCTTGAATACCAATGCACTCTTTTTGTCTAAATAAAGGAAACATGAGTAGAACCATAATCAGCCCTCATGTATTTAGCACACTTTAATGCAGCCGAACAGTAGTTCATTTAAAGCTGAGAAGGCATCTTAAACTATGACAAAATTTCTCATAAAGCTGATTAAACTTAATTTAAATTGTCAAAGTCCCCAGTATGATAACATTCAAACTTTGGGTTGAATACGCCATATTTCTTTTGCTCATAAAAAACTAAATTAAATTTGGATTCGCTCTATTTATTTATTTATTTTAACTGTGCTAGTGTAGCCCTAACTACCTGATTGTGAAAATTAAATTGTGATGATACTTTTGAATAATTATATCATCATTTTTTAATTGGTGTATTTGTATCTGAAAATGACTTAATGGCCAGGGTTTTAAGCTGAAAAGTCTCGATCCAGCTAATTGTGAATAAACTGCACTTTTGCAGGTTTGGGCTGAAGGACTTGTTGCTCTGACAACAGCTCCATCTAAACTTTAAGCTTGAATAACTGAAAGAAAACAGGCTTTTGTCCCATCAACAATAAATCAAGCTAATGCAGTGATCCATGTACAAAGAAAAGGGCATAGCAGAGGATTTACAGAATTGTTAACATGACTAATGCTCATTCTCCACCCAATTATTCCACGCCCAGGCATCAATAAACTTTCCTGTCACAAGCTCACATCTCATTTCTATTAAACTGGATCATTAAACATTTCTTTTTTAAAAACACCCTAAACAGTCTGGATGAGGGTGCAAATGAACAGAAAATTGGCTATATTTCTGGTTTCTAACATAATTGACTCCAGGCATGTTTGTGTAATGCACATGTAAAAAGCTGTTGTCAGAGACAGCAAACAAAGGCTAAAAACCACCAATACATTTCAGCTGCATGGCTTTGTCTGCATGCTACAGACCAACAGGCCTTATATAGGCTGCACCTGTGCAATCATGACAATACATCACAGGTGTGTCCTTTGAAAACTAAATATTACTCAGCCAGTATGTACCTTTTCTGAGTTTACGTGTCTAAATTAGGTGTATAACCTCAAATTCAGAATTAATAAATAATACCAAAGACTCTTTTTGTGCATTTAATGTGAAGTAGACAACTGATGATGAAATTCTTCTCCTAAAGCAAGACTATTTTTGCAAAACATTTCCTGTTTAAAATGAGGAAGTTGATTTTTGTCCCTTCTTCCCCTTAACTGCTGTATAGCAATTTTTTATATCCTGAGCCGGTGCAGTGGCCTCATGGAAAACATTTTGCATTCCTTCATGAGGCACTGCATGCCCAATTTTACTCTCAGAAAAACCTGTGTAGTATTTCTATGATTGCAAAGCTCTTTACATAAACACACTTACAGTGTGTGCCTGGAATTAAGTTGTTTATACCACAGGTGTGTGTGATTTTTTGTTGAGAGCATTTATTTTACCTGCTTTGACCCATATTTTTGATTCCTGTTTGCACAAGATCCCTATCGTTTACAATTGAAACAACCTGTATGCATACACTAATTTATGTGAAGGTTGATTCAAGCCATTTCTTTCTATATGAATTCAACGTTGAGATAAGAAAAAGTATCCTTGACAGCAGCCTAAACTTGTGCAGAAATGATTGCCATTACCTCAGCTCAGAGGAAAGTGCGACATCTTGTGAGAACCCAATGACGCAATGTTCAGAAGAATACGATCCGTGCCAACATCAACACAACCAATTTGCTTTAAATGGAAGACAGGTGTGCTTCCTATAAGTGAATTAGGTGCTCTGGTAAAGCGATAACGTGTGGACTGAAAGGTCGCACTACTATGGTTTCAGTTTACTACTTGACGTCATGTTTTCTTAACCTCCAGATGGTTTGGTACACTTTGGTTCAGAACTAGGGCTGCACAATATTTAGTTTTTTTATCGTCATTGCAATATCAACTGGCGCAAATACACACAGGCTGCGACATATTGTGAAAGAATTTTTGCAATTTTTTGCATTAGTTGAAAGGAAATATCAGTACAAAATTGCACTTCATAATGTATGTCATTTCTTTTTTTTTTAGAGGTTCAATGTTCAATAAAATAATGTTGTAAATGATTTCCTTTCATTTGTTTTAAATTCAACAAGCAATTTGTTGTATTTTAGCAGAATACTGGAAGCAGCAGAAAGGCAGAACTGAGTACACTTTATTATCCGTTTATTTATCCCAAGTAATATCGTTATCGCGATATTCAACGATATCGCTTATCCCATATTTTTCTCATGTCGTGCAGCCCTAGACAGAAACATCTGAGAAGCAGTTATTGGAAACTGTTTGGAAAAGGGCAGGCACTTTCAAAAAAACACCTGGCAGGTGATTGGATGAACCATCTGTCTATCACGTATCGTCTGTCTAACGAACAGTCGCGGCGGTCATACACACCTAACCACGCCCAGAGCTGCCAGTAGCTCCTCACCGGACGCTAATTGGTCCGGTCCACTGCTGTTCAGACACAAGGTCTTTCACTTGAAGCCTGACTAGAGGAATTTTCGTGTGTATGTGATCTCGTGAGAATCCAGCTGCTGTGCAAGGTACATGTTTTCTCTCAATGAACAGAAAACACACTTCTCTTCAATTCCATTTACATTTATTCTAAAGGGAAAATATAATTCAATAAATATTGCGGCAACAACATTGGCAAAGACATTTGAAGGGGACATCAACATTCAAGAAAACATGATACTGTACACGGGGGAGAGACAGGTCAGAAAATCAAGATAAGAGTTGGGCCACTGAGCTGCCAAATGTGACAGCACCGGCATTTGCAACAAGATTATGGGAAGTTACATTAAAAGTGCATCAATGCCTTTGATATTTAAACAGCTCCTTAATTGCACTGTCAGAGGAAAGAAAACACAAATTTACACTGTAAACAACACGGTTTGTCAAGACTTTAGACACTTTCAAATTAACACCCATTTGTTGTTTACATGATGACGTATTTCAAATGAAGGTTAATGGAACCCATACACTGAAATGACCTAATTTTGAACCATGTAAGGAAAATAAAACTAAACTACAATTTAAGCGAAGGCCCGGTCACACCAGAAAGTGAAACAGCAAAATTATTTTCCTAGTCTTCGCAAAATTATTTTCATGATTAATTGATTAGTTTGGTCTATAGAATGTCAGAAAATGGTGAAACATGTAGATCAGTAGTTTTCCAAAAGCCCAAGATGACATCCTCAAAGGTCTTGTTTTTGTCCCCAACTCAAAGAAACTGAAACTAGAAAATATTCACGTTTAAAAAACTGAATCAGAGAATAGTTACAGTTTACTTAAACTGATTAACTGATCATCAAAATTGTTGGTGATTAATTTAATAGTTGACAACTAATCGATTCATCTTTCCAGCTCTAAACCGCTAACAAGCTAGCCAGACAGCTAAAGCTCCCAGAGCTAATGTGAGCTCTTTCATTTTTTGTCTGTGTCGTTTACTCCCCCTCCGCTCAGTATCGTACACCATGTCATTCAATGAAGTAGTGCTAACGATTATTTTCAGTAACGATTAATCTGACGATTATTTTCTCGAGTAGTCATGTTGTCTATAAACTGTTAAAAAGTAGCGTAAAATGACAATTATTTGATTATCCAAATAGTTGCTGGTGTGCCCGGGCCTGTGTGAGGATTTTACCAAACAGCAGAGTCTGAACACTTCATGGAAATGCAAAGCAAAGAGCTCTGGTGTTTTCACAGCCTAATAAACAAGCTTTAGTTGTTGCTTTCATTTACACTCCCTCCCTAAAGTGCAGTGGGAAAATGACTCATAGCGCAAACTGGCTGTCAGCCTATTAGGATATTCACATTTTACACAATTAGTCCATGTGTGTTGGTCAACTAAAGCTTTCCGACCCATTAAGGGTCCATTAAGGGTTTTAAAACTTGTTATGCAAGTTATTTTTCATTTCAAAACAGTGTCACTAATTAAAAGGGCCAAATTGTATTCGTTCATCACAAGGACTTGAGAAAGTGTTGGCCATATCCTGGAGTCTGACTTCAGCTTTGAGTCATTTTGCTTACAGCTCCACAGTGATACAGAATCAGAGTCCACAAACGTGTCATTGTGGAGAACAGTTTGGATAATCTATCTTCAGTCTTTTTATCTATAGCTGTTGAGGTGAAATAAACGGGCACAGAATGGCTGTCTGACTGCTACAAACAAGCTGTTATAAACTCAAAGAACCGCTCCTAGGATTAGCTGTTCAATGGTTTAAACTCATCAGGATGAAGCTAAAATTAAACAATGATGCAGTAACACAGCAATGACTTCACATTATACCGACGAGATATCAGAGACAGGGGACAAACAGCATCAGGTTTCTTTTGTGCAGGACTGAGATTGCTCTTCTAATGTCCTCTGCACACAGACTACACAGTTACAGGAGCGGGGGGGGGGACGGGACGGGGGAGAGGAGGGTGAATCAGTTCCAAACTACAGTGAGGAGTTGGTGTACAAGCCCTCCGAGCAAAAAGTCTCTGATCCAGCACAAACAGCAGCTCCTCGTTTTTCTTCTCCCCCCCCCCCCCCATCACCGACTTTGGCTCTCATTCAAAAGATCACATGTTCTTACACCCATCCTTTACAAATGAGCGTCTCCTAAATGACATCACTCCTCCTGCTCATTTCCTGCTGGTGTGGAAAGCTTTGACCGCTCTGTCCTCCCAGAGGAAGCAGGTCACTTCCCCGAGCAGGTAGCTCGCTGACAGATAGCTTCCTCGTCCGGTGGGGCAGGGGGGGGCCACATGGATTGGGACGCTACTACGTATTGAGTTTTCACTGGTGCAGAGTATTCCAGTAACGTGTACATGAATTGAAGCTTATAAAACCCCTTTCTAGACAAATAAGGGGTCTTTAGCATGCAGGAAAGAGCCTTGCCCCATAGCTTCCTGCTTTCACTGTGCGCTGTCCTCATTCTCAGTCTAATCCCCCTCAGTCTGATCAGTCACATCACTGAGCAACTTTTGGCTTTGTCCTTCCGGAGGTCCGAGGCCACAGCCGCCAGGTCGGGCCTACTTGGCATGTGTGAGATCCTCTTGTTGCTGCGGGTGGCCTTACTGCGCTTGACATTTTTGCTGTTTTTGTTGATGCAAGCCAGCGTGGCCACGTGGAAAATGTCTCTGACGCTGTTCTCCGACTGCTGAGCCGAGCACTCGATGTAAGGCGCCGAGATCTGCTTGGCCATGTTGGAACCCTGGGGAGGAAGAGGTCAAATATGGTCAACAGGGGAATAAAAGGCTTGCGGGTCAGGTTGACGGATTTTTTAAAGTACTCGCGTCAACAATGACGACAGGATTTTCTCTCTCAGGAATCAGTTATGGCTTAAATAACAAAAAAACTGCTTTGCTAATCACATGTTACATTCAAATCTGCCGTTTGAAATCTGTCATCTAGAACACTTTTGATCTGCATACCTGGTCATAAGAGACTGGTGTCTGTCTGTGGTTGGAAAGCTCCACCAGTGTGCTCAGGTCGGTGCGCAGGTCTGACTTGCATCCAACCAACAACATCTTAGTGTTGGGACAAAACTCCTGGATCTCCCCTTTCCACTGTGGAGAAAGACAAAAGCTTGCATCATGCAACACAGGAGAAAGCAAAATGGTAAATTAGCTAGCACTGCTGCTCAAAATTTAGCTCCCATTTTCTCGATAGACCACATATGAAAAAAACCCAAGCAAAGCCAAATGTTTGAAAAGTATTATTTAACTGCAATGAAGTGTTAAAATATGCATGTTGGCCAGAATGACCTGACACAATATCCCATGAGTCCCCCCCACCTCCGTCACCCGTCCTTTAAGTACAAAGGTTAAAGCTGCCACTTCCTGGAAGGGAACTACAAATAATCCCCATGTTTCCTCCCTGACAACAATAAATGCTCTGTGATCGATGGTATTTCTCCAGGGGCTTTAATTTGAGGCTCATGTGCCTCAGGGCTGGCTGGATGGCTGGCTGGCTGGCTGGTCAGGGGATCAAGTTCATCAACATTCAAAGAGGAAGTTGCTTTGTAAAATGTGTCTGTCCCTTTCTGTCTGCACAAACACCACTTGACTAAAAGCCAATGAGACCAATGCTAATTCTAATCTAGACCCTCATTGTCTGAAACAGGACCTGTGACGGCCACGTCCACAACATTACGGTAAACACAGTGAACTTGCTCATATTGTAACTTTTATGGACAGCTACAAAAACACGCCATAAAAACAGAAAGTTCCTTACAAAAGAAGAGCACTACCAGGTGCGTTTTACTGTCGAAAAACAATGATTTTACATTTTTAGCAACCTTTTTTTCTGAGTACAATCAAAGCCTTCTACCAGTCAGATGACCTGTCTGATGCTGCATGTCTTGCTTTATGTTCAGTACACACATGTGGGAGTCAGCCAGCGTGACCACAGTCATCAGACGTCAGCTCCATGTGAGTAACTGGCGGCTACACCTCAGTTTAAAAGTCAGTCTGTGTGAGAGCGTTACTTCTATTAGCCGCTCCGGGGATTCAACCCAGCGACCCTCCAGTCACACTACGACGTTACATCCTCACATCACAAGATCTGACGTGACTGAGGCTACAGGAAAATCTCTTGACTGTAGATGCAGCCTTTGTCAACGGATCAAACCAAATCAAAGACTTTACAGTGGTGGAATATTTAGAGTTCAAGGGCTAAAAGACTTCTATTGAGCTTATCAAAGGCTCGATCAATGCTTCATGAATGATTGTGTCAGTAAAGAGGAACAAACCTTTTTCAGTACGCTGTCAAGTGTTTCAGGGCGGCTGATGTCGAAACAGATGAGGACAGCGTCAGAGTCGGGATAGGAGAGAGGCCTCACATTGTCGTAGTACGGAGATCCTGAAACAGAGGAAGACAAGAAGCTCAAACAGTATTCACACATAATGCAGAGCAACTGGTTTGGTTTTTAGAGCTGTTGGGCAAGGACATCAACACACACACAAATGTACATACACCCAGGTTTACCCAGGTACAGTACTTTTGTCACAAGGATGGATTAGCACGTTTCCCAATTCAAGACTGTGATAGTGGAAGAAACTTTTTTCCTGGGAGGCCTAAAAGTCTTCACTGCATTAAAGTGAGGGTCAGCAACAAAAAATCTACAGAAAACCACAAACATTCCTTTGAATGCATGAACGCAGTCGCTTTTAACTCTAAAGCATTTCTGACAGTTATTCTCATATGGCATGATTGCAGCTCAGCCATCCATAGTAACCATTCGAGAAAAACAAATAATGCTGCATCAGTCGAAAGAATGTGCTGACTATGACGAGATGACTTGTTGAAGAAATCCTCTCCCGAGAAACGGAGAACTTCAGAGCGAGGAAATGACTCCCATACTCAAAATTGATACCATATGTGAGGGAGACGCCCAACTCTCCGGCAGACTAAAGGGTCTCCAGAGAGGAAGGGGGGGAGGGGGGGGAAGGGTGGCGTCATGTCAAGGTGAGTCTAGATCACATGACAAGCAAGAGTTGACCACACACAAACGGCTGCCAAGAATCTGGAGAATTTTGTTTTTGGTAACTGAAGGTTCCCCTGGGAGGTCTTTTCTAAACACTGATGTGGAGAAAAACCAGGAATGTGCCCCACACACACCCACACCCACACACACACACACACCAGGAATCTAGTGTTCCTAATCTAAACAGTCTGGATGGGAGACGACACCGTTTATACAATCTGCGCTTCCTTCCAGGCCTGGGCCTCGCACAACAAAGCATGACGATAGCTGATGTGTGCACAATAAATGTACCGCTGCTGCATACAGAAATCTGAACCATATCTATGTCCACACATTCCCAGTGTTTGAGCCAGAGTTGTCTGGGAGGGGGTCAAATGGGCCGGTTAGGTTACTGCTCCATCCAACGGGGACAATAAACAATACTGTGAAAACTCTACACCCATTGAGTGGTCAACTGCAAAGAACTTGACAATCTGAAAGTAGACAACCACACCCCACACTTTAGTTATAAATAGCAAAATTAATATTTTTTTCACAGATTGACAGGACGAGCTGTTGCTCAGCTCTTAATTTAGGAAATTAAGATAATGATGTGACGTGCTTTAAAGTATACAAGGCAGTGTGGCTGGTTGGCTCAGTTGGTAGAGCGGGCGCACATATGCAGAGGTTTATTCCTCGACACAGAAGGTCCAGGGTTCGATTCCGACCTGTGACGGTTTTCCTGCATGTCTTCCCCCTCTCTCTCCCCCTTAATATCTCAGCTTTCCTATCTAATAACGGCAGAAATGCCCCCCCCCCCCAAAAAAAAAAAAAAGTATACATGGCACTATGTTGGCATTAGTTGTCGGTCAGTACTCGAAAAACCAAATTCTGGTCAGGCCAATCACATCATGTATAGAGTTGGTGGGCGGGCTTAACATAAGGAGAGTTGCGATGGTTCCCTGCTACTTGAAAACAAAGAAAATGGCTGTTGTTGTTGGCGAACAGCGGTTTTTCGAATCGGCTTTGGCCGCGACTCTGGAAGACTTGGAGTTAAGCACTGAAGTCATTCTTAAAAAAGGAAGCTGTGTTCGGAGTTTTGCCGACCGGATACGGCAAAAGTTTAATCTATCAACTAGCGTTGCTAGGTTGAATTAAGACAACCGTTTATCCCGCCCCTCGGATTGAGCCCTGCCAATGGTGAGTTCCTAGACCCAACATCTTGATGTGGGTCTGGCTTGTCAGGCTAGGTCATTTGGTCTCAATTGGCTCAAACCATGAATTCAGTGTTACATTCCCAAATGTTGATACACAGGCCATGCAAGATGCAGCTAATTTCTGTTTCTCAATCCCTCGATCCCTGATTGAGTTCCCACTCAATCCCTGAGGATCTTTTGGAAAGCCGTCTGATAGGTGACACCACCTAAACAAAAAGACCCGACTCTGGGCTGCAATCAAACACGGCAAAGTACAAAGCGAAGAGGAATGTGGGAACCCCGCCACAAGAATTTATTTCCCATTTTTCATGGCTGTCTCACAATCAATCATGACCGCATTGCATAGTTTGAAGGTTTTTCTTTTTTTTCTGCCTGGAACCAATCACTGGAAAAATAAGACTGCGACTGAAAGGGTAAGTTGTAGAGTCGGTTGACATTTAACGATGAATTGATTGTTTTTACCAACCCAATAAGGGGAAAACACACATATCTGAGTTGCTGGGTGCAGTGTGTGTGGTCGTGGTTTCAATGTGTCTCTGCACATATTCCTGTTAATTTACCTGGAGATTAAAGTATTTATAGCTGCAACTCCTCGGAGTGCATCTCTGCAAACCACTTCAAGCTGCACAACACAACACAAACTGGAAACTTTCACAGAGGATCAAATTTTGCGTGTGGCTTGTTGAAGAGTGTGTGTGCGCAGGTCTGTTAATGGTTTTCAGGAGACTTTTAAGAGACATTTTCTTTCTTGTCTGCTGTTTATAGCGGAGTCATACTGTAACTGAATTAGGCCTGCTCTGAGACTAAACTCTGCTTCAAGGTCATCTTCATGCCAACCAGAAAGATAAGAGGATATCCCAGAGCTAGCACACACACACATATACATATAAATATATACACACACACACACACACACACACACACACACACACAAGACCTGGTGACCGTCATCTAATTAGCTCCTGTCATTGTTCTCCCACAGGATCTCTAAATCTGGAAGGAAGACACACACCCTGTCCTCCCTGTCCGCCCTTTAAACACACATCGACACACACACTCTCCAGCCCTCTCGCCTTCTCTTAAACAACTCCTTTGTGTCTTGCACACAGCAAATGAACGCACAATGACATGAGACGATACAGTATACTGTGAGACAATGCCAAACTTCCAAAGTGGTCCTGATGAAAACCTAAAGGACTTTCCATAACAAAAGCGGAAACTCTTCCCAAATGTAAAAATGTTCTTCCTTTCTGGTTTGTTAATGTGCTTTTCCAGGCTGGTTTCCACAGCAGCTGGAATGAAAAGCTCCACTAAATGCAGTAAATGCACATGAAACAAGTTGGAAAGTACATTCTACTCTATTCATGTAATGTGACTCAGAATTCAGATTCCCAGATGTTTCCTGACTTCCACCAAAAAAAAAAAAGAATCTGATATTTCCTGATGTCTGGAAAACTAGGACTGTCCTCGATTAAAGAAATTCTTAGTCGACTAACACTGATACGATTTTGTCGACTAATTTATTAAATCGACAGATCTGTAAAACTGAGTTTCTCCACAAAGAAGATGCAAAAGCACCATTTTAAATCTCGTTTTTGCTAGAGATGTGCTCTTAAGTTCTTGAAACTAAGTCATTCAGCATGAAAAATGACTAAAGAAATCATATACGACTAAGATCAAAACAAGGGGGTAGCCCTGTGGAATACAGTTCTAAAATATTCCATGATGTTGAAGACATCCCACTCTGTAGGAAGCCTTCTCACAAATGGCTTACAGACATGGAAATGTACAAACACACAAAGTCCTGAGGTAAGCCAGCTGCGACTGACAGTCTGGAGGTATGGCAACAGGTCTGCAGGCCTGCTGGTTTACTGCATAGCTAACATAGCTGAGCAGAAGTGAGCAGAGGGAGGCGGTGAGAGCATGTGTGTGTGTGTGTGTGTGTGTGTGTGTGTGTGTGTGTGTGTGTGTGTGTGTGTGTGTGTGTGTGTGTGTGTGTGTGTGTGTGTGTGTGTGTGTGTGGAGAGGCATTAAGCCTTCAGGGACACCTGTGGAAAGAACAAACCGCGACAGGCACGTCCAGCCATCCCACAGCACTGAGCCTAAATATGTTACCTCTCACCAGCCAGACACATTTAACACAAACAGAGGAGAAGACAGAAATTTAAACTGAAGTAACCTGAACAAAGATCAGCTGTTGTTGCTGTGGTTACCAAGATAATTGCTACTGCAATCACTGCTATGTCAAATGTAAAAAGGTATCTAACAGCTAATATGATATGAATACATTAAGATATGATGTGTTACATTACAATACAATGAGTTACTATGATGAGAAATATTACGTTACAATATGTTACAATGTGATACGTAACGTTACCATAAGATATGTTATATGTTACTATACGATGTTACTGTAAGATAAGATATTCGTTACAATATGTACCGATAATACGATATGTACCGATACCATAATATATAACGATGCAATACGATATGCAACGATACAATTCCATATGCAACAATACAATACAATACAATATGTAACGATACAATGCAATATGCAACGATACAATACGATATGCAACGATGCATTACAATATGCAATGATGCAATACGATATGTAACGATACAACATTTTATGATACAATATGTTATGAGTGGCAGTATATGTTACAATACAGTGTTATAATATAATCAGCAAAGTTGTGATTGATCAGGCAATATCGAAACAAAGTCTATGTAAAAAAGGAACACTCAGACAGTAAACGGTTGTTTCTTCCATAACTCCTTGATTTATGATTTAGTAGTTATGTAACTTCAAGACAAACATTCATCTCTCAGATCTCTAACGTAAAAAAAAACCCTCCTAACATCAACATGTGAATGCACCTAAAACACTATAAAGATCTACGTAAATGAGCTCTGAGGATGTTAATGACACTTGAGGTCACATTAACAAAGTGTGAATCAAGTACGACTCCACATTACAACACACAATTGAAGTTCAACATGTGCATTCAAACAAGAACAGAAGGACACAAAGGGCCAAGAGTGCAAGGTGTTCAGTGTCAACACCGGACAGAGATTTTAATGTCAGGTGTAAGATCACACAGAAAGTCCTTCCGTGACATTAGAAGACAGGAAGCCTATTAATCTCTCCCAGGATTCCACTGTCCTTTAGTTCATATACTGTATCACCACTGTTTGCTCAAGGCTCTCTCACCAGTCGGCAAATTCCAGTGTGATTCAATTTCCCCTTGGAAACGAGGTAAGGCTTTAGTGAACCACGCCACTTCTCTTTCACTCCGCTAAGGATCTGGGCCTGCTGGGTACAATAGGGGTCTTTGTAGAGGAGGAAGTAGAAACCTTTAGTCTGAGGAATGCCAGACATGCGGCTCCAATTCGCTGAGCCCAGAAATGTGATCCAATGCAACAATGGCTGCCGACACAAGAATGGAGGGGGCACAGTGTGTATGAGCAGCAGAGGGGGCTTACTGAGTGCATGAAAAAGTCCCATAGTTCAGCTGTCCAGCATTACAGGCAAAACCGCAAATGCAACATGCTCTAGAAGCTACAGAAGGAAATGATAATCCGGACTGCTCTATCCTCTATCATTATGTATCTTCCTTTAAAAACTCCTTTATCTGACTTTCTTCCTGTTTCTCAAAGTGGGTCATCTATTAATGTGCAAAATTGGCAGCTGTTCAAATCAGCACTAAACAAAAAACAACAAGAACTTTCCCTTTAGGTTCCCCGGGATAAATATTATCAAATGAGATCCATGGGGTCTAACACGTAGGTCTCTTTGGGAGTCCTTGATGTGAAAATGCCTGAGCGTTCCTGTGTTTTTCTTATGAGATTTTATTGAAGCTTTTATTTGTCCTAGCTTTGGGAAAGTGCCTAAGAAAGTTGGAACAAACACCGACCTCACACTGATTTCTGGAGTACTAAGTTCTTTCGTGTAGTCCACTGCAAAATAAGTACATTGTGACTATTTCACTAGTGCAAAGGTGTCAAATCTGATTGAACCAATCTTCCATGAGCCTGGGATTAGCGCTCATACGATTAGTTGATTGACTGAAAAATTAAAGAACACTGTTTTGGTTTATTCTCGCCCCTCACGTAGCGTCGTTTCCAGACGCAACAAACAGCTGTTTCCAGGGTAAACACAGACACAGTTAGAGACTAGCTTGTGAACATAGTGGAACACATAGCAGCTAAAGAGCCAGATATTTTCCCCGGTTGCTGATGAACAACAAACCAAAGCTAAAACTAGAGTGAGTACTGGATTTACATTTATCCAGTGGTCAGACACATGACCCTAAATTAATGCTAATGTTGCTCCATATCTGCTGGATGTGTAAATAAGCAACTGTTTGCTAACGCGTTAGTCATTAGCCATAAGTATGTCAGCGTTGTTTTTACAGCTGGTTGTGCTGCCCCCATTCAGCCAAACAAACGTATGCCGGTTTAAGCATCAATACATTGTAAAAAGAATGAAATTGTTGTTGCCTTCTCAAATGTGAGGATTTGTAGCTTTTCTCTGTTGTATATGACTGTAAATTAAATAGCTTTGGGTTGGACCCTTGGGCTGGGAAAGTATGATGGGTAGGTTTTATGTTGTTGCTCCTATTTTCTGACATTTTAATAACGGAAATAGTTGTTAGTTGCAACACTGCCTGAGATTATTTACTTACAGGTTTTGAGTTTGACTTTTGCTCATTTCAACTCAGGACAATGAGAAGAGGCCTCAGGCACACAGGTACTGGGCCATAAGGGTTGTTCTGTTTACCTTCCTGTCTTCCTGTCCTCCTGTTTAACTCTTGCACAAACACCTTTGCAGCTCATTTAGACATGCAGGCAGACAGAGTAAACCGCTTCCTCTGCTGGTGAAAGACATGCAAAGCATCAAAGGCTGCTCCTCGGCCCCGACGGGCCCCACCCTGAGGCCTGGGAAACAAAGCTTGCAGAAACAAGCAGGGTGGGTGACAAATGGAAGGCAATGCAACTGGCAGGCATTTACCTTAATGACCTGAATTACTCCCATCTCCCTCCCTTTTAAACACACACGCGCGCCAGCCATCTCATTAGGCCACTCATCACTGCAGAACAAAGACCACCACAGTGTGTGTAGGCGAGTGTTTGTGAGGGAGGGGGTTGGCAGTCCAGAGTGTTTGTCTTCACCTCTCTCTTGTATAAATCCTCCTGGTCTTTGTCCTAGTGCATGCTGGGATCACACACACACACACACACACACACACACACCCCTCCCCAGCACAGCTCAGGAGATAAGGGATCGATTGGATTGGCTATGGCTGATGGGTGCCTCTACAAAGGGACCAGTCAAGCCAAAAGCTGTATCAATCAGTCACTGTGTGTGTGTGTGTGTGTGTGTGTGTGTGTGTGTGTGTGTGTGTGTGTGTGTGCGCATGCTGGGTGGGGTTAAGGATTGAAGGGGGTGGGGGGTCTGGCTCCATCTCAGACCCACTGATCTAATAGGAATGGCGTCCCCCCCCCTTGCTGTTTTATGAAGCAAAGAAAAGAAGAAAAATGGCTCCAGGCAGTCGGCCAACACAGTGTAATAAAACAAAATTCTCACTCTAGCCGACTTTCATTTTTTCGCCTTTCCACTTCCACAGTACGCACATGCTGTAGGGGTGAAAGAATTTGAAATTTGACCTCCTTGTTTTGCTCGCTTATAGTGTTACTAAGCCTGGAAATAAGGGTTACTTACGCTGAAGTATAAAACACACCAAAAAGGTAACTTTGTGCTGCTTTTGCTGTTTAAAGGAGGTTCAGCTGTAACATTTGTGCAAAATCATGATTTGTAAATTGACTCTGTAGTTTTGCTTCGTTTCACACTGATCTTTAGAGTTTGACAAAGTTACTCAGACATCGCTCAGGAATTCCAGGCAAGAGACCCGCAACAGCTGGCTGTAGGCCTGTCCCCGCCCATCACACACACACACACACACACACACACACACACACACACACACACACCACATGCTCACACACATGCAACATACGCCTCACTCACGCCTGACTGCTGTGCTTTTCACTGCTGGGCATTGATGGATGGGAATGTGGGTTTGTTTACACACACACACACACACACACACACACAGCAGCTGGTTTGGACCCTGAACATAAAGTCCAACCAACAAGCGATAAAAGCTGGGGAGCCAGTACACGTGTTGCACAACAAAACTTTCCCAAAAAACCGCAGTGGGAAGAATTTCAAAGTGTGTTCTCCAGATGTATGAATATACGCTCCATTCAGCCTATCATTATCTTTCCTTTCGAGTTTCTGCTTTAGCTTTTCTCAGCTGGGAATAATTCATAAATCAAATCCAGCACTTTGTTGCATTTCTGTGTTAACACTGAACTATTATACTAAACGTTTCCATGTAGGCAAAAGGTGAACCATTTCCTTATCTGAGGGGGAACGTGCCTGGCTTGTAGGAACAGCAATTCCAGACTATGAGAAAGGATTAACCCAGCTTTATTGATTAAAATGGGTCACAGAGTCATTTCATTATTCAAAAATGTAAGCCTGGGTCTCTTTATATCTTATGATCTGGACATTTTAGGGAAATACCTCAGCCTTAATGTTCAATTTGACCTCTATTTGATCATCTCTCTAACCAGCAAGACAGCACTTTGCATGTCCACAGAGGTCACATGGGGTTTGTGCATGTTTGGACATGTCCGAACATTTCACCAGAACTGATTTTGCATGAAAGACATTAACATGAAGCACACAAGAGAGGTGATGTAAGGCATAATTACCTGAGGTGTCCCACAAACTGAGCTCAATCCTCTGCGTGTCGATTTCAAAACTGGCTGTGTAGTTTTCAAACACTGTGGGGACATAGCTCTGCAGGAAACATGAATAAAACAAGTGTTTGTATCTTAACATTTTGGATGAAAAATGACCAAAATGAGGCTTATAACAGAGAAGTAATACAACATTATTACCTTTACAATAACTAGTGCCAATGCTCAACTAGTATACAGAACTGTTGTCCCTATTTTACTGCATTTATTGTAAGCATTACAGCTACACCACATACTAAATATACATGCATCATATAGATACAACTCAATGCATGCCCTTCATCATTATTGGAGCACCAACCCATCTGACACATCCAGCTCCATGAAAGCACGAGCTGTTTAGTTTAGTTTAGTACCGTGTATTAATAAAACCAGGTTAATTAGCATCATGTTAATCAGTGTGCGGGCTTTGCAGGGTCTCACCTCGGGGAAACAGTCCTTGGCGAACACGTGAAGCAGGGCAGTCTTCCCGCACTGGCTGTCCCCCACCACCACTATCTTACACTTCACACTCTGACTGGGATCCATGCCGGATTTCAGAGATAGTTTTTGACACGAGCGTCTCTCCTTCATTGATTTCCGTCGGAATTAAGTATAAAAGTCCAATCCTGTGTGCATATGTGTGATTTATCGAGATGTAAAGTGACAGAAGCGCTCCCCAGCTTGCCTGCCTGCCTCCTCCGGTGTCTCCGCCTGTTCTGAGCCGTTAAAGGCCATTTGCCTCTATTTATAACGTCGCAGGAGCCAATGGCAGCGGCTCTCCTCCTGTTCGGATGAGACTCGCTCCACACAGCAGCCTGCAGGGCCTGTTCTCCATGATGGCGCCCCCTTTTGGACTGCTCTCTGAACACCACTTTTACATGAAATAAATTACATACAAATTAATTACAGTTTTTGACGATTGCTCAATGCTCACACACTGAAATCAAAAGTATTACACAATTATCAAAACCCTACACTCAAGGAGCAAAACGTTGGCCCAGATGTGACCATATGAGATGTGTGTCTATAAACACAATGTCAGCTTCACACTTTTTTTGCAAAAAATACACACAGTGATTTGCAAAACACTAAACACACTTGTATTCATTAGACACAGAAGTATATCATGATGTCACTTCCTTGCAATTCCAAAGCACTGACTGTTAAATTACCACAACTATGAGCCAATCTGTGAATCTACAGAGGAGGAGAAGGAGTTAGAGGAAGAGGTACCCCTCATTCAGGCCATGGAGGATGCCTGTGAACAGGTTGACTTGCAGCTGTGCAAGGATGGATTCGACATTACAGTAAAGACGGTTTTTCCCACGTTGTCTTGCCAATGAGGATATATCACCTGTGACGTTGATGAAATTCTCTGGCCAGATCCAGCTAGGCAAAGAGATAATGTCTAGTATTTTCTGTACTTTTTCAGATCTTTTTTTTTGTTTTTTACTGTAATTGTAACCTGTACTGGATACAGTATTTTATGTTTGTCTGTTGTTTGCTGAGCTAACAGTGTTATGCACACTACTGTAGTAGCTACTGGGACATGTTTTGTTGTGATTCTCCATGTTAACATGTTGACTGATTTGGGTATATGGAGGGAAATAAATTGTATTTTCCTCAGTCTGCAGCATTGGTCTTGTGTAGTGTTTGGTGAACATATTGTATATTTGCACTTTCTCTGTGTACTTCATTTACAGTATTCTAATCACTGAGAAGTAGAATTGCTAAAAGTGTTTTAGGTTAGCAACAGCAGTATGTAAGGTTCAAACTGAATTAAGTCATATGACACGTGTGTGTTTCATATGGTAACAAAATATGGTTTTTATAAATTAGTGTTTAGTTTTTGCAAGAGGGTCTGAGGTGTGTGCTAATTGGGTGTGTGTGGTTGTGCTAATTGTGTGTAGTGTTTTGAAAAACTGGTCCCTGCTTTCAAAATAGTGCTTAAGCAATCGAAAACTGTAACATCATAATATTCGGAAGAAAATGAATTTACTTTAATGTTTTTGTTGATGATGAATGAAAGATACAAATGTCACGTGTTTCCACAAAAGGACAGGAAGTCAACTCATAGTGCTATAGCTTGTTTGCTTAATGGATGCTTAGAGAACTATGTATACAGTCTATGAGCATTCAGATTGGCGAAGAGTATACCATTATTAACCACAAAGTAGTTATAGTCTTACAAATAAAGAAATGAAATGGTGACAGAATTGAAATTCTGTTTGTTATTTTGTTTGGTTTGAGGCCCAAAGCCAAGCTAAAGTAGCATAATATTCTAAATGAACTTGGCCTTTTAAAAATAAAAAAAAATGTTTTACACAGTATAAGTTTGAAATCATTAAAAAACATATACTCTTAATTAGATAGTATTCTTTATGTAGGCCTACGTAAATTATAAAATGGGAAGATATGATACCTAAAATCAAAATGACTCCCGGCCAGGGTCAATAGGCCTACACTAAAGCTTTTTTTTAAAAGTTCTTTTATTTGCAACAACGAAACCCCTAAAACTGGGATGCTTTATTCATGACCATCCTCTAGATACTTATATTATATATAACACCTTTTTTTGTAAACATACAATATTTAAATTGAGGCACATTATCTTGTCTTACGTACATATATAGACAGACAGAATAGGATATGAGTAAACATTCATAATAGGCTATTTATTACATAAATAAAACTTTAAGAATGAGTTTGAATATAGTTTTTAATTACTCATGTTAATTTACTAAAGCAATAGCTCACGGTATCAGTTTGTCAGTCTCATGTTTTTTTTCTCAGACACAGAGTGATACTTATTGTGCAAAGGAATTTGAATCATAGCCGTTGTACATGGTTATTATATCACCAATGAACCAATCAGATTGCTTATTTTGAGCTACCCGTTTTATAATCATTAATATGTTCCCTACACTTTATACAAAATGTGCTTTAAAAACGTTTTTGCTGGGTCAAAGCACAATGAAGGGCCTGTCAAGGATCCTGCTACTCGTGTGGGGTTAAATTTGATCCCAAAGTGACGCGGCAACACACCTTAGTATCATCATTCTTTATGTTGTATACACATTTCACTCGATTCTTACAGTGAATGAGCCCTCGGGCTCTGTATTAGCTGAACACTGTGAGCAGGTATTGATTGAGTCACACACATGGAGGTTGTTCTTTAGGAGCAATCCAATTAGGAAAACCAATAAACCCAGTGAACCCAGTACCAAGCGCTGCTTCTTTCTAGTAAGCAGCTTTGGGAATTTCCCTCATTATCTGTGCATAATACACCTACGTATTGGGGCATACAAAGCCAGAGAAAACACATTAGCTTTCATCTAGATCCTTATGAGAAGACACAGAAAAAAGTGAAATGAAAACTAGATTTCCCTACAGGCTCGATAATGCACCACATTCACATTTTTCTATCTTTTTCAGAGTGTGAACAGACACCCTTCTGGTCTCAAGGCCTCACCTCTCAGCCTTCAGGCTACTTTCCCAACACGGCAGCACTGCTATTTTATTTTTTTATAAAAATGGGAAAACAGCAGCGTTCTGCATCAGCTCTCCCCTCTGTGACAAAGTGATTGGACTCTCTGTGTTGCTGGCAGCGTTTTCTTTTTTTTTTTTTTTTTTTTACAGTGGGACAGCTCCACCCTGCAGGCTGTGTGGTGGGAGTCCCGTCTGTTGTGTGGGAGCTCTGCCTCCAGGACACAACACTGCCAGGAGAAAAGGGACAGGGGGATTTTACACACTATAGCTCTGCTATTTGACTGCCATTTCTGTACCATATGCATTTGACCTCATTTAAATTCTGGCTGAATCAGAAGGATACGGAGATTTTACCTGGTTGAAAATGTTGTGATATATATATATGCTCATCATCATATATGCTCGATCCCTAAATCCTTTATCCTCTGATCTTTACCATTTCTTTATGTCCAAATAAATGCATCTTGCCGAGATTGAAAGGGTCAAAACAAAGGAGACAGTGAGCAAAACCACATTAGCTGAGGTGTTTACACACTTTGGTCCTGTGCCCTTCTCCAGTTTTTTTTAGGCTGACTGCTGTGTGTGTGTGTGTGTGTGTGTGTGTGTGTGTGTGTGTGTGTGTGTGTGTGTGTGTGTGCTTCCTGCATTCTGCTATAGCCTGCAGCGTTGGCAATCTCACATTTGGGCCAAAGTGAGATTTTGCAGAAACATCTTAAAGGATAATTCTGCCCATTTATATATAAGATATCACAGTGTTTTGGTTTATTATGTAAAAAGAAAAGTTTGATGATGGTATGGTTTACATTTTGTACTACATTGTAATCTGCAACTGCCTTTATCATTTCAAGTGTTAATTGTAAAAAACTGACTTCCTCTCAAAATGCCTTGCAATAAACCACAGTAAAGGGGTATAAACTTGGAGGAAAGAGTCTAATAAAGAAAAGCTAAACTAGACATGTCTTGTATTGCATTCTGGTCTATTGAGTCTTATGTCAATATAGAAATTGGTTCCCTGCCCCCTGCATACATCTACGTTTTAGATAGCTGAAATAGATAACAAAATGGACCCAGCTGAACATACAGTGTAGTGGACATTGAAGTTGGTCTTTATGTTCATAGAACTGGCAGACAAGTGCAGTTGCCCAAATGCTGCGCATGGTTCCCAGAATAGAAATGAGGGTACCACCTGTTTCTGGTCACATGGGGCTGTCAACATCCTGCGCATGCAGACACCAACTACTTCTAATCAGAGCTCATTTTCATACTACCTCCATATATAGTCATTTTTATAGTGCAGGAAATCAAATCACAACAGTCTTATTTTGGAAATATGTTAACAGAGCATGTAGCTTAGCATCAGTTGGGTCAGCGTCAATAAGCTCAAATACGGCATCTCTCCTTTGGGAACCCTTTCACCGTGTATGTAGCTGCCTACCATCCTCACTGCCTCTTACATAAAATATAATAATGCAGAGATGCCCTTGGAAAGTGAGGGATTTTCGAGTAGCTAGAATTTGGGTCCCTGACTGTGGGATTTTGAACGCCAATTTATAATGACAAAATAATGATATACTGTACATTTTAATTAATAGACTCTAATCAAATTTGAAGCATACAAACTGTATGAGATGAATACTGGATGACCTTGCTCTGTATTCCCATAATGCTTTATTACACAACTAGGTCAGCACACGTCTAACTTGCAGTATTTTTTAAAGCAGTTCAATGTGTTGGCACAGTATATGCTGGAAACATTACATTAAATCAGCCACAAATATTTTTAAAGCTATAAATAATTTGAACTATTCATAGTGAAAAAAGTTCCTCAAAGCAGCAATACTGAAGTTTCCAATGACAAACTCACATCCGTGTGTGTTTTATATGGCAAGCACCTATTTGCTATCTGTAATATCCAGCACAGTTCAGGTCTGGGTCACGCACCGGTGCACATAATTCTTCCTGTGTGCGAAAGCTTCTTGGAGTACCAAATGAGAGGGATTTGTCATGTTGTTGCAATGATTTCCAGAAATTTCAGGCAATCACAGTTATGATAATCATTTGAAAATGATGATTAAAAAATATGCTTTTCTAAACAGGTCACAATGGAAGAGGATTAGGGCCATATGTGAAAAATGTATTTGAGTTCTGAGTTTAAAGTCAAAATTCTGAGTTGTTGTTTTTTTAAGTAAAAAAAGAAAATTCTGACTTTATTCTCAGAATTCTAAACTAAGAACTCAAATAAATTCTTCTCATGTGGCCTTATACTAATCCTCTTTCGTAACAAAATGTTTAAGAATGAGTAACAAATAATACAATTTGAAGTGAATCTGAAGTGGTTTGGTTTTAGCTAGTGGGCCAGCAGTGCTGGGGGGTGTGATGAGTGAGTCTAGGTCACTGGGCTGCTCCTCTGCCCTGACAGCATGCTGCCCCACAGTTATCTCTGTCGGCGTGCATTCAATCAGCGGCGCACTGACATTTACTGCAGCACATATTCACTTGTTTCATTTTGAGAGGGATTTCCTGGACGGTTAGTCACCGTGACTGGGAAATTAAGGGCAGATTCAAAACAGTTCAGGAAGAAATAGCGTTGGACGTCTCTTTTTGTTCTTTATTCAAAAGCCAGTGCAAGCACCATGGAGGGATTATAGTATATTTTTGCTGCTGTCTTGGCCTTGGTACCCATAAAAAGGAGGCTTGTGATATCAATCAAAGTTAAATATATAATAGATCATTTGTAGTGTGTGTGGGTGTGTGGGTGTGCATGCATGCCTGTACATGTGTTTTCACACACAAATTCATTTTCCTAATAGTAATTTGCATGGAGAACTAATGCTAAACAGTGACATCACTAAATATACTGCAATCCCACCATGGTGACATCATTAAAGAGACATAAGGTAACTGCAGTTATTAGAATGTTACTTGTGATTAATGGCGTCATTTGAAATATGTCATAATGTCAACATCACATGGGTGTCAACTGCCTCTTTCTCCCCCCTTAGATAAGGCCACTACACCTGTCAAACTTTTGATTCTAGCACAAGCACATGCAGTAGTCTTCCAGTCAGCATCCAGTTGAGGAAACATGTAGAAGACATGGTAATAAAGAAAGTGCATTCTTCTTGTTTTACAGTGTGGAGCTAGTTAGTCCTAGTCTAGGCCTAGACAGGCCTGCCATGCCAAGTTGGGGTTGCTATGATTAGCCTTCACTTTTCGGTGATGGTGGGGTGTTTACAATCAGGTGTACCTCAGACTGATCTCATGAAGTGGCGTATGTATGACACGCCAATTCGTATGCCATTATTGGCATGTTATCAAGATGCATACTCGCTTTTTAGCGTGTTTACCAATGCTGTTTGGCCTCCATTGACTAAACCCAACCGTAGCCCCGCGATAACACGTAGCCTCGCGATAACATGCCACGTGGCTTTAGAAAGTGGCGTGTATGTTTACTCTGTGACATTGCAGACTGCCGTCTGCTGTATACAGCGTAGACATACATGCGGATAGCTCGAAATGCGTACAGATAACATGCCACTTGGGAATATCAGGGACCGCCCCCGTAATTACGTTGTTTTTCCAACTGCCAGCTTTCACATGGTCGGGATGCGTGTTCTTCTCTTTTCTGTTATATTGGCGTTTGGCATAACAACTTGTTGCATGACTGCCACCAAATGTTTGGCGTAGCCTAGAGCATCAGGTGTGTGAAAACATGGAGGCCACAATAACAAAGATTTGCTGCTGTTTTCTTATGCGAGCATACAAACAGCACATGGACAGGTGTTTGTTTGTGTTATCTGCAGGACAACAAACGGGAAAGGACAAAGATAAGGTGTTGTTGTTTTTTTTATACATAGGCCTATTTATGAATAATTTGAAACATGTTATGTCTGTGTGTGTTTCTTGGCAGAGGCGTTTGTCTACAATAAACAGTTTATTGTCATTGAAATATTTTCAGTGAACCAAAGTCGCCTACATCAAACGTCAGTTGTCAACAACGCGTCACCAACTGGGAAACTGTTAGCAAAATCTAGCCCCAGTTTCCCACCTCCGATTCCCACATGAAGTGACGTGAATGATGACGTTTTCACTGGGAAAAATATTTTTCTGATGCCCATGAACGCACGGTATGTTTACGCGAAGTCATGATGTCATGTTGTGTACCTACTATGACTTATCTTTAGTGATTCTTTTCATATGACATCACTTAACTTTCCAAAGTTTCACTATGAGAAACTGTTGTGATATTACTGTTGTTTCTTAGAAATCATAGTGGAGCAATTGCCATATTTAGAACTATGCCACTGTTGTGTTATTACTCAAAATACACCATAGTGACATCACTGTAATAGTAAAATCACTGTAGTGACATCACTGTACTGTACATCATTTTGTCCATTGTGACATGTTTTTGTGTGTGTGTAGATCTGGTATAATATAAATTGAATGTGTATTGGAACATCATGAACATCACTGAACACAACTGGGATGATTTCCAAAATTCCTTTCAGTATTAACATTTTTTTCCTGTTACCAGAAAGCCTCTTAGTTCATTCTGTTCTTTCATTTTTGGCTCAAAGCTTTCATGGAGTAAAAAAGAGGCATTAGGTGAAATTAACATCAAAACCTTGTTTTACATATTGCTGATTTGTTAATTTTCTAATGTAAACTCTGTTGTGGCTAGTGTATTTTCCTTCCATTGCTAGTAATTATGAGTAATATCCACCCCAGTCTTTTCAAACCTGTCATGGGAGTACACAGTTTTACCAAATACAGTATGAGTCACCTGCTTTTACTTAACATTGCGTCAGATGGAACAGCAGAGCCAACATGTCTCATCATTTAACAGGTAAAAACATCTACACTACGACATTCTGGGTTTTCTAGTGCATGAAGCAATGGTAACTGACTGGAACCCCCTAATGAATCCTAATAAGCTTCGGCTCTTTTCCTCCCCCCCTTGGCTTTACTGACACATGACATTTTGTTTTAATAAACCATTAGCTTAATATCCTCCTCCACTATACTGTAGGGCTGTGAGGGCACAGCACACACACACTGTGACGGGAAAACACAGAGACATGCACACAGACAGAGGCAGAGGAGAAAGGCAATGGTGCATACAGTAGAGTACAGTAAGTCTGTGGAGTGTCTCCCGTCAGTCATTAGGTCTGTTCAGGCATGGATACACACGCAGATGTAATGAGGCACAGTGAATGTGTTCAGTCTGTGTGTATGTTTAGATTGAAGGACGAATCATTTCAGGGATGACCTGATTCTTCAGAGAAGTTTGAGTGTGTGTGTGTGTGTGTGTGTGTGTGTGTGTGTGTGTGTGTGTGTGTGTGTGTGTGTGTGTGTGTGCGCGCGCGCGCGCACGCGCGCATTTGGGAGTTAATGGCGCATGAAATTATGTCTTCATTAACATCTCCTCAAGATAAACCACATGAAGGGACAATAATAATATCTGTCAGTTACATACATGACAGGAACAAAGGATATTTGGGAGTCTAATAATTACAGTAAATGACTACATTGAAAAAATTATTAAACTTTTCTGGTCTGATCGGATAACAAAAAAAGCTGCCTGAAAGTATGCTAACGTTACACCCACATACATGGCTCTATAATGGAACGTTAACATTAGCTTATCTTTTTGTGGCCTGCCTGTTTTTGTTGTTCTTTTGCCTCTTAACTATTTTTTGTGTGATTGTGAATGCATTTGGTCCGTTAATTGTTACTTTATTAGTTCCATGAAGCACTAATGTTAGCTAACAGTACTGTAACATTACTGAAATGTAAGCTAATGCAGCTAAATCAGGGGAAGTGTTAAATACTAGCCTAGTTTACAATTTAGGAACTACAATGTCTGTGATTTTGCGGACGCATGTATATGTAAAATATACATTACAGTTATTTTATCCATTCATCTATCATTCACAATGTTATTTAGTTAATATCGTTGGTGAAAATTTTAACTGTAGTTTTGTTACCAAATGTTACTCTTTATTTTGCTCGTTTGTTTTGTCTTGCAAAAAAAGGTTGTTAAAGAATGTTTTTCGTCGATAAAAATAACACTGTAGTTTACCCCAGTTCTGGCTGTATCTTGCAGTCACGTAGCCATGCGATCCAAACCAGAGCCTGCTGTAAATACCTCATGATCCTCGGAAATGTGTGGCTGCTGTGCGAGGATGTGGTTTTTTTTATTTAACAACCGTGCGCAGACCCACCACAGTCACCCCGATGAGTCAAATCACATCACAGGGCAATCCAGATCTGAAGCGGTGTGTGTCTGTGTGTGTGATGTGTGAGGTGGAGATTAGGGTGACAGCCAGGAAATAGCCTCCAGTGTCATCCAGTTCTTTATCACAGTAATGATAAATGAGAAGCTCCATATGTGTGGGGAGGATTTTAATGGCAGGACTGAAATTTGATAGACATCAAAATAGGCCTACACAAAAGGCAACAAAAAAAAGGATAATGCAACCACTGCTGTCGACAGTGACGGTCTGATCAAAATCTATGCAATATTAATAACCATTGACAATGTTGGCATGATAGTAGGGTGTGTTCTTTAATCGCTTTCAGGTGACATAATGCGCCCCTGGCTACTTTATAGAGGTCCCCAGCTGTTAATGACATTTAGTAACTGATTGTATTCGTTAATGCATGACCAGGGGTATCATGCATCTAATTTTTTTTAGGTTTCAAAACCTATAATAAAGACTGGGTGGCTGGCTGTGGCTCACCTGCCTCTCCAGCTTTCTGTGCTCTGCTACAGTTTCCTGGACGCCTATATAAAAATGAAAGCTGACATAAAATATGTGTCTCTCTGGCTACTTTGCATACTTCACTTAAAACAGTGTGTGCTAAGTGTTAGCATCCTTAAAGTATTATTTGCTTTCTTGCTGAGAGTTAGATGAGAGGATCGATACCACTCCCAAATACAGTAAATGTGAAGCTAGAGCCAGGAAACTGTTAGCTTAGCTCTGCATAAAGACCATAGACTATATATTAATAATATGCAGTCTATGATAAAGACTAGAGGTGGGTGGAAACAACTAGCTTGTGTCTGTCCAAACGTAAAACATCCACCTACCAGCATCTCTAAAGTAAACTGATTGACAAGTTGTATCTTGTTAAATCCGTGAATGGTAAAATGACAAGCTACAGGGGGTTATGTGCTGCACTATTTTTTTGGTCGGGCAGAGTGCTTCCAGTCGTCATGCTAAGCTAAGCTAACCTCTCCTGCCTGTAGCTTTATATTTAGGGTGCAGTAACACTGCAAAACATAATGCAAAAATAATGCAAAGACATTTCCGATTCTATCTTTCAACGGTTACCTTTACTTAGCTAATCAGAATTTTCAATTCTATCTTCCAACTGTAACTTTAGCTAACAAGAATGGCCTTGTTTTTTGACACATTTGATTTGAGGTGTTATTAGAAGTTAGTGGTCTCTCTTAATAAGGCCTCTACATCCACACTAAAATAACCTTCTCAGATATTTCATGTTCTGGCTAAATATAGCAACAACAAGCAGGCCATCTCTCTGGCCTATATATGCATGATGTGTGTCACCTTGTAAACAGACTTAAATGTGAAAATTTTTCATTATACACTTTGACAATGTTTTGCTTCGTCTTTACATTTAGTTGTAGCCTACTTGTCACGGTAAGAATAAGAATAAAATGAATGACGGCTGAATTCCATTTAGCTGCTTTAGTTTCAGGGTCCTGCATACTGGCTCACGTTGTTTTTAATTGGGACTTACAATTATTCTCCTTATCGATTGATAATTCTTCTTTTTGCTAAATTAATTTCATTGATTAACAGTTTGTTTGATCGTGAAACCAACGGTCAGAAATCTGAACATTTTTGAATGATACAAAACTTCACATTTGAGGAGTTATTTTCAGCAAATATATGGCATTTTCACTTAGTAAATAACTTGATTACTCGTTTATCTAAATAGTTTGCCTCATTCAAGTGCATGTCATGTTGAGATAAACGGTTTAACGTGAGTATGTGAGAAAGCAGAAAGTAGAGCATCACTGTCATCTGGATTCCTCACAGCGGTGTGCCACACAGTCAGATGAGAGCATCATAGAGCTTCCTAATAGCTCAGTGTCCGCTTCTCTTTGTCAGCACTGTGGTGATATTCATGCGATCTTTGAGCTCTTCCCCAGCCCAGCCTGCAACCCCCCACCTACTGGCAAGCCTCGGTCCTGTGGCCTGGAAATCAGCACCAGACGTGGCGAGGATACAGTGTGCAAAGCCAAACCGTAACGCTGCCCAAAGTGATTGAGGGAGCTTGGAACGGGGGGATGGGTGTAGAAGCAGGAGGTGTGATTGTGTCAGCATCTGTGAGTGCGCATTTATGTGCAGGAATATGGGAATCCTGCATACAGATATGAGACTGTAATGTCCTGTATGTGCACAGAACAGCCAACCTAAATATCAAACATGTTTTATAACGGTTGGGTTATCCCAGACAAGGATGGAAATCAAATGAATGCACGCTGACCCTCTTACAGCTGGGTCTTTCAGGGCTTCTGTTAGGGCTTCCTGAAAGGGAAAGAGTACTTAAAACAAGAGGTGTGTTGTGGGCTTACTTTGAGCCACTGTGGTGCTGGGATTTAGAGGTTTTGGGAGGCGGGGGGTTCATACCAACATTTCTTTGATCTACTGAAGTGGCCTGAGGTCTGAGCAGCCTGCTGTGAGTCGGGCGGGTGGGTGTAGGGTAAGTAGGTGGGGTGGAGGTGTGGGTGTGTGTGTATGTAATTCAACTCATAAAAGAAAGGTTACACATAAAACACTGTAGTGCATAGCCTTGTATTGAAAGGTAATTGTTTTAATGAGATTGTGTGTCGGGTGGGATTAATATGAGAGGCTGTTTAGTTCATAAATCATAGCACATACACCATTACAGCATGGGACAGAATACTGGTGTGTATCATACAGAATCACATTGTTTTAATTTAGAATGATGGTGTGGGTAAGATGAAGAATATGTCTACGAGAGAATAGCAGTGTGTATAAAATTATGGTCTGCGTGTCTGAGACAGTATGATAATATGTATGTGTTTTATTGGACAGTAAGCAGGTTCAATTCTGAGTTCCGGATTGGTTCACAGCTTAAACAGAAGTTGTTTGAATGATAGCAAGATTGTCATGTTTTTTTTTTTTTTTTTTTATTATGTTCCTCATTGTTTTCTCAATGTATAAGGTGTAAGTAAGCCAATCAGAAAATGTTATTTCAATTTTAATCAACCTCACATATAACTATTATCAATCACATATATTAATAAACTATGCTATGTGATACAATCAATAACATTCCACTAAACATGAAATTAAAGGTACACCGTGGAGATTTTGACCACTTGTAGCGCTGTGGAGCAATGTTTTAGTAGTATTTTAGTAGTCAGTAGTATAAACATGTGCAAAAGAACACACTAATGCAAGTAACGCGATACACATTCCTGACACCTTTTACACACTATTCTGCTGATCGACAGTTGGTGGGGATAACATGCAAAGAAGAATGGTAATGTGCCTGCAATGGCAGTTAAGAAGAAGAACATGGATGTATACAATGCAAGATTTATTTATTTATAAAAAGCCGGCTTTTAGTGTATGAGGAAGGAAATATCTTCATCACATTTGTTACGCTTCAAGGAAACACACAATGACTTTGGGTGTAAACGGTGAATTGAACTATACTGTAGCTGTGTTTGTTTTCAAGACAACTCCAAAGGGGGGCTTTAGGTTCATATCATCCAATTCTTAAATTGTATGTATATTGTTATGGTTGCTAAGCTAACCTAGGCTGGTTCTCCTAAGGACCCACAAACTAAAGGCTAGCCTAGCAGATAACATCAATAAACTGTCTCCTTTCCCTGTGAGCTACGTTTGACTTGAGAATGAGACCTAAGCTTGCCTGGGTGAGTGGGACTCAACCCTAGGTCTGAGAGGGGTTGTGCTGTGTTTGTGACTCAACCAGCCACTTCTCGTCCACGCTCCGAAACGGCCTGCTCACTCCGGTGTCTCTCAGCTGAGTCCGCCAGCCCGCTCGGAGTGTAGTTGTTCAGTTTTAAAAAGGTGTATTTACAAATCGTTGTGGTGTGTGGGAAACAAGACCAGCTTCAGTCTTGTCTTCAACAGTATCCTCTTCCAGCGTGTCAGCCTGCAGCTTGTTGGGCTTAATTGAGTCAAACACCACACCCCTCATATGTGCACATGTCAGTCTGACCCTGTCAATCAAGCTACAGCCACACCTAACCATAACACTATAGACTTAGAGTTTGTGTGGGAGAGTATAGTGGTGTTTTATAATACTGTGTATAAGAGCAAGTATGATTTATTGGCCTCTCACAACATTACTGCAGTTACTTTACTCTCATGTTGACTAAATTTGACTGTCTAGGTGCAAAACCCATCATTTGTCCAAACATGATACATTGCTTGCTATGTTGAACGCAGGACAGGGCAGAGATGCTCCTTCTCTTGCAGAAGTGGTAATGCACAGAGAAAGTGCATTCATGTAATATATGGGGGAGGCAGCCTGAGCAAACAAAGAGGAATTCCTTGTAAAACAAGCACACAAGTACATGTGACACATTTGCAAAGGCAGCAGAGGGTTGGTGGGCCGAGGGTGTAGCTACGAGGGAAATGTCACTTGTCTCTCCTCGATTCCAGTCTGTCTCTACTTATAATAAAACTCCCATAAAACCAATAATGTTGTGCAGATGTAGACATTTTACCCGTGAGCTAACTATATAGAAGGCGCAGTATGTTGGGAATGGCTTTGATCAAAGCTTTATGAAGGAGACGGACGCTTTGATGATTTTGCTGACATTTCCAGGAGACTTTAAAGACTTGAGTCGGGCTAATCAAATCAGTATGTATTCTCTCTCTTCGAGGTTAGGTCGCATGTATGCGGCTAGCCTCTCAGGAGTTTGGGTTTTTTATGGTTTGGAGATGAGGAGACATTGTGTCTAAGTGCTTTTTGAATGAATTAAAAGACATTTGCACATTCTGTACAGATACAGTCCTTTCTGCAGACTTCTTAATGTGATTTGCACACATATATGCTGAAAATTCTATATTTGCATTTTTAAAGTCCTATGTACAGAATGCACAGCATTGTATATTCTGGTATATTTAGCTGTGGCATGTTTGTTTACATGATCTCTGTAAATGTCTTCCTCATTTGGATACATCTTTGTCCTTTGTCTAAGCACTAACTTTTTACTTAAAGCCAGCGCCATTCATCTTCACCACACGACTGATTTCAGATGCCGACAGCATATAAATGCACTCATCACACACACCTGCATGTTCTAACACACTCATGCTGGCACATCCTGTTGGCTCAGTAGGCCACTGATGTATTCACAACCTTTTCTTACACGCTGTCGCCTCTCTCTTCTCCATCTGTCCCTTCTCTTTTTACCATTTAGTCCAGACAAACCAGATAACACTGGGGTGGGTAGAGAAAACCCGAGGAATGAATTATACGGGGATTCTTTTTATGTAATCTGTTCACAGTGCAATTATGTAAATCTTCCTATTGTCAAGGGGGGACTGGGTTTCTCTGCTTGGCTGTCACAGATAGTAAAATGGCAACATTCTCATTTTGTTTGCATCCAATTCATTGCAGTTCTTATTCATAACACAGGGTAAGTGAACTCACCACACCTATCACATCTTAAACTTCAGGGTCACAGATTTTATTATCAAACCAGGGTACTATCAAGTTCAGTGCAGCATGTATAATTGCAGACAGAAGACGAGATAGTGCCGCTGATGCCATTACTGTGGTGGCTTCAATTCTGAAAAATGTCCAAGCCATTAAATCTTACAGGTGCTTTCACACAAATATCAATTATTAGACCTATTTCTGGAGAGTTTTCAGCTCCTGCACACATCCATGTACAGTTTAAAATAAGACAGAGTGCCTCATATAATCTAGAGCCACACACATCATTTGATGCCATGTGGTGCCACCTGAGAAATGTGCCTCTCAGGATTCTGGTATCTTTTGTCAGTTAATGGAGGTGAGAGATGAGGGCTGAAATTGAGAAGCTCTCCCTGTGCTATTGCAGGACATCAGCACACTGAATCATATAATATTTTGGACCAGCTGCAGACAATGAACCAGTCGGGCCATTAAGCCTGTGTCAACGACCAAATCTACCACAGCATCACTTTCTCCACAACGGTTTTATTGTCTTCATACTATGATTTCTATCTCCCAAATGCCTTGCAATACTGTTATCTTTAGCACAGATCAGTCCCAGAGGCCCTTTGCACAGGAATCATTGTACACAGCCAGCATCAGACTCAACTGCACCCCCGTCTTTAAATATTCAAGTGCAAAGTAATAGTTATAGGGGGCCCACATGTGGCGTCCGTGTGTTGAGCCTTGCGGCCAGCGGTGTCAAGGTTTAACAGGCAATTGCGTTTCTTCTTTACACCCCGCTAACTGCGAGCTCTTTGAAATGGTCAGAGGAGAGACTGATTATTTTACCGCCACTTCCTGGATCGGCTCGTAAGGGAGGTTGTGCAGATGGAACGCTGAAATGTGAAAAAGCAGGAAGACGGAGCAGATGATCAATTCAGTACACATCATGGAGTTAAAGGATAATTCCACTTTATTGCAACGTGGGTCTTGCTTTTCTGTGTAGGTACAGAGTTGTAGTAGTTCAACAAAACATATCGATAAATGATGAGCTATATTGTGAAATTATCATTCTTCCTCCCACAACAGAGCCACAAAGGAATGCTCTTGCTATGGTAGGTACAGCATCTGTATGTGCTGCAGTGGTGAAAGAAGTATTCAGATCCTTCACTTAAGTAAAAATACTAATACCACACTGTAGAAATACTCTGATGTGCTGTGGGGGTAATGAGACAGGAACGTGGGACAGGTGTGCAGGGAGGTGCAAGGTCACAAAGGCAGGAAAATTCTCAACTGGCGGAGGCATGGGGAATGACAGCGTCAACAAAGAATAGAGGAAAACAAGTAGTTGGAGTAAAACGCTTAAAGAGCACCACAGTAGATGGGATCACTGGATTGATAACAATCTGAAGACACACAGTTTATATCTACACATTTTTCATTAGTCACACATGGGTCACTTTTGTAAAAATTCAATGGGATCCGGTGTGTTTACATTATGGGTCATATGTTGTGAGTCCAATCAAACACCCTTCATCCTTTTTTCCACAGCTAACACACACAAACTGTTTTCTTGGTCTGTTGCCCCCAATTTCTCCTACATGGCTCTTCCATCACAACTCCCTAACACCCATGGGGGTGGGTGGGTTGGGGGCAGTGGGTACAACTCATATCCCTCCCTGCCTTCCCCCTCCTGGGCAGGGTGATGATCTGTAAAGAGAATCATTAAGACGCAATTTGTGACTGCAGTGTGCACACACACATCGCCTGGAGAAGACTATTCATCACCAGCAGCCCCATTCCTCACTGTGAAGAAATGTGACGCAGAGGCTTGCTGCTTGTCTGCATGACCTCTGACTTCCAAGATATGTGTGCCTCAACATGACCACACGCGCCTACACACTCAGAAATAGAACAATAGGTGGTCTGGTGGTGACAGGCACCATCCAATCCGTGGACGGACTGGTGTGTCCCCACCAGCCCTCCTACATACTACTTGCTGTGCGTCTCTTGTGTGGTTGTTTTCCATCTCTTTGTGGTCATTGTGTGTTTATTTGTGGTAGTTTTGCGTCATTTTTTCAGTCATTTTGTGTCTCTATGTAGTCATGTTGTCTCTTTGTAGCCATTTTGTCTCTTTGTAGCCATTTTGTGACTCTTTGTGGTTGTTCTATGTCTTTTTTCTGTCATTTTGTGTCTCTCTGTAGCCATTTTTTGTCTCTTTGTGGTCATTTTGCTTCCCTTTATGAGCATTTTATGTCTCTTTGTACTCGTTTGATTGACTTTCCAATAAGAAATGTCAACAGTCACAGTCACTACCGGCATGTGCCCGGTTAGACCAGTTCAGTAATCCATCCATATTTCAATCACAGCTTTGACACACAGCAGACCCAATCCCCCATGAAACATCCTTGACACAGACACTCAGGCTTCCTTTTCTGGCCTGCTGCTGTTCTTGACCTCCATCATGAAAGTCATACATGTTTAATATATTCAAAAATGCAATTACCTAATTATTCTTTATGCATAATGAGGACAAAGAACCAGCGTCAAGACCATTTCAGGAAAACAAATTCATGCTTTCTGCTCGTTGACCCTCCTTTCCATTTTAACTCCAGCCCCCACCCAAATAATGGGTAATTGTTCAAGACGTGCTATCAAAGGGGCCTGGGTGTTAAGAGGCATCACTCTCTCCTCTATGCATCTTTGATGAAGGGTTCTTCTGCTGTAATGCAATTCCTCCATCCTCCTGGATGTTTTCATTGTATTTGAGAGCTTCCCCTGACAACGCCTAGCGCTGCAGCTCAGCAACCTCTCCCACTATGTTCCTATGGTAACAACTCACGGTGTGTGTGTGTGTGTGTGTGTGTGTGTGTCTGGGAGATGAGTGATTGTCTGTGTGTGTTCATTATGGTTGTGTGGCTTCTTTTTACATAATGAATCAATTATCGAGGCTGTGGAACCAGCTAATTTGAATAATCGCAGAGAGAAAAAAACGCTCTCCACACAACATGATTTTACTGAGCATCTTAACACAGCACATGTACAGATCAGTATTTCCCTTGGTGAAAGTGCAACACTGTGTGTGTGTGTGGAGAGGGTGTATAATGGGGCGTCCAACTGACATAATTTGCCTGCCAATCTGCACCCAGCTCGCCAAACCCAGCCTCCATAATAGAGAGCCTATGGCAGCTACAGTGTCTCTATTTTTAATCATATGGGAGAAAGTGTCATACTGCCCCCTGCTGTCCAATGTGGGTCCATGATTCTGATCACAGCAAAACGACAGTAGGCTTTATGACCATATCACAAGTTTATCTGTGTTTTTTGCCCCCAACGGCTCCTTCCAGGCAGCGCTGCCTGGAAGGCACTAGGATTAGGCACTGGTTATGGTTATGGTTAGGGTTAAGGTTAGGGTTAGGTGCCTTGGAGGCAGCAGTCGCAGCGCTGCCTGGAAGGAGCCGTTGGGGGCTTAAAACACCATCGAGCATATCACAGCCAAGCACAGAACATACTATATATATATATATATATCCTCAATGGTGGAAATGTGCATTTTCAATTCTGTATTAAAATATGTTAAACAGAGAAAACTATGTTCTCTTCTGGGAGTTGTTTCTTTCGTCTGTCTGCCATGAAGACTTCAGTTTACCGGATTAAAAAAACAAAAAAACGCAACAAATGCCTCAAATAAAATGATTTATTCCCATTAAATGATTAAAGAATCTCTGGAAGAGAAAAGGAAGATGTGATTATGTGAGACAGGTTGTCGTCTGTCATTTTTTTGTTTATTTAATTAGAAGCCTATCTTTTGTAATAAGGATATGAGGAGGTTAATTAAGACTTATCCCTACTGCTGTGAGAACATCGTTTGGATTAAGACCTGTTGTTTAAAGGCCTAATTATTTACCCATGCATAAACAGGAGGGAAGCTTCACCATGGAAACAAAGAGAAAAGCAAAAGCATTGGGGTTTTATAATTTAATAAGAGCACTAGAGTTCTCAGAGTAATGGACACATATATTATGATAGATAAAGTATTAATCACTTCTATAAGTGTACTATAGTTCTAATTATTAGCCAGGGAAAATGAAAAATAACTGTGTGAGTGTAACGCAGGAATCAAAATGCCTTTTGTGAAGGCAACATGCAGCACAATTGCACCACCCTGTGGTCGTAGATAAAAGTACATTAATTTCTTTTTGCTTCATGTATGACATTCTCACAGTGTTTCTATCCTCCACCCTCTTACAGAACAGGGGACTCGATACCGAAGGACCGATGACTCTTATGCAAGAATCCTCCAACATGTACAAGCACGTTAGTGTACAGGAAATTCACATCATTGCAGACTTGAATCAGTTTCTGTTTCTCAGGCTGCTCCTCCTCAGCGTAGTCGATCTGTTGAACTCCTAATATTGACAGCCAAAACTCCTGGTTTCTCTGCTGGATTCTTGAGGCTGTCTTGGAGGTTTGCCTCTCAGTCAACACTATCCGCGTGAGGTCGCTACCTTCACACTCAACGGACACATCAAGACCTCTCAAGCATCTGTCAAACGCCTTCTTGTCAAATGTTTCATTGTGTCGACCCAGATGCACGTATCCTCCTGATCCTCTGGACAGATTGCAGACAGCTCTTTTGTATCCTCAGTATTGCTCTTGGAGGACGTTGAGACATTTGTAAGTCTGGTCTGGAGGATCTTAGCAGTGAAGACTGAGCTGCTCTGATCTGATCCCTTCAGATAGTCAGTATTGCTGTAGCAGGAGCCTGTGTGATTCTCTCTGATCTTGGTTGCTGAAATCCTGTCTAGGCTGTGGTGTTTTTCGGAAATGTTGTCTTCGCCTGGCTGTTTTGCTGATATTTCGTCTGCTAGGAGCAGGTCCTGGCCTGATAAGAAATATCTAACCCCTGTTTTAAGCATTTGTCTGGGGTTGACCTTTGTTCTCTCGGTCCTATATTCTGAGGGCATTTCGAAATTTGACCGATCTCTTCTTTCCTCTTTATCACTGTCGCAAAAGCTCCCGACAGCCAAACACTCATGGGAAACTTTTTGCCTTGAGGAAACGTTTTGAGTTTTTGCATTGGAGAGCAGGCTTTGGACTTCAGTCGCCTCACCTGTAGTCTGCAGCAGCGTTGATAAGCAGTTTGAGCTTGCTGGTCCCAGCTTAGCTTTAGGACCGCTGCAGCTTACAGAGCTGACAAACTCCTGATGAGGTATTACCCTCGGATTAGGAGGAGTTTCTTTTAGTTTGGCGGCAGCAGTTTGGGCTGAGACTGTGGATTTAAGCCGGCTGGCCCTGCAGATGAGGTCCTGTCTTAGGGCCTGGACGGCAGCGAAAGGCCCTTCAATGGTGGCTTTCATCTCCTGATGGAAAGGCTGGAAACGTAGCGACCTGTGAGCTAAACGCAGACTCTGAATCAGCGCTGATTGATCTCTGCCGAATACAGAGAGGTCAACCATAGCACTGGGGACGTATAAAAACACCTGCAGCACAAGAGCATATCTGAATCAGTATTTATACCATCTAAGAAAAATTGTTACTCACATAAGTTACAGATGAGCCAAACTCTCATGAAGTTTTCTTTAAAACCAAACCGATACTTACATCTCTAGTGAAGGGAAACACTGTAAGAAGGACGTCGTCAGGAAACTCGTTGTCCATCATGATCTGTTGCTCCTTTCGCACGACCCTCTCTGCATCTGCCAAGAGTAGTGTACTGTGTTCTGCTATGGTCTCCACCCATGTGCACATTATAATGTTTCATGATGCCATCAGAGCACAGAGCCTACTTATTATCCATCAGTCTGATACTGGCTTGCTGTGACTATAATTTGGCGAATTAATCCATTCATCAGCCAGGCAGCAGTTGTAAATAAATGTTTGAGCTATACTTCACTTCGCTACATATTGCATAATAGGTTCCCATGGGAACCAATTAAGCATAAAACTGGAGATACTTAACAATGACTATAGTTGGTTTAAGGCATTTATGTATTTTCATTTCCATTCACTGATAAAGGCAGCCTCACACACTGCCATTACATTAGAGCCACAGCTACTAAGCATAAAAAATAAACAGATGGGAAAAATAAATACAGGGCTAGCTTTGAAAAAAATCCCAGAGAATGCTGAATGTATATCCAAAACGACTCTTCTGGCCACCTGGATTAAAAAATATTCAGTCTCTTGCAGCTAAACAATTTTTCAAAATCAATTGCTTAATTTTCAACTGTATTTTCTGATCCAGGTAGCCAGAATATACCTCCTTGCTGTTTTTTTTTTGGAACACAAACAAAACATTTGGCATTACTTTGTAAGAAAGTGTAGGAAACATCAACATAACAACAGTAGAATTTTGTTGTTGACATTGTACAAATTGAGCAATATGTCATTTCCTGCCACCCACTATCTTTGATTGGAGAGTAGAAAATACCATTATTTTTTAAATTATATATTTTTGATCCAGATGGTTAGTGATGCTTAATGACCTCTTTGGTTTTGAAAAATGGCTGGATATATATTAATGCTCTGTGACTGAAATGTAATAATAGTTATTACTTATCGTTACACACACACACACAGTAACGTTATACTATTAGCTTGTAGCCTATGTTAGCTTTTACCCTGTTAATTTACCTTCAATTTTGTCAAAAGTGACAAAAGCGACTCCGTCCATGTTGGTGGGATATGTGACTACCTGGACGTCTCCTCCACGACTCCTCCTGCAGCTTTGGAAATGAATAGTCAGCTTGTCAGCCATCCTGCTAACGGGTAACACGTCGGGTACACCGGACACAACCACCGTCCTATTTCCCTCCCAGGAGTCGGTGTTCATTATAGCCGTAGACATGAACCCTTGCATTGCAAACATCGCAGCTAACTGCTAACGCGCGTTTTTTTCCAACCTCTTCCGCCGTTGCTATAAACACAAATTCAGTTACCTAAAGAGTCAAAGGTTTAGTTCAGTTTCACTTTCACTCTTCTTGGAGCTGTTGGTTAGAAGATGTATCAAAAGCCTTTATCCACTAGGCGTCTCTGTTTCTCTACATTTCAGTGACTGAGAAGAGGGTTTATTCAAAATGGCTAATTTATGTAGCTGGAAATAAGGCTGCTAAGCAGAGCAAATATATCTGCAATGCCCAAAAGACAGAGATACCAGCCTAAGGCAACATTTTCCACATAGTTGCCTCATTATGCTTTTTTTTCTTCACACAATCAAGTTATATCTTGCTCCAAAAAAAAAAAAAAAAAAAATTAATAATTAATTAATACACCCTCAAATTTTAGATTATTGCTCACCTTTTAGTATTGGAAAAAGTTATGTCAACACATGTGGTGCAAACATTTATTAGTCAAACCAAAAAAAAAAGAAAAAAAAAAGAAAAGAAAAAGAAAAGCCACACCAGACACAGAACACCTCTCATGATTCACACAAACAAAATCCCCCAAAAAAAGAAGCCAAGTAGAGTGACAAACTCGATTGCATTTTTCTTGTGCATATAAACATTTTAATTAAATATAAAAGAAAGAGGCCTGGCCGAGTGCAACAAACAGGCACGAGGGGGGTCGATAAAAGAAAATCCAGGCCTTGTCCGATACTAATTAAATCTTCATCTCGTTCATCACTTCAGTGCAAATCCAACATTTACTGTGTATAAAAGTGACTTTAAATAATTCAGGTAGTATATCTATTATTCAGTGTTTATTATTGTATGGGCTCAAATTGTACAAGTGTTGCTGCATGTTATTGTTAGAAGCATGTTATACAAGAGAAGTAACCCATTCCTGTGTAACTAACGGAAGATAAATGCTGCTCAGTTTTATGAGTCAGTGGCTAGGACACAGATGACGGAACTGTTGATGAATGTTAAATAAAATAAAACACTTACTTTGATATGAATGCTCAGTTTCAATGCATTAATATGGTATGGAGCCCCAAATTCTAATTGTCTAATTTTCAGAAGTGGGCACAAAAACATTCTTGAACCAGAAACAAGTAGAATGTGTGTATGTTTAGCTCGATATGGTGCTGTCACACTCATACACCTGCTATTAAAAGAGCCACAGTGGAGTCACTAACAGCTGGCAAATGTAACCCAAAGCTCTCCAAACACATTCACTTTTAAACAGCAAACGAGATTGTCAGAATAGAGAGGGGCCAGCTCAGTAGCCACGGACGCATTTCACAAACAAAACAAAACTCAGACCTGTTGGCCAGAAAAATGATAAAATGAACTAAAATAAAGTAAAAGTGAACATTCATTCTTCAAACATTTGATACGTTTTTTTGATTTGGACAGAGTCTGGGACTTGATCCGAGAGTCCAGACTGAGGCAGGTGGTTGGATGTGCGTTCATGTGGCGCTCCTTAGATGCACCAAGATCTTAGCAGCTATGAGCCGGCCTTGTCCGAGTCACACAGCTCCCCTTTGTGTCTGGTACTAGTTCTGAGTTTAAAGGTTGCCTGGGGGCTGCTGTGGTGAAGCGCGGTGCTTGGGACAGCATATCTGGAGGGTAGCATGGCAAAGATGGAGTATGGGGCCAGGTGTCCGCTGGGAGCGTCTCTGGTTGTGTTGCACAGCCGGGGCTGATGGTCCGACAGCCGCTGGATCAATTCGCTCCCTTTGCAGAGCTCTGCCAGGAGATGGTGGGAGTCTGTACAGCTGATCCCCTCTGGAGGATCTGTCACATCCAGGATCTGACTGCTCACTGCGCGCACACACACACACACACACACACACACACACACACACACACACACACAGAGAGCACTGTGAGCAGCAGAGCCAGTAAGTAAAACAACTGTCATGGGTGAAGAGAAAACTCAGACCTGCACCATCGGGAGGCTTCAATAAACTGCTGCTGTCAGCTTTAAAGCTTTCGGTGGAAGGTCAGTCAGACCTGTTGCAGTGTGATCAAGCAAACCTATATACAAATATCACTCAAATTTTGTGTTGTTACTGTTTCTTGATAGGTTATATTTTCAAAAACTGTCAGTCTAAAGATAATGCTGCTTTTCTTATTTCCAGAAAGTGTGACATTTTAGAGGCAGCGCTGTAATGTTGAACTTTCCACCGAGCCTTAATGCAAAACACGCTGGGCTGCGAACGACCCCCCTCCTTTTGATTGTACTAGTGGGATTGTTGACAAGAGCACCTGAATAATGCAAAAAAATACCTCGGCAAGTGCAAAAATACATCGCCATATTTGAAATAATCAGCACATTTCTGTCGGCACAATACCGCCGGGGCTGCAGGTTCCACTGCCAGGTGTGAATTCCGCCCCGTTTGTAATTTATTCTGCTTACATTCACAAACAGATGCTTTTCTCCACAGCTGCGGAACGCAGCAAGCATATTTTGACACAACAAAAACCTGCTGTTATTTCAGTAAATCTGCTAAACTGACTACACAGCAGCTGAGTTGATCACGTGATGATGAATTTCCTTTTCTGATTGACATCTAAAACCTGATGTTTCACTCTGGACTGCATGTTTTGACAAACTGCTTGTCTGAATTCCTAGACAACTGTATAGAAAGCATTTCATAATATACCAAATTTCTATTTGGTGCATCTTACAGTAGAGGGAAGGTCAAATTTCGGTCAGAAGCTCTGATAAATTAAAAATGGCCGCTGTTATCTCGATGTTCACTAAACTCAAGCCTCCCTCTGGACTTCCTATTACCTGCTTCACCTACACTGAGATCTGAAGACAGAGATTTTCTGCTGGCCTTCCTCCCATGACCGCTACGCCAAACCCCCAGTGGACCCTGAGGAGACAGAGGACAACAGTTAGGTTATCTGTGGAGGGCGGGGGAGGGATGTTTCCTCACCTGAAATGTAATATCTTTTTTTTTTTTTTGATAAAGAGGAAGAACTTTACAACTGCAAGCTCAGAAAATAACTGTTAGATTACTGATAGAAGCCTCTGAAAAACCTCCCAATTCAAATCAAGCATAACACGCGGTGAGTGTTTGTGTGTCTGACCTGGTGTTTGGCCACCATGTGGGCAGTGTGGATCAGCGGAGGTCTGATGGAGGGTTTGTACTGCAGAGGTTGGCCCAGTAGAGAGTAGTGTGCTTCACCTAGACAGCATAGCCAAAAAGTTAGCACAAACTGTGAATTTTCACATCAGTGGAAACAAGAAACTGTGAGTTTATATGGACTTAGATGTGGGCCTTGATCCTGAGCGAACAATGAAACATTTGAAGATATGCATTTTGTGTGTGTGTGTGTATATATATATATATATATATATATATTTTTTTTTTATTTATTTATTTGAGCAAACAAAAATGTATTCTGTGCTAAATAGTATGTCATTTCTGAACTGAAATGTAATTTGTAAATTAGTCTGTAGTTTATTAGCTTGCAGCCTAGCCCTCTTTTTAGGTAGCTAGCCTTCTTCAGCCAGATAAGCAACAACAGCAGCTAGTTGGCTAATTTGATAATTCCATTTAAACAGCCAAGGCATTAGAGTTTCCTTAAAAAACATTAACTTTGACTGTGTCTCTAAATGTAATGCAATTTCAATCTAAGATATGACATTTGTTGGAGAGAGTGAGCTAAATTTCAGTTTAAAAGCATGCTATTAAAGGTGGTATGTAACCAATACGGTATAAACTACCCATTTGTGGCTGTGGAGTAGCTGCTTACCATTGTCCCACTGCTTCCATACCTCCTTAGTAACAGATAATATAGTAGCAATCAGACTGGAGACAAAACAGGCAATCAGAAATGACCTACTCCAATTTTCCAATTGGCTATAATTGTGGCACAGTACAAGGCTGTGTGAGCTTCAGTGAGAGGCAAGGCTAAGCTGAAAGTGTACAGACCAGGGATGCTGAGAAAGGACAAGTGAGTAAAACTGAGTGAGAGAGGTTATCATTATATGCTCATATGGATAATTTACTAAGCACAACATTTTAGTTTGCTCAAATGAAATCAAATTTTGCGTGATAACTTCTCTACAAAATAAAATGACCATGCTTGCAAAAAATCTTTGCACACTCAGGATTAAGAAATACAACTGCATACATTTTGATGAGCCTGCTATATCAGTCTGTGAGTGAGTAAACACCCTGGTGGCCCATGTGTCTCTGACCTTGTCCACTGTGGCAGAAGGCTGTAGGGAGCGGCGGGTGGTGGTGGTGGTGGTGGTGCGGGTTGGCCATGACAGGGATGGACGAGATGCCTGATGGGAGGCCCTTGACGCTGGGTGGCTGGCCTGGCAAGGGAGTGAGTGCCGGAGACAAGGGCAGGCTGCTCTACACACAACACACCGGCGGTGCGGTGAGAGAAAATGGGGAAGAACACAAACACTTTCATTCAAAAAAAGGCAACAATCTCGATTTCTCTCTTTCGTCAGTTCTGTCGTTCAAGTTGTTGCTTTAATGTACCGTTTCATCCACATTAGTCCCCCTAATGTACCATTACACCTTAATGCTAAGGACTATTTTCTTCTCATTTTCAGGTTACGCCAGCTTTGACTTCATTTGCAGAGCCTATTTACTACGACATTTAACCTGCCTGGAGCGCCACGGAGGCCGCATTTGGCAATTCTCGCGTCATTGTCAGACTCAGACGACCAAACTAAACTGGCTTTCTTGCGACAACTTTCTGACACATACTGTATTGTCCTATGTGGCAAACATTACCTGAGCAGATTTATAATTTAAGTTGACATTATTTGGAAATTGTTGTCAAGTCAAAACCTCTGGGCCACTGAGCTAATTAAATCTTCTCAAAACCATAAGACAACCTCAACAAGGTTATTAAAAGGTTAAATACAATGTTTGACTTGACATTACAACAATGCAGTTTTATTTTAACTCTGAAACTCTGAAAAGTGGTATTGTTTTGAGTGACTGTCTTTGCCTAATCGATGCACATGGGCAGCGTTTGTACCTGGGTGTTGTCTGGAGGTGGGGGGAGCTCAGCAGGCCTGCGGCTGCGCTGGTGCTCGGGGCCCGAGTGTTTGTGGCCGGGCTGTTTCCGCTGGCAGGGGGAGGGAGCCCGGGGATGCTGGCAGGAGGGCGCTGTCATTTGCAGCATTACCATGCCGCTGCCGTGGGCCGGGGGCAACAACCCTGCACAAACACCAAAATAAATAAATAACACAAGCTGGAATTGAAATACAGTGTTGACAAGAGGCAAATCAGGTCATGCAGACATGGTAAAACACACTATATAACTTATTTTCATTCATTACATCCGTTTTTTTTGCCCAAAAGCTCTCTTTCAGCACTTTTGTTTAGCTACACATCAGTGAAAACACCGCTCTCACACTGTTAGCCCCAGAGCAATTAGGTTTTAAGTGCCTTGATTATAAGGGCACATCCGTAGCGGCAATAACAGTCCATACCATTTTGCTGCTAAACCTTCTGCAATGATCCGGGAAATCCAATTATCTTATTAGTTTGTGACGCATGAACGTGACTTAAACCCCCCCCCCCCACCAAAAAAAACAATCGGAGGTTGAGAAGCAACCTTCTGCTCCATCAATTCAAAAAATATATATTCCACCTAATTAATTTCTGTTTACATAAAGCTCGCATTAGGTGAAAATCACATTGGAAACTTTGCACAGCCAACGCCAATGTTGATTTATGAATTATTACCCAACAACAGTAGCAAGGACAATGGATATTTGGACTTAATCTGCAGATTATTTCTGGCCCCGGCCTAGCCAATTAAAAATGTTTACTGGTGACGCTGTAGGTGAGGCCGCCGCGAAACCTTCATCTGACCTCATTACTGACGGGCTGGAAATGATGGCTCCCTCCATTGCTCTCCCATAATAATCAGGCATGAATAATAAAGGTCATTAGTAAGGAGACTGCCCCACCTGGGCCTCTGGACAGAGATTCTGTGAAACCTCGAAAGGCCAACACAAAACAGGCAACACAGGAAAAGATGGAGAAAGGTTATTATGGCGACTTTTAGTATTTATTTTTATATTATTTCACCCCTCCCATATCTGTGCGACATCCACTCAAGCGGTCTCCTCACACGGGCTATGGAAGAGCTTTTTTTCCCAGAGCTGTGGACAGGTTGCGGAAATCAACCCCCATCACTACCATCACCACCACCCAGCCCCCGACTACACACTCACGTGCACAGACACACACAAACACTTGCGCAGATAGAACCATTCCATTAATCCATTAATAATGGACTCTGTGCAATAATGACGCATTGACTTTTGTGTTCATTGCTCCCTATATTTATATATTTTTTTAGTATTTATTTATATCATGGGTAATATGTATAGGTCATGGGCATGAGTGAGGTGTGTGGGTGTGGGTGAGAGTGTGCATATCTCTCATATTTTATCTTGTATTTTAATGCTGCAAACTGGATTGTTCCAACCAAGTTTTGTTGTGTAAATATATGCAATGACAATAAATATTTATCTATCTATCTTTGGTAGTTTCAACTATCTATCTCCCAATTTACCTATATATCTATTACAACTACACATATCAACAAGGTCCATATATCTGCTGATATTAACTTATTAAAGAAATGCCTTCACCTCATGTTTTCTGTACTGCATTAACAATATCAAAGCATGAATTAGTTTACATATGATGGTCTTGTAGTAAACAGAAAGCAGTTGTTCATTTAGAATCATCATTTAGGAGTAGGACAGTAGGGAAACTAGGACTATTTTTTACTTAAAATTAGATTAACCCGTGCCCAACCATGTAATAATATATCCCAATACAACCATTGGAGCATAACTCACACTGGAGCTGCCAACGACATCATTCAAAGATGCAAAACAACATTTGGACGGAAGTTGTTGTCAACACAACATTTGCAGTGGTCGACCTACTGGCTGTTTAATCTCCGTGCAGCTTCAGAGGAAGAGGAGGATGGATGTGCAAATCACTTTCACTTATACACACACTCCAGGGAGCCGTCATCACCACGCCTCACTCTCTCATTTTGAAAATCCGGAGTGTAAATCTAATCATGCTTCCGACGCACATACAACTGCAAAGTGAACCCAGGGAAGATTATTTCATTATGAAGCCCGGGTGGTAGCTGTGAAGGAATACATTCTGCAGTTATTGAGATATGGAGGAATATGAAGGATGTCGGAGTGCTGGCAGTGGTGGGGAATCTCCAGGGCAGCTAATGTCAGAGACTGAAAAGTGATGCTGCTGCACATCGCTATGTGTTTAAATCTGGTCCTCGGACTGGGCTGTGGTTGGCCGTCGGAGGGGAGCGTACCTGCATACTGCTGGCCTGGGTGCTGCTGGGAGACGCAGGGGGACGAGGTCTGAGGAAACTGGAGCTGCTCCATCATCTGGGCAGGCAGGAAACTCACTGTTGAACTGTGAATGAACACACAGAGGAAAGTGTTTTAGAACAGGGTTCAAACGTTTTTTTTAATAGCACAATTTAATACTTGTATAAAAAGGTGATAGGGTAGGGATGATAAGGCCTAGAAATGTTAGCCATCTACATTAATCTATTGACATTTCCATCACATTTTTGTCAGTACTCAAGCAGTATAGAACAATTAGAGCGGCAGCTAATAGTCAATTGATAGTCTGCAAGTGATTAACCGTTTTAATTCTTCAAGCAAAACAATTGATGGTTCCAGCTTCTCAAATGTAAGAATTTGCTGCTAGTTATCGTCTTACAGTATATTAAATGAATGTATTTGGGTTTTGGACTGTTGCTTTGAAAACAGAATTTGATGCCATCAACTTGTGATGTTTGTCTTGTATAGAAAAATAAAAAACCTAATCTGCAAATAATCGACAATATAAATGATGGTTAGGTGGTTATAGTTGCAGCCCCAATACCAATACTTCCTAATAATATCATTAATTCATCATTAAACACCACTTACACCTGGATAAGCAGCAGAAAATGACTGGGTAGATCATACCCTGTATAAGGTTTAAATGTTGCCAAATTTGTCAGCAGAAGCGCTTCTGGCACTCCAAAGCCCGAGCACCTCAAGAAAAAGAAGTCCAATACGATGCTTACACCTTAGAAGTGATCAGAGCAGCACTTCCAAACCTGCACAGACGTAAATCTCCAGAAGCTCAGCGATCTTAACACTTCAGCTGGGGGTATTAAATTTGAAATTTAACTTTAAGTCAATCTGCAAAGCAGGTGCTCTGCTCAGTAAGCAACCTGCCTGCAGGGACTCGCGTACAGATGGTGAAAAAGCTGGCTGCAGGTGGACAGTCGGGCCTCACGGGAGAACACTGAGCCGTTCGAACACTGACACATAAATCATTTCCACACTGACTGCCCTACTAAAGCAGCCTCATTTTACAGCTGGGAAAAAGAGAGAGTGACCTCTCCTCTCATGTGTGTATGTATGTGTGTGTGCACATTGTTCTTCTGCAGGTGATGACTACAGTACATGTCTGTTTCATGTCTGGTGTTGATGTATACGAGCATGCATAATGGTCCCAGTAGTGCTCCCCCTCACCAGTATCCAGATTGATTGGGTCCATGGAGGTAGAAACTAATTACATGTTTTGCTTTCTGTGAACTAGTTCTATCAATCAGCTTATAATGAGAGAGAGCGCACAGCGCTCACCACTACTCGGCACCAGCAGTAATGGAGGACGACGACTCGGGCTCTTTGAGAGTCGACATTCATCACTAATACGCAGACCCGAAAAGCATCACCCAAAGCACCGTACTAATAACCCCCCCCCCACAGTGAACAAAGATGACCTTGGCTCGGCAGTGCTTTGGGGAAGCACTCATCATGCTTGTTAGGTCTATAAATAAGAGGCACCTTTAGGAGTGAGAAACAGCAGCTAGTACCTGCAAATCGGTTTCTGGGACAAAGTACATCCACAGGCAAGCTAATCATTTCACCTAAACCTGATTAAAGCAACTTCAGCTATTAGAAACTGGCATTATAAAAGGATGAACATAAATCAAAGTAAGTTTATTATCAGTGTAAACGTAACTTCATTCTGGAAAAAAAAGCCGAACCAGAAAACATCATTAACTCTTTTTTTTACATTTTAGACTTTGAATTGATCACTGAAACTGGCTTATGAAAGAAATCATAAACATAAAATGTGCAATAAACTAATTGCTCCCATATATCAAAGAATTGATGTGCATGTACACTGCTGCATTTGAACAATATCTTTATGCAATAAAACAACTTAAACTTAAATCTAAAATACTATATCATACTGGGCTCCTTAAAACGGATTGAGTTACAAAAACTCAGGGTTCATACGCATTTTAACCAATACTTTTCCATGACTTTTTGGCAAATTTCCATGACTATGTATTCCTGAAAATGTCAGTCGACATTATACAATAAGAATAAAAATCTGTGTTAAAGTTTACCCTCAGAGGTTTAACAATAAAATGAATGACAATTTTTGTGGTTCATAGTGGGATTCGTAATATCGCGCCCCGAATAGAACGGTGAGGTGAAGACGACGTGAAATACATTTTTTATTAAATTTTTTTTTATATATGCTGTGTTAAAAGAAATTCCATGACTTTTCCAAAACTTTGAGTCTTTTTATTTTCCCAAAACCTTTCCAGGCCTGGAATTTGCATTTTTCAAATTCCATAACTTTTCCAGTTTTTTTCAAAACGTATGAACCCTGAAAACTGTTAAAATGAAAATGCATTTTCTTTTTTTTTTTTTTTTCCAAGAGTTGACATGGATGGATGTTCAAATAATGTGTAACCATTGTACATTGTGCATGCTTGTACTGTATGTGTTCATTCTTGTGTCTCTTGAAAAGAGATACTGATCTCAATGAGACTTCCTGTTTCAATAAAAGAATAAATAAAAAGAAAAGAAAATCATCCATCTTTTATCTTTGGTGAGTCACATGCTCTTTCTATTGCATTTGATGCTGGTACAGTACATTCATTTCCATTCACATTTGAAAAAAATAACTTGATATATCACATAATTATGCTGTTTCATTACTTTTGGAACATTTGCAGAGTGTCCGTGTTGTTTAACCTGAGATGGTACCTCATGGTGGTGTGCTGGTTAGGGGGGAGCAGGCTGTAGCAGGGCTGCATGCCAGCAACAGCCACCGCCGCCTGTCCTGGCTGACAGGACACAAACACTGGCTGCTGGTACGTCTGCTGTGGCACAGAGACCTGCTGCAGGAAAAAAAGGTTGGAAAACAGCGGTTAAACATGTACACATTTGTTTTGTATTCTCCTTACTGTTAAAAGACGAATAACTCAAAAGTTTGTTTTCTCCATTAATCTCAGGCACATGCTTTTATTTTGGAAGCTCTCTTCTCTTCCTGTGTCTTGACAAGAATAAAGAGCTACCAGCAGCCTCCTTTGAGAACAACAATGGTCTTGAGAACAACAAATTCCATTCATACCAAAATGAACTGCATGCTCTTTTTCATCTTTACACTGTTAATATTAATCTGACACTCAACGGGAAAGCTTGCAGGCATCTCGTCATCTAAATACCTGATAAGACTGCATTGGAGGGTACTGGACCATCATGCCTTGCATCTGGTTACCCATATTGCTTTGCTGGTTGCCAGTGAGAGCGACGGTGGATGTTGGCTGCATGCCCACTATGGTCTGGTAGCTGGATGCTGGGTTTGGCATCATGGCTTGGTGCACTGAGGCAAAATTAGAAAAAGGCACAACGCTGTGACCGAATGAAAAGAGACTCCTGATAGGAACACAGTGATGGTAACACAACACTGCAATTAATATTCACGACTCCTATGAAACACAGCCAGAGACAGTACTGATAAAAGCTTGCTTATCAAGATTTTATAGATTTTTTTTTAAAGGGAAATTTGTAGGAGAACAAAAGAAGGAGATTCAAAGATTGTCGAAGTCTGAGCTTGGCTCGGGGAGTAGAGCTGTTACAGCTAAGCAGGTTTGAGGCACTCGGAATAAATGAGAAAGTCAATATATTTGATTTAGCCTGCAGTGGCCTGAACCTGCAACCTGAGTGGACCAACCGCTCCTTCGCCTCAACAAAAAACAACTTCCACTTCAACGAGTGATTAGGTTCAGGGGTAAATGGAGAATGGGAACACATTTCTCCAGTACTACTTAAAAACCCATTTAGAGCGCCGGGAGAAGATGACACACACGGATCTGTCCATTTTCCAAAAGGCCTAAAATGGAGGCGCTTATTCTTCGCCGGAGGGGAAGGGGAGATTCAGACACTAAAATGTCAAGGTGACAAAAAGAGACATTTGAAAATACGGTCCCTCGTGACACACACACATGCGGTATTCCAAGGGACAAAGGAGAGGACGTCCTTTTGTGAAGGTGTCTTTACAGTCTGCCGCCCTGGGAGAAAAGTACAATGAGACAATGAGAGTGCTCAGTGAGGAACAGAGAGGGGGAGGACTATTTTTATCCAGCCTCATCTCCCACCTTCACTCACAAACCAAGCATGAAATGACAGTAATATCAAAACGCACCCCATTTTATTCCATTCCAGCAGATGAGGGACGATTTTGACTTCTTTACTTCGGAAATTCCTTCCTATGCCTGTCTGTGCATCTTAGGGATTTGAGCCATCCAGTGAGGACAGGCTGAGACCAATTAGGAGGAAGTTTTTGCTTTGCATGCACACGCTCCATCCTCCTCCGCCTTGTGCCGACCGTCTAGCAATGGTGAGATTACTGCATGTCCTGCATGTGAGGAGCGAGGGGCTGAAAAAGAGACCGGTTCACTGTGAGATTCATAAAGGCCTCTCAGACAGCGTCCCGGCCCCGCATCCCGCCTCTCAAGACTCAGTGTGCTTCCTCTTTGGTATTAAATCATACTTCAAAGCCTGAAAACCATTAAGATGAAAAGGAATCCTGTCTTGAAAGGCCCAGGCAGCTGACTATCTACCTGCCTCATTTGTAGGGCTGGGTATCATTCAAAAATATTTCTACCGGTACCGATAACAATACCGTGACTTCGATACCGGTTCCTAAACAATACTTTTTTGGATACCAATTTAATAAAACAAAAAGAAATTACAACATTACGGCACAAATCTTTTTGATTTATTTTTCAGCTCCTACTACGTGAGCCCAGTCTCTGTGCGTAACGTAGAGTTTTTCCTGCCTGCCTCTGCGACATGTAAAGTTAGACAGCCAATCACAAACATTATTAGATCTTGGTAGAAGCATGCTGCATGCTTATTTGTTCACAAACGCAGATGAGATTTACTTTTTAGGTATTGAAACTTGAATGACGAGGCATTTTTCGATACTCGATACTTTAGATGCAATCGGTCGGTGCCTAAAAAGTACTGAATACAGTACCCAGCCCTACTCATCTGACCCATAATAGATACTGCAGGCTTTATATCCAGTGTCCAATGTTTTAACCTGGCTGCATGTGCATATTTTATGTAGAGTTTTAATTGTTTGCTAGTATGATTCAAAATGTGAGGTATCTCAGGATTTTCCCATCATTCCTTGAAAAAATTGTCATTTCTTTCATGCAACTTCCATTGAAAGTAGGGTTTGTGGCATTTTCTTCCCGGCAGTGACAAATCAACTCTGGCATCACCAAACGGTAAAGAGGAAGGAAGACAAATCCTAATGACCATGACTGAAGCCGCAGCAAAGAGTGTAAACACAAGTACATACATACGTTTCTCTGCGGACCCTGACTGCGCCATCGGAGAATTCCCACTGACTACTTTTTTGTTATGTGTGAACCGGCTACACTATCTTTACCTTTAGTTGGTCATATATATATATATATATATATATATATATCTCTTTGTTTTTAATTAACGCAAAAACAGAAGAGAAACGAGGCACTGAAGTCATTTTTTTTCTGTTTCCCTGAGAAATAATTGCTGTCCTTTGCTTTTGTAGGTCAGCTTCATTTGTCCGCTGTCTGTTCCCCGGGTCCCCAGCAGGGAAGCCGCATTTGCAGCCTACAGATGACAGAATAGTGCCGCAGCCACTTACAGAGACGTGTGTGTGCACCAGCGTGTGTGTGTGTGTGTGCGCGCGTGTGTGAGAAAGACTAAGCAGGAGCTAACAATCTCAACTCCTGTGGTGAAGGGGGGGGGGGGGGGGGGAATCACCAGAATAATCAAGTGGATGTCTCCCGGGCAGACATCTGAACTCGTAAAAACGAATAAACTGAGGAAAGAAAGGGAGAAATATTTGTCCTTCAGTAGAGCAGTCAGACTGCGGCTGGCATAGCTCCCTTGTGAAGAAACATACAAGAACAACAACAAATAAATACTATCTAAGAGCTGAAAGTGAGAAGTCAAACTATCTGTTTAGCAGCAAGGCTCTTGGCAACATGAAGTCTGAAAAATCAAGGAAAATCCATTGCTTTACATCAGAGACTGCAGACCTCGTTGATTAAAACATCCTTTGATTTGTCTTTAGATCCACCGTGTAACTTTTTCAAAGCCATGTTTGAAGAAGTTGAATAAGCTTTGGTCTATCACAGAAAACTGGAGAAAAGATGGGTAACCTGCTATTTCTTTGGCATGCAGGTGTGTTTGTTATAAAAACAACTTTTACCAGTTAAAAAACATGGATCTTCTTTAAAACGACCGTGTGCATACCTTGTTGCTGGGGCAGGTTTTGGCTCTGGGGGCAGTTATAGGACAGCGGGTTGACGGGGGGCCGGTAGTGCTGCTGCTGGCTGGAGCAGTGGGGGTGGTGGGCTGAAGAGCAGTAACACGCGGACATCTGGAAGAGACACACAACACGAGTTCAAGGACTGTGTGACAGATCAGCAATCCCGTTTGAATCCACTTCCCAGCAAGAGGAGAAATGAAGGATTAGTCATAAAGCTGGTTTTCCACTGCGGGAGTGATCCGCGGTTGACAAATGACCACACTTTGGAACAGTTAGCATGATTTTAGACGTCCCTACCTGCTGGACAGGCTGATGGATGTAGGTGTGTTGCTGGAGCAGCTGCTGGTTCAGCGTGGATCCAGAAAAAGCAGCAGGGCCCGAGGTGGAACTGGGATAGGTGTGGTTGGGGCCTGGGGTCGGGACAGGCTGACCCTGCAGCACCCCTGGGGGTCCCCCTGATGGCCCTGCCACCATGTAGCTAGCAATCTGTTGCTGCTGCTGCGGAGCTCCCTGCAGTACCATCTGGGAGGGGTGGTGGTGGTATACAGCCGGATAGTGGCGGGCGTCCGGAGCTGAAGCCCCACTGTTGCCGGGAGGCTGCTGCGCCAGAGTCATGTGACTGAACTGGGCGTTGAGGGCATCAGGCTGGAGAGAGAATTTAGTGTTAAAACACATTTTACTCAATGTGCTCAGAATTTGGATCAGTACAGTTCGACCGCCTTGGACAGTCAGATGATTTCTAAGCTAAGCGCTGAATCAAAGCCACTTGCTAAATGAAGGTTCAAACAAACGGAGAGTTTAAATCTGACCCAGGTCTGCAGAGACCAGCAGAGTCTAAAGTGAACTATTTATGTGCATCACCACCGCACGCCAGTTCAGGTCATTTCTGACATGTTGGAAAAGTAGTGTTTTTGGTCATGGATTATTCAGCGCTAACATCTGGTGATGAATTAAATATTTATGGAACTTTCCACAGGCATAATTAGTCACAGAGGCATGTCTTTCACTAAAACCAGGTCAAAAATGAGGTTAAGTGAATGCACGATCTATATATGTGGGTACCGGCTCCTGCTGGATTTAAATACACCTTCCCACCCAATAAAACAAACTGAATAGTTAAGTGGGGGAATAATAAGGTGTTTTGAAGTTTGAAAAGGTGAGATAATGCTTGATTTTAGACACCATTGATAGTAATCTTGTTGAGCCAAACCTGTTAAAAACACTGAATGCGGATAGCAAACTCTGCTTGCTACGTAGTATTGAATATAATATATGGGGCCAATAATGGATCTAAATTTTAAATATATCACAGAAGATAATTAATCAAGGAGCTCATTAAAAAAGGCAAATAGATACAGTATGAAGATCTGAGTCAAAATAGAGCACAGTATTTCTTTAGCTCGACACAAGCTTCCTGGACATCTGTGTCAGAGTTTCATTTATTCATTTAACTGCTCAGAGAAAAGTCTAGAAATAAACTGTTAATGAGCCAGGTCTGACAGGAGAAGGAGAGCGGGGAAGGGGTAAGAATAATAAAATGGAAAAAAAGGAGTTCTGTACCACAGTGTACTGTTGGTTATGACAGATGGGCAGGAACTGAGAAGGAGGAAGAGGATACGAGACCGTTGGGTTGTGAACAGGCTCAGAGGACAGCTGGAGAGGAGGACAGATCGGCTGAGGAGGTAAGAAGAAGAAGAAATGGACAGAGGGACAGGAGATGAGACTGGAGGAAGGACGCCAGTAAAATGGTGGGAGCTTCAATTGACCATTTTACTGAATTTTACCTGTTTAGGTTTTCACTTTTAATGTAACAAGAGAAAAAGGCCTTTAGGATGAGGACTGACTGATGGGTTTGGCGAATGTAACACTATCTCAGGTAACACTGGCTGGTGCTGCTGGAGGGGTTGTCGATGGGTCAATTAAATAGCTTAGAGAAGCTCCTACCATCCTACTATCAGCTCCCATTTCAGCACAATAAGTTAGTGAGGTTAGAGAGAGTTAGAAAAAACAACACTGGAGTCTTTACAGGATTTCAAATTTGAATGAGTCCTGCTGAAAAATGTAGCCCCGCCCCCACTGACCTGAGGGTGGAGGTGATTGGTTGGCTGCTGCTGTGTCGGGACAGGGATTGGCTGCTGTGGGGTTTTCCCCTGCTGTGGGTTCCTGCCAGCAGCGGGGGCGACAGAGGCCGGGTTATAAACTACGGCGCTGCCATCGGGGTGGATGAAAGGCTTGCCTGTCAAATTTAATTCATAAGAGACCAAAAACCACAGTGATGTGAACTGCACACACACACACACACACACACACACACTAATACTTAATCATCATACAAAAAGGAAACACTTGAATTATGCTCGTGGTGACAGGGAGGGACACACCCAAACATGGTCCATGAGAGAGAGGCAACAGGAATTAACAACCTTGGCAGCATTTGAAGTTCAGTTTGCAGCTCAAAAGTGTACAACTGGCCCATGATGAATATTTACACATTTCTCCCATCTGTTCAGTGCATTTTGATCAGCGTGCTCTGGTCTGACTACTAATTTGACAGACAAACCGAGTGCAGCCCCATGCCAACCTATAATTCTGTCCCCGAGTCATGGATAATTCATTAGTAAACCAAAATTACAAGACATGAAAATGTATTTTTTTGCTTTGATTTAATGCAGCAGGCTGAGATTGGGTCACCGCCTCAAGAACAAAATCCTGTGCCTTTGTGTGATTTTTGATTTTAATGAGATGGACTTTTACATTGAAACTTTTCATCTTCGCATGGAGGTGTCCCATCACCCACCTGTGTGTGGGTTGACCAGAACGCTGCCGGGTGGTATCCCTGAGGCTTCCAGCGGCAACACGTAAAAGTTTGTTGCGTCTGTAGCTGATGGTGGCTGTGACGGGACGCTCTTGATCATCTCAGGGTGTCCAGAGCCTCTAGTGTCAGCGGCTATGTGGATTAAGGGTGCGCCGGGGATGTTGGACCAGGACGGGGCTGAAACTGGAAGAGGCAGTTGGGGACGGGACAGAGAGCTGGACGAGGAGCCGACGCTGCTGCACGATTCTGAACCTGAGGAAAGGCAAAACAATGAGATTATAATATTCTTCCTACGTCTCCCAGAATGACTTCAAGATAGCTTTTGAGAGGAGGAGCATTAACGTGTTGCTTTCAGCTTGCTAGTTATTCAAGTGGGTGAATAGAGTTGGTGGTGATAATGAAGCAGTCTTGCTAATAATGCAACCTCTCTGGTGGCTGCACAAGCAACTGTTGATGGAGAAATTGGTATCTGTGCACAGTCTGTTATGGATTTCTCCCTGTATAATTACCGAATGGCGTGTAAAATGGCGATTGTACAAAGATGTTTCTTGGGAGGAGGGATTGGCATCGCAATCTAGTGTTTAGAAGAGTTTAGAAATTTACAATTGCAGGAAATGGAAATGATCAAGTGCCTTAAAACTTTACCCAAGTATTTGAGTAAATTCAGTTCCCACCACTGGATTTAAAATGAGGGAAAATTAATGACAAATGTCATGACTTTGACCAAAAAACTGAAAGATTATGTCAAAATTAAATCATACAGGCAAAAACAATAAATGTTTCATTTCAGTTGATTGAGAGCAATTTTACTTTCATCATAAATAAGCTCCTATTTACAGGGAGAGATGGCGTGCAGCCTGTTCCAAGAGATGTTATTTAAGGGCTTAGGCGAAGGGCAAATGCAGCCGAACACGGCAGCACAGGAAAAATGTCTCCTCAACTTATACTCCCAAAACACAAAGTGAGGGCAGCCAGCCACCTCGTAAACAACTTAAAAAACTGCTCAGGCAAGAAGCCTGCTGCTGCTGCTGCTGTTACACCTCTGTGTAAAAAAATAAATAACCAGGTGATTGGCAAGAAGAGAAAAACGCCAGACAGAAACGGTGGCGGTAAACAAAATGGAGAGCAGAGGCCAACCAAGGACTTCTACCCTGCATTCACTGAGATAAAGAAGACAAATCCACAGTAAAGAGCACTTTCCTCTAATCTCAGCCAATCTAGTTACAAATGTATCATATTGTGGAGTAAGTACCTGCAGCCCTAACTGCATCTCAGTTATACTTTGTACATTCTGCAGTAACTCCTCACCGCTAGGTTTTACACTATTGCTGCTACAACACTTTTTAAAGGGCCTCTTCCATCACCGTGCTGCTGTACGGTCATTAATTTTGACAGCTGCCCAGCTACAAGGCGGCCCACAGACTTTACTAACAATGGCAACAAACATTTGCTCTGAAGACAACTCAGAAGCCCTGAATGCCAGAGGAGTTTGCTTGGAGCTCAATATGCAAAATGCCTATTTTTGCTCCTCATTTATCCAATTAGGATACTTCGTCATGCTGGGACACAGTTTCCTCTCCCATCTCTGAGAGACTGAATGAATGACTGAATTACATTCACGTGAGAGAAATCCTTCCATCTACAATCAGAAAATAGCTGTACAATGTAATCTGCCTTGTTTTAAAACAACCAATCACGAAAACAGCTGAATCTGAAAAAAACATAGAGGTGGTTTCTCCTCGGAAAAACAGAACAATAAAAAACTATATATGGCAGAATATTGACTGCTACATGTTGAAAGTGCAAGTAGATGCAGTTTTTTTGTATTTACGGCGGCCTCACTAAGGTATTTTTTCACGGTTTCATTTAAAACAAAGTGAGGACATTATGAGGTAAATCAGTCTCTAAACATTGTAGTACAGCTCTACTCCAGCTCCCTCCATCCCTCTTGCCTGTTTTGGAGAGCCTGCCGGTGCTCTTGCTGCTGGCTGTGCTGTCCCCTCGGACCAGGCCGGGGGAAATGCCGCTGAAGCTGCTGGCCTTTGTGATGGGGGGCCGCGGGGCGAGCCGGTTGGAGCTGTCCGAGCTGTCGGTGCTGCTCCACGGCCGAGGCTCGCCGTGCCGCGGCAGCGTTTCCGTCTCGGAGCTGCTCTGCCGGCTGGCGCCTGACCGGCCGGCCCGTAGCCTGGAAAAAGAGAGAGCATTTGATTTGAAAATATTTAATGCTAATTTTAATCTTATTTTATAATTCTGTTTCTATCTATAATGTAACACGCTCAAAAATGCTAAATAGTGTAGACCCAACTTCTGCAACGTGTCCTAAATCAGAAAGAGCTACATCACTGATCATATCACAGTACCTGCACACACATCTTGATGAATCGTTTGAGCCATAAATTGTCAAAAAATAGTAAAAGAATGTCCATCACAAATTCACTAAGTTGACATGTTTAAATTGCTTTTTTTGTGACCGAAGACATTTAGCCTTAGATCATAAAACATTTAACAGCATTTGCATTTCAGACGCCGGAACCACAGACTTCTTTTGGCATTTTTGGTTTTAAATATGACTTTCAATTTAATCAATTATCAAAACAGTTGCTTATATATTGTCTAATTGCTCAGCTCTAATCTTAAAATTTGTAAGTAACTAATAAGTTAATCTTTTGCCACAAAATTACACATGAAAAAGTGGGGGGGGAAAAAACACAAAACAAAACCAGACACCTTGCATAACACTGTTTAAAAAAAATATGGCCTGTGGTCTTCCTGTTGGACCATATTCAGCAATGTAGATGTAGCTATAACAAGACCGCATATTCTCCCAACAAACATGGTATAATTGCCAAGCTTTGGTTGAAACAGGCCGTCCCACATGGGCAGCAAATCCTATTTAACAGAAGCTTTCCTGAGCAGCAAAAACAAATCCTCAGATCAGCACGCCGATTAAGGCAGACGGGCGATTCAAAGGGTTTTCTCTGCCTGCGGTTCAGCCTCTGAAAGAGCTGAATGATGTGCGGCGGGGGCGGACCTACCTGAACATTTGCCGCCTCTGTTGGGTGCTCATGCATGCGCCTTCATCCTGAGCACTGAAGGGAGAAGAGAGGTATTACAGAACAGGCGCTGACAAAATGAGATATCCACCATTTTAAAAACATGACAGAGCTGACGCTAATTGCTGCTCTGACAGGAACACTATAAAAGTGATAGAACATCATTTAAAGTAGAGCTTTAGTTACACTTTAAAAAGGATCTATCGGTTCTACTCTGGCCAATTAACTGACAATTCATCATCCATGTTAGCTCTTTTTGAACCAAACTTATTGCTCAATGAGAGGTGAAGCAAAGTCAGTGGTTATTAATGGCATAGTACGACTTACCTTCTATCTAGTATGAAGTGATCTCCCTGTGGGTGGAAATGAAAGTTACAGTCAATTCCAGTGGTGCTGATAATTCACAGGACAGTTTGTTCTTATTGTTATCTTGAACGCTTCTCTCTTTGCATTTGCTGGAAACCACGTTTCATGGCTCTGTGCATTAAAAATCCTCATGAATATTACTACAGCATTGATCAATTTATCAACACACACATATATATATATATATATATATATATATATATATATATATATAAAAAGAAATAAAAATGCTGTTGCATTGACAGGTGCTTGGACCCCGGTGTACCCGCTTACAGGTCTAGTTATAAATTGGACTTTATTTATTTGGCTTCACATCAGAGGGAACCTAGTCTAGAAATTCATAAATCCAGCAGTGGTAATTGGTAGCAAGAAATCTACTGAATTTGCACATGAATAGAAACGACACAAAGATTTGTGCAACATGCCCCCCCCCCGCTCCCCAACCCCGCCTACACAAACGGCTCTCACATCATGTGCAAATATCCTTTCTCTGGCTCGCTGGTACTCCTCCTCCCTCTCCTCCATCGATTTGCTCCTCTTGTCAGCCTTCAAACGCATTCGAATCTGACACACACACACACACACACACACACACAGACACACACACACACACACACACACACACACACACACACACACACAGACACACACACACACACACCTTTAGCAGCTATGTCAGGGACGCCAGATTGTCCCACTCTTACCAACATGTCAGAAATGAAAGTGACAGCTTGGTGAAAAACACACATGCGCACACAAACACCTACCGTGCTGTCTTCACGATCAAAGCTGGAGTTGTCTCGTTTTAGAATGTAGCGTTTCTGAAAATCGTCTGCCCTGTCATCCTTGATGTGCTCTGAGAATTTCTGATCGGGTCTGTCGGTGGGGGATTTCACAAGAGTTTTAGTGCCAGCTTAATTTCAGGCAGATGCAGACAGCAACATATGTTAACCAACAAGCAGGGCAGGAACGTAACTGATCTGTCAACGGATTGCAACAGCTAAAAGTTCACCACCAATTAGTTAAGCGATAGTGTAGTATAATGAGAGGTCTGATAATAATATAATTCATATAATGATTTTACTCTAATACGGTCAGTAAACTTGGAAGAAGATCACCAAAAGACCAAAGAGAGGCTCACATTCTAGTGTTGGTGGTTTTGTTAATCACCACGGACTTTCCACTGGGGTCCACATTGTGGTCCATGCCAAAGTAGGCTGCTACCCGATGTAGCAGCATCCTGTGGTAGGACGTCATGGGTGGGAACTTTCTCTTTTGGCTTCTAGGAGGGACACACACATGGTTGAAAAGTTTAAGTGAAATTGATATGCTCGGAGAAAAAACATCAGTCGCAATCCCAGTCTGAAATGAGGAGTTAAGCAAGAAAAGCTCGCCTGTTTTATCTGGTAGGAGTCCATTGTTGTTTTACCTTATAAGGATATATCTGCTCTTGGGTTTGTTTTAAGAAATGTTTCAAAGCACGTCAGAGTTCACTAGAGGAGAACTTAAAGCCCTCTGTTATTTGAGATCAACATGACTAAATTGGTAATGGTGATCCAAACTTAACATTTCATACTTCCAAACAGGGTTGGACGCAGTGTTCAGATCCTTTACTTAAGTAAAAAGTACTAATATCACACTGTAAAAAATACTCTGTTACAAGTAAAAGTCCTGCATTGAAAATATTACTTAAGTAAAAGTATGTAAGTACCATCAGGAACATCTACTTAAAGTATTACAAGTAAAAGTACTCAATGCAGAAAAATCCTCATATTTTAGAAACTGGAAACGATCCAAACAGTTCCGTCAATCACCTAAGTGTTTAATCGTCTCATCATTTCAGCTGGTCTAAATACTGTTGGGTAGTTTAATGTATAATAAAACATCGTATTTTAAAAAACTACATGTGTTTTGTGTACTTAATTACTAATTTGTAAAGTAACTAGTAACTAAAGCTGTCAGGTGAATGTAGTGGAGTAAAAAGTACAATATTTCTCTCTGAAATATAGTGGAGTAGAAGTAGATGGTGGCATGAAAAAAAAGACTCAAGTAAAAGTACAAGTACCTCAAATTTGTACTTAAGTACAGTACTTGAGTAAATGTACTTAGGTACATTCCACCACTGCTTCCAAAGACACTAAACGGAGAATTTGATGAGCAGAGCCAAAAGTCTGATCATAGACTCCGCTTTAAAATTGATGCGATACATCCAAACAGGGCTATACTCTATAGATCAGCTGAAATGACGACAGCTGTTCGTCTTAATTGTGTAACATCAAGCACAGCCCATCTAAAAGAGCATTCTGCGCTCGTATTCTATAGAGCTCTTTGGAAGAATATTTGAGCTTGAAGGAAAAGTTTGCTACTGCAGCTGGATTCACTAATTCAGTCTGGTTGAGAACCTGCTAAATGGCAACGAATATGTCTTACTCATTATTGCTGATGAAGTCCAAGATGTCCTGTTCCAACTTCAGTAGCATGATTCGATCCCTAAATAAATGATACATATTAAGATTGTTTTTTTAGACATCCTGAATGCAAAATTGGGTTCATAATCAATATTCTTTTCACTTCTCAGGTCATAAGAAATATCACCAATATTCAAATAGTAGTAACACAGTCTCTAAAGGCCTGGTCACACCATAAAGTAGCACAGTAAAATGCAAAATATTTGGTTAAAAAGGCGCAGTGACATAGGGCTACTTGGCGAATACTGTAGTATGCAAGCTAACCGCTAACAGGCTAGCCAGCAGGGAACTCTATTACCTGTCCAGGAAGCCGGAAATAACGTACAACAAAGTTCATAAGCTACGATAGCTGTCTCCATTTTGGACACTCTGGCTCTCCGTAAATTTCAAATGTCAGCAGTGAAAAGACGGCTTGCTATAGCACAATGGCGGGAATTCCTGTGTCAAGCTCACCAAGGCTGAGCAATTTCTTTTCTGCGAGTGAATCCACTAATCAAGCGATTCCATTGAAATGTGGTGAGCAGGCCTTTAGGCTGGTGTTTGACTGCAGCAGTGTGTATGTTGAGCGTACCTGGGGTTGCCCTTCAACGTGTTGACCAGGAACTCATGGAGATCTATGCCAGTTGAATCAGTGTAGTCTTGGCTGGAATCTAACCAAGAGAGACACACATGTTTCAATGACCAATGAGGTTACCTTTGAAATGAAGGCAGTGCATCACAGGTCTCATTTATCAAACGGAGACCACCCTTAATGTTGCCTGCGCACAAATTCACTCCAATATGTCCTGATTTATAAAACAATCCCCAAGATTATATGTCATTTTCTGGACATCATTGCATTTATATAAATAATAAGAAACTTGAAAATGTTCCACCCCGTTAACTCCCCAAATTATTGATAAACAGTTAATGAAACGCCCATTGTGATTATTGATATGCTAATTAATCAGGTTGTCATTCAGCTCAATTTGGGAAGAAAAAGAAAGAAAGAAAGGAAAAGTCAGACTGCTCATGTGAAAGAAGAAACTTCACTGACAGTGCTAGGCACTAGCGGTTTGGTGGTTGTTATTAGTGTGACCGATTTAAAAAAAAAAAAACTGCCAGCGGAACCGTTTAAGAAACGAAGAAGTGGTTGGATAACAAAGTTGACACCGAAAAAGCTTGTTCCTGTGCGCCAACAAAGGATGGGAGCCATCAGTGGGAGTCAGGGGACACAGAGCTCGTTCCTCTTGGTGGGTGTCTGGTTTCTATAATTGGAGGCTGCCTCATCAGTGGCGTTTTCTCCACAGAGGGAAGCAGACACCTTTATACGCCTGTGGGAATCCATATAATTGCTTAACACCTTGAGCTTGTCGCAATTAACTGAATCACGCCAATTATCGGCCCATAATGAGATATCATTTAAAACGGAGAAGTGCTTTTGGACAAACTGGAGGGCACTGTGCCGGGAAAAAAATGTTTAGGATTGGTTGTTGCTCGTGACATGGTAGAAGGCTGTAATTTGGCTGAGTGACATGGATTGTGTGATAAGTATCATTTAAGCATTTGGCTTCATTTCAAAATGTTGCCTTCAGTGTCGCCAGTGACACACAGCTAAAATATTATAAACGTATAAATAATCTATAGTGAGGTTCATTTTCAAGACGTGCACATACCCTCCTGCCAAGTTTTCTAAATTAAATCCTAAAAATTTAATTTTTGGGGATGGGGAAAAGCACATGCATCTTTAAACCTCCTTTTTGGAAGGAGGCAATGTTTATAAATGAGGCCCCAGGTGTTTATGATGTAAAGAAAGCTGTGGTGTTAATGGAAAGATTTCAGCTCCTGTGACTGAGATGGCAAGTCCCGTCAGGTCTTCTTTCTAACCTTAAAATCTAACCAAGGACAAAAATATGTTAAAATGTGTATGAATAATATTAATATTAATATATATATATATATATATATATATATATATATATATATATATATTATATATATATATATATATATATATATATATATATATATATATATATATATATATATATATATATATATAAATTTCTTACCTCTCGACAGCATTTTTCTTGGCGTTTTCTCAGGTTTGTCCACCTTATCGTAGCCGTCCTCTTTCTCAACCTGGTCCTGTGTGGCTTGATCTTCCTTTTCAAAGGGCTGGAGAAGGAATCCATCCTGTTCAGGGAGGAAAGAAAATACAGACTGAAAAACTGGTTGAGGTACAGTATGCGTGTGAAACAGATCTTGCTGATGTCCTATTAAATGCCGGATTTTGTGTGTGTATGTGTGTGTGTGTGTGTGTGTGTGTGTGTGTGTGTGTTTGGGGGACTCTGTCTAGTCTACCACACACAAGTGCACTAATGCCAGCATTTTACAAGAGCTTCAAATACTAAATGTGACTTCTGATTAAAGAACAGACATGAGACTTTAATTTAGAGAGGCGGCATTAAATATGAGGCGTTTCATTCTCCGTGATCTTGCCTGAGGTTCTAGGTTAATTAGAGAATAGGATGGGCAAGAGAGGGCACTGCAAGACACTTAAACTCTCCTGGTTTATCATCCAAACCCGTTTCCTTGCTGGTAATAATGCACCTGCGTCCATGAATTCCAAATCACAATGGCAATTAATCTATCAGATTAGCTTGTTTTTATTAAACCACCTGAATAAAACATGAATTGGAGCCCAGAAATAAACAACACAGCAAATTTCATTCCTTAAAATTCAACAGCATGAGGAGTTAGCTGTAATCCCCCTCCAACTGTAAAATTCTTAAAAATCGACTGTGCTGCAATCTGAATGGAAGATGTGGATGTTTTGCGAGATCTATTAAAAATGGCCTTGATTTACCCTAGCCGTGCTGTGCTACGCCACCCACACACAACCACACACCCACCCCAACACACCCACACACCCACACCTCAGAGCAGTATCTGATTTGCATTTCAGGCAATTCTACAAAAGGCTGAAAGGAAAGCTGAAAAGAGGAGAACGCTTGCCAGTACACGGTAAATGGATTAAACACAACTCTGGGAAGCTAACATCAGAGAGCCTGTGAGAGTGAGTGTGTGTTGTGAGTGAGTGTGAGAGTGTGTGAGAGAGAGAGAGAGAGAGAGTGTGAGAGTGTGTGAGAGAGAGAGAGAGAGAGAGAGAGAGAGAGAGAGAGAGAGAGAGAGAGAGAGAGAGAGAGAGAGAGAGAGAGAGAAATGAATGAATGAAGGAGTGAGAGAAGGGGTGTCCTAGTGGCAGGAGAGCAGCTCATAACCAAAAAAGGTCACAAGTTGGATATCTGTAACAGCTGTGAAGCAAGATAATGAGACGCTACGTTCTCCTTCATTTCAAGACGCTCTTAATATATGTGAAAATGTAATATGCTAATAAGAAACGTGACTGACTAATTGCCTAAGCGAGACTGGGAGAAAGCGAAAATGAGTCTAGGACTGTGTTGTGTAAGTGACAACGAGTTCATGTGTGTGTGTGTGTGTGTGTGTGTGTGTGTGTGTTTTCGTCAAAGCAAAAGGATTTTTTTCTGGCACGAAGCGGTGATGTTTGCTACTTAATGCCACCCTCGGCATCACATGGAAGCCGCCCGGTTGATGTGCAGCTGTTGCGAACCGCCTCATTTGTTTCCTGACATCCATTTACCTCGAGATAAAGAAAAACAGCGTGAAAATGATGGTCCTCTGAATTTGTAATGAACATGCTGTCAGTCTAAAACAAAAAGTGCAGCGTGTATTCAGAGGCTCTCGACTATCGGCCATTGATTGGAGTTGACAGCCAGGCATACCATGTGGGGACAGATGTAGTTTTTCAGGATGCAGAGAAAGCATCCATACAGCTCTTTGTTAATGCTTACAATCCGACATTGGAGACAATAACGTAAAGTGGTGAACAATGATAAATATTTAGATTTGATACATCAAGAGGTTGAATGGGAGTCAGTGATCTTACAGCTGAATGTGTACTCCACTTATGTGTTTTCTCCTTTTCTTTCTTTATTGCCTTACCTCGCCCCTTTAGGTTAGTTTGCTGCAGAAGGAGCCTCGACTCCGGGCCCAATAACAGTAGCGGGGGAAATATCAAGAGTATTCAATTAGAGCGCTCCACAGCTCTCTGTAGCTGACGTGTGGAAATTGTAATTTCCTCGACATGATTGATGGCAGTAATACAGGACGTTGTGTGAGTGCAGACGATGCGAGACTGTTGTGGGAATAACACCGCCCTCTGGTTATGGAGCTCGGTGCTGACTGGCTGAAACGCCTGGAACAAACGCACCTGTGTGTATATATGTGTGTGTGTGTGTGTGTGTGTGTGTGTGTGTGTGTGTGTGTGTGTGTGTGTGTGTGTGTGTGAAAGCATGCCAGGAGCGGTGCACAGTGGCATGTAATGGAGAGAGTTCGATCAGAGGGGGGCTTTGCCCAGAGATACGCAGTAAAAGGAGAGTTGATTTAGCAAACTAAACGTCCGGCCCGCTGTTGGCGCTCTGTACTTTCGGTTTTGATGATGTGATGTTTTCATCAAGCGGCCACAGGCAGGTATTTAATCATAACTGTCAGACGAAGGCCACTAATCAAGCATCAGAGGTCTACATGCTCAATTGTAATGAGCTGAGATGAAGAACTGATCCCTGGTCAGCACTTCAGCGCTATGCGTGTGGGCTTGTATCTTAACGAACTGAGCCGAGGTGTCGGACAACCACCTATGTCACATCGGGCTTGATGAGATGACTGGGATGAATTCTACTCCATATGAACAGAGTGTCCATGTGAATTAGGGATGTGCCGGCATCACATTTTCATGCTACGATCGTTGTGGCCAAAAATGTCATGTCAAGTTTTTTTACAACACAAGGTTTATTTCAACCGATGGTCATATTGGACTGGTCCAACAGGAATAAATAAATAAATAAATAAATAAGGACCATGTCTACAGAACAGGACATGTTTTACTGGTTGGACAGTGTAAAATAAATAAATAAAGAGAACAGGACACAACATTTCTTTCTCTTCTGATTCGTTCCGTTTTGTTGTCTCTATTTCTTCATTTACACTGTCACTCTGTTGAAATATGCAAACACGTGGTACGCTCCATAGGGTTTGACACGTAGTGGCCCTGTGCACTGACGTGGACTAACGTGCAAGTGGCACGGTAACTGGCCGATGAAATGATGATCATTACAGCGTTTCAAGCAAGCTCTAAATCAAACAACTCAGCCACAAAGCCAACAGACGAGACGCAGCGCTCCACAAAATAAACTAAATATTGCATACTTATTGCGACACTTTCGATATAATGCGCAACGTGATTTCACCATAACGATATTGAGTCGATATATCATGCACCCCTAACTGTATTATCACGATAACCATCAAGCTTTCCAGAAATACTATTAGACCTGAAAATTACCTCAAACCCGCATTTTTTTTGTGGAAAAAAATCATATCACGTGCAATGAATTGTTCAAAGCGTACTATTCTTTTCTATGTCTTCAAAAATGTCCAGATGGGGTCTTTAAGTTAGTACTGTAAGTGTTTCCTGCTGGGTGTTATAAGTAAAAAGTTAGATGAGTTTCCTTGTTTGTCACGTACTGTAAAAAATGCATGCTCGCTCTCACAGAACATGACTTACGTACGACTTGGGCAGCCATGAACTAGCTGTGCTTAGGTTAACAAGCTAATGTTGGCATAACAATTCATGGCCAGAGTAGCTAGAACTAGGCAGGCAGGCTGCCTGGTTCCGTCAGTCCAGCGCTGACTCTGTTTGGCTGGTAAAAAGGCTAATAGCTGCTAATAAAGACAGGAGAGCTGTTTTTGGTGCCCTCTAAAAACAGCAATAGTCACAGTATTGACAGTAATTGTCCAGTAATTGTTACCATCAGAATATGGTGTACAGTAAAACTGGTAAACCAGCACACTCCTAATGTGAATACACTCTGGTTATTCAGAGATTGTTACCTGAGGTGCTGCTGAAGGTTCAGGAATAGCACAAGGAAAGGACTCTTCACACACTGCCAGGCTCCGCACCAGCTTTAGCCTGGTGTTGGACTAAGGGGGAGGGGGGTGCAGGTAGGTGGGCACAGTTAAAACCATGCACGCACACACACAACCGCATCAATATTATCACGCATCACAGCGACAAGCCAAAGTAAAACAGAAACAGCCAGCGAGCACAATCAATTCTTGCAAGCAAATCATACAGTTTCAATATTTCCCATTTTAGCTGTCAAATCTTTTCCTGAGTGACGCAGCTCTTCATAGCTAACATGATTGTCCACCAGTAGCTGTAGATCTTCTCAGATAACTTGATCAGAACAGTCTTAAATAAAAAAATGTAAGTAAGCATTTTCACATAAACCCAAGCCGTCTCATTTTTTTTCCCTGAACCATCTACAGCAATGCAGCAAGCAAACAGGAAACGGCCATTTCAAACAATTTGTTTTTTTCAGGCATAAGACACACAATAGCTTCCACTATCATTCATTTAATTGCATCAAAATATATTGCACTGAACTCATTTCAAAAATTCCGGGAGCAATGTGTACAATGACAACTTGTTTGACAGGAAACACAGGTACAAATTCCATCTTAATTCAAGCAAACAATGCAATCCAAGTGCACATTACACAGGTTGGAGCATCCTTGCACAACATGCACGTCGAGCGTACCGTACCTTAGAGTACTTCACAGGCTGTCCATAGGTAGGGGAGGGGTGCAGGGAAAAAGTGCACAGGAAGAAAAATCAAACAAACCACAGAAGTTTGGTGGGGGAAAGAGGATTGTTACTTTAAGAAAGTGAAAAAGTTTGAATTAAATATGAGTGGCCTACATTTTGTGCATGCGTGCGCTACTAGTGTAGCTCTGCAGAAGAGCAAAACAATTTATACCAAGACAGCAGAAAAAGACAAATAACCTCCTGTAATGCCGGTGTTTTTACATCTGTTCCTAAACTGAAAAATGTAAGGACACAGAAACAAAATTTAGCGGCATTGATCTGCAAAAAGAAATAGAAAATTCCCTGCGCACCACGAAATATCAAGTTAAACATTTACCATTTTCCTGGGAGCATGAATTAATTTTGCAGAGCATATGCTACTAAAGCGGCCACACACACACACACACACACACACACACACACACACACACACACACACACACACACACACACACACACACGTCAGGTCAGTCTTATGCGCTGCTCTCAGCTCCATTTAGCTGTCATGTGAATCAAACCGAGGCGCTGGAGGTGAGATGAAGAAAGCAGAGACTGGCCACCCAACAGTGTGTGAGACAGCTCGCTGCCTCTGTGCTTCACGCACTGGTGGCTCTGTGTGTGTACGTATAAACAGAAGGTCTCTCAGTAGCATGCATAGAGGAGGAGGGGAGAGGGGGGTGAGACCTGGCAGGAGCCATTTCAGGCAAAATTGTAACAGAGCCCAGTCCTCTGCTTCCTAATCCCAACATGCATCCACACACAAGTGCACACCACTCTGTCCTTCACCACCTGTCCTCTGAAATCAAAAGGACAACCCCCACCCTCTTATTGAGCTTGAGGGCCAAATAACACCTAAAAAAAAAAATTGAAATGGACCGCTGTTCGCCCATCTCCAATGCCTGTGACCTGCCGCGCCCCTTTCTATATCAGGTAATATGGATGTGGATGGAGGAGAGGAGGGGTGGGGAGGAGAGGGCTGGGACTGTGAGCGCACCGCTACACCAGCTAATTGAGCGGCGTGGGGCCAGTGGGGAATGAACAATGCCGGCAGGAGATAAAGGAATGGGAAAGGGCTGAAGTCAGCAGAAGTAGGCCGGCCACCAGCCACCTGTCCTGCTGCAGGGGACAGAGCTGGAGGCAGATGGTGGCAAAGTCACCCAGTCTCCCCCCCACCCCTTTCCTCTGTAGGAATGCTTTTCCACGTTACACCTACTGCCGCCCCCTCCCCCGTTTCTTACCCAGTTCCCTACCTCCTCTATTTCTCCCACAATGAACATTTCAGGCATTTAACCGATGCCCTTATACAAAACGACAGAATTAGCTCGACCTCCTCCACTGCTGAAAATTACGAGCAGAAAGGTCAGGGGCTTCAGGGCTGTCGGCATATCTTGGCATATGGTCCTGTGACCACGGAATAATTATGCCGGGGGTGAGTTTTAGGAAAAGGAGTAGAAGGAGAAGTAAGTCGCTAAATAGATTAAAAAAAAAAAAAAAAAAAAAAAAAAAAAAAAAGAGTGATACATGCAAAGTCAATCTGAGGTGAGATGTGAACGGACAGAGTTTTGCTGTAGGCGGTAAGAGCTGAGGAAAAGAGCAGTTTGCTTGCTTTAAAATTCCATCAAAAACACTGCTAATTTCAATCACTAGTATCAAATCGATTCTTGTTTAAATATAAGACAACAGTATGTCATTTTTGCTGAACAGCGACCACTGTGGCCACAAGTGGTAACTACAGGATAATGGCACGTTGAATTTCCCAAGATGCTTTCATTTCGGTTGCAAAAAGAAATAGCTTGACACATTGAGAAAGCAGCAGAACAAAGTGTGTATTGAAGTGAGCAATGATGCGTTTTATTGCTTATGAAGTCAACTTTATATTTCCAAGAGGAAGATTGTGTTAATTCATCTTTTAAAAGTTACCTCATCTCACAGTCTTTCGGTTTCCTTTTTGCTCCGTCTGTTCTGGCCAATTACTGCAACCCCTGTCTACATCGTTTCAACTTACTGGTGCTGCATAACTCTCAGATGTGGTCAGTGGTGAGTTATTTTGACCACACTTACTTTATCATCTACAGTAGTAGTTAGGTGTTCAGTAGATTTAAGGAGGAGAAATCATTCCCCCACCTTCATCCATATGCTTCTTTTTGGTCTTCCCTCTGCTTTCCTTCCTTCAATCTTCAATACCATGTCTCTCATGCTCTTTCACCTTCCTTCTATCCTTGCTCCCTCATTCTTAACCTCTTAACCCATCTTTCTCTTCCCTCTTTCTCCTGTGTCCCCTCCTCTCACCCCTTCAGCTTCCCCATGCTGGTGTCATTCTGTTCCTCTGGGCAACATAGACACAGGAAGTTTGTAGATAAGCCAGGATTTGAGCTCCAGATTATCTGCCTGCCTGCCTGACTTCCTTGCTCTGCCTGCCTCCAACCACAAGGCCAGATTGGCCTGAATCCTATTTTTAGGCTGCAGCCAGAGACAATCCTTTTCCCTTCCTGGATTTTGTTTCCTTGACCACAATCGAAGACATTTCACATAATTCTGCCATTTGGGAGCACTAACCAGTCAGCACCGGTTTTACTATTGAAGACAAATTAACAAGTGAAAATTGTCTGCGGTCCCAGAGCACATTTGTTGCAATGACATGGAGAACTAATTAACTGGCAGTTTATTTGAAAGTGATCTCAGCTGGCCTGAATCCCCAGTAGATCCAGTGCTTTAATGTCTCCCATGGAGGATCCATGAGATTCACTAGTTTACACGACCAAATGATCTTTTTCCACACTCAGTTTCAGTAGTGACCGACCTCGGTGCTGTGGCAAGGCAGAGTCAAGCACCACATTATTATTTCAGTCTGTGCAGCTGATACTTTTCAGGAATCATTTTTCTTGCTGCCCGGAAAAATCATCTTGAATGCCGCAGGTGACAAGAGATCCCCAGGGCAGTTGGTGTTTGACGTTGACTCTTACTGAATTTTTATGGAGAGGAGTGTGGAAGAAAAATGAAAAATCACTCCTGGTCCGGTCAGGTTGCTGACACCTCTAACCTCCCTGATTAGACGAGTATGTGACATGTTGAGGAAACGTTAAAAAAAAAAAAAAGACTGTCTGAACACTTTTCTGACAAAAAGTCAGTTTTGATCTATACGATACCGGTCAGCATTTGAAAGGGGTGTTACCGGGAGGATTTTTAGGGTGAACATATACATCTCATTCAGTTCTTTACCTGTACGTCGCTGTTATTGTTGCTGCCGTGTTCATCTCTGCTGCTCTGGCTCTGGTCAGTGATCTCAGACTTGGTGCCGTTGTCTTTTGGAGATGGCACCGTGTCGGCAGCTTCGGAAACTTTCATCGTTTCAGTGTCAACTGTATCGGACATTCTCATTGCAAAGTCTTACTCGGAGATGCTGGCAAATACAGAGAACCTGAAAGAGACAGAAATGTCCATGAGGGGATGAGCATGTTACGATGAGAGGCTTCACGGAATGGAGTTCTCCATTACTATAATGTAATGTCTTTTATTTAAGTAGCAAAGCCTCAAATAACAGAAACATACAAATAAGATATACTACAAAGTATAACTATTCTACACATTTCTCCCCCAGGTATGTACTGTATCTAGGCAGTTCAATATTCAAGTAGTTTGAATTGGCCTAAACACTTACAAGTATAACAGATATATGGATGATTATTTGGGAACAGATTTTTGAGGTCATCTAGAAACACCATACATAGTTTGTCCACCAGAGAGTACTGGCAGGTGTATTATTCTATTACCCGCATTGTACATATAATGATCAGGTTTCCTTAAACAAAAAAAACAAATGTAAGCAATTAATTAAAAATGTTAGTGTTAATTAAATTAAAAAGAAGAATTGATGTCTGTATCAGCCTTAAAAATCCTGCACCAGTCAGGCTGTAATTCAAAGTTTGTTTTAATCTTTTATCATTTATTGCACAAATTCTACTACCTAAAATACTCACATATTAGCAGTTTTATACTTCAAAAATGTGTTTGCTTTGCTTTCCAAAAAGCATGTGCCAAGGTGATTGTATATACAGTATACCAACACAATATGCACTTTTTCACTAGTTGGAGCAGATTTATTATTTCAGATATAAACACAAGGTAACACTGAGAATATGGGGTGTGTCCAATGGTTGGGGAGGCCACCAGTCATTGTCCTCATCCTTCTTCTCTACGCTGTGAAAGAGAAACAGTTTATCATCATTATGTAATTGATATGAACTCATTTTAAGCCATTTGTGGATAATGCACACTAGGAAATAATGCAATAATAAAGAAATGCAACAGCACAGGCCTACATTATTAAATAATAAACAGAATTATAATATATAGTGTCTATATGGAGGAGTATACTGCGGCATTAAGGTCCCTAAAAGTAAAAATAGTAAAACAAATTTGACATGTAGAAAGCTATTTAGCCATACAGTAATAAATAAAACTTACTTGTTCACACTGCATCATTGAATCAGGCCCACAGCAAAGCGCCTGCTTGTCATCCGTGGTGTGGTCCATATTGTTGTTTGAGGAGTGTTTAGTAATGACCGTTTACTTTGTCTCAGTTTTTCTTCTGGGTGTTATTTAGAAAGTGGAAGCAATACTGCAGCAGTAGTAACAGTGATCTGCCGTAAGTGCACAGATGCCAATTTGCCACTGAGCAGCCTAACAAATGTTTTCATGGCAGACATTTGGAGATGTTGTGGGAGTAGAAACACAGGTGTAACTTATAACATTACTGATGTCTCCATATCCAAATGGAAATCATCCTTTTAGAATGCCATTAGTTACATCTGAGTTTGACAACTCAAACTCAATGTACGCTGTGAGAAAAAGGAGCGGCAGTTTGTGTCATCAACACAGTCTGTGATCATCCGTCACTCCTTTCTGTCCGTCTGTGCTGGCTCACAGTTTTGCAGCTGTTCAGCTATAGACGACGGACGTGATTGGACAAGACACAGCAGGGGGACAGTTTGGTCCTGTGAGATCCAACAGCTTCAGATTACAGTGTCTGTCTCCACTTGGGCCCAAAAAATAATAAACCTTTGACATCGAGGTTCCAAAGTGTTAAAGGAGGCGTGGAGGGTCACAGCCCCCAACCTTTTTTGGAGCACCACCAATTGGTAAAAAATAGGTTTGAAATTTGTTGAACATAACTAAATTAAGAGGGTGTTGCAATATTTCAAAGTGAGCCCATAACACACACACACAATATATTATATATATATATATATATATATATATATATATATATATATATATATATATATATATATATATATATATATATATATATATATATATATATATATATATATATAGGGCTTAATTGAAATTTTGAGGGTGCAGAGTGAAGGCAGTGCAGCCAAAAAGTGACAGAAACACACTACTATACCATATAGGTTTTATTTTATTATAAAACTTAATTTGCTATTTAACTAAGTTACCTGATATTAAATAATATGATCTATTATCAGCAAAAATGTGGAATAGCCTAAATAATTTCAAACTATATGAAGGTTTACTATTTAATTGTGTTTTCATTCGATTAACGTCGCAAAGGCAAAGTTTCTGATTGCGTAGAGCCATCCAAAACCTTGAATTACCAGCATACAGTAGATATAGTATATGTAAAAGGCCATACTGTATCTCAGCAGGAAGATATGAAGGTGAGAGGTCCACATACCCCCCCCCCCCCCAAATACTCCGTGTGTATGTTGTATAGGAACGGAATAGGAAAGCATGCAGATTACACTCCAGACCCAGAGTTTGGTTAATTTAATGACTCTGGTTCAAACATTGTTCATACAACATGAAGACTTTTTGGATTGATGTCAGCTTAATTTGTCAGAGTAAAAAAAAAAGAAAAACTAATTTTAAAAATATAAGAACTCTACATTATTGCCAATCTTGGATCATTAGTTGCTTTGCACCTATGGTATGTTGCATGAAATAACTGTGTAATGCCATGACCTCCTTATGTTGAAGTCATGGTGCGAGTTGATCCTGCAGATATGACCTAATTATGTAGTCAGGCTCACACACACACACACACACACACACACACACACACACACACACACACACACACACACACACACACACACACACACACACACACACACACACACACACACACACACACGGGAGGGGCAGACATCTGGTACATGAGAGCTATGATTAATAGGTTAATTAGAGATGGGCTCATCAAATTCACTTTGCACATCAAAACTGGATCCACAAGACAGCACCTACTCTGTGCTTGAGTGTGTACGTGGCTACGTGTGTGTTCCAACCATCACCAATCAGCGGAGCCTCAACCTATTTGCCCCGCAGTGATCAGAGCCATTTTCCTATCTGATCGCTGAGCAGCAAAGCGGCTGGCTAAGACTTGATTGTTTATCTTCGTCCCAAAAGAGCTGAGACAGCGAGCGGAAGCCGCTCTCTTTAAAAAGGCGGCATCCAATTCCTCTATGTCAGAGTAATTGACTTCTAGTGAGGTCCGCTGCTCTCCGGAGCTCTTCTGCTGGGCAAATGTACAGCTAACCTAATGCTGTGCAAGGTTAGCTAAAATGGGGCTGGGCAATGGAGAGTCAGATGTTGAATTTCAATGACCTGTCAGAGGTTTGACAAAAGCAACGCCGGCTGCTGCTTTACATTATTTGTACATTCTGAAGGAAAACAGCTTAATACTCCAGGGTGCTGGGCACGCCTTTGAATATTTAGTGTCTGTTGCTGACATTTTGATGAGTGAAGTCTCTTGAGTCGCTCTGTTGACGATTTGCAATATTGGACAGATATTTTCAAGAGCTGGGCTTGTGATGGATAGTTACTTTGTCCCTCACCGAATCATTCATTCTTCCAAAACACATTTTATCATGGGACTGGAGTGTTGGACTAAATTTGGCTTCAGACTTTGATGCATTTGAATTTCACCATCTCGTCTCTCATGGCTGAGGAAATTGCACCGTGTGCCTGTTTAGAATCCCTGATGTTTTGACTGCATAAGTAATATAGATCATCATTGGATCGTTAGGGGTTACATTAAGGAAACGTCTGGGAATTTAAGGAGTAGCAAATTGGTGTCTTATGAGTGAGTATGAAAACAAAATCAACATATTTTTCTTTTAAATATACATCTGAGGCTATGTTAATATTGTAATGACATCATGGATGATTCTCTCAATGTCATGATTGCTATTTTCTTTCATGCTGCTATACTGTAGCAGGAGAGAAACTTCTAACTCGAGTCACAACCAACCAGGTGCACTGAAGAATTGTGCAGCTTCATTTTAATGAATTTCTGCTTTCTTACTGTTCCACAGGCTAAGTCAGTAGTAAAAAACAACAACTTTATTACAGGTTGACACTGTACCTGTGTTTGAGACTGACATACATGTTTTACTGTAGTTTGTTTAGTTTAAAATAGAAAGCTTGGCTTTCTGGCATTCCATTAACACAAGAAAAAGTGAACAAATAATATGGTTAATCCATTTACAGTACATGTATTTGAGAAAACACCAGTTTCTAGAACAAGTACTTACACTATGCCAATGATAGAGATATGTGAACAGACTCAAATTGGAGTAAGAAGAAATTAGTTTAAATACAGGTTTATTCAACTATTGGTTATTTTTTAAGTACTTGACATTGCACTACTGCACAACTAATTACTAATAGAGAGTACCATGTCAGAATAACAGGAAATTATGTCATGTTTATTCTTAATGTTTCAATGGAAGTGACAGTTGGTGCGTCAATGTGTGACTATGTAGGTCTAAAGGAAATGAATGTTGTACTTTTTAGGACTTCATTCTTGAACTGCAAAATGATTGTGCAGCACACAATAGTGAAAAGGCAAAGTCTATTGTTGAGCACTTAATGGAGATATATATATATATATATATATATATATATATATATATATATATATATATATATATAGTGCTGCTCATAAGTATTCATACCCATACTGAAGTTGACTGAAAAAAAAGGAATAAAAAAAATCATCTTTTGGAAATTGATCTTAATGCCTTAATTAAAAAAATGAGGAAAAATCCGACCTTTTAAGGACACCAATTTGTTTTGTGAATGAATAATGTATTGTAAATAAATAAATGTTCTTCCTTAAAATACAGGGGCCATAATAATACATACCCCTATGTTAAATTCCCATAGAGGTAGGCAGATTTTTATTTTTAAAGGCCAGTTATTTCATGGATCCAGGATACTATGGATCCTGATAAAGTTCCCTTGGCCTTTGGAATTAAAATAGCCCCACATCATCACATACCCTTCACCATACCTAGAGATTGGCATGGTTTTATTTCAGTTAGCCTAATAGCTAACTGAGATAAGATCCATATCAATGCAAATCAAACCAGCTATTAGGCTAAGTTCCATATCTTACTTTGAGCATCTCAGAGGCTGTTGGTGTCGTTTAATAAGTATGGGGCTCTTTAATTACGTCATCATGTTGCGCCATTTTCTTCTGCAGTGGTTTATTGGCAGCCGACAGGAGAATTAGTGCCACCATACTGTTTATCTTGATGAATCAACTTCTAACATTTACATGACAGTAGCGGAATAAAATGCACATTCATTTGCATTTCCTTTTGCTGACTTTCTGGAAATTTGGTTAAATTTTGCACTAAAATTTGTATTGAAACTTGACTTAAATAACATTAAGATCCCCAGAAAATCCCATATCCCCTGACTATTGTCAAAGAGAAATAAACCCGGAGACGTACTTGTTGCGTAGCCAGTGGTGGTTGTGGCGAAGGACGATGTGGCTGGTGAAGTCGATGAGGCTGAGCCTACCGATGCCATTTTGAGACTTCTTTGCCCATGTCTGCTTCAGCTGCTCTGAACAGCAACCGGGGCCTCCGACACCCTCATGACCCCTGCTGACCTGCAACGGAGAGGGGCACGGGGTTAGCGCTGTGGCGTTAGAGAGGTCAGAGGTTAGGAGCGACACTGACACTGAGGTCGCATGGACTGACAGCAGTCAGGATGTCAGCAACTTTGAAATATTTGTGTATTGGAGAAAAAAGTAAAAGTGTGGCGAGTGTGTATTTCTGGGCCCATGCGTGCCTATGCGCAATAAATAATTGATGTGCACAGAGATGGGAGTGCGGCGGAGGCAACAGGAGAAGGCACCCCTGCCAACCTCATAAAAACCAACCATTAGGAATTCAGAGAGCAGCGGGGGGAAGATAGCATTTCTCAGTGGAAAATCCTCCACCATTTGTGTGCACATACATTTCAAATCATCTAGCGTACAACCTCTATTTTCCAGCAAATCCCTTTCTAGCTGAACTACGGTGTGACAATGGCTGGGCAGGGCAGACAAATGAAAACGCCAACAACAACAGAGCTGCATACAGTAAATGGGATTTCCAGCTTTCTAACCAAATTAGTATTTTACCGCCCGCTTCCCTGGACTATTCTGTTGAATTGCTGCCTTAATTGTAATGTGCAAACGTGACATTATTGCTCAACGTTATTGGCTGCAGTTGGTCGTACTTGAGTATTTTCATTATCAAATAATCTGCTGATTGTTTATTCCGTTAATCAATTATTCTTTTAGTGAACAGTAAAAAGTGCACATTATAATTGCCCAAGGTGACATCTTTAAAATGTCTTGATTTGTTTGACTAGCAGTCCAAAACCCAAACTTAACCAATTTTTGGCATTTTTGTCAGAAAAAATAAACGATTAATCAATTAATCAGAATAACTGCAGATTAATTTCCTGTCCAACGACTTATCCATTAATCAATTATTTGTTTCAGCTCTTACATCACATTACTTGATGCTGTGCATTCCTTTATAGCAACATATATAACTGGTCCTTGCTCAGGCTTCTCATTGTCTCCCTGCGTTTCTCTCATCCTCTCCCTCCTCCCCTAATCTCCGTCTCAGTAAGTGGGCGAGGTGCCACACTGACTCTGGCACCCAGCGGTGCCAAGGCCTGGCTGCTGCTCCCAACATGGCCTTGGTGAGACCCCCGTGCCAGCCAAAAAAGGTCAAGTGGAATCCCTGCTCATTTTATAATCTTCCTTCTGACTCCTCAGCCTGCAGCAAGGGCGACAGGCTGAGATGATGATGGGAGGGAGCGATGTGCCATGGAACAGTCGCCATTTGGTGCATTGCTTTTGTTCAAACAGCCCAACCATCCACAAATACGAGTGTTAATATTTACTGACAGTAACAGGACCACTCAATGTTATTTAGTGTTAATACAATCTAAGACTCCACAACCCCTTAACATGAATGTCGTTTGACATTTTAGCAAATTTATGAGGAAAATGTCTCCTTCTGCCTGTAGCATTTCTCCCTGGCATTGGCAGATGGACGAGTGTGAGGCCCGAGGCAGGATCCATTCATCAATGTTGATGTCATGTATATAATTACTTACATCTGGAGAGTACACAATCTAGTATATGCAGTTTGTAGCCAGTAATCTATTACTGCATGTTGGTCATCTCTAGATAGCGTATATCTTTTTCCGAGAATCGTCTTATCTCTGCCCTTCTGCTCTTCTATTTGCCTCTTATCACTTTCTGAACGCACCCAGTACCTTTTACATGGTTATTCTGGTATGACAGAAGTATCATTTTTGCTGCTGTGGCTCTAGATTTTGCCCTTCTTGCTTGCAAAAGTGGTGCCAATTCAAGCCGCTGCAAATAGAAGTGCCAGCTAAATGTCTGAAATGGAGAAATGTGGAGCACTGCTCTGTAATTCAGTGCTGGTCCTGCAGCTATCACACATGCACACACGCAGAGTGTAAAAGTTGTTCCGACAGCGGTGTGGCTGAGTCTGGCCATAGGCGCTCCAGGTTTTATGGCCAGAGCTGCTGAGCAGGCTTCAGGACTTCACACTGAGTGTGTTTATGCAGTATGGTGGAGACTGTCTTATGAATGCTTATACCGCAAACAATGCACAGCACCTCCCCCAATTATTTTTTATTTTGACAGGTACGGACACAGGGAAACATCACCGTTGGACACACACACAAGTGAACTTGGAGAGACTCTCCGTCTGCCTGTACATCCTCTAGTATTGTGCTGTAGCTGACAGGGAGTGGTTCATTGGTATTACAGTCGCCGCAGAGCGCGGCAACGTTAAAGAGGCTCCCTCAGGCATCGTTCAGTGTCGCACTGCCCCTTTACACCACCTTTATCGCCATGCCAGACGGCGTATCAGCAACATCGCTCTCATACACACACTCATGCATCAAACCTGCCCATCTGGACACAATCAGAACACAAATGCATAAATGTGTTAGAATGCAGATATACTCAATTAGACAGATTACAATACAGGAAACAGAAATAATCGTCACAAAATTCAAAGATGACAATAAAACCAATACTGTTTGATTACTCCGTAAATCATCAGCTGGATTGGTGTAAGCACCACATATGCAAATGTACAAACACACATTCTCGTATATTCTTGGTGGAAATTATTTCTCCAAAAACCCACAGTGGGGTCATAAGGGTGGCCGTCAACTGAGCCGAGTTAATCATACACCAGGCTCTTTACGGACTACTCACATGGACAATTACGTTCAATGGCAAGCTAATGAGAATTTTTTTCAATCACTGTGAAGCGCATTACAGCCTACTGGTGATGGCACTCACACACACGAACAGGAGAGCAAGCATACTCCAGTATACTTATTTCCATTCCCCTTCACATAAGCAGTCACACACACACACACACACACACACACACACACACACACACACACACACACACACACACACACACACACACACACACACACACACACACACACACACACACACACACACACCTCTCTTGCTAAGGCTGACCTTTCCCTCCCACATCTCCGCTCTGTTCTGCTTAGCTCTGTGTGGATCAGGGCACTTGTCTGGGCTAAAAACCAGCTCAACTGGAGGTGAAGGACCCTCAATCCCTCCCTCCATCTATCTATTCTCGGTAGAGATCGAGGAGATGAGTCAACCATGGGGCGGAAAAGAACAAGCCATCACCTTCATATGCTTTTTCCAATCACAAAGTCAATCCACCGATGATTTCTAAGCGCCTGAGCAAAAAACGAAGTGGCAGCATTCTCCTGCACGCAGCTGCAGATTACGCGTTGAAAAATATTTCATGCTGTATTGCTGCTGATGAGCTTTCGCAAGTGTCACACAAAAAGGACAACGGTAGGAGCGGTGCCAAACAGCTGGGATATTGTCTGCAGAGATGTAGAATACTAAACAGAGCTCTATTCAGTGGAGCAATGTGAAACAAAAGCCGAGACTCAAATACAAAAGGTAATGCCATGTCCGAGGGCTACAGCTTTGAGTCACCTGCTCGCCATTTCTGAGTAAGAATTGCCACTGATGCTTGGCTTAAATTCTCAAGCTGTACATTTCAACCACAGGAATCACAGCCACACATTTTACCACAATTAAATGCTGACTTCCAGAAACACCAACAAAAAGACAGATTTAGAATAAATCGGATTCAGCAGAGTGCAGGACATGCACCCTGATAAAATCAGACATCAAGTAAACAGTTGATTAGGTTACTAATGCTGGTTCGCACTCATTGCGCTGCAAAAAAATTGATTTCAGCATTTTGCTAAACTGAGTAACTAATCTCCCATTTTCTACCCATTTCTGCTAATTGCAAAGTAAGGAAAGCACTGACAGGGGAGCTATATAATTGGACCAGAATGCGATTAGTGTAAAGCTTATGAAATTATATCACTTTCATACACTGCCTGCCTCAATTTCTGGGGCGACTGAGGCAGTGTCAGTTTAAGGAACTGCCTGTAATAGCTCAGACTGAATTAACTGAAAAAAGCATAAACAGGCACAAATGAGCCTGTAATTGCGCTTCTCGCACTGCCTTCAGGTCATATAAGGCAGAGAGCGCGGTGCTGCGAAGCTGAGGCGCAGTCAGCCAGCATTAATAAATTAAATCCACAGCAGAGCATGTAGGTAATCCATTACCTATCCCATAGGAGAGCTCCCAGGGAATATCAATCTAGGCAATTAGAGGAGAAACAATAAACACAGAAAACAAACATGCAAGTCTAGCAGTTTTAATCTATGGAGCCTTATGAGAGGAGAATAACTCAAAAAGTCAGCCAGACTCATTAAAAGTCCATTTGCAGTCAACACCTGCAGAACAAACAGGGGGGGAAGAGAGGAAGAGCTTGGCTGGAGAACAATGCAGAGCGAAGCCTCTTATTGGCTGATCTCGGTTAATTATCCTCGTAATGAAGAGCAGAAGCAGCATTGGTAAACTAGCGAGGAGATTTGGAAAGCTCTGGCTCAGCTCACTGAGTAACACGGCACCGACAGCACACCAAATGTCATGTTGCGCTTAGTTTAACAAGCCAAAGAAAAAGACTGCACACTTGCTTACTGACTTGCTGTCATGCAATGTTAAAAGAAAGAGAAAAGCTGATGCGGAAGAGATTTTCTCATGCATTAACATGTTGTTGGTTTAAAAAAACAAAACAAAAAACAGCACTGAATACAACACGTGTTCACCTTAGGTAGAAATCAACAGCCACAAAGGCACATGACAAAGAAAAAATTAAAAAGCAGAACAAAATAATAAACAAGAAATATGAACAGGAAATCAGAAAACGCATGCGAGATTCAAGTGGCGCGAAGCTGCAGGACCTACCTGCCCGGCAGCTCTGCCCTCCATCCCTCCTGCTACTCAAGCGTTTAGTTTCCATTGTACAGGAGGCACAATTTGCTGAAGAGGAGGCTGGAGTCACCTCCCAGCTCGCTCCTCGGCAGCTGCCTGCTGCCTCCTGTTCGCTCGCTCGACTGAGTGAGAGTGTAAGACGGGGAGAGGGGAGTGTAATGGGAGAGGGTGAGGGAGAGTGGGTGTCACAAAGAGAGAGAGAGAGAGAGAGATAGGGATGGAGGGAGGGAGGGAGAGTGCTGTGCGAGCACAAGTCTACCTGCCACAACCCATCAAGCCAGCCAGCCTTGGAGACAGCGCCAAATCAACAGCTGGCCTCTGTGTGATGTCAGAGCCTCAACAGCCAGTCACGGCAGCCGAGGCCGGCCGCCGCTATGGAACCAAAGTCACCGGCTAAATGGGGCTCTTCATTAGCTACTCTGCTTTAGGATGGAGGCGGGGGTAGGAGGAGGAGGAAAGGGCAGCCAGGGACATGCGATGGATGGAAGGAGACCGCGAGGAAAAGGAGAGGAAGATGAGAAGGGTGGGAGGTAGAGCGGTAAGAGAGAAAAGGCGAGGAGGAGCACAGAGGAGGTGAAAAAGAAAGCGAAGGAGAGAAGACAAACAGGGAGGAGGAGCGGATAGGGGACAGGATCGACATGTCTGTGGCCAGCTAGGTGCTCAAAGAGCAGGTGGAGAGACGATGGGGAGGCGCTGGCCGCTGAGAGGCCGAGCTGTTCACTGGGCTACCTTCCCATTTAAGTTGGCACCCTGCTTTTCACACAAGACGACAAGGCTAGAGCTAATCCCGCAGATTTAGAGAGAAAGCCACCACCTGAAATACCACCCAATACTAAACACAAGAGTAAAATACGGCAAGAAAACATTTAGCTTTAGGCAAATCTCAGATAAGCTCATCTTGGTGGACCGGCGAGAAAACAATACACTGACTGCATTAGGAAGAAGAGCAGCTGCCTGTGCATGATCAAACCGCACCCCTAACCTCCTCCATTTCAGCTAAAGCTGCCTTTTGTGATTTAATAGGAAAAAACAATAAGGGATCATAGCCTCCACCAGAATTTACTTGGCTTGTTTATTTCATTAAAGATCAAGTAGTCTGTCTCCTTTGTACATGCAACGAAGATAGCGTGGATAGGAGTGATAATTGAGCTCTGATAATAATCTACTTCACGAAGCACTTTCATCGCTAAGTGACTGACAGACTATCAAAGACACAGGAAGTCACAAACAGGTCCGATGCAGAGCCCAAGTCTAGACTGCCATAATGTGATTGTTTTTGTCCTTTGCAGTCACTCAGACTTCAACAGCAAACACAGTGGGCGGAAAAGTTCCTGCTGTCACTTAGCAACCAACACCAGGCTGCGACGACCGATCCGATCCAATCCTGCCTCATAATTGTACCATTCGTTATGCCAGGTCTCTGAAGAATGTATTATTTGTGCTTCCTTAATCCCATGAAAAGGTCACCAATTGAACAAACAATTTATGGATAGGCGGATGAATTATTTAATGGCCCAGACCAAATATTATAGGAAAGAGAGATTTTCCCCCTGGAAGGCGATTAATTATTTAGTCATTGGGCCACATCTTTGGTGAAAGCTATTACACAGGATCCTTAACCTCAATATCTGATAATGTCATCAGCTCCAAATATGCCCTAACCTGCGTAATGAATGGTCAACAGAGTAGCGGCTGCAGCGGTGGGTGAAACAGTTATGGCAAACAATTATTAGCATTTCCTTTAATGCCTTGGGAGGGGTGTGCCACAGAGTGCAGACAATTACAAGAGAGCATTTGAGCAATAATTTAGTGTACTTTTCTGTGACTGCCACTACCTAATGTACTATATTTCACCCAGCAGGTACAAACAGATATGCATCTGTAATAACCATATCACCCTAACATGGACGTAACCTGATTGAGAACTTCTAAACCTGCATACACAATGACTAATTATGATCATAATTCCCCATTAAGCATACACACATCACACAAATATGCGCAGCTCTGCAAAGATGAACACATCATCTCCACTCTCTAAAACAGCAGACGGAGGGACTGAGCTAGCATCCACTCTCCACCTACCAGGCTCCGCTGGTACCTTGATGAAAATGATACAATCATGATGCTCAGCCTCAGTGGTGGCAACGTGTAAGCTTTCAGTTCCATCTCTACCAAGTCTATGGAGGCGATAATTGTCTGGGTTAGTGCATCAGAATTATAGTGGGTATGGATTACTTATTACACAAGTTCCAAAAATGAGTTATAAGTATGATTTATGGCCTTTTACTAGCATACATCTGGTGCATCAGGTTTCACTGTCCACTTTTATAATCTCTCTGGCAACAGTAATGGAATTGTACTAAACTATATAATATGTCAATGTTAAGAACTATACTACTATATAAAAAGGCTTTTTAAAATCTATTACTTCAGCAATTGAAAAAATAAAACATGAAAATCTCTGAAAATGCTTGTGGTTGATAGAGCACAACTACACTGCATCATTCATTATTTAATTAATATTTACAATTAAGTTGTATGCGACAAGCCTTGGAGGACTAGTTTCACTGATAGAGATTGGCGTTGATACATTTTATTTGTCACTCCAAATACAACATTAAACCCGTTTGCCTCTAGCCTATTTGGTAAACTCTGGCACTTTTGAGGTATCTGCGCAACGTATCATTTATTATTTACGTGGGTTTGATTAATTTGCGTGTGACTTGTTTTTCTATGCTTCCATCGACCAAGAAAATATCCCATTGTCAATCATGTATCTGCCATAAAAACAAGAGATTACGATTCGTAATATAGCATAGAGGAATGTGTGGAGAATCAATCCAAAGTAAATGCATTTAAGTAATCATTTAGAGCAATGTAACTTAAATGCTATTAATCGTTCGCTATTCCACCGCGAGCCCGTTAACACCAGACTCCATTACAAATTTGGCTATTTTAAATGTTTCCTTGGTAATTGCAAACCCACAAACCCCGGACAACATGTGACATTTCAATCTGATAATTGATACATGTAACTCAAATTCGGCCGTTAAGACATTTAAGCAGGTAGCGCAAATATTCAATCAAAAGCTTAGTTTATGGAAATGGCTAACCGTTAACCTTAGTACACACTGTTCGTTGCCGCATATTACCGAGAGAGAAACGGAGTCGAACAGGCCTAAAAGTTAATGAATTATGCTGTATTATTCAACTACTGCCTTTTGCTTTTTCGGACAGACGCCGAACATAAGTATGGCCGCTTACAATTTGGAGACGCCGTTTACTTGCGAGGTGTGTACTTTTGCCGTAGAGCAAGGCAACATTATATGCCACACTTGGCGTTGGATCGTGTCGGGGCTAAGCTAACGATTATTACCTGGCACTGTGGCTTGCTAATACTTGAAAACAGCCAAACACCGGTGCCCTCGCTGTCACGCACTAGCAAGAGAGATGTTTACTGCTAACTAGCTCGTGTTACATGATTACAACAATCCGGTTGACGTTTGTTTTCCGCAAAACGGTAACTGTTGGACACGATACTGCAGATATGTAATGTTGCCTTACCGCTTTGGTTTACAATCGGTGCACAGCCGTAGTCTCTACCGAGGGTGAAGTAGCTAGTGTTTGTGGCGAAGTGAAGGAGAGACGGCGGAGTCCAGAAGGCTGGGAGAGTGCGTCAGATCCTCACGTACGACCGTTCGATACGTAGGGTGTTGAAAATATGTCACGTCTTGTCGTCGTTTTTTGCGTTATGGCAGCAGTTATTGTCTCACATATCCTTTAACACTGATTCAAAGTCTTTGTACTTTTAGGTGAGTTGTGATTACATTGACGTTGGTTCATGGAATGCATTGAACACTCGTGATGAAACTAAGTGCTGCGGAGCCTGCGGGTGCCTGGTGAAATAAACCGAGTGAACCTTCAATTTGCCGCGAAACTTTTCAGTCTTTCAGTTCAGTCTGCTGTTTCATAAACTATGTGATTGCTACGATTCATCCCACTCCACCTTCTCACTGGGTAGGCAAAGTATGCATACGCTACCACAAAAATAGCGTTGGTTTGTTTTTTCTTATTTAGATTTGCGAACATAACACTATTACATGTACGCTGTACGTTACTGCTCCTCAGTCACGATATCATTGCAACGCTGTAACGTTAAGTGGCAGAGATTTATAATGTAAAGTAGAGCACCTATGTTAGCTTCTATTTTGCCATGGCTTTTCCACTAATATGGTAGCTAGGTACCAGAGTCATATGCAAATATTACAAACATAAATGCATATCCGGTATGAAAAATAATGAACGAGTGGTGCTTTTATTTCTATAGGCAAGTATGTTTACTTCCTGTTTATGTTGCTAGCTTCAGTGCTATACGCTACAACCAGGGCTACATCCATTCCGACTTCTTTAGGTGGGAACGTTATTAATAACTCAAAATGTGTTCTTTGCATACTTAAATGTGTATTAAGTTGTTGTCGGCCCATAACCTGGCAACGTATTCTTTGGACAAGTTACTCCATATAGCCGATAAAGTTAAGTTTAAACTCAATGCATAACTTTAGCTAGCATAACTGCAAGATTCTGCCTTCCAGATCAGAAGATCTTACCTTGAGACATTTAGGTGGTTTTGGTGGAAAATTAACTATCAAATGTAATTTGTGGTTGTTATTACAGAGTATTTTTATTGTTATTATTTGTATTAGTATAAATGATCCAAATATACTTATATTTAATATATAATAAGTAAATAACATACATGCACAAAATATGACGTTTGCCATTTAATGTAGACACAGCTTGCTCTCTGACTTCTATCTGAACACTGTTGTTATTGGAAGGTGTTACTGTTTTAGACACAATGATTTTGTGGGGTTGTTGGTGTACACTCACCAATATCTGTCATTACATGTGGAGGCAGGATTGATCAGCTGGGTGAGGCAACACAAAAATATGCTGTTGTAACTGGGGACAGCTGAGACAGGCACATTTTACATCTCATCTAAATTCAGACTATCTTTGTCCACTATACTGCGTCATCCAGCATCCAATAATGGTATTCCTGTCAGTGCTAGTAGGCAGCAGAGGAAAGCTTCTCTCCAGTATTATAAAACATGTTTAAATCAGCAATCAATATGTTAAACAAAAGTGCTTTTTAACGTCCAATAGATGCTCTTGGAATTAATTCAGACCAAACCTTTATTCAGATGTACAACTTGGTTTACCAATGTTTTTTTTTTCTCCAGCCTAAAGTCTGACTGAGCAAGGGCCGACAAACGAATGGAAATGGATGATAATGACCTACAGACCTCTTGCTGTGATACAAGATGGTCACAGCAACTGTCAGGCCTTCCTCACAAGCTCCTGCAGCGACTGATGCCTTTCCAAAGGGAGGGAGTGGAGTTTGCTTTATCAAGGAATGGACGGTAAGCCAGTTACGTCACAGCTTTGTTGTTTACTAGTCAAAGGTCTAGTTTTTCCATTTAAAAAAAAAAAAATGTTTTTTAAGAAACATCTTTGATATTGGAACAACACTCACAAATAGTTCAAAATCTAGTCTGAGCGTTTTATAGAAGAATTTGAGTAGCTTGTATCTTCACTCAGAAGCTTCACACACTGGTCACCACCAATTACAGGAAGAGGCAAGGTATTAAGAAAATGTCGGTCACTGATGCATTTAGACTTTCCCCACTTTCGAACGATGAAGACTTTCAGGTTGTGTCCATACTTGACAACAAAACCTCCAGAACATCTGTAGCAAAACACATTTAGTGATTTAGTCTAATAAGATGGATCATTTGCCTAATGGAGCTTTAAAGTAGGCAGTCCCAACTCACCTTTATAGTTCAATGGGAAAACGCAAGTCAAAAGTCAAGAATGTATGTGAATATATTCTAAAAATAGAAGTTCAGATAGAGTGCAGGTTGTATCTTTGAAAACAACTACCCGTCCATGCAAAGTTGCCCTTAAGTCCGTAAGCGTTTGGCTGTGTTGAGCATTAGCAGCAGGAACAGACCAGGACTTGCACATTTCCTCCTCCCCGACCAGTCGATGTGCGCTCGGGCTCTCGGGAAGGTCAGCATAGGGGGAGCCAATCTGAGCGCTGCTGCTGTGATGCGGAGAGGCCATATTGATTCAGGAACATTGGGAGGCACTGCTTTGTTACACGGGTGGGTCAGAAGTCAATTGGCTCTGGCTGCACCGTGTGGACAGCTACCTCAGTCAATTGGCATCAATGTGACAGGAAGAGCAGCGCAGGCAGTGCTTCTCTCTGGAGACCAGAAGTGGCATTAGCACAATATATTATATACTATAAAAGTAGTAATGTAAGATAATACAGTGAGAGGGTAAAATGCAACGTTTTAAAGCCCCCTTTACCTCACCCAACAGACAGACAGACAGACAGACAGACAGAGGGTAAAAGATGATAACAAGCTAAACATTTTATTGACAGTAATCTTGATCTTTCTATGTATTTGAGACGCCCTGCCGTTCTTTATTTGTTCATGCCATATCCTTGAAAAGAGCCTTGAGTTAAAGCAGCAGTGTCTTCTTTTTTACACTGATGCTTAACAGAGACCGAAATGCAACGTATGACTTGTTGGATTTTTAGGACAGAGTGTAACAATTCTGGGAAATGTAGGATATCAACACATGAAGTGGAACTAGACAAGGCAGGCTGACAGACAAAAAAATAAATGGCCGCCCTTCATTATTAAATGAGGCATAATTGATGTCGGATATCTAACAGCGTGGGAGGATTTTTCCTTTAAATCTCATAGTTGTTGTATCTTTCCACATCCAGAGCATCAAGAGCATCGAACCAAAACATCAAATGTTGTTGCAATTCAAATACTTATGGAACCCGCTGTATCGGTCTGTGTAGGAGGGTGAGTGAATTTTTAATGGAGTTAGATGAGGGATAATGTGGGAAAGCTGTGGCACAGTACGACAATAAAAAAACCCAGAGATGTGGTTGATGGTATTGTTTGGAAAGTTGGGCAGAAGTGTGCCATTTGAGTGCTGACATCTGTATATATTCAGCTATTCTAAAACACACATTTACCCAGGGTACATCTGTAAAATGCAGTACTCTGATATAGACCTCTTGGTCACTTCCATTATGGTGTTGACCGTAGCTTGATGCACTGTATGTCTTCCCTGCTCTGATTTGTCCAAAATATTATTGTAAGTGACTGCCTGTGTTTTTATTGAATAAGGCCTGCTCTGCTGCTGTGAGAGGAGATCAATACGCAGAATGTGTTGTCTCTCCCTGTAATGGTCAAATTACTGAGAGAAGTACTTTCCAGAGATGTGTCTCTGTACACATACGAGTTGATTTATGTACACCCATCATTATTGTTCATCATATAGGACTGTACACAGAGTCGTTCCATAAAATCATTTGGGCTATTCAGCAGTGCACTGCTACACAGTTACAGTACTGGGAGTACAATTCAGCTTATTTCCAGAGTCCCTGTTGAAAGGCCACCTCAAATCAGTGAGAAGAAAACATATGCCGCATTTCCACTGCATGGTACTCTATTCAACTCGACTCGCTCTTTTTTGGTTTTCCATTATCAAAAGTTGACGCTTGTACCTGGTACTTTTTTTTTGGTACGGCTTCTGATACTAAAAGGTGGAGTTTAAACACTGCAGGCCACTGATTGGTCAGAGGAAATAGTCACTGGCGCGACACAGGACATCCAGCACAAACCCTCCATTTTTAAATAGTCAAGCTACCAAAAGCAACCGTAATTCACTCGCCCCGGATTTTAAAAAAATGGCAGCCTGCAAAAATTACAATTGATGTAGTACAGACATTGTTGCAGATGAAAGGATCCAGTGAGTGTGCTCACCATTGAGATTCAGCAGTCTGGACAAATCCCATGTACCTGAGCAGTATCTGAGGAGGGACTCTGGGTCAAGTATCAAATTGAAAATAAGGAAATCTCTCTCTCTACATCTTTAAAGCAGCCATATTATGCTCATTTTCAGGTTCATAATTGTATTTTAAGGTTGTACCAGAATAGGTTTACATGGTTTAATTTTCAAAAAACACCATATTTGTGTTGTACTGCAGTGCTCTCTCTCACTGCTGCAGATCCTCTTTTCAGCTGGTCTCTGTTTTAGCTACAGAGTGAGACCTCTTTTCTTCTTCTTCTTCTGTACTATCTTTGATTGCACTGCACATGCCCAGTAGCTCAGATGTAGATCATGTCAGCTAGCTAGCTCCATAGACAGTAAAAGAAAGGCTGTTTCTACAACTTCGGTCAGTTACAAGGCAGGATTAGCTGGGAGACTTCTAAATGAGGGCGCACATGTAAGTAGTTCTTTTGTAGATTATGGTGAACTTGTGTGTGTTGTAGCAGTGCTTTGCTATTGAGAACGAGGTAGCATGCTAGCGTTAGCATGCTAGCATTAGCCATAGCGTTAGCATGTTAACGCTACGAGCTAATGGTTGCGGTTAGCCTGCTCGTTTCGGCTTGTGACGTCACAAGCCGTGTCGATTTTGAACAGCTCACCCAGAGACTGAAGGCAGGACACATTCAGAAACTGTATCTCACTCTAAACAGCATGGGTGGATTTTTTTCAAAGTTTGTATGTGTGTGGAAGCACCAGAGACACAACAGAACACCCCAAATCCCAGAAAAAGTGATTTTTTCATAATATGGGCACTTTAAAGTGCCTCGATTACAGTATTTACTTTCTAAGGTGCTCAAAATTCCATTTCTTCCTAATCAAGTTTGCTTTAGGTTTCAATGTAAGGGGGTGTTATATTTTTGTGTTATGAAGACGGCAGGAGATGCATTCTATTATACAGCATGAAAAATGGCATTTTACTTGCCATCAGTAACCCGTAGCCTTAGCCGTGTTTTCATTATTTAGATAGTATAAGAGGCTTTTATAGGAACCTTTAGGCTGCACATGATAAATAAATGTTGTAGCATGCTGGGTCAGTTTGTGTCTTAGAGAGAAGAATTATGCTGGTGGGAAACATTTTTAACCAGTATTGTTAAAGTACAAAATTTGCTCACTTGAAATCTTCAGAATAAATGCATCATTAGAGATGCATTAGATTATATTAGATAGTTGCATTAGAGCCCAACATTCATACATCTCTATGTACATCCTACTAATAATAAATAATAAATACAGGAGGATATGGATTATGATTTAACGTAGCAAAAGAAAGTATCAAGGGTTATCTAAGGCCATAATGCAAGAGAATAGACACATAACACACACACCCTTAGGCAACAGATTCACAATATATTCACTCTCTGCATTGAGACTGGCCTTTATAAATACCCTGATTAAACCTCTCAGCGTTTTCTTGCTAACTTTAGCTAGTATTAGCCACAATAAGCTACTGGTCAACCCAGACCAAGACTGTAGCAGAAAAACTCCTGAGTGCACTGAAATGAGCAATGGTGCATTTTATAGCTTAGGAATTCTTTGTAATTTGTAAGAGGAGAATTGTGGTATTTCCTTCAGTCTCACAGCTCTTCCCCTGCGAACTCACATGCTGGACAGTGTTTTCTTTCTACAACAATCGGCAACCATAACCGTCGTCACCAGTCTTAGCTGCGGCACAACTGCGTATTTAACAGGTCCTTTTTTTTTTTTTTTTTTTTATCTGGTTATTTATTATGGTTATGTCTAATGTGTATTTCTTTTCTTTGGATGTGATTAAAAACAATATAAAAATGGAGTTTATGTAAATCTCTCCCTGTGGGGGAAACGTTATGAAAGATAAATGGTAAAAAGAATCGCTTTCGGAACCACAGGAATAAAGTTAGGAAGAAAAAGAAATGTTCCACTTAACACAAGCCAGAAAGAGAGCCTGCTTGTGTGTGTGTGTGTGTGTGTGTGTGTGTGTGTGTGTGTGTCTAACTATTGTCAAAGTACAAAAAGTTTTCTATTTCAAGCACCACTGAAAAAAAATAAAGGAGCTCTCATGATAGATTTGGGTGTGATTAAGTTAGGAAAAAAGAACTTACTGTATAAGCAAAACACTAGTTGTGGACTGCCCCATATAGCTAGTGTTTAAACTTTTTCTTTTTTAAGTCACACACACTGTTAAAACATCCTCCATCTCCTACTAGTAGAAAAAAGCCCAAACCTTTTCCACTAAAGACTACTCTTTTGAGTTTGAGTTCATTCACAATGTACAGCAAAACTGCGCTCTGAACGCATAAATTGTGTGCGAGCATGGCACACTGTAGCACCCTTTTGAGGCAGCCTTTTGTGCAGCGTCCAACCTCTGAGCAGCTTTCCCACTGACCACAGCACACTACAGGTCCAGTCCTCAGTAGTGAACCTTAACGGAGCTGGAAGATTGGGGTTAGACACCGGGCCACACAACACATCACTGTGCACAGGTCAAACCCATCAAATCATCGTAGCCAGCTTGGGAGGTGGGGGAGCCCATTTCCTGACACTTTGGGGCTTGTGGGTTTCAGAGATAACATTAGAAAGATTGGGCGGCGGGGACCGTGCCGTCGTCAGGCAACAGCACTGCAGCATCCTCGCAGTCTCAAACCGTCAAGACGACACTCAGGTTATTTAAAGGTGGATGATTAATGTGTTGGGAAATGGCAAGCACCTGCCCCAGCAGCACTCTCCCCAGTTTGTGAGTGTGGGTGTGTGTGTGTGGGTGGGTGTATGCGCAAGCACATATATGTGTGTGTGTGTACACCTTTACATGCGTCCGCGTGTGTGTTCGTATATATCGTGTCTTTTCTTTTGTGCAATTTTTCACATATTGTCACGTGTGTGTGTGTGTGTGTGTGTGCGTGTGCATTGCGCTGACTGTGCCAGTGTGCTGGCAATTAGAAAAACCACCAGTGGCAAGGTGCACATTAATCATGTTCTTCAGCTGAAAGAGAGAAATGGGGCGGAGATGGGGGGGAGGAGGTGGAGGAGGAGGAGAAAGAATAATGAGAGACTGTGTCTGAGGTATTCAGAGCTTTTTCGGTCGCACTGTTTGCTCTGACATGGTGTTGGAAGCATTTATGAATAAGCAAGGTCATGACAATAGGCCCAAATCCACTGGGCAGAGAGAACCAGAGGTTGGTCTATCTGTACGTTTTCCACAGAGGACAACTTCAGCTAAGGAACGTGTCGCACTTTCATTGTTCCTTTATCATGTATAGTGTAAAGGCGGAACTAGTAAAGGAGGCTGTTATAGGGTTGCCAAAGTACCATATCAGAGACAGCCAGATAGGCGAGCTGTTACTTTGATCCTAGTTTAAGGTTCAGTTGCAGGCGAATCTTACAAATGTCTCACAAATCGCTCTTTAAAAATGTGAAATTAAAGGAGAATTTAGGATTGACAAAGATCGATTTAGGCTAAAGGTCTGTAAATATATCATCACCATTGTTGGTCCGTGTACTTGGTGGCCAACGGATTTTCGTTTTGAAAGGAAAAAAACAAAAACGAAAAACGGCCAGTTTCCCAATTACCATTAGTAAATAGGAAAATAAAAAACGGAAAACAACCCATTATTCGTTTTTTGTTTTGATATTAAAAAACGGAAAACAAAAAACAATCTCGTTATCCGATTGTCTTTGATGTATTTGTAGATAGAACTCGGAAATTAAAATACGTGTGTATAAGTCGTATTTGTCGGTACACGATCCGTTCTGCCTGCATGATCCGTTCTGCACATGTATACGCACACGTATGGATACGTAAAACAGTATTATCTTGCGCATGTGCAGAACGGATCGTGTACCGACAGTATCCATACGACCTGCACGATCTGTTCCACGCTAGCCTATGGCTAGCCTCCACCGGGAAGCTAACGTTAGTTTAGCTAACAGCTAATTCGGCTAACCGCTAGCTGACAGCTAGATTCAGTCTAAAATAACGTTAACTCAAACGTAATGGGAAAAGCAGGCTACAGCTAAATTAAGACTTCACAGTAATAACAATAAAGACAAGTATTGAGTGATTGTATTTTAAATGAGCACAAGTAGAACTGACGTAACAGCTGTTATATATGTCAACGTTTATTTTCAAGTTTTATTTTGAGGGTCTTTTAAAGTTATTACATGCTGTCTCAGCTAGCAGTTAGCCGAATTAGCTGTTAGCTAAACTAACGTTAGCTTGGCTGTCGACCGGAAGCGTGGAACAGATCGTGCAGTGATCGTAAATCCTCGTACAACCGCGCATGCGCGAACATTTTGCGCATGTGCAGAACGGATCGTGCAGGCAGAACGGATCGTGTACCGACAGATACGTAAAACAGTATTATCTTGCGCATGTGCAGAACGGATCGTGCAGGCAGAACGGATCGTGTACCGACAGTATTCCTTAATTTTGCATTGGTATTTTTTCGTGACCCGGAAGTTACTCCCGCCACGCCAAGACCCGCCCTTCAATAGCATTTATTGGCCAGTACCGCCTGTAAGATCCGTTCTGTGCATGCACATAATTATGTAGTAGAAAACTAACAATATCCCTGTGCGAGATTTTCTGTGCATGCTAATGCTACATAGCGGAGCATATATAGCTAGCTATGTACGTATGTAGCAGGACTTTGTACCGTAAAAATCACCAATAAAAGCTTCTAAACCAAATACTAAACAAATACAAATACAGTAAAGTGACCGGAATTAGGGGTGAAATGTCCAGCATTGAGTTACATAATAGTTGGCTAGGAGTTAGCTGGTCTCTCACAGAGATCTCATTTGTAGCCCTGTTTTTACCTGATACTTTCATAAAAATACAAACACATGAAGTGAGAGGTATACACATGCTTAAACTTTATTTCAAGCATGATTAACCTGAAGCAGGACGGCGTCATGACTTAAAACACCAAAGCAAGGCTTCTAGCTCAGGCTAACTAGCGTTAGCAAATTACCTTCAAAGTTGCAAAGAAATGATGAAACGTAAAATTTGAAGTCTTTATTTAATTTGCTACATGGTGTTGTACTGGATGGCCGGACGACCCTCCGTATATCATTAACAGATACTTTAGGCAACTCCAGCAAACACCTTGTAAACTTCATCTTTGCCATCATAACGGTCTACTGTCACTGTCTAATGTTTTCTTCCGGTAACCGGGAATGTCCAAACATCCTTACGCCAATGCGTGCATAGAGCTGTGAAGTTTGCCGGTGTTCGCGCAAGCGTAGAACTGATCAGGCAGTGCACAGAACGGATTTTACAGGTGGTACGGATCGGGTACTGACAAAGGAATAAGATTTATACACACGTTTTAATTTCCGAGTTCCATCTACAAATACATCAAAGACAATCGGATAACGAGATTGTTTTTCGTTTTCCGTTTTTTAATATCAAAACAAAAAACGAATAATGGGTTGTTTTCCGTTTTTTGTTTTCCTATTTACTAATGGTAATTAGTAAAGTTTTTCAGTTTTTGTTTTTTTCCTTTCAAAACGAAAATCCGTTGGGCCAAGTACACGGACCATTGTTCACACTACTGTTGTAATTAGTAATCAGTTAAAGGGCTGCAACTAATGGTTAGTGTTACTATCAATTATCTATTGATTTTGTTTAACTGTTTATAAAATTGTTTATAAAATGTCATTGATTTTTACTCAATTGATGAATTGTCAACACAATACACATACGGACCAATTGAAAGGCAGCGGTACTCTGTACACTTCTGCTATGAACGGAATGCAAGCAGGAACAAAAGCTGAAGCTGCAGATGGCTGGAAGATGCTATCAAGACTACAGTAGCCACATCATGTAAAATACTATATTAAAAAAAGCTCACTGCATTTTATAAAGGATCTTTTGACAGCAGCCGCTTGGGAAATTGGACAGTGAAAACACTTCCAAGACAGATTTTCCACCAGAATGTCTTGACATGCAGAATGTCCAACAGCCAGATAGATTCTAAAATTAGTCGGGGGCCAGTTTGTGGTTAAAGTTGGGCTGAATCCGTACAGTGTGTGCCTGGCATTAAATGAACTCACATCTGTGCCCAAGATCATTTATTTTTTTATTTAAATTTTTTTATGGAACAACACCTATTTACAACAAAACTCCATAAATAAGTATTACTATGAACCCAAACACAGTGAGCATTCCCCAAAGTCTCTCCGAAGACACTCAGCTGTGTCAGACACAGAACTATTCAATAAGAAGAAGAAGAAGAACAACAACAGCAACATAAATATTGAATAGCAACGACAGCTCTCACACTGAAACAAAGCACCAGTGCAGACCTAAATTGCAAGTGACAGATTTGTAATATATGTCCAAGAGCAGCTGAGTGTGAGGTGACATTGTGTGTGTTTGCCGTGGCCAGAACGGTTCGAGAAGTCTGGTTGTGACAGGAGGGTTTCTGGTGTGGATCCTTGGACAAGTCAGAACTGTCTGGACAAAGGAAACAATAAATGCCTCTCTAATGAAGGATGTTGTGGTGCTCTTGAGCTCCCATGCTGCACATGCTGTTTTTATATGTAAGCTATAAACTTTTTGTACTGTAGCAACCAGTTCAGCTCTGATAAAGTTTTCTCTGTTTTGTTTTACAGATGTATGATCGCTGATGAGGTAAGCAAACGCAACGCTGGCTCAGGAAATCTACACCCCCCCCCTCCCCGAAAAAGAAAAATGAACCTAGGACTTCGCTGCATGCCTTCCAAATTAATTTGTCAGGCCTGTGCAGCACTCCCACGTGCCTAATCTCTTTTGACACAAGAATCATTCTGAGACCTTATTACTCTTGGGCCCTCACATCAGCTCGGCCGTCATATGCAATTTACCGCAGAGTCGCAGCGCAATTGACTTGTTTTTCTCCCCCTCCGCCGGGTGTTGATTTGGTCTGTCCAGATGGGTCTTGGGAAGACGGTGCAGGCCATCGCGGTGGCGTACGCTTTCAGGCAGGAGTGGCCCCTCCTGGTGGTGGTGCCCTCGTCACTGAAATATCCCTGGATCGAAGAGCTGGAGAGGTGGCTCCCTGAGCTGCAGCCCGGAGACATCAACCTGGTGGAGAACAAGAGCCACACCATGTAGGTCATGGCCTTCATCCCTCCGAAACCACCTCAGCCACAGTCTATACACACACACACACACACACACACACACACACACACACACACACACACACACACACACACATACACGTTATTACCTAAGCACATATGAGGAACTTGTTAGCAAACAGTTGCTCAACTACACATTCAGCAGATATGAGGCAACATATGCATTCATTTTGGAGTACTGCTTTTGGCCACTTGATGAGTGCAAGTCCATTATTCACTCTTCTTTTAGCTCTGTTTTGGTCTCCACCAACTCCTGAGGGAAATATCTGGCTCTTTAGCTGCTAAATGCTCCATGAACATGGATTGAAATGTACAGTTGAACATTGGGTAGATATGCAAAAGCACAACACTATACTTTGTAATATAGACTTTATAATAAAATGTGCACTGGTTTTGAAGAATCATCATTTTATTAGAATATGTTTTGATTATGGGCTTCAAATGGATGATAAATATGTAATCGGCAGACTCATCATTTCCTGAATCATTTTCCTGGAGCCCAAGGTGATGTCTTCAAAGAACCCAAAACCTAAAGTACCTAAATATGCAATTTATTATCACACATGACTACGAAACCAGCAAATATTCAAATTTTTATATTCTACATTTTCTCCATGTTATGGAGCAGATGGAGACACATTTTGCCCATTCAGACCCACAGTTTTCAGAGCATAAATATGCTTAGGTTATCGAAGCAAAGCACATAATCCTGTGGATTATGTTTATTTTACACAGGATTATGTAAGTGAAAAGGTTGCAGCCATTATTTGAACTTCAGGGGAAGTTGTGTCAGTGTCTTGCTTCACATGCACGCGATAATAATTAAGGAGCTGGAATAAATAGATGAACACACTTTTGGTCACACAGTGTGAAAGCGTGACAGTGTGATAGATAGAGAAGTTGCGGCTGACAATTTAATCTCAAAGTGTCCCTGTGTCAGGAGCCAACGGGCCGATTTTTGACAGCGCTGACAGACAAATCATGTCAACGCGGCATGTGCAATATTGAACAAGAGCTGATTTTTTTTTTAATGCAGGAAGTGGAAAAATGCTGTTGTAGCGAAATGTGTCTCCTTTTCACAGCTGTTTATATTGATTTGGTTTTCAGTGTATCTCTGCACGGTAGACTAATGCAGCGTATAAAATACTTTTATCATCTCAACTTTCCCCTAGTTCCCCCTAGTTTTTATTTTTGAATGAAACAAACTTTCTCTATCTGTGACTTGGAAGGAAAAAAAAAAAAAACCCTCTCCACCTCACACAGACGAGGCACACAGAGGTTGTGAAAGCCTTCTGGGGAAAACGTGTCCTTGAACTGGGATGTGTTAATGACTGAACGGAGAGGCAAGAAAAAATTATGCAGCATCTCCTCTCAGTATTTTGACTCACTTGTTCTTTGGTAGAACATGAATGGCACCTTAGGTGTACTTCAGCTTGGAAATGTGTGCGTGATGAAGGCAAAGAATTAAAAGCTGGCAGATGCTGGAATGGTTTTTGATTTCTCAGAGATTCTTATTGAGTTTCATGCAGCTGAATGCCGCCACTGTGTGTGTTTGTTTATCTGTGACTGTGTATCTGTGTGTTTGTGTCTACTGGAAAATATAGAAATTGCAATACAGCCCAGGAGTGGATTTCTTAATCACTAGAGTAGAGGAAATGTACAGTATATTAAAAAAAACTGCAGCCCTAGCTTGTGCCTGGCATTGTCCGTGTGTATGTCCTCCTTTAACATTAAGTCCACACACCCTTTTTAAATAGTCTGGTTTACTTTACCTTGAGGGTTCAGTTGCTAAGTCAATAAACACTAGAACATTTGAACAGATGTTGAGTTTGTATTTAGTTCTAGCTGTACACACGTGTCAATGTTAAAAGTGACTACTGTAAGAACTACAGTAGCAGTTCAAAGGATGAGGCTGGCGATATTCTATAACAAGTATTGTGTGTGTATCAAAGCCTGATATATCTTATTCTGCTGCACCATCGAGCTCCATTGTTCTCCAAAAACTATTAAAAACACATCAATGAGCTGCACTGGGTGACATGTTTCTTCATTATTTGTGGGATTGTGGGCACTGTAGTGTCTTTTTTTTTTTTTTTTTTTTACTCAATCCCAAATACACCGTCCTGTTAAAAAACGGGTACCTGCTATGAAAGAACACATTTTGGTTACCAATTGTTGCGAAAATATTACTGGTTCCAGCTCTGCAAATGTGAATGTTCTATGATAGTGAAATTAATATATATTTGGGATTTGGACTGTTGGGCAGACAAAAGCAGCAATTTGAAGATGTCTTTAAGCTTTAGGAAACTGTGATGGACATTTGTCACTGTTTTCTGACATTTTATTAAACTAAACAATTAAATGAGAAAATATTAAGCAGACAATGAAAATAATAATTTCAGTTGCAGCTCTAATAAATAGATAATGTTTGTCATGTTAGTGTTTATGTGTGGTATATATTTGTATTCTAAGGAAATAACATAGGAAATAGCATAACTTGTGATACATCACCAGAAACATATGTTTGATCAGCATACTGTGTGTGTGTGTGTGTGTGTGTGTGTGTGTGTGTGTGTGTGTGTGTGTGTGTGTGTGTGTGTGTGTCTGTGTCCGTGTGTGTCTGTGTCCGTCCGTCCGTCTGTCCAGGCGTATCAGCAGCAGTAAGGTGACGGTGCTGGGTTACGGCCTGCTCACCACAGATGCCCGCCCCCTGGTGGAGGCTCTGAGCAGGCAGCGGTTCGCCGTGGTCGTGGTGGACGAATCCCATTACCTCAAATCCAGGAACGCAGCGCGGACTAAGATTCTGGCGCCTCTCATTCAGAGCGCCAAGCGGGCCATCCTGCTCACCGGTACCCCGGCCCTGGGTCGGCCTGAAGAGGTAATAAAATCTGATTATATGAAAATTGACTGGTGCTCCATGGGGAAATACCTATTATGGGAAAGAATACAAATGTAAGTGGATTAAGCTGTTTTGGCTTCTTCACAGACGACATAAACCTTGCCACTTTAAAACCCTGCTTTGAATTGTTAATTACATTTAAACAGTGGGCTGGACAGGAAGGAACAATGTGGACAAATAACAAATCTCATTCAACAGATTATAAAAATACATATGGTACGTTTGCTTCAAAAGGGTTTCTGAGCCCACACTCATGAAGAAACATTAGTAGGCCACAGAACTAATTTGGGCCTCAGCTCTGGCTTCTCACAAAGGTGTTTCACAATACAGCACAGGTATATCGCCATGGTAACTTGCTCCAGGAAAGGTTATACTCCGATCCAACATTCAAAAAGCCAATTAACTCTCCGGCTACACTTATCCTCGAGGATCCCGTGGACTTATTTCAATAACCTTTGTTGCAAAAACTTCATTTACAAAGCCCGATATGAACAGACACCACACTGCAATAAATGAGACGAGTAATAAAAAGAAGCGCACAGGGGGGGAAACTATTGAATTTAGAAACAATAAGAAGGGCTGTTCACAGGACAACGGTGTTTGGAGAGCGGCGGAGCCATTCCCCTTTCCATAATGATTTATTATATCATTTTTATATATGGTATATCGAAGGAGCAAATTGCAGTCGTATTCCATCACTGCCGCCTCGGAAGATGAAGTGGACTTTGTGAATGCAAAAATCTTTTCACAGTCTTAATGTCCACTCTCTAATGATAGGGCACTGATACAGCTTTGTGCTTCAGCATTTACACTGTTTCTACTTTTCCCCAAGTCATCCTCTTCAGCCTCAGGAGCAGCATCACTTTTGGCTTTTACAAAGTTCAAAGTGTTGTTCATAACATCATTATGATAATGATGTTAACTACTATACATTTATTCACTGTATTTACAAATTATACAGTTGATTTGGAGAATAATTCTCATCTTTAAGATAACCTCTGCCTTATTTTGTCATTTTCTTTATCATCACAACCATGAATTATCTCTGTTCTGTTGTATATTGAAAATAATACAACTTCATGTATACAGAATGTTTCTTTACAGTGTTAGAAAGGGGCTTTACAAAAATGTATTAAAGATGCATAAAATAATAAAAAACTAAAAACTTACTATCTGTCTATAAAATTAAATATTCATGACAAAATGTGTGTGCGTATATATTTATATATATATATATATATATATATATATATATATATATATATATATATATTAGGGCTGTCAGCGTTAACGTGTTAATCGCGATGCGATTAAGGGCCGACGCATTGCGATTAATTTTTTTTAATCGCATGCCGGCATTTATTCATTTTTTTTTATTTTTTTTTTTTTACAATTTCTTTATTGACATTTTTATAAAATAAGTGATAACACAAGGGTGTAACAAAAGACCATGTCATTTAAAAAAAAAATGTAACCCCCAAACCCAACCCTGTATTGCTCAGGAAAGGAAATAAAGACAGAGTAGTAATGGCAATTGCAGTTATAACTCAACACCCAAACAAATAGTAATAATTATAAGTAATGACAGTAGTATTACTAGTAACAATGATAATGCTGATACAAGGCAAGAAAAAAAAAATAATAATTAAAATAAAAAAAATAAAAAAAATAATTTATTAATTTATTTTACACTTCACTCGGCTTTGCGTCATGCCTAACAGGCTACTATTTTGACCCTTTGCAGCACCGTTACTTATCATCAAGCTGCCACTTCCTCGTATCACATCTTACAAATCTTAAAATCAAGTTCATAAAGTAACTTTCTTTGCATTCATTTGATTCACAATCAAGATACACTGGCAAAAATTGCTTTCGATTGTTAATATGTACGTAAAAACTGTTTGAAATGTAAAATAATAGAATTTTAATCATGTGATAAAATATGCGATTAATCGCAATTAACTATAGAAATGCAGCGATTAATCGCGATTTAAAAAAAATTAATCGTTTGACAGCCCTTATCTATATATATATATATATATATATATAATATACAATAGCAATACTTCCTGTTTAAGTTTGGAAAACAACATCCATGCATAATATTTATATTGAGTTGAGTTTAACATTCAAAAACTCAACTAATCTGCTTCATCAGGACTGTGTGGGTTAATCCTGACTGGTGCATAGAAGTACGTGACGTCACCTTTTTCCAACTGAGCTAGCCCTCCTCCCACAGTTGAAAATCATAGAAAAAGCAGTGCATTAATTAGGGACTTTTTTTTAGCTGCAGATTAATACACATATAGTGTTTTCTAAGGTGATTTAATCTTATGTCATACTTTGGTATATATAGGATCAGGATCTGACCAGTATAGCCTTGTGCGAGACCGTAAAGAGGCACTTGTTAGAGTAAAAACGTGTTAGTTAACAGAGTGAGCTGATTACCAACTACATAACTAGTTTGACATCATAGGTTTTGTGTTGACTACGTTTAAGTATCCTTGCAAGACGGTACTCAGATCCCACTGTCATCAAAGTGCCACGTTGCTGTGAGGAAAACTTAATTATTGCCTCGACTCGATCATGATAATTACCTGATGAGATTCAGGCAGCTAATTAATTCCAAAATGGAGCAAAGTTAGTACTTGTAAGAAATCTGGAGAAGGTGTGTCATTGAGACTGTGTGTGTGTGTGTGTGTTTGTGTGTGTGTGTGTGTGTGTGTGTTTGTGTGTGTGTGTGTGTGTGTGTGTTTGTGTGTGTGTGTGTGTGTGTGTGTGTGTGTGTGTGTGTGTGTGTGAGTGATACATGCCATCCTGTTTTTGCCATTGCCTTCCTGCAGTGTTGAGGTTAGTTTTTAGATATCATCTCTCTCCCTCTCCCTGCCACTAGAATCTGAAACTGAATATAACATTTTATCATCCGCAGCATAAACCTGATAAGCCCTGTCCCTGCCTCTGTGCCAGTCTCCTCACTGCCATCATTACTCACTGTGGCTCTGACATCGAGTTAGCACACAGCTCAGGGCATGCTGCACTGTTCATGATGTGCCCTCATTCCACCCACCTATTATATCAACAGTGTGAGGGGGGGGAAATGCAAAGTTCTGTTGAACAAGTGCTGAATTTAGAATAGTGCTCTCACTGTGGCTGCTTATTCAGATCGCCTTGCTGATGATTACCTGTCATTACTTCAGAAATTGCTGCTAATTACAATTGACAGGGATGTTGACGTTTGCATGCACACATTGTTGGAGCTTTGTTACCTGTGATGCATACACACTCTTTACCTACTTACTGTATGAAAAGGCTCTTTTCAAAATGCCATACGTCCACTGAAGACAGAACAGTTCGTACGTTTTTATGATGCAAAGATCTTTTGATGACTCAATTTTCATGTCAGCAGTTATGTAGCAGCAGTAGGTCTATTTTCTCTATCCATATTAAATTCATTTTCAAATCGGTTACATTTTTTTCCGCCTAGTCTGACTGCACAGTGGTTTGACCTGGTTAATTGGCGCTGACACAAATTACCACACAGATTCCCAACGCAGGACTAGTAAACTAGGCAAAGGACAACGGGACCTTGAATAAATTGCACACAAGACACACTTCTTGACAGTAGACTAATCGTGAGCACAGGTATATGGTCTGTGTTAAAAGCCAAAAAAAGCTCTTGCTACTTTTGAGTTATTGCATGCAGCTTTCAGAAACTAAAAGGTGATAAGTTGTGGTATCTGAAATTGTATGCAATCTTAATGACTTGCTGATAAATCTGTCAATTTGGTGTAGTAGATTTTACACAAGATATGATACTAAAATAACTAGAAGATATGGTTCCATATCTTCCTGTTGAATATGATGCTACAGCCAAGACTGTACAGTGCGCTAAATATGAAGCTACTGCCAGCAGCTGGTAATCTTAGCTTAGCACAAAGACTATAGAAAGTGTTAGCATGAAGCAAGCAAATTAGACCGATGAAGCAAGACTATGTATGTGGCTTTTGGTAAACAGTGGCTACTGTGGTCACAAGTGGCAACCACACAATGAAACATGACTCCTGGTGAGGTGCAGTGTGTTTACTCTTTGTGTAACCTTTGTAAAAATCATTGAGATATTTATCTGTGACATGAAAAAGTGTAACAGTAGCATAAATAGAAAAGAGTCACAAACTTACTTTGCTGAGTTTATGACTCTGAGTTAGTAATATCATTTACACAGCAACATTTAGCTTAAGTTTGCTAACATAAGCTAGCACAAGCTACATGTACTGGCCATAGCAGACCAAGTAAGACTGCAGCAACAAAAATGTACTGAATTGAGCAATGGTGGAGTTTTATTTTTCATTAATTCAACTTATCATATGTAAGATACAGGATATTTTATATTTATATATTTCTTTGTCTCACTTGAAGCCTTAAAAGTTTGCTAACATTAGCTAAAATGAGGCAGAATAAGCTACTGTTCATACCATAGCATTTTTTTCTTTTGCTCACTTTTTCAACTTTTAATTGGAAGAATGTGTTATTTCTTCTTTCTAAATTTGCGCTGTGTGTGTGTGTGTGTGTGTGTGTGTGTGTGTGTGTGTGTGTGTGTGTGTGTGTGTGTGTGTGTGTGTGTGTGTGTGTGTGAGAGAGAGAGAGTCATGTCCGTGTCAGTCAATTTGTGAGAAAGTTTTATATTAAACAACAGTAAGAGCTTACAGCCAAGGTAGCGGCTCTGTGAGATGGTATTAAGGCAAAGTGGTGCTTTGAGCTTAATGCTAATAGTAGCATGCTAAATTGCTAACAGGCTAGTGTAGCTGTCTATGTTGTCATCATTTAATGGGTAAGATGACAAATAGGACAAATCATACTGCGTTTTGTTTACAGGAAATAATTTATTTGGGAGGGAATTATATGCGAGATTTAGAAGGATATTACAATTACAATTAGTCCTAAATCTCTGTCTCTCTTTCCTAATTGCTGACACAAACGTGTACACACCCTGTAATGTGTGGTTTTAAGCTGTACAGAGTAGCTGTTAATGTCCTATTCTGTCTCTGTATTTAATAGCTTTTCATGCAAATTGAGGCCCTCTACCCCAAGAAGCTCGGAACCTGGACTGACTATGCCAAAAAATACTGCAACGCCCATTACAGGTGAGTCTTTAACACACACACACACAAGCTGACTCACACCTCTTACAAATTGTTCAACTTTTTTGTAGTGTATCCTAATGCTACTATATATTTGATTCACATTTTGTGTGTTATATATGTCACGTCATTTATATTCTGCAATTCATATTTTTCGTGACATATTTACTACTTTTTTTACGTTTGTTAAATAAACTAATTCACCTTCTTGCCAAGAGTTAGCTGAGAAGATGACTCTAATTGTGTCGCGAGACCCAGGAGACAGTTAGCTTAGTCTAGCATAAAGACTGGAAGCCGTAAGAATAGCTAGCCTGGCTGTCTAAAGGTGAAAAAACCCCACCTACAACATCCCTAAAGCTAATTTAAAACCCCAAAGTGTGAAAAAAACAAGTTGTGGAATTACATGGAGAGCTGGACCGATTCAGGCTAGCTGTTTCTTCCCGCTAACAGTTTTAATGCAAAGCCAATCAACGGTCTCTGTCTTCTGGCTTCAGCTTTATATTTAACAGACATACATCAGAGTGGTATCAATCTTTTTATCTAACTCTCACCAAGAAAGGAAATAAGCATATTTCCCCTAACGTCAAATTATCCTTTTAAATGTATGTAATATCCTCATTTTGATATGTTCTTATTTATAAACTCATCATTCTTTGCTTAGTGAAATTAGCAGAGTTTTAATAGATCTCACCTACCAATACATTCTCACTCTTTTCAAGTGTCTGCTGGGATAAGGTGGACTGTACCTGAGTCTGGAGTGGTGGTGTTGCTGAGTTTAGGGTTTGTTGTCAGAGCCAGAGCACAACTGAAGCCAAGCGTTAAATGCCAACTGGCTGCCAGTTGCCAGTGACGATCAGTTACATGTGTGAACAAACACATCAAATGCATTGTTTTGGATGTCCATCAAAGTCGGCGGCTCGGTCAGGGATGGGCCCGTCGCCATCAATGATAACACTTTGTATACAATAGCACTTAGTGTGGCTGGGGAATGCCGTGCTGAGCCACATAAACACATTCACACAAAAGATTATAGACACAGAAGGGCACAAGGCAATGTCATATAAGCAAAGTCTTCCTATTCCCTTCATAATAGTGAAGTTATTGTTGGAAATGGCAGCAGCTCAGGAGGCAGAAAAGCATCCTCACAGATGGAAAGATGCTGGTTTAAATCCCAACACCAGGCAGAAGCATCGTTTTTGAAGGAGTGAACCAGTTACCCCCTTCCTCAGCCACTACAAGTTTAAATATCGAAGTGTGAAACAGCCATATTTTGGCAGTGGCTTGTTAAGTTTGTCCATACTTTCAGCCAATATGACAGATAACCAGCCTTTGTGTGGAGGGCCAGTTCTATTCTGAAAATCCATTTGGCAAATAAATGGTGAAAGTTGCCAGAGAGTTTTGGGATAAACCTGCTGCTGTGGCCATTAGACAAAATAGTTTCCTGCTCTGCAAAGTGCCCTTAAGCAAAAAACTAATCCCCTGACTGCTCCAGCAGAGCTGCTCAGCGGTAAACGATGGAAGGCGGTTGTAGTGCCGGGCAGCTCCCAGGTGGGAATGTTTAAATGTGTTTAACTAATCCTTCAGGGCATTGCCATAAACAAGTATGTTTTCTTAGTAAGTTTCTTTCGGTTAGAAATGTGTATAAAAAACAAATACATCAGCAGCCACAGCTTTACCTCTCGTTCACTCTCTTACAGGTACTTCGGGTCTCGCAGGCAGTGGGACTGTCGCGGGGCTTCCAACCTGGAGGAGCTGCACCAGCGGCTGAGTGAGATCATGATCCGTCGTCTCAAGGCTGAGGTGCTCACCCAGCTGCCCCCCAAAATCCGCCAGCGTATCCCCTTCGACCTGCCTAAGGAGGCCGCAAAGGTACATGTTTGGACAAATGACAGCATGTGGCCTTTTGTCAGACATTCATTTCACCCATTATTTGCTTGTTATACACAAGTGATGTATCCACATTTTCTTGGGCTGCAACTAAGAATTGTTTTATTATAGACTAATAATGAATTGATAAATAATATCCAATCATAATAATAAGATGCCCATCATAATTTCCCAGAGCCCAAGGTGACATCGAATCATCAAATGTCTGGCTTGAAAAGATGACTAAAATGATTAATTAACTATCAAAATAGTTCCCGAGTAAGTTTCTGTTGATTGACTAAATGATTAATCGTTTCAGCTCCAACATTTTCATACATGCCGTGCACGAATGCAGAAGCATTATGTCTAAATATCCAGGCGAGTGTCACACCTCGATTAATGGAGATGCCACAGATTCACGCTGTTAAGTAAAATTAAATTCTGTCATTTCCAGGTTTGTGTATTTCTCACCACACAGGGACTGATTAAAGATGATATAGAGACGATAGTCTCCTACTCATCACCATTTGATATTTTGCTGCTTTAACGTTTGTCTCAACTAATTTTGAGAATCGATAATTGTTTGTCATTAATCAAGCAAAAATGCCAAATATTGGGCTTGTACGAACAGATCCTTAAAGGGGATACTTTGCCGATTTTCAAAATATACTATTAATAATATATTATAGAATAATGTATTATATTGTACATTATATTATAGTATTGGATTGTAAGTATTGATGCATTATTGTGTTCATCACTTCAACGTTGCAACTGGTAAATTTGGCGCTAATTCTTAATGACTTTATATACTGCTCAATAAAGTCTTATCTTATCTGGGTAGCTCACCTGGTGGAGCGCGCGCCCATGTGTAGGGGTTTGCCCCTCGACGCGGCGGCCGCGGGTTCGACTCCGACCTGCGGCCCTTTGCTGCGTGTCATTCTCCCTCTCTCTCCCCTTTCATGTCTTCATCTGTCCTATGAAGATAAAGGCCTAAAATGCCCAAAAAAATAATCTTAAAAAAAAATAATCTTAAAAAAAATCTTAAATCTTAAAAATAAAAAACATTTTGAAGTACCTCAAAATGTATTGTATGATAACATGTACAGTACTTAGGTAAACGTACTTTGTTACTTGACAATTTCGGCATGGCAACTTCTACAGTTTTGTTGTTGGGGAGATTCTCTTACTCCAACAGCTACGTGATGCAAGTCTCTGTTAGGGGAGGACATAACAGATCTGTTATAACTGCTGACAGTGTAACATACTGTATAATATTCTCTCGTCCATTTCCATGAGTTTCACCTCCCTTTGACTGCCTCCCATCTACTGTAAGTCATGGGGCGTGTTGCTTTAGAGAGACGTTTCAGCGTACGTCTTTCATCTTACTCAGTGTGGTGCTTCTCTGATAATAATAATATTAATATGTCCTTATTGTTTCCACTGCTGACACTGCTTATAAGTTATGTTTTCGTCAGCTGACTTCTGAAGCTCCACCATGTCAAATTCTACTCTCTACTCCTTGGAGATTGCCTTATATAGACAAGTTTGGGCAGTTAAGAGAGTTTGGTGAATCTGACTTGGAACACTTGTATGAGATAATCCTACAGAAAAAAGAGTGAGAGAGATAAGAATAAGAGGGCCGTTCTCTTTTTTCGAGCTTCTCAAAAGGGATTTTCAAAGTAAACTAAAATGTTTTGATTTTTGATTATGGATTGAACCAAATAAGCAATTAAGGACATCACCTTGGCCATTTTTTACACTTACACTTTTTTTTTTTTTTACATTTTACAGACTAAACAATCAACAGATAAACCAAAGATTATAATATTCTTTATGTGCAGCAGCATGACCGGTCTGTGATGCCAAAGGAAACCAAAATAATGATCAACTGCAACTGAGTGTGATGTTTGCAGTTAACTCATCCATTCATACATGATGGCTACTGCTTCCATTTAAAACTAATACTGTGAAAACTGCCTGTTGCTGCTTTAGGATTAAATAACTCCCCTTCAGCCTACGCAGAGATGAACTGAGGTCTGTGTGTGTGTGTGTGTGTGTGTGTGTGTGTGTGTGTGTGTGTGTGTGTGTGTGTGTGTGTGTGTGTGTGTGTGTGTGTGTGTGTGTGTGTGTGTGTGTGTGTGTGTGTGTGTGAATATGTGTGTGTTCCCTCTCCACCATAGTAAAGATGATACCACAGTATTTGTAGAGTAAATGTCATGTTCGTGTGTAGGTGTTTGCATCTTTTCTAGCCTCCTTTAAAGTTATGGTTGCGGTTTCTGCCTCCCACGCCACACTGGATGCATGTGTGCACGTGAATTCTAATGTGCCTCTGACCTGGCCTGTGCGCCCGTCAGTGTGTCTCCTCCACTCTCTGCGTTGGGTCACCGGTGTCAATGCTACAGGGGGTTAGCTTCCCACTGGGAGCGACCGGAACCAAGAACAATACACATTTAGAAGCATCCACTTTATTATATTTTGCATCATATCAGCAGAAGTGGAAAAAAAACACTGTAGGAGCTCTTTCAGCGCTAATTACACACCGAGCCGCTATCCCAGAAATGACACAACAATAAGGAAGTTGCTCGGAAAAGTGATGATGCAGCATTCTTACCCCAATCTCCTTAAATGTTAACGGAAGCTAAATGTGGTCAGTGTTCTACATGGTGCCAATTAGGCCACCTAATGTGCGCGTAGAACTGTTGGAAAAGTTCACGTCATGTCTTGCAGTTGTTTTCGCATTGCTCTCTTATCTCAAGTTGGCTGAAACAGCAGCTGTGATGCGTAATATGCTTAGATAAATGAGCTCTGAGATCATTTGTCTTTTGTGAAAATAAAAAGCACGACTGCCTGTAGCTGTTTGGCTTTACAGTTTTGGGTTTTCTTTGTTCATGAGATGAATGTGGGAGTGTTTTTAACAGGTGTTTATCCACTAAGAAGAATAGACAGGGATTTTACCCTCCTAGCTAAATGGACTGGTTTTGAGAGATGAGAAAGGGAGATGTGAAGTGGCCAGCGACGGCCATTGTACTTCCCACAAGCACTAAAATATGAACAATATAAAACAAAAGACTGGGTGGACATTAGTTTCCTCCAAACAAACTGTCTTTTAAAGCACAGTTTTGCTAACTGACGATATACACTGTATACCAGGACCACTCACCAGCACAGCCTTGTTCTTCCTGTTCCATTTTCCTCCCTAATGATGGCTTTTATCTTCCACAGCAGACATTTTTAATACCCCTCCTGCCCTTTACGTTTTCAGCCCTGGCCTTTTGTCAGTGTTAGTCTAGTGAATATCATCAAGGGTGGGGTGTTTAGCCACTCAGCGCCCCCCCCCCCACCCCCGCAGATTATAAAGCAATGCTTGAATGTAATTTCTTTAATTAGAAATAGACATTGAGCGACAGTCCAAACTGTGTTTATGCAGGTGCTGCTGAGAGAAACATCTGAGAGAAAACATAAAGGAAACGCAGCTTTGTGCTCCTGCAATATGATACTATTTATTCATTCAACCGTCCTTGACTTTGACGTGGTTTGAATCCACTGAAATGCTAATTATTTCGCTAAATAGTGTAAAGCTTTCATGTTTCACCAAAAGCTTTTCATTGTACCAGTCCAGAACGCGCAGTGAAAAATGCAGTTGTGAAACTTCCCACCATTATGTATGCGTGCGCTCGCAATAATAAGGCTTCTTTCCATTTCTCACTTTTTTTCCTTCCCCTCCGACTCCCGTCGCTCACTCATCATTATGTGTATGTATGTGCTTAATCACGCGTGGATCACCTCTTCCTTCAGCTTGCCATATGGTTCACAGTTTTGCATCGTTTGATATGCAGCGCTTAAAGAAAGTGTTCGTTCCTGTTGAATTTTTACACATTTCATGGTTTCACAGCCTGAATTCAGACCGATGAATCCGAGAGCTGTGAACAAAAGCCAGAAAATAACCTCTAATGACAAAGTTGTCTGAAGTTAGACAATTTTGAAAAAGTCAATGGGGTTTATCTGAAGCACTTTAGATTATAGGCACACTGGAATTAATGCAGGGAAATTGAATCAAACCCAAGCTTTGCAATTATTTGATACAGCATGCTGCTTTTCCTTTCACATTTCTACATAGGTTGCAGTGTAGTACAAAATATTGAAAAGAATGTGCTGTTAATTCACTAACTTTCATATGTTTTTATGACAAATAGGGCTAACCCACATGCTGACAAGAAATGCACAGCCTCTCTGCTTGTCTTGTTTATGAACAGGAGGTAGCATATGCCGCTCTTTACCTGCAGCCTCTCCCACTGCGATCCTGTCCGCGCTCCACTCCCACCTTAAATACTTCTCGCCAATCACCTTGAGAGCACGCGAGGTGTCTTTGATTTATTGTACCGGCCCGGCTGCTTCTCCATCTTCGACCCCGGCTTGTCACAAGGCGGCTATAATTGGGAGATGCTCATGACCCACCTAACACAGCAGCCCAGTTGGAGGGGGTGGTATCCTTGGGAATTCTCCATCTCTTTCTCTCTCTCTTTTCTCCCTCTTTCTTTCTTTCTCTTCCAGGGAAAGTAGGACACCCAGCAGCACCATTAATTGTTTTGCCCTTTATATCTCAAAAACAGTAGAGAACAAGAGAGAGGGAAGGCTGGATGAAGAAATAAGTGACACGGCCTCACTGTCTTTGCGCTCTTCTTTCTTGCAGGAGGCCTCAGCCAGCTTCGCAGAGTGGGAGAGATTGATGAAGGGAATGGGGTCAGGGTTCCTCGCCACGGACAACCCCTTCACTCAGGTCATGGGCCTGGTCACACAAATGTACAAGCAAACAGCTATTGCCAAGGTAATGGAGTATTTCTTGTTTTAACCCTAGCCTATGTCCTTATACAGTATACCTCCAATGTATAAGGCTGGAGATATTCTATGTCTCTCTGAATCCTACTAACAAATATACTCAAATGTGTCACAAAGCCTGATATATGTTATTCCTCTGTGCCACAGAGCTCCGTTTTTGTCCAAAAACACATCAATGAGAGACTGTCCTGAAAAAATACCAAATGTGGATTAATCCACAGCTGACAATAGTCCCCAACAAATGCAGTATTTCCTACTGCTCAACGTTTGCTGAAAACTAGAGTTCCCATTTGATTTAGTAAAAAAAAAAAACAGTAAAACTATATATTTATAGTATTTTTAAAAGACCTTCAGTAGGGAGCTTGCGGCTGAGTGTTCAGAAAACAGGGTCAGAAAGTATTGAAAGGCGGACTAACACATTGTTGGTCTTAGTCTTTCATGGACTTTCAGGGACACAATCCTTATCCTTCAAACATCATAGTTTAATGCAGAGATCCTGCTTTCACCACTGGCCCTGCTCTTTGTGTTATCATTTCAAACCGCAGGAAAAATGTTTACTTTGCAACAGCTCAGAAAACCAACATTGGTTTTAGTTTGACCGCCGAGCATTATAAGTCGTCCCCACAGTTTGGGAGAGCATTGTGTCTTTTGTGTCTGAAAGCTGAAAAAATATGTCTCCTTTTTCAAGCTGTGCTGTTGAGCAGTTAAACAATGTGATTGAATTAAAGAAACCGTTTTGGGAAATAGCTTGTTTGCTTTCTTGCAGAGAGTTAGTTGAGTAGATCAATGCCACTCTGATGTCTGTATGCCGAATACGAAGCTACAGCCAGCAGCTGGTTCGCTTAGCTTAGCATAAAGACTGGAAATGGCTAGCCTTGCTCTGTCCAAAGGTAACATAATCCACATACCAACATCTCTAAGGCTACGAGAGTGTTATCATTCTTCTCGTCTAGCTGTCGACAAGAATGCATATAAATAGTGTTTCCCAAAATGTTGAATAATTCCTTTAGCTTGCATTTTTTCTTTGCACTGTAATAAGTTAATGCAAGCATGCACATCATGTTCTTCTTATTATGTTATTATAATAATTAAGTTTTAATTAGTAATTATTTTTTTCTGCCTTCAGAGAGGGGCATGACAGAAAAGGTTTGAGAACCACTGACCTTAATGTTTTAATTAAAGCTGTCCTGAAAATATCTCATATTTGGGTGAGCCTCATCTGGTCAGTAACCATTAGAATGAGGAAATATGACACCTGGCAACAAATGAAGAAAAAGAAAAAATGTAACAAACTCCCCTAATAGTTTTGTGTTAAAAGTATGTTGAATAAAGCTACCCCCAATTTTACATTACCACACAAACTGAGAAAACAGACAACGTCACATCATTAGGGCCATATTGTCAGACTTCTCTAGATGGATTGGAAATGTGTCCTGTAGTTGAACTTCCAATGGTTTTACCCTCTATGACTCCTCTGAGATCAAACAGTTAAAAAAATCAAACTACGTATATTATCCGGAGCAGTTTAAATAGCTTAGAAATTGGCAAAAGACTGCAATTTTTTTATTAATTTTCATGTTTCAGGAAATGGTGAATTGATGGTACAGTACAGCATCATGTTCAGAGCGTTTGGCCAACCACTCACTAAGATCACATGGAAAGGCATTGCCATGGTAACAGAGCCTAATGGTCGCCAGCGAAAGCACTTAGATAAAGTAGGGAGTTATAACTGAGGTATTATTTAGTTTCGTCCGGCCTGGCATGATTACACCTTATCTCAAAGTTACACACCGCACTAAAATAGCATCTCTGTGATGTTGTTGCTATGGAAACTCAGTCGGCTCTCAGTTTGAAGTGGCGCTTTTATTTTAATGAGAGAGAAATAAGCAATGTGGGAAGGTGGCTTGATGCACACAGTACGAGGAAGGTCGGGGTCAGAGCAGCCGGTGTTAAGAAATCTTACAAGCATTTACATTTCCTGTTCCTTAGTGGAAACATGTAACACAGTAATATAGTTTTCAACCTCTGATCAGTTTACACACTTATATCTGTTTCTCAGTAATCTTGACGCTATGAAAATAGGCAGTTCCTCAATCTCTTATATTTGTAGTTGAGTAAACATTTCCACCAAATTTAGTATCCCTCTCCAATCATCTGCCATGTTCAAGAGCTGGCATTCCTCTCAATTAGCCCAACGCCCTCAGCCATGAGGAGCGTAGCCCCGAGGTTAACGAAGACCGGAGATAACCACAGAATGCAATCATTGACACGTTACTCGCTCAGCCTTCCTCCAAGCTTGGATCTTTTCTGCGCTTGCCGTTGTTTGCTGATTGGATTTCTGCTCAGTTTAGCCTAACACTGGACCTCCTTTCATTACAAAGCCCCCCTGCCCACTCACCCACCTCCATGCTGATACTGCCAGCCCAGTCTCATTTCCTCTCCTATTGGTTTTTAGAGCCAGACACACTTTCTACTTCAGAAAAAAAACAAAAACAGCATTCTTTCTTCTTTTTTTGGATCATCAGGAGGGGTGGAATGGTGTGATAGATTCACACATCTATGTCACTGTGACGGGCATCATGGCCCCTGCCTGCCAGTCCGCCTGGCGATGGAGCTGCCAAATGCCTTTGGGGTATTTTTATTGCTTTACCCGCCAAGCATCTGCTCCCAATTACCCAGAGAGGACAGCTCTGATGCTGGACTTTAAAGCAAGCTAACGGGCCGCTTCAGACAGCCGAGAAGTTTGTGCACTAATTAAACTCAGCGGAAGGAAGCCGGCGAAGCCAAGCCGTCAGTAATGAGGACCCCTCCAGATCAGAACAGGGTCGGTAGGCCTGGCGGAGAGATTCATTATCAGGCGCATCGGCTAATTATCAGCAAGGCAAAGCAGAGGTTCTCCCACCAGAGCAGGTGTGATGGCAGCAGAGGTTGTCAGGTTGCAGGAGGTGTGGAGATTATAGGGGTGTGATTCACAAGACGGAAAAAGACCTGTCTCCAAAACCGTCTAGTAAGGGATCTGTTTGACTCAAATCAAAACTCAGTATTTCTCACTAGTTGGTGCTATTCTCGGCTGCTTTTTGGCCTGGGGCTCTGAAATGTCCCGAGCCTGGATGCTCAATGACACGCTCATACAGCACATCCTCTCCAGCTTTGCAGAAGGTAGCGGGGACGGGCACAGCCATCACAGTGTGATCGCTGGGCAGCAGCGCATGGTGAAATGATAGATACGGATACCTGCAGGGTACAGTTAACTCACTCGCACTTCTGCCGCTTAGCCTCACACTGTCAGTCAGGGCCGGAGACGTCGGCAGAAACCAGCAAGATCTTGTTAAATTTGGACTGTGATGTTCTTTAAGCATTGTTACCATTTGACTTCATAAATAAAACAAGACTAACAGGTAAAAAAATGCCAGGCATGAATAAAAAAAAAGGGTTACATAAGAATAGACCAAGCAAATAACTCCAGAATGAAATAGTTGAGAACTGAACTTTTACTTATTGCAGTAATTTTGGACTGCAGCTGTCACGTAACCAGCCTAAAAATGTTTTTTTAAGGGACATTTGCAAGTCCTGAAAAAAAATCTGAAGTTCTGTAGTGTTGAACATCCAGTCAAAAAGAACCATATGTCTTTATTAAGTTGGTAAATTCTGAAATTCATCTGGTTTTGTGTGGATCAAAAGGTTAATTTTGTCCAAAATGCGAAAAGAAAGAGCACACACCAGTCATACCTCCACGTTGTGAGTTATTGATTTGCTCTCACTATCTGCGAGCTGACAAATGTGCCCCAGTCGCTCTGTGTGCTCTCTCTTTTTAAAGCCTGGATCCATGGCATTCAATAGAGAATCGATCACACAGAAAGGATGCCGCGGTGATTAATTGACTTCTTCACTGATCTAGCCGATTCCTCTGTGTGTGGTCAACCAGTGAAGTGATGGATTCAGTAGCTCTCTTTCATCTGTGTCTATTTCTGTATCTGTGTGTGTGTGTGTGTGTGTGTGTGTGTGCGCGTGTGCGTGTGCGTGCGTGTGCGTGGCCAGGCGGGAGCTGTGAAGGACTACATAAAGATGATGCTGGAGGCAGAGCAGCTGAAGTTCCTGGTGTTCGCCCACCACCTCACCATGCTGCAGGCTTGCACCGAGGCTGCCATCGAGGCCAAGGTAACCTCAGGTGCTCCGCAGGCAACTGGATCTTCTTAAAAGTGTTAAAGGGCCTAGTGAGAAACTTCATACAGCAATAATGAGTTGAACTTTTTTTTCAACAATCAAAACAGTTTCTAAAAGCACAGTTTTTCCACCATATCTCCAACAAGAACAAATTGTTTGTATCACACACACTGCCTTGGAAATCATTGGCCTCCTCACCCCCAACCTTTCAGATCTCGATAAGAGCCATCACACACATGACGCTAACACATGACCCGTGTTACCCCCCCCAACCGATTTTTCACACAACTCCAATCCAGATGCAGGTACAGGATACTAAGTCTTGTCTCGGCTCTGAACACAATATCCTGCTGGTTATAGGGACACACTTATTTATTTATGGATGTATATGGATATGTATGGCACATTGATGTTACTATACTATACTAAGTGTCTGGTTGTATGTACTGTATGGATGCATCTATGTCCCTTTTCCACTGTAGGAACTTAACGAAATGTAACGTAACCATTGTATCCATTAATGAAAGAAGATTAAAGAAAAATAAAAGATCACAACGAGCGTAGTGGAGCAAACCAAAAGTAGTTAGAAAATTAGTAACTAGTAATATTAGCTCTACTTCTTCCATGGTTCAGTCCCATAACTGATTACCTCACTCTCCTACTGTACAAATTACATCTTGCACGTCTTGCTGTCACTTTTTTAATTACTGAAATGTCCCGGTTTGTAAAATAGGTCACAGGTTGGTGACCTAGTTCCTGCAGTGGAAAGGTGCTACTAGTAAATCTATCTAGCTATCCAGACAATTTCCTTGCTAGCTAGCCATCTACCAATCTCCTTTGTCGATCTATCTACCAATTTCTCTTTCTCTCTCTGTCTACATTTTTTTCTGTCTGAATTATCAGAATGTAAAACTATTTAATTGTATTTTCATTAATTTGCCAGTACAGTCACTGAAGGTTCTTGCTATTTCATGCTGTCTAACCATTCATTTTCTTCCTTATTCTATGCATAATTCCAGGGCTTTTGTCAGCTATGATAAGCTATGATGCTCTTAAAAAGCAAAAATGTGGTTTAAAAAAAAAATTTGTGTTATTCTTGCTCTATCAATCCCTTTGAAACGAGAGGGAGCACTGTTTCTATATGGTTGATAGTTCATTTTGGCACAAATGTTCAATTCTGTCATTTCTATTTAAGATTTGAACTTTTTTTTTTCCAGCTGCAGAGACCTGAATTACCCATTAACAGTAACCTGGAAGCACTAAATGTGCAGAATGTATTCATATTTCACTGGCTAACCAGAGGTAATTGGCTCCATACTAATTCTTTCATCTATAGTCCGGCTGTGTTTATAAGTCAAATCCTTGCCGTATCTGTGATTAACTTAGACAGAGTACTGAGCACTAAGCTCACAAGTTGGGCTTGTGCTTCAGCGGGAGTCATAGAGCAGATGTTAGCAGTCATGATTTATTAACGTCTTCCACTTAAGTGCTAAATTCAGGTGTACAATACAGTATAATGCCAGTACAATATTTAGATAATTATATTTTGAAACACATTAGAAGAAGTTTATTATTAAGCATCTCTTAAATTATCTATTAATCATCATCTAAAGAAAGAAGAAAAGTTTTTATTTTTCTCTCTTCGAAAGTAAACTTTTACTTCCACAGCTAATCTCCCAAGGTGCATTTCACAAGTCATCACAAGCAAACGATATTAGCTTGGCGCCAGCAACCTGCGAAACAGTTCAAGTGTGTGTATACGTATGTGTGTGTATGCGTATGTGTGCACGTGTTTGTGTGTGACGCAGGGGTCGCGGAGGTGTCGCTGAATGTAATGCAGCGGTACGACGTGTGATCGCACATTCCTCCCTGAGACGCTCGCTCTCTGGTGCATTCGCACTCACCAATTAACAGAGGGCTAAAAAAAGGAACGTCAGGCAACGCGTTGTGGTGAGGGGCTCGGCAGAGACAAGTGACTACGCTCCCATCACATGACGTTATCACTGCTCTCCTGCTCACACTTTCCCATTTCTCACCTGCTGTCGAACTGATTGGAGGGTTTGTTTAATAAAGTTGTGAGTGTTTAAAACTAGTAACTCTGACGAAACGGCAGGTTGATTTCAGAATGGTTTTATGGCCTTGAGAGAACCTGGTTCTCAGTAAGCACATTTATTTGCCCTTTATTTTTCTCGGAAACGTCAAACCGACCTCTGTGTGTTCTTTCTCAGCAAGCTTCCGCTTCATATTCATGCAGTTAGAGTTCATTCACACATGGGAGCCGCACAGTACGAACAGACTCTCCTACTGTCGGCCACTGAGCAGCTCTGCAGGACTGATGGACCCAAATCAAAAGAGTGCAGTGGCCACAGTGCATTAGCAGCTCAGTGAATGTCAAGTTCAGGTTTAATCAACACACAGCCGCTGCTTTCTTTGTTCGGTGTTATAACACGAAAATATTGTGTATATTGATCTCATTTTCTTTTCAAATAAGCTATTTTATTTGCTGTAACTAGTTCATTGCGGCTCCTCTGTTCACGTTTTCTACGGTGTGTTCATTCACACATCTGTCATTGTAATATCTCCAGCATAGAATACAGGTTAATGAAATGTTCCCTGCCTTTAATGTTCCCGCACAAATCTGCTTTTTAGAAGCTGCCCCTCGCGAACTGTGTGAACCTTTTTAGTTAATTTAATGGAACTTGCAAACAACCACTCTCACATTTTCTCCTCCAGTATTTGCAGGTGCACTTCAGATGACTACGCTTCTAGGCGTAATACACCTGTGATAAATAATTATATAAGACTTGGTTTGTCTAGCCTTAAAAGTTGGAATTGTGTTGAAATTTAAAGTGAGACTATGTAACTTTTGAAAAGGAGAAATCACACATTCTTCCTCTTACAAATGAAAGAAATGTAGATATTACTGCAGCTTTAAAGCACAAAAGCTTAAATATTTTATTGCCTTGCCTCTGTTGTTCCAGGCTGCTTATATCCGTATCGACGGCAGCGTCCCATCCTCGGAACGAATCCAGTTGGTCCACAAGTTCCAGAGTGACCCAGAGACACGGGTGGCCATCCTCAGCATCCAGGCAGCTGGTCAGGTACTCGCACACACACAAACACACCCACAATCTATGACCCAACATCACGTTTTGTTCCAGTTAAGATATAGAAATATAATATAGTGCATTTTCCGAGCTATTGTAACCACTGAAAACAAAATCTGCTATTCAAGTAGTCACAAATCACACTTAATCCTGGCTTTGAAAAATCATTGAATTTCAACAAAAACAGAGTTGGTGCCAATACTTTTTAATTAAATGAAACCTATGAACACTGAAGAAATAAACTAGTGATGTACTATTAATGCAACAATAAATAGCTTGAAATATTGCTAACTAGAGTCATTTGGTGCATATTAGTCATACTGATGACTGTTGCTGTTTGTATTGAATCATAATCAAGGTTGGTGCAAGTAGAAAAAAATGCTGAACATGTATTTTACTCTTAATAATAAACTTGACATTAATTATTCTGGGTGACTGAATATGTGCACAAATGTTATGCATTCCAATCAAAGGAGATCGGTGCTTGATACTCTGATGTGGCAATTAGCTGCTAATATTCTGTTATTAAAAGAAATTCACCATTTCAGTGGATGTGGACTGGAGAGCTCCATTTGAAGTGGTTGAATAAGGTGTTTTTGCTCTAATTGGGCTTGTGTGTGTGTGTGTGTGTGTGTGTGTGTGTGTGTGTGTGTGTGTGTGTGTGTGTGTGTGTGTGTGTGTCCTCTTCAGGGTTTAACCTTCACCGCAGCCAGCCACGTGGTGTTTGCCGAGCTCTACTGGAACCCCGGCCACATGAAGCAGGCTGAAGATCGAGCCCACCGTATTGGACAAACGTCCTCGGTCAACGTGCACTACCTCATTGCCAAGGGCACCTTTGACACCGTTATGTGGTCCATGCTCAATAAGAAGGTACTGTGGGTGACGTTCCAGGGAAAGATTTGTGCTCAGCCTTTGATTTGTCACCACACATTCCACCAATTAAGCATTCATTGATGTCATGTTTAATTTGAATGATAGATCACTGGAAACTTCGCACAGAACATCTCACCAAACATTTATGACAAAGACATATACCTAATTAATGATCAATTTAATTGAATGTGATCTCACGGATATATTCCTCTTGCATTGATCAGCTGATCTATGGGGAATGAACATAGTAACATAGCTGAAAACATATCAACTTAAATAACACTTTGCCTTATACTCACTGTTCTAGTATGCGCCTGTCTACTAAAAAATGTATCTTTATATACTGCATGCATTCATGAACAAACTTGTGAAATTGATTTGCATGTGAGAACAGGCTTCGGGGATTTACGGTAATAATCACAGATGTCTAAATTTGTAATTAAAACGGAATTATTCCAATAATAAATGTCCTTGGGATACTGTTCATTACAGAACATGTGATTTGGGAAAGAACTCATTTGAACCGAACCGAAACATGAAAAGAAGAACACTGAGGGCCAGATGTATGTACATTTGCGAATGTAGCGTTATCAGCGCCATGGCCGACCCGCAGAAAGCGCACGCTGTGATACTTCAGCTTACGTCGTATTTACCAAACCTGCAGTTCATCGGGTAATCAGCGCCTTTCTCCCCCCACTATACCGTAAATTGCGCTGTAGCAAAGCGTTAAGTACTGGTGCTATGATACGGCTGAGTGCAGACTGCGATATTCCCACTGCTGATGCTATGACTGTTTGAAATGATCCTGATGCCAATATTTGTAATGTAGCGAGGAGTTTAACAACTACTGGAATGGAATGTGAATGCTGAGTCGGAGATTCAATGTCATCTTTGATTTCTTCCAGTAACTGTAATATTGCATGGCTGCTTAATCTGTAACACTTAATGATTTTGTGTTCACTCAATTGAGAAAGTGTGATCCTTGTGGCAAAAATCTTTTCAGCTCGTCTCCTTGGCCTATGTCTTCGTTTTGCTCAGATTACTGCTGCCATTTCACCAGGAGGCATATGCGAGGAAACCCGCTTCCAGGTTTACACCTGCTTTTAAGAGGCGGAGAATTTTCACCGCAAAATAGAAGTGCGCTTTCACGGGCATTTTTGTACGTACCGCAGAATACATAATTAGGCGCACTTTCCGCTTCCCCTCCCATCTCTTTATGGGAAACTCCCACTTTCCCATTGACCCTCCCGTATGCATATGCATGACACGGAAAAGCGCAATATGCCATTTTCAGTTCCTCGCCATGCTTTTACGCGCACGTTGCGAAACAAATACGCCTGAAGTGGGCGCAAAAGCGTTAGTACATCTGGCCCTGAGCGTCCTATGTGTCCCTGTAGGAAACGGTGACTGGCAGCACTTTAAATGGCAGAAAGGAATACCTGAAGGCGGACGAGGGCGACAAGGACAAGTGGGAGTTCCTCAATTTTGCCGATGCGTGGACGCCGAGCGAGATGGTGCTGCCGCTGGAGGGAAACACAGGAAATGCCAAAGATGATGTGTTTTTCACTCATGTGAGTCAGCTGGAAGAGTTCATCAGGAACGTCAGTAGTGACGAGTTCATTTTATTTTTGTTTAGTTTTGAGATAATAAGAAAAGAACACCAAATAAGAACACAAACGGAGACATGTAGCTTGACTGCTGATGTTCACCCCCAGGCCTCTGGCGAATACAGTATTTAGACATCTTACATCTTTGTATACATAACATCAATGAGTCTGTAAATTGAATATCTGAGGATGTTTTGTTATAAAGAGCCAGGAAGTTCAATATTCCAGTTGTTGTTATAGAGAAAGCTACATATTGTATAAAGACCTTGGGAAAAGAACACTGTCACTCACCACAAGCGATCTCTTCGCTCTAGTTATGTTGTCTGAGTGGAGCTTTATAAAGTCCTTCAAAGGGAAAGAAGCCAGATTATGAATAATTGTATAGACCAAACATACTTAAAAAAGTAAGTAATCATGGTCATGTGGAGATTGTTTCAAGGCTTTCTTTTTAATAGATGCAGTTGTATGCCCTAATCAAGAAAGAACCAAAGAGCTCATCTATATTTAAATAATAATAAATATGTCTGAGGGTTGTGAGATTAAATGTTTTAGTATTAGTAGAAACACTTGAACTTAATTAAAAAAAAACTTAAAGTCAAAGCAGTCTAAAGATGTGTGTCAGTGTCACAGGAGATTATTTCTCATTGTTTTCTGTACCTATTCATTATTTGTCATCAGGTAATTTTCATTATTATTTCCTGTGTTACCAGGATACAACTTGGCATTAGAAAATGTTGCTTGTTATTTTTATCAAAGGGGAAAATAATTGCCTTGTGACATTTGTTAGAAAAAAAAGATTTGTGTCATGTATGCTCTGTTACTTTACCGTTAGATTAAAATCTATTGTTCAGGTAACAAACTGTGTGCTGTAGTGTAAAAAACTAACTTGTATCTTTTTTTCTTAGTTTGAGAAAGAGAAGCAGCACGACATTCGTTCCTTCCTCTCCCCGAGCGCCAGCAGGGAGAAGAAGAGGAAGAGAACAGAGGATGAAGAAACATGTCCCTCCATCTCCTCAGAGAAGGCTGCCCAGCCAACTGGCAGTGGAACAAACTCTGAAAAAAGAGAGGAGAAGAAGTCTTTCTGCCAAACCTCCTCCACACCCGACCAGGACTTCTCTCCCCAGCTGAAGAGGCTCCGGACGCCACAGCCCAGCCCAAGCCCCAGGTCCCGATACAGTGGGAAGCGGCGGTCGACAGCTGCTGTGATCGGCTCCGGCAGCCCCAGCGCCCTGGTCTCCTCCATGGCCCCGCGGAAGCTGTCGGAGCCCGACCTTTCCACTGAGAAGTGGAGCTGTGGGGCCTGCACCTACTCCAACAGCAGCCTGTTGCCTTACTGCGAGATGTGCGAGTTTCCACGCTCTTCTTCTGGTGTCCAGTCAGGTAGGATCAAGAAACAAGTACTAACAAATTATCTGGTGTGTCTGTGTGTGTCTTTGTGTGTTCCACTATTTATTCTTTTATTAATTCACAAACTTCATTCCACTGATTGCAAACTGGATTCCATTAAGAAGACAAAATTTCCATCATCTCTTGCTTGAAATGAAGCACCTGAAGCTGAACCCATTCATTTCTTTATTTTCCTTCCTGTCAATATCAATCGTAGCAGTCTGTTGACATAATACTTTTGAACAGCATTACAGATTTCACCAGATGGAGATGCGTGATAGCGAAAGATGGAGGCAGGCTTACCAGAGTCTGACACAGCTCTGCTCGGAGAATATTCTCTCTCTCTCTCTCTCTCTCTCTCTCTCTCTCTCTCTCTCTCTCTCTCTCTCTCTCTCTGCAGATGACAAGAACACATTATAATTCTCACCTGTCAAGCTGAGAGAGAGAGAGAGAGAGAGAGAGAAGGCACCTACTATTGCTGCAAATGTCTCGCACAAAGTCGGGAAAAGTTGAGCTGGCTCTAGCTGATATCTCTGACAGCCTATGATTGTATCTTGCCAAAGAGAGGGGAGGGAAGTTGTTATGACCTGGCAGGCTCCGGGTCCATGCTCTTTAAATGTCTGAGATGCATCACATCGGCTCACAGAAAAAAAATATCCTAGAAATCATTTCAGTTTCAGCAGCAGTAATATTTAAGTAGCAATACTTTTAGTGCTTCTTTTAATGCGGGATGTTGCACTGAATGTTATGGTTGTATTGACATTAGGGTGCTTGTAATTTAAAGTCACACTACACACTTGTATCAAACTTTGTTGCTTCTTATCCATTCTAACACAGCATCCCTCTCAAAATCAATTGAAGGAATTACTACACCAACATGTTGCAAAGATGATTCATTAAACAAAAAGCCATGACAGGCTATACAACATAGTGTATACAGAAATGAAATAAGGGCTTTGTTTGAGGCTTTTTGTTTGCTTCATAAATACACTGTTCACATACTGTACATATACTTTATGATATTGCCTCTTGTACATGGATCTTTTTACCATTTTTTTCTGACAATTACTTGTAAGGGGAAGAAGAAGAATTGGAAATAATGCATCTACCAAGAGAAAGCATTTTGTTTGTACTTTGTTGAGGTTTGATATTGAAAGGACTGATTGATTAATTGAGTTTTTTTAACTTGGTTTAAAAAAAAATATATATATATATATATATATATATATATATATATATATATATATATATATATATATATACACTAGTGCAGGTACAGTAGGCGTGATTTTGGCCAGGCTAGCTGTTTTCCCCCTTCTTCCAGTTTGTATGCTTAGCTAAAATAAGCTAAGCAAGGCTAATCAGCCTCCTGTAGGTTCATATTTAGCATATACAGACATGAAAGTGGTATCAATCTTCTCATCTAACTCTAAGCAAAAAAGTGAATAAAGCGTGTATCCCAAAACGATTCCTTTAAAGACATCATGTGTTATAAGTGCTCAAAACCACTAGTCCTAATAGTTGAAAGGAAACTATAAAGGTTAAAAGGTCCGGAAGGAAATTTTACTTTAAATGGATCAGAATGCAAAGATACTAAGATGACTCATGACTAAATAACCTTAGTGTCAACACTGTGAGCTTGAGGAAATCACTGCTAACAGATCTTTTCCTCCTATTGTCTGACAAATTGCAGGCTTTTATATTTCATAACGCAATCAAAATTGTGTGTGGAGGGGAGGTGTGATTAGAGAAAAGAAACGAGCAATAAGAATGATTTTAAGCAAAGTCATTAAAAAAAGTTGTTGGAAATGTTGATTGAATGAGGACTAAATGCTTTCTTAATTGAGTCTCATTCACCTGGTTTTCCTAACTAACCCTAATGTGAATAACATGGTTAAATTGCATAAAACCACAATATTCTGGTTATTTTACATTAAAAGAATGTTACCTAGCTATATAGATATATAGATATAGACAGATATATAGATAGATGTGCATGAATCTCTAAATCAAGATTTTTTGCCATAAACACATACAGTATACACTTGAGTTATCCAGTATGACATTTAATTTCTCATCTGTCTGCATTAATGAGGCTCATTATGCAAATATAAAATCTATATTTAGTGTAAGTAAAGAGTAAATATTGGCTGTGCTGAAAGTTTGTTTGCAGCTCAGTCTATTGGAAGTGAGGATGGTGCACTTAAACAGTTCAAACATGTAGTACCTCAGCCTTTGAGCATCACCGAAAACACACACCCACACACTCACCCACACATATTTTTGAACAGTATTCACCCCTCCATTTCATTCTCAGCTGCAGCAGATGCTTGATAACCATTCAGCAATCACACGCTCTTCTATGTCACAAGCGCCACTCTGCATTCACAGCAGCAGGCTGTGTCAGCTCACTAGACGGGGAATTTAACAACCTGCTAAATTTGTAAATGACAGACTGTGCTGAGAAATAACAACTGTATTTATGGAGGTATCTCTCAACTTGGCAGTGCAATCCTCAGCTCGTGGAAATGTAAGAAAATAATCAGGTCAGAGCTTACAGTATGGCATGAGAGATGTCTCTTCAAGAGCAACAATTTCTCACAATGACAGTAAAGTGAAATTGCGACACTGTCTCACAAGTTGTGTCACTAGTATTAAGAAATGTTGCACAGAATCACTGAACACTGACACATGATGCAAGGACATCAGGGCTTCATATTCAAAGGAACAGAAGAAGTATCATTTGGCTTTAACTGTCTGTGAATTTGAGCAGCATAGCAAAGACAGCAGCTGTAGAGGAAGAATAGTAAGCATGCAGAAGGATATTAGTCTGCTGAACCATGAGGCTTTTGTACCCGAATGAAATGTACCAGAATGTAACAGAATAAGATGCATGAAATGAGAAAGGAAACTAAGATTTTTAGGATTCCTTGGAAGGTATTGAAGCTTGATGTGGGAAACAGAAATGGCAGATTAGAAGCTGGCTAGCAAATGTCAAAGTGACAAATTCACCCTTCGCTAAGCCCCTTTCCATTAGCTACTGTTGCCACGTCTGTTAAGCTTTCCATTGTGGAAATGCACGTGAAGTTTACAGTGTTTATGGTGGTAGATTTACCACTCAAAATTCCTGCAAATTATTGCCCAGAAGTAAAAACAAAAGCAGCCTCTCGTTTCTGGCCGACCACTGTGGATTTTGTTGACTGAAATGATAGTAGAAAACCACACCCACTGATGTCACTGTGTACTGACACACCCTGGATAAGTACACTTCTTTATCACTGTAGCAAGTTGATAAGTTAAAGGTCCCATATTGTAGAAAGTGAGATTTCCATGTCTTTTTTTTCATTTTAAAGCAGGTCGAGTTGCTATATAAATACTGTGAACGTATCAAAATGCTCAATCCACAGAGAAATGCACACGGACCGTATACAGAAATGGTGCCTTTAAACAAGCCGTAAGGACTTCAGTACGGTTGTGATGCCACAATTATACTATATATAGGTAGGAAGTGCGGCTACAGTGCCGTTACTGTCATACCCCGGCTAAAATGATGGTGCAGAGACGCCAGGACCGCAGTTGGTTGCGACGGTTGGTTGCAGATTTTATCAGCTGTAGTAGTTAGCTAGCGGTAGCTAATTTGCCCTAAATTTGTGAGCTATTTGAAAACGCCTTCTCTGGCTGACTTTTTAGTGTTTCCACCCTTTTTAAAACGAGAACCCTGTGAAAGGGTCTGAAATGTGCACCTGACTGCCACAGAAATTATGCCATGCTAAAAAACTTTCTAAAGCTCCCAAGCAAAACTTAGCATTCTCCCCAGGTGATTAAAGATGTAGAAGACATCTTAACAAAGGAGACATTGTTCTTGTATTGCAGTTAACATTTAACAGGTTTGACTGGAGTAGCTGTTAGTGCAAACTTTCCTATACCACACAAAGTGCAGGACAGAGCCACTAACATTAGCCTAAACTCTGATATAGAAATTTGTACCCCATGCAGTGCATGTTCCTCTTATGTCTTTACAATTCAATCTTTACACTTTTGCTCTTGTGTTTTTGCATTTTAAAATGCAAAAAAAAGAGATGGGTTCCTCCTAACCCTATTATATATCGTGTATTGCTCTGCAATTCTGTACAACCCCATTGACACCACTTTGTCATGTAGTGAAATCCTTGACAGGCCTGCCTTCTCTAGCTACGATTGCTAAACTGTGATGAAGCAATGTCTGTTCGGAGGAGGGGTTTGGTGAATTCTAAATCGTGAAAGCCAAATGTTTTAGCCATCTTTGGTGGGAAGCTGTGGTTGTTTTTATAATCTCCAGTCTTCTTTTATTGGCGTTGTTGGTATTCTTTGCTTTATCTGTTCAGCCATGGTGGCCATCACTTCTCATATTTACGACAGAAAATGATTTCTTGTGCGGCAGGGAGGGGAACTTACCAAATTACAACAGCTTTCATTAATTGGACCCAAATTGAATCACTGTTTTGCTATACCATCAGTAATCAAGAACAGTTTTTATTCAAACTGTCATGCATTATAACCTCCTTTATATGACATGGTTTGACATCTCAGGTGTGTGTCAGTTTGTGTCTATTTAGCACCAGTAAACAACAAGACAGCTTCTGTTCAACCATTTTCGGGTTGAATCGGTGGTGTCGAGTTCCTGTGTTTGCAGCTTTTTCAGGCCGCGCGCGTGGGCACGGTTCAGTCCTTCAGCTCTTTTACCAGTAGACCAGCAATTTGTCTCTCAGCACCTGCTGTGTGAGAGTATACAGGATGAGGACACTGGCTCTCTTTACCTTACACTCTATCCTTGTCCTGTCTTTTGACAGATTTTTAGCATTAAACAACAAAGTCCAGTCAAATCTTTAACTGTTTTGTTATCATACAGTATGTGAGGACCAAGTACTTTCCTCTTCTTTGATACTTTTTTTTTGCCACAGGCTGCAGCTGTTTCACTCGCTCCGCCTGTTTTATTTAACTACTGGAGCGTGTTATTTGTCATGTGAATCCTCATAAGCTTATGCTATTGGCTCACATGCTTTTTGAATGTGTTTGTGTGTAGTAGTATAGTTTGTGTGTCTGGAATCGAGACTCAATTTTGGAACCTAATCAAGCCACTACAGACATAATGGGGCCCTGATCTGAGGGAAAAGAACGGGGTTGACTGGTAAAGTTGAGGCATACCCCGGTTAACATCTTCCTCGGTGGGGACAGCTTAACACAAATTGAGCCGTCTCTCTGCGGTCTCGCTCGGCTTGTTAGGGAAGGGGGGCGGTGGCGGGGCCAGGAGCCCAGAGATTCAGATGACATTTTAGGGAGCCGACTAGAGCCTGGCCTTTTGAAGAAACAAGCCACAGAGAGGCAGGATCACTAATTAGCCTTCTGCGTCCCCAAGTCTCACAACTTACTGTCTTGTTAGATTTCACACCTCAAGTTCAACAAATAATGTAACAGGATATGATTTAAATTTAACTAGGAAAGTAAGGAAAGGAAATTGTATAGCACTTCTCTGAATGAAGTTCTGTTCAGACTGAAAGTGACATTTACATTTGGTTATGAATAATTGCCTTCTTGCTTTTAGCAGCTAATCTGTCTGTTAGCTTTACCTTGATGATAAACATTTGTACTACCAAACCCTCAGTTTGTGAGTGGCAGTGCCTTAGAAGTGCGCCACTTAAAAGTAAAATTTGATATAATGTGGCATCTATTAATGGTAACGGCATAATCCTTGCATCCATTAACATTTTTGTGTCTTAGATTTCTGCTTGACCTTCACAGAATTACAACATTCAGTATGAATGAAAATTACATGAATGGTTTAAGAGCAGAACAAGCGTGGTTGCCAGTTTACAAGGTGCCGTAAGCTGATTCTTTAAAGCAAGATCTGTGATTGGCATTCTGCCATCATCAGCTGTTTGAATACCGCTCACTGCACCCGGCTGGAGTGCTGTACAGATGCAGCAATCGCTGACAATTATTTTGTTTAGGTTTAATTGCACACATGATGCAGGCAGGCAGTTAACAAAACAATGTGACAAGAACATAAATGATTCTCCCGGCAAATTATATTGATTTGAGAGCTGGTGAAAAGGGGGGCTGGCAGGTGTTCCATCTGCAGTGCTCTGCTTCACTGCCGATGTGCTACTGAGCAAGGATCTAAAATCTGAAATGTCCTCAGCAGTGTAGACCTTCAGTTAGTGGTCAGTATGTAGCAATCAGACAGCTACCTAGAATAGATTTTGTTTAGACATTCCACTACATCCCTGCTTCTGTCTATCCATTTTACACAATCTTCTAAAATTGTCAGTAAAGGACTTATGATAGCTGATAAACTCACTAATGAGCCATATTGAGTTTTCTTTCATGTCAGCAGTCATTTTGTCACACTCTTCAGATGATGGATATCTCACTAGGGAATGAAACTCTTCAAAGTCTGATTACACTGTGCAACTCGGCCAATAAAGTAATCTTGCTCTCTCTCTCTCTCTCTCTCTCTCTCTCTCTCTCTCTCCCTCCCTCTTTCTCTGCTGGCTCAGAGCCACCCAGGCCTCAGCTGCCCCCCTCCACCGAGAGGGACCAGGCATGCGTTGTCCTCTCCAGCTCCGACAGCGAGCCGGAGCTCAGCCGGCGAAAAGACCAGACTCCAGAATCGCTCAAAGACAAACAGAGCGAGGAGGAGGATGAGCCTCTGAAAGACAAACAGAAACCAGGAGAAGCAGAGGAGGAGGACAAGTTGCAGCTCAAAGGCAAACAATCAGCGGGAGAGCGATGCGACAACATCGCTGGCGGCTGCCTCCCCCCCGACCACACACAGGGTAATCCCACCTGCAATCTTCTCCTTTTCATATCCAGGGAAATTGACTGGTGCTGCATTGTCACCTGGCCATATAATGCTGTTTAATATCATCACTTCAAACCAATAAGGGACTATATCTCATTCCATATGGGGCTGGGTATTATTATTCTTACTATTATTAGTATCTAGTTGGGGATATTGCCTATTTCTCCACTCAGGAAGCTACTGGAGATATTGAGTCAAACTTTACTAATCTCCAAAGTGCAGCTTGTTGAAACCAGAGACCTTCTTGGAGCACCAAAATACACACAAGGTGTTAGGTTCAATCACTGTCCGGTAGGCAACTGATGAGCTTCTGATTGGCTGTTTTTTAATAAAGTGGACTGAGGTCTAATTACATAAAAGGCACAAATTCCCTCCCGACACCAACTTATCCTTGAAACACAACCTGCTTTCCCTGTCCACTCTGTTTATATGTGTACATGTCTGCAGGTCTCTGAGGGATGTGAAGAAACAAATTCCCAATTACACAGTGTGTAATATTGCAAATTAAGACCTCTGTGTTCAAGTACTTGTGTCTCAAAGGGATACGCAAAGCAATAAATTGCGCTAATTACAAAGAACTAATTACACTGTGTGTAATATGAAGAGCTCTAAAAACAATTGCCAGACTAGCAGCGTCTAAGAAAAGCCTGTGACCTGGCTGTTGCTTCTGAAAGCGTGCAGACATTTTGGTTGAGAGTTATTGAAGGATGAAACTGAGCTGAAAGCAGTTCAGGGCTTTTTTTAAAGCTTCTTTGCAGAATACTTAACATAGCAAGGAATATTGCACAAGCCATTTAGGTTTTAACGGGCAAGCTATCAACCCCTATTACCCTTTAACATCCTTAGATCAGTGTGCAACAACTTGGCAGCTTCCTTTCCTTTCAGACACACACACACACACACACACACACACACACACACACACACACACACACATCTATTAGTGGCCAGAGATTGTCAAGTGGTTAATTTCCCGTCTCTGTAGCTACCTGTGCCCCCCAATGATCTAGGATTGAATCCCAGTGCAGCTTCCCCTGCAGTGCCTTCTGCACTCTATGTTCCCCCTCCCTACTCTCAGACTAAGAAATATTAAAGTTGAGCGAAAGGCCCACTTTCTTTTTTGAAAAACGCCTCTATTTAGACCGACTCTCGGGGAGAGATAAAAGCTTCACTGTCGATCAGAAATGGCAGCACTAAAGAGACACTGCTGGATGCCAATTTGGCCCCCCACGTCCCCTCTGGACGTGTACTGTTCCCTTGAGACAACTTATATCTGTCTGCGTGTCATCTGTTCATCTATCTGTGTGTCTATATTTCTATCCGTCTATCTGTATGTCTATCTTTCGGTCTGTCTATCTTTCGGTCTGTCTATATAGCTAGCTAGCTAGCTAGCTATCTTTCTGTTGTCTATTTATCTGTCTAGCTATCTAGCTACGTAGCTAGATAGTAGGGCTATTTAGATATCTTGCCATCTAGCTATCTGTCGTCTGTTCATCTGTCTATTTATCCGTCTATATCTGTCTAGCTAGCTTGTCCTACTATCTAGATAGAAAGATATCGGTCTATTTCTTTGTCCATCTATATATATATCTTTCCGCAGTCTGTCTGTCTGTCTATCTATCTATCTATCTATCTATCTATCGCTTATCTGTCTGCCTGTATATCTATCTTTCCATCCATCCATCCATCCATCCCGTTGGTGGTTAGTCAGTTTGTTAGTTACATGCCGTTGCCGGTCTGTCTCTGGCAGTGTGGGTTTTAGTATGAAACACAGTGGTTGTCCAATAAAAGTGACCTATGGGGTCAGGAGCGGTGCCTAATGATTTCCCTCTACCTGTCCGTGGTTTTAGAAGGCGAACTGCAGAGCTGTCGGCCGCCCCCACCTCTTGATTGCTCTGAGATTACTTTCCTCACAGCACAGACAGGCAATCACTCCTCCTCCACTTCTGTCTGTCTCTCTCCTTACTGTCTGTCGCCTTATCTATCTGCATGACCCAAACATTCCAACATAGAACATTTTTCTTTGGGATGTTAGTTCAAACCTTGCAGAGTATCAGCTGCACTAAACCTCTTCAAACTTGAATGGTGCAGTTGGAATTTTTTTTTTTATATCTTTTGTTTCAATCCTGCAGAAAATGAGATGACTCAGTCCAATTAGGTGTTGTTTTCTTTCCCTCGCAGTAAAATAACAGATAAATCCCTTGGGGTGTTTTGAAGGCACTGTTCATACTGTGTAAGTGACAGTCTAATAAGACGGCTTTGTAAGATGAATTGCCCCCATCGTATAAATGGCCCACTTAATGCAGCTGGTGCGTTCCGCCACTGCAAACAGGGGATGGGGGGGGGACTGCTTACAACAAATATAGGGTGTACATTGCATAGTTGCTAGGTTTCATTACAGATGTAGAAGGACAGATAGATGGGATTTTGTGAAACAGTAGTGTCCTAAAAATGTTTTGGCTCTAGGTTTGTAACGATGCACAATGCCTCCGCCTGGTCGTCTTGGTATTTTCAGACACAAAGTGGCCCATTCCAGCTGAAGCCGGCCGCAGATCAGAACAGCATGTGCCAGACCCAGGGAAATTACACTTAATGAGGACGGCAAACATAAAAATTGAAAGATATGGACATTGTACAGGATAGGTCAAGGATGAGCTGACCTTTAAAATTTGTGATGCAATTTGATGCTAAAACTTGTTTTGTTTAGACTAATCAGTGGTGGAACGTTGACCATAAATTCTCAATAGCCATCTGTGCAGGAAGTGCTGATTTTCATTGATGGTAGCTTAATATGGATCATAAAAATGGGAAATTTTGAGGAACTTGTACTTTACTTGAGTATTCACATTTTATGCTACTGTATATTAACACTGATAGGGCCATTTTGCGTCTGAATGAGTACTTGTACTTTTGATACTTCTGTACTTTGGAAAAAATAATCCTAAAATATGCCGAACTGTTCTGACTTTGGCAGAAAATGTTGTGTCCCCTTAGGACCCCATCACTTATAATAAGAAGAAATTGAGAAAATGTGTTTGCAGGGCCTTTAATATTTTGACATTGGAGGGCATGATGGGAGGGATGTTTTTGGTACATGACAGCACCTGTTACTCGTGTCACAGACATCAGCCTGTGTCAGTATTTTCCCCCCATTAGCAAGCCAAATGGACACACACTTTTTCATGAACACACACACACAGACAAGGCAGACAACTGGCCACGAGAAGTGATTTAAGGCAAGTATTATCAGAGTGTTATAGGTCATTGTCTAAATGAAGCGTGGTCGAGCAGCGGCGGTCTCATTTCCACCGCCTGACCTTTTCTTGCTTGATGCTGGCAGGATGAGCGAGCTACATGGCTGACATTAATGACCTGCTCTCTCTCTCTTTTTCTCTCCATCTGTGACTGTCATTTTATCACTCTTTCTTTCGCTCTCTCTCGCTCTCTCTTTTCTTCTAGCTGCGTTTCCATCCTGTGAGAAATAAATTGGGAGGTTTCTGTTAAAGAAATGGGCTTTCTATTTAGCTGCACAGTGTTACACAACTTTAAAAGCACAGTTCAGCATACCGTGAAATATCCTTATTAGCTTAAAGAAAAATGTAATCCAACACGTGTGTTGGATCAATCATCAAACTAGACGGAGGTGTTTAGATTACGACATGTCTGACTGCCTCTGCCACAAAGTGTTGTAGATCACAAATTAGCGTGATTCTGCAAATACATTGCTCATTTTTTCACCCTAATATTTATTCAGAAATTTGGGTTAAGACCAGTGACTAGCATGGGTGTGTGTATCCAATCAGGTCCAATTTTGAGAGGCTTCCTATCTTCATTCCATGCTCATGTCCACCATTGACAATGTGGCACATTCAAAATGATTGCTGACACGGCTCTTAAACTCACTAGCTAAAAAACAAAGTGTAATTTAAGATATAAGTCATTTTAAGTGCTTATATGCTGCTTTTATAAATTTCAAACAGGAAACATGTAAGGTTGTTGGTATATTAACTGGTGACGGCAAGAAGCAAAATTCACTTTCCTTCATATTTACATCAAAAAATGTCAAAGATAATTAAACGTTTTCATTTCAGAATCTATAATCAAGTGTTTGAAAGCAATAATGCTAAATACGTTTTTTCAAACATGCGCTGTATATGTAAACACATTTAATGATCTGATACCAATGCCATTTCGTCTCAATATTGTGCTCTGTATAATAAATCTGAAAAGCTGCTGGGGTTTAATGTCTCTGCTAGTCATTGCATCACCAGAGGAGCAAACAAAGGTACCAATAAAGCTGCGAAAGCCAATAATGAGCCAATAATATATACTCAGTGAGATATTAGCCAGCCTCTTCCTCTCTCCCTGCAGACGGGAGAGCTGCAGCGTGTCTGTCTTCTGCTGCGGATGCTAATGACAAGGATGAAGGCAATGATGGAAATGATGCCAGTGCCGCCCATCCCGTCTACCCAGGCCTGCAGTTCTGCGCCAGCCAGTACACAGACAGAATATATCTTTACTCCAAGGTACCGCAGCCAGTGTGAACGTTTGTGCATATTGGAGAAATGATTAGACACAGCTCCTAATGGGACCAGAGATGTTTTACAATATCATTTTAGCTGGCTTCTCTTTTTTTCCCCTTAAGGTTGCGTAAAGGTAGAGTTGTAATGTCTTGTTCTTCGGTTTTGTCCAGTGTCACTTTGGTCCCTTTTCTACATTTGAAATTGTTTGTTTTTTTTTTGGTCCTCCTAAACTGTCATACAACACCTGAGAAATGCAAGCATTGCATTACATGTGGGTTTTTTTTGTCGCTTTGACTTGCACTTTGCAATGTGCAAATGTCTACACTTAGGATTAGGTATCTAGTTTAATTTCCCATAGATACACACAACAGGTAGTTTTTTCATTGTACAGTTTCAAAACCCTTCACATTTCCTTTAGTAAACTGCATTCCTGCCTGAGGAGATGACCAGTGTAAAAACACAAACAACTAGCATGTAGGCGTGCCTACAGTATTTGAAGCTGGGCCAAGAGGAAAGAAAATACCACATAAAGAAAACAAATATCTACACAATTTTTGTTGCCCTGAGGCCTGAATGAAAAAATAAGTGTTTACTGAGCATTACTGAAAGCCCTGCACACTTAGACAACTAAAAATGTATTAGTTTTCATCTTTTAATCAGCGCTACGTGATATGTTCATGTGGCCACACTTGACATTCACATGTCAAGTGTGGCCACATTCACCAAATGTGACATCACAAAGTCACCCGATTCAAAGTGCTGTTGGTTGTTAACACAATGTGCCCACAAAGTGATGCATTCAAAAGTTGAAATATCCTAAGCAACTGCATCTAATTGATCCTTCCATTCAGAGAAAGCTAGATGTCATATTTATGCTTCTCCTGTCCTTTTAGTATAAAACTGCGTGTGATATAATATGTTAGGTACTGGGTATTACATTTCAAACTGTTATTCCTCCAGCTATTTGAACGTACTAAAGTGCGAACACATCAGGACTGTCAGAAAACAGAAGCCCTTTTTACTTTCTAAATGAAAGTTGGAAGTCTAGAAGTCTCTGATGTAATAGTTTTTATTTCAGGTCTCAAGGCAGTAAGAATAAGTCAAACTGAAAGGGCACGTAGAGTTCTGATACCCACTTGATGTTTTGTTCTTCACCAGCTTGTTTCTGTCAGATTCAACTGAGCAGTGAACAAAGCATAATTAATTCCTTCTTTTTCTTGAGTGGGAAGTCTCATTGAGATCAAGATCTCTTCATCAAGATAGAGCTGCAAACAACAATACAGTTAAGGAAATATGAGACATGCAGTTCTATCATGCTTTGCCAATTAGCAAACAGAACAGATGTGAGAAAAAAATTACAGGCAACATTAAGAAAGTCAAAGTTTAAGATTGAAACTAATTGTGATTGAAAGAGCTCACATTTATTTCAGTTACAAGTTGCACTTTGATGAACTTACTCTAGACTTGAAAAAACATGCTATATTATGTCATTATAGGTTTAGCACATTATAACATAAATACCATGATTGAACAACCTTAATGCTTGAGATTAACATTGATTGCCTCCTGTCTATTACCAGAGGAACAAGAGGCTGTTTTCATTTCACATTGTTTTTTTCTTCTTTTCTCTGAGATTGATCGAGCTCGTGTGGTAAAAGAGGAAAGAGAAGCTCTTCAAATCCAGTCATATTCTTTGGTTTAATACAAATTAAAGGTTTAAGAATTACCAAAGGATTACCGATGCAGTTTAACAAGGATCTGCCCATCTTCAAGCCTCTTCCCAACGTTTCATCTTTTATCTGTATTTACCAGCTCTCAGGAAGTCTAACATTTTATTTAATATATTTGGTTCACAAATGTTTTTCTTAAATGTATGTATATTTAAAGCCGCAGTCCACCAATTTTACATATCAGGATCAGTTTACTTGTCATGGGAAGTACTACTCAGCCTGTGAAAGCAGCTCTATGATAACTGAAGGAGCTTTGTCAAGTCTGAGACGATAACCCTGATGATTTCATAGTGATGTCGTCAGAGTTATCTTGGCTTGGGCTTGGAGGCTGAAAGCCTGCATTACAACTTGGGGATGACAGACATTAAGGTTAAGGTAGAAAGGGTCTTGCATTATGCATTATGGGAAATGTAGATAGAGTAAGTCTAGACCACACTCTATAATTTACAAAGACCCAACACTTCCAGTAATTCCCCCAAGAGCAAGCATTTAGTGCGACAGTGGCGAGGAAAACTTCCTTTTAGGGAGAAACCTCAGCAGACCCAGGCTCTTGGTAGGCGGTGTCTGATGGTGCCGGTTGGGGGTGTGATGAACAGTGGCAATAATAGTCACAATAAAGATAATGGAACTATGACTAGAAATAGTAGTTGTAGTAGTTCATGGTGTAGCAGGGCACTGCAGGGCGTTACAGGGTGTAGCAGGACGTAGCAGCGCGTAGCAGGGCACTGCAGAGCGTAGCAGGGTGTAGCAGGGCATAGCAGGGTACTGCAGAGCGTAGCAGGGTGTAGCAGGGCATAGCAGGGTACTGCAGAGCGTAGCAGGGCACTGCAGAGCGTAGCAGGGTGTAGCAGGGCATAGCAGGGTGCGGAGCAGGACCACGGCGACTGCTGCAACCATGATTTAGGTGCCACCCTAATCCAAGGAAAACTGCTGATAGGGAGCGGATATTAAAAAAGAAAAAAATCTGCTGGCTTATCTGTCTCTCGCATGTCCCTTAATGGAAGTGTACTGTAGTACTAAATCACTGGAGTACCCCTTTAATACTACTATTTGCTGTGTTCTTGACATACCTTGGTACAACAGTGAAAAATAAATGGATGCTAGCATTGCTCAAAATATGAAAAAACAATTGAACACCTTGCTGCTTTGTTCAAATAGTAATGAACATCAACAACAATGGCAGCAGTGACAGAGCACTGCAGAATGCTGAGGGAAGTGTTAGATCAGTCATACATTTGTAGATATCCCCTAACAAGCTCCAGTCGGTTCATTTTGAAAGAGCTGACCAAGAGATAGCAAACAAAGGCACTGAGGCAGAAAAGGAAGTAAAGACAGTTTACCTGCAGCAAGTAATCACGTTATATTTTAAACCAACTGCAGACGGTCTCTCGCAGGGGGCTTTTATGTGAAGACTATTATTATTATGTGAAGACTTCACCTATTTCATTCAGATAATGAAATAGGTGCCACTTGCCAACAGACCTCTGTATTGATCGGATTGTGATACTTAATGCCCTTTTGTTTCATTCATGAGGGATCAAATTCCTTCCCCACTAACGTAGATAAGAGACAAGAGGGTTTTACATAGAGAGGACCAAAGCACTGAACTGAATCACCAATGGAATATTACCCTGACGGCAATAGACAAGTGTCATGTACACGTGGCTGAGACGATAAGCCGCGGAGATAAATGTCCCCCGCTGTCGTTTAAATGATGAACTGTAGGAATTCTGGCTGAAAAGCTGTCACATCGGGATAATCCTGGACCAGGCGTTGAATTCACACTGGGGGCCGCTCAATGCACAATCGGAGGAAGATTTGTCACCGGGGTTTGAATGAGAAATATTGAGAGTATTAGTAATTTGATGTCCATTTTCTGTTTTATTCAAGGATTCAGTGTTCCTGCTCTCTTTATTTCATGTCAACACCAGGAGTAGCAGATGGCTGGGGTTTACCACGTCAGGATGATTCAGACGTGCATTATGTTGTGCTAAACTTATTTTTAAAATCCTTTGCTGTGACTCCCTTTATTTAGGGGTACTCATTACAAACCCCTGACATACTTAATGAAAACACTATAGAAATCCTTAAGGTCCATATTTATAGACGATATACAGTATCTACATTATATCTATAAAGGTCAACATTAAGAGTTGTTTACGTGATTTTAAACAGATCGCATATATATATATATATATATATATATATATATATATATATATATATATACATACACACACACACACACACACACACACACACACACACACACACACACACACACTATAACTATTAAGTGAAACTCATATATGCCTAAAATAAGATTGAGTTGAGTTTTTTTACATGAAAAGAAATTAACCTCTTTTTTGGAGAATTCTAATTTGTTTCCCTTTTAAATGATTGTTTTCTTAATTTGTAATGCATGTATTTTAAATATATATATATATATTTATTACTATGCCATTGGGAAGGATAGCACACCTCTTTTTAATTACATCTAGCGAGGCTCTAGACCGTTCCCCTGACTCTCCATGATATTTATTTTGCCATAATCCAAATAAATACGTGAGCCTCAGTGCACTGAGGATACAGCACAGAAAAAACTTCCTAATGTTGATTTGTATGTCCAAATCCCTGTGTCAGCTGCCGGCAGGTATTAACCTTTTAAACGTCATCCTTTCTCCGGTCTCGTGCCTGTCCTCTCTGTCCGCCATGTCCATGGCTGGAGTGGCTCTGTAAGCTGATAACTAGATTGTAGCTTTACCTAATTTCACTCTGGTCAGCCTCTCTCTTGTAAAACGTTCCTGATGTTTGGCACAATCACTGTTGTCTGGGTGAAGTTAACACTGAGTGTAAGTGGCTTCTCAGACTTCAAATTGGCAGTAGTTAGTGCTAATGAAAAAAATAATAACTGGGAACATTTTCTTTTATTGTGTTTTTTTTTTTTTTTTTTTTTTATACAATGATTCTGCAGATACCTCTTAGCTGCGGCAGTATTATTAGCCATAATCACAGCAAGGTTCATTCTTGTAGGTATATGCAGTTTTTTTATACTCTTTACTGTATAATCCTCATTTTTTTTGTTACTAATGCATGCTTACTGTCACGAGAAGCAGGATCTTCAAAGTAGTGTACATATATAAAACAAAAGAGATCACTAAAGAGCTCCTTGGTTACCAAAGAAATTACCATGGCAACCACAAAAGAATTAAGTGTGGCCAGATTACAGAACTTGAATGTAATTGGATTCAAGTTCTGCAAGTTAGTTATTAAATATGTGATTGCTTGGCTAAAAATACCTATAGTTTAATACAAATGAAGCTGCAGAACACAATGAAACTAATTACATGTAAACTCTATAAAACCGGTTATTTGGCTCCTAATTGTAGGGTGACAGTTTTGGTGCTGCAGGTGCTATTGGCATACATTTTCCATACAGCACCAAACGGCTATTTTAGTTTATTTAAAAAATGACAGCTTCTTTTGTACTTTAAACCCTTTACAATATTTTCTTTATGTTCTCAGTAGTCTTTCAAACTAACAATCAAGGTTCCCATTTCACATTGTGTTATTATCTGCTACCTTTGTTCACAATATTATTCTCATATGCACATGTACTAGATGTTCATTAGGAAACAATACTGAGAGTCTACAGCCATGCTAGTATTTCTGTGAGGCTGTACTTACAGTAGGCACAGCGGTGCTTTGAGCTACATGGGTTTGCACGTGTGCGAACATGCTCACAATGACAACATGCTAAAGTTTAGCAGGTATATGTTTACCGTGTTCACTAGAGTGTTAACATGCTAACATTTGCTACTTGGCACTTAACACAAAGTACAGCTGAGGCTGATGGGAAGGTCATTAGTTTGCAGGTATTTGGTCATAAACCAAAGTATCGGTCAAATACAAAATTGAACCTGTTGATGGTGTTCATGGTTAGATGACAAGTGACTGGATCACCAAAGTTATAACAGTTTATCATGAGAGGGACATGAATGTCTGTACCAAATTGCATGCCAAACTGTCCATAGTTGTCAAGGCATTTCACATTTTCACAAAAATATCCACCTCATGAAAGCACTACGCCACACACCAACCAATATTTGTTGAGATATTTAAATATATTATTCAAAATATTTCAGCCAGGTTATTAGCATGGCTAAAAAACTATGTTTGATGCTATTATGTGGGTAAACTCTTAATAAGGATAAAATACTAGAGTTCACACATGAAAATAGATAATTGAAGTCAAATAACTGTCATACTATAATCACTGTGAAAGGACAGTATGCATGGATTATCTAATGCCAATGAAATTATCCAATAGTAATGTCAAACACATTACACAGTAGTATTTGACTTTATCCTGCTAGTTCACAGTAACATAGCATTATCTTCTGCTGTCTGAGAAAGTGATGTTAGCAGTCAAAGAAATCCTTCTGTTAATGACAAAAAGAAAGACGCCCACCTTCTCTGACACATAACACATTTATTTGACAGCATCAGAGATGTTTTGTTTGCATTCCACCCCTCACAAAGTTATATAACTACAATATTACCCTGACATTTATTCTTGTCAGGCAAGTAAAACAATATCTATGCTGCGTGGTCATTCACTTAGAGGTACACTGAGCAAGTGAACGTGCATGGTTGTATTTGTCTGCTTTGGTTGCACCAGTGACTCAGCAGCAAAGCCCACGTCTCACCAACTGTTTGGGCAAACACGAGGAGCCCGTCAGGAACCTCCAAAGAACCATGAAGGGACTGTGTGTAAAGTAGTGGTGCCACTATGCACCATTTACTGCTTCCAAGAACCAGCGAGTGTTTTATGGATCTCGCTCTGCCTTGTGAGTGAGACTGAGGAGATTTTAGCCAAAAATAAATGACTACATTACTAAATCACTTGGGGTCAGTTCACCCATTCTGGTATCTATAGCCATACAAATAGTTTTCTTCTGATTTAAATATTTGATTGCTTTTTTCGGAATAATATAATTTACGTTTACAATCATTTATGCAAAATCCATATCTGGGATTAAGAAAAAATAATTATGATGTGTCGTACAGTATATCCCTTTAGAATTTCTGACTCAGGTTTATGAAAGGACAAAAAAGAAAGAAGAGAAGTACAAATACTTTATAATAAGTTTTTTTCTACGGGTTGTGTTTTATCTAGGATCAGATTTCTTTGGAACTACTTTCTAGCGATTAAATCTTTCTAAAAAACAGTTGACAGCATGCTTTGTAGATTACCTAAAGTAATGGTTGCACTAATTCTGAAATGAGATGTTTGTGGTGAATTTTGTAAATGGCAGTAGTTACTGCTATGAGCACCACAGATGAAATTCCATTCACCTCCATTGTATTGCGGTGGAGGCAGATATTTCAGAGACAGATATCTCAAAGCCTGGGCAAATAAAACTGCCCGGTGAGAAATCACTCGAGATGAGTGAGGAAATGTTTTTTCTTAATCTGGGTAGTAACACTTTACTTTAACCCCCTTATAATTGTTTTTGTGCTGCTTATTAATGCTAAAGAGGGGGGTTATAATAAGATGTTAATAGAAAAACACCAAAATATCCAAATGACTTTATATTTGACACTAAGGTGCAAATATGCTGCTAACCTGTTATCATGCAGACCAAAGATTCTCATCATTAATATCCGTAGTAGCTCTAGTAAAAGTGATGGTGGTTCAAGTAGCAGTAATATTACTAAGAGGAGTAACACATCTATTTGCTTAAGGCTGTCTTCTTCCTCTTTGTCTTCTCATGTGTTAGGACGGGACTCCGTTGAACTTGAGCTTCGTCCCTCTAGACATCAAACTAACCAACTGGGACGACCTGCCCGAGGCCTTCAGCCGGCGCCGGGAAAATCAAATACAGGTCTGCCCTTCCCGCCAGGCTCTCTCTCTCTCTCTCTCTGTGTGTGTGTGTGTGTGTGTGTGTGTGTGTGTGTGTGTGTGTCCTACATGCGCTTTGATACTCATAAACGTGTGTGGGTGTGCATGTGGATTGGAGTGTTTACACGTGGGACATGTAGCTATTTAATGTGTCATTACTGTAATAACGCCTGAAAGGGGAATTCCAGTGCAGCTGACTTTTAGGCTGTAAAATGTGCCGATATTTCCGTCTTTTGAATTATTAGAAAGATATCAACCACATGACTTTCCATCATTTCCAAGATGACAGAAAATCTACATATGTTCATGCCTTAATTTTAGACAAAATTATTTAGTTTGATATCACAGTCAGTAGGACTGTCTTCTCAATTCCACTGATCCAGTGAAAATGAGGCACAAAGCTGTACGGGGTGATTAAACAGATATCGGATATGTGTGTGTTACAGCCATGTGAAACTAATGACACCACTGCGCCTGATAGATAGATGGAGTGTGGGCGCCCACTTCCACCACTGCAGGGCGTGAAGGGGGAGAGAGAGAGGAGAGATTGGGGGATGATGGAGAAGGAAGGAAAGAGAGGGGGCGGTGTGGGGGTTTGGGCAGCCAAGGAGACCAGCAAACGAGCAAGTGCCGTTTTATGACGGTCGTTAAAGGAGACGGATCATCGCCTCAAACGACCCTGCACGCCAACCAGCTAATATTAAATCCTGCAATCTGCCGTGGCAGTAACGGAGCCGCTGACAGACGCCCCACCTGTCACGTTGTTTATGTTGGTTTGCGAGACGAAGGCGTGCGTTGCATCCATCCTCTGACCCATCATTTACGCCCTGTTACACTCCAATTGTCCATCAAAATCAATAGTAAGCAAGCGGTTTAATGTGGGCTGCAACACGGCTTGGAAGGGGAGGCAGTGGTGTGTAAACAACCAAAGAGAGGCTGCCCAAGCAAACATTTTGTAATAGAGTTTATGGGGAAACTATTATAAATGATATCAGAATAATCTATATTTCATGAAAATGGAGCCTTTTAAGGGATGAAACATGAATAATAAATTTCTGAGAAGATGAGAGTGTACATTGTCATCCTCTTACATGTTCTTACAATTCTGTGCTGACGCCTTTTACAGGATGCAAGTCTGGCATTATACTGTATATTTCTTAGCGTCAGCAAATCCCATGAAAAGATGAAAAACCAACACTGTGTTACTTAGTCTGTCTTTCCAACTTCCCTACCCTGTCTGTGGCACTCAGCCCCAAGCCCATTGGTTCCTGCTGTAGACGTTAATCTTTTAAAACGGCTTGCCTATAAAAACGCTAAACTAATTCCTAAAACAGCTGGGAACTGTAGTTTTTATCAATTGTTACTCAAACAGGAGGAAGTAGTGCATTTGTTGGGGACTATTTTCATCTATGCATTAATACACATTTGTTGCTCTAGTGAGAATTAACAGCAGCAGGATGGTGTATGTGTGGGATAGAGTCAAAATAAACTACAGTTCCCATGTTCATGGTAAATGTCACCCACTAAAACAGTGTGGCTCACTGATGTGTTTTTAATAGTTTTTGGACGACAATGGAGTACGGAAAGCCATTTTATTCCATATTAAATAAATTAATAAATACATGAATTAGTAAACATGCCTATGAAATAAATCCTGAAATAAATAAATGAGGCAATAAATATATATAAAAATAAGTAATTGTGGGCTAATGAAATAAAGGTTCCTTGAAATAAATCAATGCATATTTTTGAGCTATATTGACTCATTTATATACTTATATTTACATTTATTTATATATCTTTATTGACTCATTTATTTATTTACGGATGTATTTCCTAGACTTATATATTTATTTATTTAATATTGAATAAAACAGCATTCCATAATAGAGCTCTACTCAGAGGAATAAAATATATCAGGCTTTGGATACACACACAATAGATGTTAGAAGGATACATTTGTTGTTATTTTTCTTTATATAGGATTTATTTATTTATTTGGCAGTAAGACTAATTCAGAATATCAACAGCCTTATCCTTTAAGCATGATTAACGAACAACTTTATCCAGCTTCACAGTGATAAATCCAAGCCCTCCCACCCACACAATGTCACCTATTTAACCTGACCTTTGGAGACGCTGGAAGCTGGAAACGCCATCGCACTCTCCTCCTCAGTCATGACTTCTGACATCTGATTCGACTCCTTGACTTTGGGCTAACCTTTGATGACCTCACAAAACAGTTACCATCTCAGGATATTTCTAAATCTTCATCTGTACCAGACAATCCAGTGTGTGTAGAGCAGGGTTTCCTCGATCAGTGAGAACATTACATCCATCCTGACTGCAAGGCTTTGACCCCTGATCTCCTCCTGGGCTAAATACAAACCTCAGCTTCACTTCCAAGTGCTTCCATAGGAATATCAGCCTCTAGTTACCCAGATCTCAAAATTTCGTATTATCATTTATTGTCTTTAAGTTACACATTTGCTATGCCATTTCATTTATTGATTTCAGAAAATATACTTAATTAATAACGTTAAAATCATTTTTAACCATATCGCCCATCTCAAACCTCCCATGTGCATCCTCATGTGAAGCCACTTCTTTTCCTTCTTATGTTCCTTATTTCATTTCTCTTGTGTTTTAGCTAATTTTAATGAGTAGTTCGTAATATTTCTGTCAACATATGCACAATTGAACTGCAAAAACATCAACAAAGCATACCTGGGTGTGAAACTGTCTTTATAATGCATATTGAATTTTATTTGCACGCAAATAATCCTTTTGCGTGAGTAGGTATCATCCATGGAAAGAAAACACTCCTCGAGTGTAATATACGCAGGTAAATTGCCCATTAGGCCTTGGTGCTTGGTGGGCTATTTGTTGTTTTGCCAGTCGATTTTCTTTGAATCCTTGACTTGGCTGAAAGCATACACAGCTCTCTCTCGGTTTGATGGGTTTTATATAGCTATCTGGAAATCTGTCTCCTTGTGTGTGTATGTGTGCTCTGCAGGTTTGGATTGTTTTGTTTTCAGCTAAAGTGTATATTTCAAAATTGAAAAACAAAAGAAATGTTTTTCTCTTGAAGAGGCTCCAATATTCAAAATATCAATTTGTGTTGAAGATGAAGGCTCCAGTGGTTTCGGTTTTAGCTTAAAATTGAATATGATGTGAGTTGTCATGTGTTCTTCCCCGCAGGTGCTGAGGTTCGTTCAGGAGTGGAGCAGCCTGGCAGCCATGAAGCAGAAACTGCTTCGACGCAGCGGCCTCCTCTGCCACAGCCCCACTTTAGGCTTGCAGCAGCTGGCCGCCGCCCAGCGCCCTCACTCCAGCATAAAGAGGTCAGATTTTTGCTGGAAGTATGTTCTTGAAGGAAACATGCTACTTTGACTTTCAAATACTTAGCTGTGAGTAAACATTCTGGTGGTAATTGACCATTCGCTAAACCCCTCCCCAGAACAGCAGTTGGTTATCATAGCATAGCAACTGTAGTAAGAGTGAGACCTGTACTCACAAGACCAAAAGGAATAGATTCATTGTTAATTCATGTTTATCTGCTCTAACGTAAGCTGCAATCGTTAACATATCTGGCTAATACCTACAGTAAAACCCCGCAGGCCACACAGGGTTATGTTATACCCCTTTCACACCAATGGCTCAACCAGGGTTATACCCAGGTCGACTGTGTTTGAATGGGTTAACCCTCCTCGATCTACTCGGCTTTGCGCCCCTTCGTACCGGAGAGCAATGTGTAAGATTCCACAGAAAATTCCGCAGATTTGTAAATACTAACTGCCTCAGGCGTCATGGAAGGCTGAATAGTATTTGTGTGTGTGCATGTGTGTGTGGGTGTATCAAAGGCTTTCAGCTGAGGCAAAAGAGAGGATGGGATGAGCATGTGTACATGTGTGTTTTTTGACAAACAAGCATTGTTGCTGGCACACTAATTACAGCTGGCGTGGCTAGAGGCAGGGAGAGTTTGCCAATTACAGGGTAGACCCGTGTGTGTGTGTGTGTGTGTGTGTGTGTGTGAGAGAGAGAGTGTTTCTCAACTGGGGAACGTGTTTGGGTGCATGAACCTAATCAAGGTGTGAGTAGGAGGCAATTGGCCCAGCTTGATTTGATACCTGTTTGATTTATTCACTAATCAGAACCAATCAAGCTCCAGCTTCGGCTCAGCGGGGCGATCACGGCTTACCTTCCCAGCACTGAGACGCTCCGTTTTCAACTACTTCAAACTTAATGCACTTTGCCTGGGCTTCCAACACTGTGGATATTTTCGTCATAAGCCACTCATGGTGATTTACAGTGATTTTAGAAAAGTTTAGAGGATTTTAATCGGGTTTGCATCCTGCAAGTACTGATACAAGATTACTGCAAACGTTGGCTATAAACGGTTTACTGTTTCTATAATACGCCATTATAATAGAATAAGAATGCACAAGAATTGTATTTCATGTATATATGTGTACTAATTTTCTTCACATTAGTTGCTAATCAATTTGGTTGCTAAGCAACACACACGAGTAGCGATGGTTAGTAAAATTCAGTTAACAATTTCATGGTTTTATTAACCATAGTCCAGGCAAAATCACCCATCCAATCATAACTGATCAACTGAACACGACAGTATTCAATTTTTTCAAATAAAGACTGTTCTAAAATGGAAATGTACAGGTGAGAAATATTTTAATGAAATTGGTGAAAGATACTTTACCGTAAGCATATACAAAATAATTGGAAGATATTATTTGTACAGATTGCTAAAACGAAAAAAACATATTACATTGAATAGTACAACTCTATTATAGGATAGAATTGGGTGGATAAAATTACTTTTCTTAACATCCATATAAAAACATTAATTCAGAAACAACATCATAAAAACATCTAAAAAAAAATGGAAAATGGATAAGGAACTAGAACATTTGCCTGACAAAATAAAGAGTGCTTTTTGACATCTTGTCGCTATGGCAGCTTATATTAAAGCTTACTCCAGCGATTCAGTATTGCACTTCCATAAAGTTTAGGAACTTGCGAGAAAATGATTTAGCAGAGGCCATGATATACTGACTTTTAGCCCCAGGAATAAGTCACACAGCAAAAAACACTAGATCCTACACTTCCCATTATGCAACTTTATCAGGCAGTTTATCAGGCAGACAGTCCCTACCTGATAAACACCCACATCTTTCAAACTCCACTCCTCCAATTTGTAACACAGGCTCCCTGCTATAAATTTGAAGTCTCAAGCTGAAACTGAGAAAAGACGGGGTTATTTTCTCACTGTGGATTTCCACTGGATGCGGAACGTCTGCGGACCGGCTCCGCTGCAGAACGGCTGCGTGCTCCGCCGTCCGTCAATACCCACTAGGTCCGGATTTGTTGCGGCACGGCTACGGCCATGACTGACAGCTGTAGTCACGAGGACCCACAATATCTCGCAAATTCACGTAGAATAGAACCACAAAACCAACAACAGTTTGTTTCCATTCAGAGGAGTAGAGGGGAAACAACTTTGTGCTGTGTTTTCAAGGTGAAGTGCAGGGAAATATGATCCGCCGTGAGCACGGTGTATTTTACTTTGAAAATTAACCGGATTTTTATTTTGTTTCTGTGTTCGACTTCCTGTCCCGCACTGTCTGCCGTGTGCTGAATTGCTGCGGAGCTCTCCGGCGTCCGGCAAAAATAGAAGCTCTGCGTATCTGCTCCAGAGGGCTGCGGACCGCCAGACCTGGGACGGAGTAGGGACGCAGACGTTCCGCAGTCATTGACTTTAATGGAAACCTAATGACTCCGTCGACGTTCCGGAGCCGTTCCGCAGCCGTTACTCATCCAGTGGAAATTGCCGGTCAGACTTGATTGAGCTCCTCCAGAGCCACAGAAGACATTATACAATTTCACTGGCTGAACTAGTACTCTAAACTTCATGTGTAAAATCATCACTTTAAAGTAATAAATCTTAAGATTTTCATAATATCAGATCCCATTTTTGACACTATGGCCAGCATTTTTATTTGCATGTATTTGTATTCTGTAATAGCCTCTCCATAAAGTAGTTTTAAATTGTTACTGGTAATGTTCGCCTTTACTGTACAGGAAGTGGCCACAGGTGTCTCCTAATCAAGCAGGACTGAAATCTTGGGAGATTATAGCTTTAAATATGGTATGTTTTTAGTCCTCATAATACATAGATTTCTATATACATCATTATGTTAACCTACAGTTACCATAGCATTTATCAGGTCAGTAGTTAAACATATACATTTTAAATTTGGATTTGTGGCTCCATGTTTCTTCCTCTGTTCTTCTGGGGTGGATCATAGAGCTCATCAGTGACTGCCTACTTTTTTAATGGCTGTGGTTCCAGAAGTGTTTTTCCCCATTCAATTGTTCCATTGACGTTTCAAACATTTCTTACATAAAGAGTTTTAAGTCTGGAACCAAGCCAACCAGCTACGAGAGGAATCATGACCATAAAACATTTGATTCAGCGCAAAAAAACATTTTGAAAACGGCAAGAAAGGCAAAGGTACAAGACTGTGTACAGAAACTATCATATACTTCAATGGTAGAAGCTCGCTCTAGCCATTCAAGGGTACAGTAAACATTTGGTATGGTAACAGTGGGTAGGACCAATCAGAGATGTCGCTGTTACGCTTAGGATTGTGGAAAGTGTAGTACTTCTCCATTCGATCATGAATAATGCATGCTTTCTTTAAACAAGGTTGATTTTATACAGACTTCTAGCTTTTACAGGAGAAAAAACTTTCGTTTCACAACCTTGTGTCTCGTGGTCAGTCTACCTTGGACGGTTTAGACATTATGGATGATAATCATAATCCTTATGGAGAAAATCAATGGGATTTTTACTCCTGGAACCACACTGTTGGGCTCTATGGCAGTGCATTTAATTTCCAGCAAACCAGCTTGGAGTTTCTTTGAATTGAATAGACCGTTGCTGTAGGAGCCGTGCCTCTCTGAAGCCAGAGGAGGATAGTAGCCATCAATCAAAGTAGCTTCAGCTGGGCCAGACGCATTAGCTCGTTAGTTTAATTTTACACAGCTGAGCAGGGTCTGGCCTCGGTGCTGAACGCAGGCCAGCCTGGGAGGATCCGGCTGCTGTCTGCAGCTCTGCAGGTACGCTGTCAGCAGCCGGCTGCCACCACGTCTGCAGCAGCATTCCTGCAGCTGTGCATCAAATGGCTACCAGCAGAAAACCATGTCCAGATAATCCACTGGAGCTAACTTGTCTTAAAGGCGTAGTTTGACATTTTTTTGGAAATTCACTTATTTTCTTTCTTAATTAGATGAGAAAATTGGTGGTCAAACACTTGTAGTGCAAAAAAAAATGATGCATAAGGATGGAGCAGCAGTCACCTTAGTGTACAGAATCACTGTCAAAGCACCCAGCTGCATAAAAAACATGCAAATACAGTACATACACACATCCACACTCTCCCAGAAACACAGTTGGACTCCAGTTTAGTGTTAGGTATCTTGTTTCATCCAGCCTCTGTGCTGGGACTGTTTGAAGCAAAGGAAGCTCATGTGTTTGATGGAGACTTACCTTCTTCCTCATCTCCCCTCAGCTTCCAGAGAAGCTTCTCCTCTTTGATGTGTCCCCCTCCTCCACTTTCTGCCTCCTGTCATCTATCTTTCCTTTATTATTTTTTTTACCTTCTTTCCATCTCCCTCCCAAATAAATATTATGTCCAGATGGAGGTGGTTGAAATGCATAAAAATGTCACTGTATAGCCTGCAGGTCCAAGTAGAAATATTAAAAGCTAGTTTAATAGTGGCGAAACCTTCCTGTTTAAATAGCAGAAGCTGTGTTTGAAACCGTTCCCTATCACGGAAATAGTGCACTATATAGTGTGTTCGCCATGTTGTAGTGGTGTTCAAATTCTCCGCGGTTAATTTCATTCACTATATAGTCCCCTATAGAAGTAACCGCAAAAACTAAAAAGAAAATATAATACAACCTTTTACTTTCCTCCTGGGTTTGTTTCAGGGACGTATTAGAAGAATTTTTGTTTCGGTTTGTTTACATGATGCTTGGTGCGCCTGCCTCCGTCACACAAATAATGGGCGCTCTCCTGACGCAAGTCACGCAACGATGTGTTTTCAGTGAGTGTCCAAAATCTCGTTTGGTCGTTCTCTATATAGTTCACATGATTTAATAACAATATATAGGGAATAATGAGTGAGTAGTGAGGCTAGTATTTCATTAGTAATAAGGGAAACAGCGCAGTTAGAATAAAAACACATCATGTAACCATTTAGGTAGAATTAAATAACCCATAATTACATTTCTTTTATTTGAAAATAATAAGTCTTTGATACTGGCAAATACTCCTGTCAGCATTATATATATAGATATATATATCTATATAGATAGATATATCTATCTATATAGATATATCTATATAGATATATAGATATATATATACATATACTTTTTTTTGCTAAAACATCTAATTTTGATTCTGCAAGCGGCATCAACAACCTTTCACGAAGATGTGAATAAAAAAGCCAAAATAGTTAATTCAGCATATAACGGCAGACAACTTGTATCTGTCTTTTACTGCGTAGTTAGTTAAATAGTGTTAAATGTATTTTCTGCTTCTATTATAGGTCTACGAGCTGTTCCAATTATTGATTTTATTTCGATGGTAGAAGTGCTACTGTTTCATCATCCTAAAGTTCAAGAATTGGCAAAGCTGCCAGAACAAACATTCATTGTCGATCTACATAACAATTAGGGAACAGCTAAATTGACTATGTTGATTGACTATGAAATTTCCATACCATGCAATGGCTGCCTCCTGTCTCTCCATCCATCTTTTCTTATCTCACCTTTTTTTTTTTTAAAGCTGCTGTTTTGCTTTTCACTTCTTTAAAACCTTTTGCTCATTATCTGCACCCTAACCAGTAACTATATGTATGGCAGCAGATTGTTGCTTTGCTGAACTTAATCACTTTCTTTCTAGTCGATACAAAAGAAACCTTTTCTGTGGGTATATCACCTTGACTCACTAGCTGACTTACTAAAAGAGTCATCTTTATTTAACCAATGGCTATTCACAAGACCCAAAGGGTGACAGCACAGCCTTTACATACTCTACACAAGGAGGCTGAATCGTTCAGTTATCCAATGAGAACAAGACACATGCTGCACCTCTAACACAGAAACTTTCAAATAAAGGTACACAATAATATGTTACGCAAACTGCAAAAATCACCACATGGCCACAAAATACTATCGTAAAACCTACGATAGTAGCTGGGAGTTGGCAAACATCCGCTTTGCCAGAGTGTCTTTGAGCAAAACACAGAGTCTCTACCAGCTGCAGGACTGGTGTTTAGTAGCGAAGCCTGATCTCTGACCTCCCTGTAGAGGAGGACAGAGAAAGGATAATTGCTCCACGGGGAACATTAGGGTGTTGTATCATCCCTCTGTCAAAAGCCTTGCTGTTACCTGGGGGACGTTTGGTGATTGGTCACTTTTCTCTCAAGACCACAGCAATTTTCTTCCACCTAGAACAAACAAGTCAGAGATTTATTTTTCTCCCAACTCCTCCTCTCCTGTATTTTGCGTCAACTCTGACACCCTGGGGTCATTTTAATCCTGTCCAGATTGACGTGTAGTGTTTCATGCAATTTTTCGACTTCGCACACCTAGCATCTGTATTACAAGGGCCATAAAAACCAGTGTTGGGGTAAATGGATTAGATCAGGTGATTGACGATCACTGTGGGGAAATTAGATTGCTGCAGCAGCAATAGTGATAGGATTCAGCAGGGGAAGAGGACAAACAGAATATAAGCACACAAATAACACTGAAAATAAGCAATGAAAGTAAGAATTTGCACGTTTAAGCACAGTTTGGTGTCCAGAAAAGTATAACCGCACATCTGGCATTGCACTGAGGCGGTTTGTAAAGTGTTGCTAGTTCTGTGGGTGTTGGTGTGTGTTACATTTATGTGGGTGAGTCCCAGGATTACCGCAGTCCCGACCAGATGACTAAGATTACGGAACAGTTAGACAGAACCCCAGGAAAGCTGCTGGACCGGATGCTGTCTCCCCATCCAGCTTGAAGCACTGCGCTGACCAGCTGTCTCCAGTGTTCACAGACATTTTCAACACCTCGCTGGAGACATGTCACGTGCCAGCCTGCTTCAAGACCTCAACCATCATCCCTGTTCCCAAGAAGCCAAGGACCACAGGACTTAATGACTTCAGACCCGTCGCCCTGACCTCTGTGGTTATGAAGTCCTTTGAGCGCCTTGTGCTTTCACACCTCAAAGACATCACTGACCCCCTTCTGGACCCCCTGCAGTTTGCCTACAGACCCAATAGGTCTGTAGACGATGCAGTCAACCTGGCCCTCCACTACATCCTCCAGCACCTGGACTCCGCAGGAACCTACGCCAGGATCCTGTTTGTGGACTTCAGCTCTGCCTTTAATACCATCATCCCGGCTCTGCTTCAGGAGAAACTCTCCCAGCTTGGTGTGCCTGACTCCACCTGCAGGTGGATCACTGACTTCCTTTCTGACAGGAAGCAGCATGTGAAGCTGGGGAAAGACATCTCCGACTCACAGAGCATCAACACCGGATCCCCTCAGGGCTGCGTTCTTTCTCCTCTGCTCTTCTCCCTGTACACCAACAGCTGCACCTCCAGTCACCAGTCTGTCAAGCTTCTGAAGTTCGCGGACGACACCTCCCTCATCGGACTCATCTCTGATGGAGACGAGTCCGCCTACAGGTGGGAGGCTGACCACCTGGTGAAGTGGTGCAAGCAAAACAACCTAGAGCTCAACGCTCTAAAGACACAAAAACACAGCCATCATTGAGTCCATCCTCACATCTTCCATCACCATCTGGTCCGCTGCTAGCACAGCCAAGGACAAGGGCAGGCTGCAGCGTGTCATTCAGTCAGCTGAGAAGGTGATTGGCTGCAATCTGCCGCCGCTCCAGGACCTATACGCCACCAGGACTCTGAAGCGTGCTGGAAAGATTGTGGCTGACCCCTCCAACCCCGGCAACAAACTCTTTGAGACACTCCCCTCTGGCAGGAGGCTGAGGTCCATCAGGACCAAAACCTCACGACACAAGGACAGTTTTTTCCCCTCCGCCACTAGCCTTATTAACAAGGCCCGGAAACCACCCTGGCTCTCTCCACACCCCACCTCTGGCTCTACATGCCACTGTACTTAATCTACTGTTCTGCTCTTTTTATCTTAATTCTTACTCTCTTATTTTTAATACATTCTGTGTGTGTAAATATATACATATATTTATACTTATATTGTTTGTTCTGTTTAACCTGTTTGTTTAACTTATTTTAGAGAATGTGTGACATGCACCTACAACACCAAAACAAATTCCTTGTATGTGTAAAAAACGTACTTGGCAATAAAGCTTTTTCTGATTCTGATTCTGATATGCTTGAGCAACATCAAATTTTCTATTTTAGCTGCGACTAATGCTGTCCAGGAAGAGTTTCTGAATCTACTTGCACCAACTCCCACATGCTCTACATGTGAATCAGCTCTCTTCAAGCTCTTTAGTTATATAACATCTGCAAATCCCCCATTCCTTCATGGCCCTGTTTATCCCATTTCCACAGGTACATCAGTAAAGACGAGGTGGCCCAGGCCTCCCTGAGCAAGGCCCAGCAGGAAGGAGGCAGCGTCCGACTAGTCACCAATGAAAACTTCTTCACAAAGAGGAGGTCTGCTGCTTCACTAACACCACCTGCTTCAGAGAGGTAGGTTACAGGGCAGATATGTGGGTGGATATTCACGGCAGGAGGAAATCAACTGAAGATTAATTTGCATTTGCTATATTCTGGGTTTCTTTATTTGTTTGGTTTATTGCAAGTGCTAAATCCCCACCAACAGTATTTAGATTTAGCTGATCATGTCCAGCCTTGTTTGTGGTTTTTAACGACAAGGTTTCATGGTCTCTACGTGGAGGTGATTTGTGTCATCACGCGGCTTTGTCTTTGGGGTTTGGTGTATTTTCATTTTCCTTCCCTAGGCTGTCTCCATGGAGATCTGTGTGTGCCTTGTGGGAGAGGCACAAAGGCCTGCTGAGCGTGTTTGTACAGTAAATATAGACCATAATACAATTTACTGGGTAAGATGCAACCAGCTCACCCAGGAGGGAATATCACTATGGAAACTTGCAGCAAACACGCACTCTTTCCCATATGTACACAGCAGCTGGTGTTACAAAATGTCTGTGATATACCATGAAGTGTCTTAAAGGTGCCATCTGAAATGTATGCTTGTGTACACTATACATCTTTGAACAGCTTGAGGAATACAAAAGTATCCCTGAAAATATAAAAACAAATGTTTACCAAAAGCCAACATTGTTGTCAAGCTAACATGCTAACAACATGAAACTAGCATGTTGTTTAGCAAAAGATTAAGATATATATATATATATATATAATTTCAAAAGCTAGCATGTTGTTTAGCAAGAGACTATAGTTTTCTCTAAAAAGCTAAAATGTGTAATTGCTAGCATGGTAACGACATGAAAAGATAATTGGATAATGTAGCATAATTTTCTCTTCATCACTGAAAAAAGTTTTAGTGTTTTGTATTTCATAAACTATAAGCCAATATTGATTTGTATCCAAAGTTGAATTTCTTTGTTCCATTTTTTAATTCAGTTGGTGTGCTGGTGACTATACTGAGGTGATATTTGCCATCCATACCACGTCAACCCAGTGTTGAATATATCACAGGAGTTTGCTTTAATGTCACTGTTAAAACTGTATTTTTTCTAAAATAAATCTATCTGGTATGGTGGTTACCTCACTGTCCACAGGAAGATACCATTTAAAATGTATAAAATATAATTTTTTTCCCCCCTGCAAGCACTCCACTGACAGCTGGACTCACCAGCGTCAGATGTCGTTCCTCTCGTGCATTTGGTATAAAGCATCAGAGATCAGCTCGGTGGTAAACATTAGCAGGCTGTGTGCCGTTTGCTGAAAACATGTTGCGTGATTTCTGGGGTTTGAAGCATGAGTTACCTCATGCTGCGATGTAGAGCTGCCAACATGCTCACTTGCTTTGCGCATATATGAATTTAAATAACTTGAAAGCTAAATTTAAAGTGCCAATAATAATTCATTTTAATAACATTGCAAGAATAATACATTCTTATGTTATATGTTTTTGATTTATTTTCACTTTTATGGCTAATGCATTCAACATTTACAGTTACTAGCAAACCATGTATTTCTGGGTTACATTTCTTTTCCAAAGTGCCATGTTTTAACAATTTGGGCAGTTTGGGCACACCACGAAAAAGTCTATTTCTGTCTCCGTTTCATCCAGTAGATGTTGCTGGCACAGTATTTGTCTCTTGGTACTTCCAATTTTTTGTATCTTCTCAACTTTGAAGCAGCAAAGTTCCTTTTTTAGAGCAGGGTTTTTTCTTCTCCATTTCAATGATTAAATCTCACTATGTAGTTCTCTGTCTCTGGCTCTTTGTTCCTCTCTTTGTCTGTCTGAATTGTAAACTATGGGGAAAGAGAATTTAGTCCATCTGTCCCCTCCATCGTGGCTCTAGCACCCTGCTGGGACACCATGGCAAATGCCCAAACTCGCTGTCCTATGCCAAAAGGACAGGCATACACATACAGATACTTGAAATGTTCTGCAGATGCATCACCATTTTATATATATATATATATATATATAATGTGTGTGTATGTGTGTGTATATATATATAAATATATATATATATATATATATATATATATATATATATATATATATATATACACACACACACACACACACACACACACACACACACACACACACTATATGTCCATCAACTCTGCAGCACACAAAGCAAGCAGAGATGTTTATATTAAATTAATATTTATTGAAATGTGTTTGCTGTTCTGCTGATGTTCAAATAACTGAGCTCTACATTGAATCTGGCTGTTGGCTTACAGACTTATGTCTACCACATGGGTCAAGGTAACTTCTCTTTGAAGTTAAGTGCGTAAATGGCTTAAAATCTGCAGCAGCCATGCTGCTTGAATCAAAAAGATACAAAGAATAGATTGCTTGGATGGAATCCTTTTATTTAGCAGCATTTTGTGCCCTATCTTCTGACATCAAAATAGTTCTGAAGACTGCATATTTCTTGTCTATACGTTACACACAAGTGTTTAGCCAGCCTAAAGTCTGCTAAGTTCACATTTCGTCATATTAACATGTCCTGTTAGTTATCTAAGCTTTGCGTTTCTTAACATATTTGATGCTAAAGTGTAAGCATGGATACTGGACAGAGATATAATATAATTCTTATTTTATAAGAAACTTTCTTTCTCTCACCTCTACATTTTCTATAGATGTTTGCTGTAATTGCAAACTCAAAACTCCCTCTGTGTTTACCTGTTAACTTAATAAATTCTGAATAATGTACATTTCCACATCACTAATTCTATCAGTGCAATAACTGAGTCATGACACACTCACTCTGCTGCTCTGATTTTGTCTTTTTTTAAAGCAGCCAATGAATGAACTTTTTAATCCTGAGTAGATGTAATACATTTGCTTTTCAATCTGCAGCCTGGACAAGAAGTCCTGTAAGACAGTGGAGGAGCAGCCCTCATCAGAGTCCGGCTACCTGCAGGCAGTGGACAGTGACGGTGTCCCTTTGTGTCTGTCCTGCCATCAATCCTGCTCTACCACTGGCGGGGCCTGGGACACTCGATTCTGCAGCCACAGGTATGTAGTGACACTAAATACATGCAGTTTCGAAGCTATACGCGTGGCTTTAGATACACGTCAATTATCATGGTCAGCATCCTCCAGGTCCTTGTAAAGAGTTGCACAAAAAGTTCCGAAGACTTGTGTCAAATTGCAGATGCAAGTAAGTCTTAGCATTCCTTGCTTGGAGCACCAGATGGGTGGGGCTTACTGCAACGGGTCAATCCATCCATCTTTGGTAAAACGTCTGTCCAAAAAAAGCATTTTAAATTAACTTTCAAATAGTTTGTATCTGTGATTGCTTCAACTTTCCTGTACCAATTGTCCTCTGTGCCAAAGCCCATCCATCTGGCTCCTAAAAATTCAATTATACTCCAAGCTTTAAGAGTTTTTGTGCAAAACAAACTCAAAAACTATAATGTTGACTTCACCTTGTTTTTTTACTGACTTTGCTTTGCAGCAGGAATACGGTTTTCTGATGACTAGAATAGATTGCTGTTCCCAAATTAGACATCCTTTAGATATCCTTTTCCTATTTTTTTCCTGTTTCCTGTTTTTTCAAGATCAATTCACTGCATTTTAACACCAATATATATTATATTTTTAAGTGGAATAATTCTGCTAGTTCCGTCTCTGCAATGTCTTGCTAACCCAGAGCAAGACGCTGCACCCTTTCCTGCTCACTCCCATGGTCAAACTGAATACAACCGCCAACTAAATTCTTATGAATGAAAATATGTCTCTGTGTCCCTTTAGTCTAACTACCCATTTAATGTAGAATTTCCCTAAGTTGTTTTCACGAGCTAAATTTAGGTCATTGAGTCAAGGTGAGATCCTTTACTCTATGCCTGGATTTGATCAAACTTCAACACATTGATGTGCTCCCCTGCACCTTTCAGCTGAATCATAACTACAGTAGAAAATGACAGTGACGACTTTCTTCTGTTGTAAAGGCAGATGTATATGTTTCCCCACTCATAGGTGCCAAGAGGAGTTCCAGTTGCGCTCCAGCCAGCCGTACATGCGCTTGCGAGTGCTGGAGGCAGAGCAGGGCATCTGTCAGCACTGCGGCCTCCATGCCCACGACCTGTTTCTGAAGGTCCGTGATGCCCCGCCCTCCCAGCGCAAGGATATGCTGGAGAGCACTTGGCTCGCGCAGCTGTCACTCAAACAGGTCAGACACTGAAGCAGAGGAAGAAATAAACCAGACATAAAGATTTTTTTGGAAGTGATGAAGTTTAATGGCAGTGCATTATAAGCAAATAACAACCTTATTAGACCTTCAGTATTGGAAATGTTACAATAACACATCGTCTTAAAGCAGCCATATTATGCTCATTTTCAGGTTCATAATTGTATTTTAAGGTTGTACCAGAATAAGTTTACATGGTTTAATTTTCAAAAAACACCATATTTGTGTTGTACTGCAGTGCTCTCTCTCACTGCTGCAGATCCTCTTTTCAGCTGGTCTCTGTTTTAGCTACAGAGTGAGACCTCTTTTCTTCTTCTTCTTCTTCTGTACTATCTTTGATTGCACTGCACATGCCCAGTAGCTCAGATGTAGATCATGTCAGCTAGCTAGCTCCATAGACAGTAAAAGAAAGGCTGTTTCTACAACTTCGGTCAGTTACAAGGCAGGATTAGCTGGGAGACTTCTAAATGAGGGCGCACATGGAAGTAGTTCTTTTGTAGATTATGGTGAACTTGTGTGTGTTGTAGCAGTGCTTTGCTATTGAGAACGAGGTAGCATGCTAGCGTTAGCCATAGCGTTAGCATGCTAACGCTACGAGCTAATGGTTGCGGATAGCCTGCTCGTTTCGGCTTGTGACGTCACAAGCCGTGCCGATTTTGAACAGCTCACCCAGAGACTGAAGGCAGGACACATTCAGAAACCGTATCTCACTCTAAACAGCATGGATGGATTTTTTTCAAAGTTTGTATGTGTGTGGAAGCACCAGAGACACAAAATAACACCCCAAATCCCAGAAAAAGTGATTTTTTTCATAATATGGGCACTTTAACATTAGTCCCCTGATGTGCTCTACATAACTGACAAGGAAAACCATTTTGTGTCTGTGTTTGTGGAAGTGCAAACATAAAAGCGGCCTGCACTGTCCACTCCGCGCACGCACGCACGCACACACACACACACACACACACACACACACACACACACACACACACACACACACACACACACAGGTTGATCTGCACTCTAAGGGGCTAGCTCCCAGTAAATGGATTGCTGGGCCCATTGATTTTTTTCCCCAGTGCCAGGCCTCGACCAGTAAGCCTGTTTGATTTGGTTGGCTGTTATCCTGCAAAGCCCCCCGCGCACACACAGACACAGACAGACACACACACACACACACACTCTTCCCATTTCCGCCGGCAGCAGCATCAGTGCCGATCGATGCACCGAGCTTTGGAGGAAACAAACTCAGCCACATGATAAGACGCCGCAGCGGTGGTGGAGCCTCAAGATTATAGGCTCATTCTTTGGTTCATACAGGGGGTTCTGGTGTGTGCGTGTGCATGTGCGTGTGTTTCCTGGTGTGTGTATATGGGTCTTTATGTGTACCTTGGGGTCTCTTTCGGTGTGTGCAAGTATGTGTGTAAAATAATTCTGTCATGTGTGTATTGGTATTTTGGTGGTGTGTGTGTATTTTCTTTATTTAAAATGGCCTTTGGGTGCGTTGGTAGTATTGGGGCCTTGTGTGTGTGTGTGTGTGTGTGTGTGTGTGTGTGTGTGTGTGTCTTATTTGTTTTTATCCTCTTTTATTGTGAAGCGCATTGCAGAAGTGCCCCTGCAGTGCAGAGATTTGTTTAATACGGATGTGTGTGTGTGTGTGTGTGTGTGTGTGTGTGTGTGTGTGACACGTGAACTCTGCCCCTGTGAGCAGGCTTGTTCTTTAAATCTGTTGGGATCAATTCCAGCTCGCTGCCTTAATGTCGACAGAGTAGCACTGAAAACAGGAAAATTGATTTTTTTTTTTTGCCCTGAACTCTTTCCATCCAGCTTCTCTCTTTCTTTGTATCTAATTCTTTCAATCATCTTTTGCTCCTCCACTTGCTAACTCTTAATATCTTTGAGTTTTGTTATTAAAAAAAGGCAATCTGTATCAGTTTAATAAAAAAAAATAAAAAATTGATTAATCAATAGTGTAATTATCATTAGTTGCACCCGACTGGTTATGACACCTACAGCGGCTCTTAGGCTATATTTAAGCACAGTGGAGCTTTGAGCTAAATGCTAATGTCAGCACGCTAACATCGTTACAATAAAGATTTTATGGTGCTAATGTTTACCAGGTACGTTGCATGTTAGCATGCTAATATAAGCGCAATGACAATGTTATTATGCTAATGTTTAGCAGGTAATGTTTATCATGTTCATCTTAGCATGCTAACATGCTTGGTAATTATTACTAAATATAGGGCCTCAGTGTTGTGAAGTAGTATTTTAAGTGCATAACTGTAAAGTAGAATGTTACTAACATGCCTTAGTAAGTAATGTGCACCATGTTCATCTTAGTTTAGTGTGTTAGCATGCTAACCTTTTCCCAATATTGGTAATGACACTGTTTTAATGGTTTTCACAGGAAAGTGATGGTATGGCGTTTACATGTATGATTCTGAAAAGTTGAAAATACCAAATATTACAAAGTCAATAACAGCTTACAAATGGCATTTTAGGTCTATGCATCCTTTTGTAGCATGCTATTCCCTCCGGTTTATTTAACCTCTTTTCACTGTCTTTGTCAGGCAGACTTTCATGTACTCAACAGTTGCCCATTATCTAGGCCAATACCATTTTGCTGGTCTATATGGTTGTACCTGAAGCATCTCATGGTGATGGATAATAGAAAGTCAAAGTTCACTTTCATTGATTTGGTGCAATTATTGTTTCATCAAATTGTCTTATCCTCACAATCATACAGGCTTACATTAATCTCACCATTTTAAACCTTAATCAGATGCCTTATTCTGCACTTTTCTTTCATTATTTCCTGTTGTAGATTTATGCGCCTTGCTGTCATTTGTACTCCTTGAGACTTATTTGTTTTTATCCTCTTTTATTGTGAAGCGCATTGCAGAAGTGGCCCTGCGGTGCAGAGATTTGTTTAATACGTGTGTGTGTGTGTGTGTGTGTGTGTGTGTGTGTGTGTGTGTGTGTAATAACAATTAAGGTCTCTTTAGCACTTGGAAAAAGAGTGAGCTTTACTAAAGACATCACATCAGTTTAAAAAAAATGAACTTCAGCATAGATGGATGGTTTGGGAGGGCAGCGCAATCACAGCTTGTTTTTGGCAATTTGGAGCAGTATGAGAAAACATCCAAGGGTAGTCGGTGTACTGAGACGCTCACTATTTCATTCTGTGTGTGCTTCTAGCTGAATGAGATGATCCGCGCTCCGGTCGAAGGGGATTTCTGGCAGGTCGACCACATCCGGCCGGTCTACAGCGGAGGAGGACAGTGCTCTCTGGACAACCTGCAGACGCTCTGCACCGTTTGCCACAAAGCCGTACGTGCACACTCCGCATCGCTGCACCCATGACAACCACAACACCAGCTTTTAGAGCCAAAGGGCTTAAGGGGCAAAAGCAATTTGTCTAACATTTAAGGTGCACCGTGGATGGACCTCTCCTTTATCCCCATATAAAAAGAAAGTCTCATCACTCATGTTGAGGATCATATGTGATGGCAGTAATGTGATACATGGTCAAACACATTCATCAAAAGTCATACCATCCCTCACAAAGCTATATATTGCCTGTAATAACATCACATGATGTGCCTGTATGACATATTGATATATAGCATTTGTTGCCTTGGGAACATTTTCCTTCTTGAGCTTCTTCAGTCAATATTTCATAATCATAGACAATCCACTCCTTAAAAACAGAAGTGATCCGAGAGCAGAGGTTTTAAAATAAAATAGAGCTTTCATTGTAAGCTAAAATGTGCTTTACTTTCACGCCAGAATGCATTTTTGTCAGAGTGGGTGTCAGTTTGGAAGGAAACGCTTCATATGTCGACGTGTATAAACTGATGTGGAGAGCTGCTCGTTCTGATAAGGGGATCCTCTCGCTGTTTATGCCACCACTCAGACACTTTAATCTAGAGATGCTCAATATATTGATCTCGCTTTTCTCTTCAGCGCCGACTGCAGATTTAACCTCTTACATCATGTTCCATTTTTTTTCTCCACAGAGGACGGCTCAGCAAGCCAAAGAACGGAGCCAGATGAGAAAGAGTGTTGCTGCCTCCAAGGTTGCGTCAGACATCAGCAGGTTCTTCATCCGGAAATGAAATGAAGGTTTAGTAAGGGTTGTATAGGTGTAACATGTCTTGAATCACATTGTTGAATCCTCGCTGGCATCAAGATGCATCATGATTTTTCAATGACAACACTCACATTTAAGTATTAGAAATGCGATTCCCTCTTAGAGATTAGGATTAAAGGCCGGGTTTCCTTTGATTCCATACTTTTCCTCTCCCTCACTTCCTGATGATATCAGCGGCGTCTTGTTGGACTCTGCTGCACCTGTGGAAATGTACCTAAAAAACAGTGATGACTGCATCAAATGCTAATTCAGCCAACTCCCCTCTCGTCCCCGAAACGTCACAAGTGTGGTAGTTTTGATTTATGACGGCCCCCTTTTGCTCGAGGCTGAAATGGAGCAGGTTGTTTAGAGAGATGCTGCTATTTTAAGATTTTTGCAAACTTGGTGAAAAGTAGCAGGTGAGAGATGAATTGGGGGCTTTGTGATTAAAACTTCACGGCAGAAAACACAACCAAGTGTCCTCATTGGCGCCCTCAACATGTGGCGCCTTGTAAATCTTCCTTTTTGGAAGATAGATGAGCGCTCCCTAGTGAAATAAAAGCCTATTTTCATCTTGTTTCATGTTGCCTTTCTCGGTTCCTCTGCTGCTTTAACCACGATTTGGACTGTAAATACACCAAGACGTTGGTTGTTCTGACAAGCTAGCAAATCGTTTCATCGCCTCAAGTCAGGAACATTATTGTCCATGTCCACGCATTTTCCTCCTCTTCAGCTGTGCTTGATGATCTGAACAGAGCTAAAGTCATTCAGGAGGGCTATGTTTAGAGAGACGGAGAGCAGAGTTACTATGGAAACAAGGCTTCAGGTTCAGCAATGTCGGGAATATTGAATCTCTTCTTGTGAGAGTTATACAATGAGCCAGACAGACATGAGAAACTCCAATCAATAGCAGCAGGCTCCTGTGAAAATGAGGCCGTCACATTCCTCCGCAGCAGAATTTGACTTCCCTTCTCGCTGCTGAGGCTCCGCGGTTGACTTTGCAGATGTCGTCATGTCACGATTTGTCTGTCTGTCAGCCGTGTCAAACTCCAAACTCAGCAAATTCCGCCATTGCTGAAAAGTTTTTAATTTTTCTGGCAGCCCCAACTTCTCTCAGCCTATACGAGCGCTCGGTTGGAGCCACAGCTTCAAACTTTTCTCGGAGCCCATGTGGGTGCGTGCGTGGGTGTGTGTGTATTTCCCCTACGGCTGCTCCAGGTCTCCACTTAATAAGACCGTTGTTCCTCTCCTGTCCAAACCGACAAGCTTTGTGAGTAATGAACATCTCCCAGGCAGCCTTCCAACAACAGCAGGTTTCAGTGTCAGTCCCTGTCAGCAGCCAATGACTCTGATCTGCTGTTTTATTACACCCAAAAGGTGTATGTGCATGTGTGTGTGCGGGAGAGAGACAGTGAGCGAGGAGGGAAAGTTGTGCAAAAGTGTAGCCGAGTGTTTTTCTGTGCGTTACACAAATAAAGCGTGCGTGTTTGGCAGAGGAGAAGTGTATATTGGACGAGAGAGGAAGTGGTGTGTGTGTTTGTCAGACAAAGCCATAATGAGGCAGCATCCAGATGAAGACGTCTCATGTTCTTCCCAGAAGGGCTGCTGGGTAAAGAGCAGCGAAGCAGCCGTGTGACACTGTTTGCATTGGACAACTATCAGCCCAGAGGAAAAACATTACCTCTGCAGGTGATGACAGTAATAAAGATGGACTCAAACACTGACGGACGGCCGCCGAGGATTGCATGTTTGCTTTCCGTCTTACACACCCCTCCCTCCCCTCTTTCTTTAAAGCTGACATCAGAGCAAAAAACTCACTTTTCCTTCAAGTGCAATCAACGTCTTTGCTTCGGTGCCACTGCTGCAGAGACGTCTCAACAGGTTACATAGCAACACAGCACACTCTGAACGTCACATGGCCAAAATTAGCTGGGCAAATATCTAGCGGAAATAATGACAGAGTTAGAAAATCACGGTGTAGTGACAAAGAAAAGACAATAGGAAAAGAAAAGAGATATGGTGCCATCTGAAGAAAATCCAAGCAAATGGAATTAAAAAGAAGTGCAGTGCAAAAACACTACAGCAGTGAACCTGTCATATCAAAATGAACCACAAATTATTACAACAGAAATGGATTTTAAAGGATGGAAGTCTGGTCATATTCTTTATTTTTCTTATTTATAAATTCCATCGTATTCCTCTGTGCCATAGAGCTCCATTGTTGTCCAAAATAAACTAATTAAAAACGCAGTGAAACGGCAGTTGGGGCTTTAGTTTCCGTAATGTAAAGTGTTGCCAAGGGAAATATAAAATGTGGGGAATATGCAGTTACAAGAGACTGGATCGGAGGAAGGTTTGTTTGCTACAAGTCTTCCATTTGTTTCTCAATTGTCGTTTTTACTTTTGAAAATGTTTGCATCGTTTGAATCACAATTTGTCAAAAGAATAAAAAACGTAGCAAGTTGATTAACATGCTTTACTGCATTTTTTTTGCTGTACGGAGTTTTGCAGACTTTCCAAGGACAGTTGTGTTGTGGTTCTTCACTGTTAACCTCAGTACAGTACAGTACAGTACAGTACACAAAATAGCAATGCTACTGAGAAGTAGACTTTGGCTGTAGAGGGCTGAGAGAGACATCAATAAACCCATGATATCATTCTGCTAGCTACTACAACCCATAAGCTAAAAACGATTTTCAAGGATAGTTAGGGATAGCTTATCACCCATCACATTTGATAGGATAAATTTATGTATACACCAACGGTAAATCAGGAAGAAAAAATAGAGGAATTTGTTGTATAGATAACATATATTTGAGAGAAATCAAGAGCTTAGCAACTGAGACACGCCAAACATTTATTTTGAGTCAATCCCATTTACACCGCCTTGCTCCTGTAAATCTTCACTAGAGCACCAAATGTGTATTAATCTGCGGCTTAAAATAGTTCGCAATAAAAAATCTTTTAAGTAAAACAATGTATTTGTGAAAGGTTAGGGAAGCCAGAAAGTACAGAGAGGTGGACTAACACATTGTTGGTTTTGGTATGCATCAAAAAGGAGAGAGGACCATTTGCAGAGGAATACTGATTTCTGATAAAATGAATGCTAATAGCAGAGTTGCAACATGGTTTCTCAATGTGGGTCAGAGGACCCCCATGGGCCCTTTACAGGGCTCCTGGGGGTCTACAGCAAATTGAGAAATAGATTAATATTGCTGTAACTCAGTTCCATAGGAATTTCTCTAATTACAGACATTACATTATGTATAATAATGATGATAATGATTGTAATTGTAGGTTTCATTTTCATTATTCTCTCCCCATAGGATGTGGTGTCTTTTTAGAGGTCTGTGACATGAAAATGTTTGAGAAGCTGTTCCAACCGGGCAAAACTTGACAGTAAACCATACAAATCATTCATAATTCAATCATGATTTGCATTCAGACAGCAAGGCGTTATATTTGGCGCCATTCCATTGGTTATTCCATTTCAGCCTCGCCTGCCCCCATAATCTACTTTGGCCTTTTCAGCTGAAGGAAGCGCTTCTACAAACCCAATCTTGCGTGACAGGTGTGATGGAGAAGGGCCAATAAAAGCCTGCGCAGCGCGCTGCGTGCAGCCACCGGCTCTCCAATCCATGGCTGAATCCTGCTGTGGTTTGATTCCTGGCTGCCATATTCTCCACTGTGATCCCTCTGTGTCTGTGACCCTCCATGCCCTTCAGCAAGGAAAAGGAAATAGACACGAGGGAGGTCGTACCCCGCTGCTCTCCTTCAGGAGTGAAAAACAGGAACGGCATGGTCTTTGTCTTGCCAAAGCACCTCTGATATTCTGTCATTTGGTGGAATGTGAACTGCAGCACCTCATTATAGAAAAGGAATGGACCTCCAGTCAGACCTCTGTGGTGTTGTGTTACAGCATCGAGAGAGCTTGTATTTGAAAAGGCTGCACCCGTATCATCTAATTGAACTCCGGCGTCTGCGTTTAGGAAGAAATTCTTGGCTTTAAACGGCCACAGCCGATGAGGCTTTTGTCTTTATCGTCATAATATCTCTTGGGATGGCGATGAGATGATTAATCATTTCCTGCTGCAGAAACTGCTTGCAGAAGGCTGGCACCGCTCGGCAGAGCGCGACGCCCTGGGTGGAGGGAAATGGTATTATGGCCCAGGTAATTGGTAGAGGACCATCACTCATAAGCGATCTAATTAATCTCATTAAAACACCCTCTCTGGTTGCACAGAGATGTTTCCAAAATGGGCTTATCCATCCTGATGAGTGTCATGCACGTAAATTATATTCCAAGAGAAACTGCAGCTGAAGCGAGGAACAGAAAATCGATACAACAGTGCCATGTAAACAGTGGCTGGCTATTTCCTAAAGTCATTCAGCGTAGTAGGGGATGTGCAGTGGTGAAAGGATGCTTTCTCATTGCTCAGCTGGAGGTGGCTTTTGTCAAGTCCAAATTCTATTTATTCAAGATGGCTCCCTGGTTGTCTCCCAAGATGCATGGCATGCTGCGGATTAAGACCAAAAATGCAATCAATTCACCCAGCAGGAGATCAGGGGAAATAACAGATAAGGTTCTTAGCATAATTCATACAGTCCCCAATCTGGCTAGGATTAATGTATGTCTTTGCTGTAGCTCGCTCTCATTTGTATGTCAGAGCTTGTGTGGGGCTAAATTGGCGCGTCATGTGGCCCATTACAATCAGGCTTTGTTTGGAAAAGCCCCTATGAGGACTGGATCTGACCACATTGTTTTACAAGGCATCTGTACCTAATGCAATTTAGGACTGATGCAATTTCATCTATATTTTATTATCATTAAGATTTTCGCTTTTACAGCAGGCTGTGTCAGCATATTTATCTGTGAATAAACAAAAAAAAATCAAGTATTCAATGAAGAAAGTCTCCATAAAAACACGTGAAGCTAAGGCAAAAAAGCATTCAGCATTAACTAAACATACAGTTCATACATTGAAATGTCATATACAGTCACAGAGGAGTCCTGGTGGCACTTTACATAAGAGGAAGAAAGCCACAGTAGGCTACAGTATTACCACTTTCCCCTTTCGTGTATGCTGTGTTCAGATGATTGAGGTTAAAAATGGAAAGCTGAACAAAACGCCCTCCAACAAGTTCCCTTTTCATGAGCCTTAAAAGACATCTTTTCATCTCCCATTTTATTTTGTGGCCATTGATCAGCCATCTTTCATAGATTGCTTCCAGACATCTATTCAGCCGCTCTGTCGCTGCTCAGCATGCCTTTATTTCATAGGTCTTAATGGCAAGGTCTGGGCTTTTGTGCTTAGATTAACACCTGAATCGCAATCGTTTGAATTGCCAATAAATTCACAGGAAGTTGTCTTTGTGTACTTTTGTGAAAAGTGAACCAACAGCTGGGAAGGTTAGCACGCTGATGCAAAGCTGGGCAGATTTTCAAATTTTTTTTTTTTTTGGAGGGGGGGTACAAAATAGGACTTCTCTTGCCTCATCTTGTGAAACTATTTTTTTTTTTTTTTTTTGGCACATGAGCCAGAAAAAGGTCATGTCATGTGACAAGAGTGACAGGTCTGGGGCATCATTACTGAGACTTGGAAGGTCTGTGTAAGCACCTTTGGTCACCTCAGGAGAATAGATCCCTGCGCTGCTGTCGGCCTAATGAGCACAGACAGCCCTGCGTCTAATGAGAAGAGGGCGATTGCGACTGTCTTCCATCAGCCCTCTGCTCCGTCGGTACAACATCCCATAATGCCTTGAACACACAACGTGAGCATCTGAACAGCGACAGATATCTTGTCACACATCAATGCTGGGGCTATGAGTCGGCGAAAGAATCTGCCAAAATGTCCTCATCACAGGTCCAGAGCTGGAAAAAAAAGTGACTAGCTTCCTTTCGGGTGACTTCATATTAATCTACACAGTCAAAAAGAGCATGTCTGGACAGGCTGCAAGAAATAACTTCTTCATTGCAGCCTGTTCTCTATGTGGTCCCTTGTTTCCAGTTGGAAAAACATATTTGGATTACATCTACTAAAGCAGTCTGTTTTCAGTTCCTACTCAAGCATTTTATGAATTTCTGGTATGTCGAACTCCTGTTCAGTTCGGTTTGCATTTCACATTAGAGTTTGTGTAATGCTTTATGGATGCCAGAAGGGAACCTCAGCCCTATTCACTTGCAGCTGAAAAACCGCTCAACTTCTACATGTTGCAAATCATCATACATCCACAAAGGAGCTACAGGTTTCCTTTTATAGTATGTTTACTGGAGCAATTAGCTCTTATATCCACCTTTATGTTTCAAACCCGTATGAACATCCTTCAGTGGATATTGGTGGACAGATTGGCTTTGGACTCAGCAACAATTGAGTCGCCTTTGGTGGTGATCCAGATCTGGGATTTCTGCCACTAGATGATTATCACCTTGTAGCCATTATTATAAAACAAAAATAACAAAACAAAAAATACAGACTTGATTCCAAAACCTTGAGATAAGTTTGCAGAGGCCAAGTTTTAACTTGAGTCTCAAGTGTTAGGAGCAATTTCTTCAGGTGTAAGTTGGAGAGTTATTGACTTAAGTGGCTTAAGTGGATTCTTAAGTGCCTCATAGTTTAGAAAATTAGCCCAATCAAATCAGGAAGGAAGGATACACCTTTTCTTAGCAGCACACATGGTTATTTACATTCTTCAGTTATGTTGGCATTTAAATTCAGCCTGTTTAAAGCTGTGATGTAAGTATAGCATCATTAGCAAAGAGCCTATTAATACAACAAAGAGCAGTTCCATTGCCATTCGCCTCCTTCCTTTTTGATATTTTAAATGTATTGTGGCAAACAAAACTCAAAACATATAAAGGTCATCCTCAAATTGGATTGGAAATGATTTCACTAGATGTTGCTGCAAGTGAACAAAAATGTGTCGCCAAGTAAAATATGTCATCAATGTTTCATCATATATGTAAATCAGACTTCATGCAAAACCAATTATACCTGTGTCACAAATATCCATTGAAATGTATTGATGAGTACTTTCACAATTGGCTCTTTGAGTGGGTTGCATTTGGCCACTCAACCGTGGACATCTTCACACCCCCACCACTTTTTTTTTTTTGTATATTCAGTTATGCCAGTTTCTCAATTACTGTGCGAGTGGGCTGGTGCAAAAAAGGGGGGGAAAGTTGGCTATAGCAACACTCACCATCAGCCCACACAGAATTATTCTATGTGATGATATAAATCTTATTTAATTATGTGATAGCGGGCAGGTTTGCCAGGCGTGATGAAAGGAACGCGGTGTTCAGATATACCTGGAGAAGCGAGTTGGACGATTTAACACACGGCAGAAGCATCAGCGTTAATCCTGGGAGTGTAAAAACTGAGTCAACACTGTGCCAGTGTTTATATAATTCAACTTTTTTTTAAGTAGTTTTGAACACATGATGTCCTAAATTCATATCAGGTGTATTAGTGAACAGGCAACACTGCTAGCAGCAAATAACTAACAGGAACTCTGGTGTTCAGTGTCTGGAAGCAGCTGGATAGTGAATGTTAGATGGCACATAACTCTCGTATACCCATAATGTGTGGTTTTTATACTTCGGTTTTTGTACAAATAAATCAAACAAGATTTAACGTGTTAATTCATAAGCTTTAGAGGTGATGGTAGACAGATTGTTTTTACCATTGGACAGAGCCACTGTAGCTGTTTCCCCCTTCTTCCTTTCTTTATGCTAGGCTAAGCTAAGCTAAGCTAACCATCTCCTGGCTTTAGCCTCATATTTATCTTACTAATAAGAGAGTAGTATCCATCTTATCATCTAACTCTCAGCAAAATCGCCAATAAGCATAGTTCCCAAAATGTTGAACTATTCCTTTAAGCATAGTTAACTGCAGTCTTTCCCTATCCTTACCATACTGTAGTTACCATATGCAGATTTTGTAGGAAGCTTCAATGTAGTCCGGGGTTTTGCAGAATTGTCTAATTTGTCCCTCACACACTGATCACCTCTTTATATTAGTCTTTCTCAAATAAAGGAAAACATATTAAAGCATGTATCAAATACAGTATATTTTTTGAAAGACAGATTTATTCATGTGATTTTCTTGTTTAATTAGTGTAGTCTTGTTCACGAGAGCTGCACATTGTTCTCTGACAACACAAGAAAAATATTATATAATATTATAAATATTATTTGATGCATGTATCCATTCATATATGACTTCAGTACATTTCTTTACATGGTTGAGGCTCCTTTGTAGATTAGTTTAGATGAAATTGTAATAATGTCTGTGGGGAAGACAGCTTTAGCTACAGAGAAAAAAGATGCTGATAGAGAGTAATGAAGATTATACAACCAGTAAATACAACAATCAAACATTCAGAAAAATAAGGCAAACAAATAAAGATACAGCATCTTTATATACAGGTGTATATGAGTGTACTGTATAAACAGGCAAATATGCTTCATAATGGCCGTTTTACAGTAACCGCAGCCAAGCTGGCGCACGCCATCGTGACGTCAAAATGACGTAGATCTTGCCGGCGCGCGACAAAGCGGAAACAGGAAGCATGAACGAGTTCCTGGGAAACCGGATGCCAGGACTCTCAGAGTGACTGCAAGTCTCTCTTGTAAACTTACTGGGTTAAGATGAGTTCTTTTATGGCGAATGAAAGGCTTGATCCGACGAAGTAGGTCATCGAATCAGATCGAAGCATTGACGTCAATGCTGCTGCCAGTTCTGTCGTTGTTTATTTTTTTCTTCTTCTTCTTCTAGTCCGTAGAAAGAGCAAAGTCGGTAGCCTTTCCTCATTAGCGCCACCTCTGTTCAGGAGAAGAGTGCAAATAGTATTGCGACCACCAGGTATAAATAGTTACGGCGATCCCATGACGTCACATTTGCGTGCGCCAGCTGGGCTGCGGCTACTGTGTAACATCCTTAAGCCATTCATAATTTCAGATGTACTGCACCGTGTGCTGGAATGAGTGATTGATTCTTTGTCAAATTAATAACAAGCTGATTCTAAGAAAGAAAACGAAGATAATACGAGTACATGAACACAAGATGGAGAAATTACCCAGCAGCAGAGGCATCTTTGAGATATTTATTTCACACACACAGAGGATTAGCTTTGTTATACCCACAAAAGCATGAATTGCTGCCTTGCACACACGCACCTCTGCTGTTGAGGACATGTCGATAGAAGATTAAAGATGTTTCAGCATCAAATCAATCTTTTAGCGTCATCTAAATGCCAGTGCTGTAATGCTTGACATCACGTCAAGACACCATAGGTAAACAAAGAAAATGTTAAATATGAACACATATAAACCCTTTTAATATTGTGACTGCTTTTTATTTTACCTGCTGTGCTTGTCTGGCATAGCAGATATAAAAATATAGTCTATTTATTGTGTAATATATTACATGAAACTGCAGTAGTTATAAAAGCAAGATACCATTATCATATCTCAAAACTGAAACCAGAGTCAATATTTTCATCTGTGCTGCTTCACCTTAAGATATCAATAAACCCTTGGCAGCACCCCCACTGCTTCACCCTGCCACTGCGATCACAGTAAACCAGATTTCTATGCTCTGCCGACCCAAATCCTGCTATGGAAAGCTCGACTCCTACCTTTCCAATTCAGTTTTCTATGTAACCAACTCATCCTCCTCCTCATACTCCCACTCGGCTACATAATCCATAATGTTTTGTTTCGCTGCTACGCCGATGACATCCCGCTGTATCTCCCACAGAAACCTGATGATCCAAATAGCTGCTTCCGCCGTGTTAAGTACAGGACGTCTTAGAACTTCCAACAGCTTGATGGTAGTTACTTATTTCAACTGGCAGTCCCTCCATAAAAGCATTATTGTAAGCAAATTATTTATTTTTATATTAGTTATTTATATATATTTTGGGAAATGAACGTCAATAAGGTCAAGAAAATTAGGTTAAGAAGGAGGAATAAAATATAGTTTGTCCTCACACACTCATGTTTTATATCACTTTGTTTAGTTAACAGTAACTCCTATACGCCACATGAAATATCAAAGCCAGTCTGCTTTTGAATTGATTTCATTTTACTGAATATTTTCAAATATCTAAAAGCTCTGTCCAGGCTGGTTGCACAGCGATAGACTTCTAAACTTCAAAGCTCATTTAGTTGCACACAGTCTAATTTATTTGTCATCTATTCTTTGTGACTTCATAATTCTGTTATGCCAAATCTATAAGCCAGCTTTGCCTCTTTTCTGTCATTGGTTGTTACTATGAAAACCTAGCTCTTTGATAGGGGTGAGGAAGCTAACTTTGTAGACTTTAGCATTCATTTGGTCCAATGTGCATTCTCCTTTTAGCTCCGTTTTGGTCTCCACCAACTCCTACAAGAAATATCAGGCTCTTTATCTGCTAAATGTTCCACTATGTTACCAGCTAGCTAGTTCACCGCTAAATTGTCTTTCTGCCCTTTGTTACTGAGCAGGTAGCGCACAGTGGATTTATCAGATCATTTTTGCTGAAACTAGCTTCCTGTTGCTGCTATAAATGAGATTGATGAGAGTTAGATGAGGAGATTCATACCACTATCATGTCTGAACACTAATTATGACACTAGAGCCAGCAGGCGATAAGCTTAGTTTAGCATAAAGACTGGAAACGGGGAAACAGCTAGCACTTGTTGTTTTACATGGGTTTAATGATATTTAACATGTTAATTTGTGAACTTTAGAGGTTCTGGCAAGCCAATATTTTTCAACTTTGGACAAAGGCAGGCTAGCTGTTTCTATTTGCGTCAAGTCTTTGTGCTAAGCTAACAGTTTCCACGCTCTACCTTCATATTTAGTGTACAGACACAAGAGTGGTATCGATCTTCTCATCTTACTCTTGGCAAGAAAGCGAGTAAGCATATTTCCTAAAATATCAAACTTTTTTTTTAAGTGACGTCTGGCTAAAAACATTTTACCTAAAAAACTCTGTACTGTATGTTACTGAATACCTTTTAAATCATGTTACATTTTAGTTTACGTCGATCTGTGTATCATTCTTTCAGTTTTAAACAACAAAAACGACAAAAACAAAACTCAGTTTTAACATGATGATGATGATGATTCTTTTCCTTATTATTATTATAAATCCTTTCACAAAAGCCATAGCACAATATAAACCATTGGGAGGAAAATAATTATTAGGGTAGGTATTTTCTTGGTGTTGTGATTGCAGGGTCATTATGCTCTCCCTAATGAACCAAACCAGCAGAGAGCCTCCATCTCGGCTGTAGCCGTTATCATCGCCCTTCAGAGAATATAAAAAGGAAAACACTTCAGCAGCAGGCTAATTAAAACCAGAGAGGTCTGGATGAGGAGGCCAAACAACCCACACAGGTGGCGGGCACGTCACTGTGTGTGTGTTTATGTGTGTGTGTGAGCTACTGTAGCACATCATGTTTATGCATGTCTGTATGAGTGTGGGTGTGTGTGAAGCAGCAATTCATGTTTTTTTTTCTTCATTTGTGTGTTTGTGTCAGTGTGGTACATCTGTGAGTGTGTGTGTGTGTGTGTGTGTGTGTGTGTGTCAGAGGTGTATGATTGTTGGTGCTTTCCATTCATTTTAATGGCTTCAGCCTCCACTGCTGTCGCTTCATTCTGCTGCCTGCACCGCTGACAGGAAGGACCTAGCAACTTTCATCTGACAGGACCCTGCTCAAATAGGCCATTGGTGCACCATAATTAGTTCAAATGTCGAAGCCGGTGAATTATTGATGATTGGGGACGAGTAGGGAGGAAGACATTTCACATCAACTGTGTGTGTGTGTGTGTGTGTGTGTGTGTGTTTTTTTTAGCCATCTCTTTTTAAAGGACAGCTGGTGCTTTGCGGTTCCCACCACAAACATGAATCTCTGGTGTTCAGGCCGCGAGAGGATGCATTTGCATCGGGTAGAGAAATAAACTGGGGTAGTAAAGGGAATAATTACAGAGGAAAACTGTGAAATAATGTCTTGTTTTTCATTGAGAACAGCTGGCTAAAGAGAGGGCTACAGCTTTTTTCACCATGTGAAAAAGGGATACCTTAGCACTAGTTGGAAACAAAAAGTAAACCACACCATGAAGACAGAGGCTAATTTATGCTCCTGCCAATCATTGGATATAATTGCGCTACCATGGCATAATGGCAGCCCAGGCCCAGTCATTTTCCCCCTCCGGCTCTATCTCGGGTGCTTAAAGGGGTTTCCATCAGCTCCTGATTTTTCAAGAGAGACCTCACAGACAGGAATGACAATGGACTTTCAATGGCTTATAATTATGCCACTTTCCTGCACAATTTCCTGGGCATCATTTGCATTAAGACTCATATAAGTGCACCATATGCTGCTCTGCAAAGGCCTATTGATCAACTCCACTGCTGAAATTACCAAGTGCCATGGCATTTCCTGGAATGTCTCTGAGCCTCCGCCGTCCGACAGTTATCTGAATCTGTTAATTGGATGGATCAAGTCCAAAGTTTGTGGCAGCACGAGCTGACACGTGTGTGAATATTGTGACCTAGGATCACAAAGTGTGCTGAGAGGCACCTTGGGTTTATGGCATGAAAAGCTGCATCCTCTTTCAAGGTTATTCAACACTGCGTCTTGTTTTGCTTCTTTTTTTTTAATCCTCTAAAAGCAGTGAAAATGATGCTGGGTGTTTGTGGTGCTGCTGATCTGCCCTGCTGGCATTAAAAGGCCAAATGTAATACTGCCATCTAGTGGACATGAGGCAGTAAAACAGCTATGGATCGGAGACGCATCATGAAATGAAGGGGGATTTTTGCTGTACATCAGAACCTGCAATTCTGTGACAAATGGCTAATATTCTTGTCCCAAACTAAATCAGTTGAAATGATGCTGTTATTTTGTTGCATCCCGGATAACATGGAGCATGAGTTGAGTCTTCAAATCATCTTTTAAAGTGTAACTTAATTATCCGTTTACTTGCTACCCTAGCTGCTGAAACAATCATAATGATAATAATAGTATTTGTGTCAGGGACCTTTGCATTACATGGCTGTATGTCCCTGTCTTTTGAGTCGTAATTAGAGCTTGGACGGTGTTTTCCTTTCAGATGGCTCTTAATTCTGGGATTTGTTGCTCACAAAAGCCTCTCATATCTCTTCCTCTCTGCGGATTTTCGAGCAGTAGGCGTCTCTTATTCAGCTCGAGAGGTTGCTGAAAATAAATCATCACCCTCCCACCAGTATGCGAGAATGTCCAGATGGTTGAATATTCACCGACATCCTCCCGCTGAATTTCCCCATTGTCTTCCACACTAAAATTAGAAGGTAATACTTGGTGAAAACGCTGTGTCTGCTCTGAGGGTGCTAGTTAATTATCAGGAACTGGATTTATGTTCTACCCACGAATGAACCATCAGCGCTGTATTGTGTGAGAGTGTAAAGTCCAAAGCAAAACCTTGAAACCCCCTTAAGGTTTGTTGGAGGGACCAAATGGCAGGTTTCACTGATAAATTAGCTTTCTTTGGCAAGAACAAAAGAAAAAATGTCCACAAGGTAATTTAGCTACTAAAATAAACAGATTTCGTAGTTTCTACCATTATCAAGACAAAAGCATGTTTAGAAGCACAAACTAATTTAAATATTCTGCTCAACTTGTATTTCTAGTCATGCCTCATTAACTGCCATTAGCATTACTAATTCAGTAGCACAGCAACCCAACTACTAATCACTTCAGCTGTCTATTAGAGCTCCAATATGGCTGTTTTTAAACCTAGCATGTACTGAAAGATGGCCATTTAATGTAATCAGTATTGTTCAGTAAGTAGCCTGTAACATAATCAATTAATCAATCTATATGTAAACAGAGAGGCAGTGGGAAATGACCATTGTATATTCTGTTTTGATGAGAATTTCTTTTGGCGGCGTTTGACAAATGACTGTTTTATCTTCAAATGCAGCGAGGGCTTAAATTCAATGGAAAATAAATCCAATGTTATGAGGCTGGGATTAAACCATCTGCATGATTTGGCAGTTCTTTTCATTTTTGCATGCTACATGTGCCTTCCAGGCCAAAATTAGAGGCTTACCATTTTTTTGCACTGAGGACTGCATTTTACTCGAGTCAAGTACTACATGTTGACTGTTCAGATTTGACAGGGAAGAGGTCCTTGCATACATGTTGGAGCAAAAATGGAAAATCACTGCTTTCAGAGGCAACAAAAATAAGCAAAACTGTGACTAATCATTACATACCAGTAACTTTACTGATTGTATTAGTATGTTTAGGTAGGTTAATTGTATTAACACTGCCTCAAAAACAGATTAATATTTAGTGTTAAACTAATTAAAAAAAATGGTAGTCTACTTTCTGCCAAGTTATTTAAGAGTCAATGAAAATGATGGAAAACATTGACAAAAGTAAATAAATTGGAGATCAAGCTTTTGCCTTGAGCCTTTTGCTCGTCGTCAGCAGATGGAGTCTGTCATCTCAGGTTTTATTATTACTCCATTGTTTTCCCCCAGAGGAAGACAGCGAGTTGTGGTTAAAAGCCCTAGAAAAAGCTAGTAAGCGGGCCGTGAGTTTACTTTTTGTCTTTTTTGTCACTTTTAATCTATTTTTAAGCAAAAATGTCTGACTGGTTACCGCTTCTCAAATGTAAATATTTGCTGGTTTCCTCAGTCTTGTATGACCGTAAACTGAATCTTTGGCTGGACAAAATGGAGACATTTGAAGATGTCACCGTTGGATCTGTGAACTTGTCATTGGTATTTTTCACTATTTGCTAATATTATATAGACTAAACGATTGTGAAAACAAAAAAAATAGATCCTTTGATCATTAAATTAGTGGTTAGCCTGACAGCTTTCCATGGAAAATGTAGCTTTCAAAAGTGAAGGAAAACAGAGAACATTACACGCTCTTTAAAGCCTTGATGAGTAACTCCTTTCATTGTTCAAAAGTTTAGGTTTTTGTTATGTTCATCATCACCTTACAGAACCAACCAAACGTAATCAACAACTCAAATGGTAAATCCATGTTTCTGGTTTCACATCAGACACTTAAGAACAGAAAATCACTGATGTGTAAAAATGAATTTTACACCTTTATTTGGGCTCTCAATACACAAATCGAGGATAAATTCATCAATATAGAGTCTGCATTAGATCTCATGATACACTGAATGGAGGAAGGTCTGGACTGATGCAATAAACCAACAGATTGAAATCTGAACTACAGTCCTATATACACAATCTTATTTAAGAGATCTGTATTTTCTGATAGTTAATAACATTTATCATACTGTATAGCGGTTGACAAGGTACAATCACAAGGCCGTTTTGCAATTTTAGCCGATATATCCTAAATGCACTTTCACAGCAGATGTTACGTAAACTTTATTTGTAGCTCTATAATGAGTCTGCACATTAAGTTCAGGTGCGGCCTTGGAAGTCCCAATAGACGGCAAATAGAGTCTGCCTTACATTTGTATTGGTTTTTTTTTTTAACTATTGATGCACTCTTTGAAAAGTAAGCAGACCATGTTTCGTCATCGTCAGCAAATGGACGAGGTGATACATCTCCACATATAGGTAATAAACCCAAACAGAGGAAGATTCGTTCTTATATCAAAAAAGTTCAAGACCTGAGATTTTCAGTGGAACAAAATGTCTTAACATACAAAAAAAAAACATTAACCATCTGTAAACTGTCACAATAGCTGTGAACACTAGCTTTGTCTTCCCTTTTGTGACTTAAAACATGCACATTAAAATCATAATGTCGGCTCGCGTTAAAAGAATGTTTTAAAATCTCATTATTCCAGCCGCGTTCTTAAAACTTCTCATGGTTGTTTTTTGTTGCAAGCTAGTGGTACACAGCTCTATCCATATAATTTTACATTTTTGACAGCTGAACGAGAATCATCAATAATCAGTGTGTAGACACGACTGAGGGCGATGCAGAATTCAGATAACTTAAGACAAATAAATTCATTTTTTTAAACTATTAAACATGGTAATACCTTATTCTAGACAACACTGTGGCCTCTCCGAGGGTTACAAGTTCATTCCTTGGGCACTTAGTAAAGAGTCCAGCATGTCAAAAGTGTCTTTGTAGTCAGTGTGTTGGCCGTTGGAGGTCAGCATGCCGTTGGTTCCGTCGTGGCCGTGGTGCTCCATCATCCTGCTCCCGCTCTCAGATGAGTAGTGGGCCGAGCCGAGGCCTCCTTTGGAGCTCCTGCTGCTCTTGGACGAGTGGTGGTGGTGGTTGTGGTTTCCGGCGTCAGAGTGAGGCCTTTTACGAGACGAGCCGGAGGAGCCAACGTCGGGAGCTCGTATGGATAAAGAGGCGTTCTCTATTGTCCCTCTGCCGTTTCCGCTGAGGGAGTAAGGGTGCGAGTGGCTGTGTTTTGAGTGACGGTGGCCATGCTCTTTGTGCTTGTCTTTTCCAGTCAGAGTCCCGCCCTGCTCTGAGCCTCCGTGACGCTCTGATGAAACTTTGATTCTCATCTTGAGCTCCTCGCTCGTGGCGGAGCCGTTCTCAGCATAAGAAGGAGGCAGCCGAGCCTTTTTAGAGCTGGTCTTATCTCTCCTGCTCTCACCTGACTGGCTGGCCTGCTGTGCCTGAGAGCGTTTCTTGTGGTGGTGTGAGGAGAGAGCCGGAGGAGGTGCGTACATGTCTGTGCTCGACTCATCCTTCATACCGTTCTGCGAGGCCAGGTCCGCCGCATGTTTCTCTCTGTACTTTTCCAGGGTCAAGACTTTCTGCGGCCGTGAAAAGGTGGCGGCGTTTGTACTGAGCTGCGGGTGTTTACTACTAGATCCGCCTGTAGCTTTGTGTTCGTGTTTCACCAGTGTGAAGTCTGAAAGGTGAGGCTCGGAGAACTGGTCGTAGTCGCAGCTCTTTGACTGGTCGCACAGTGGCTGGTAGGAGGCATAGGAGGCTGCGATGCTGTTAAGGGAGGGCATGTCTAAAGAGTCTGATGAGGTGGAGGGGAAGAAGGAGTTGGAGACACCAGAAAGGCCATCTAAGGACGTCCCCTGGAAGGCACTATCCACTGTTGGGCCCTCTGTCTTTGGCTTCTTAGCTGCTTGAATAGCCTAGGAAACACAGAATTCAACATGAGATACTGACACTTATTGGTCCTAACCTGTACCAGTCACACTTTATGTGCCGCCTGACAAGAATTAATGACATACCCTCCAGTTTCGTATCCTCTTCAGTTTGCTGGGTGTCTTTTCCAGGATCTGAAGAAACTCATGTGTGAGCTCTGAAAACAGTGAAGACAACTTTGTCAGTGTACACCTCTATACTGTAGGCTCATTACTAACACCATTCTCATGCTATCTACTGATAGCTTAGGATAATGGCTGAGACTGCAATACTACATATGATGAGGCAATGTCAGTAGGGGAGACCAGAGACAGCCGCTTTGTCGCCCTACTTGAAAATAGAGGAATGGTTTGGGTCCTGGTGCACATATTTAGTAGCATTCACTTGGGCTGTAACTAACGCTCGATTAATCGGACGTTTATTTTCTTGATTATTCTGTGAAGTATAAAATGTAAGCAAATAGTGTTAAAAAAAAAACAAACACTCAGACAAGAAAACATTTCTTACATTTCAGAAGCCTGAAACGAGGGAATGTTTGGCATTTTGCTTGGAAAATGACTGATGACTGTAGTGACAGACTGTTGGCTTTGATCAATCAGTGTAGATACGGTTAATAAATTAACACATATCCGGATATTTGTCTGATTTGAACAGCCGTCTATGCAGATTACACTTTACAAAACGCGACAAAAATAGATTTGAAAAACGCATGAGTGACGAGTGTCAAAAACACTTTCTAAAAAAGGTCCGTAGATTGGCCGTAATGTAATCCATCAGCAAGACAAATTTAAAAGCCGGGTAACTTGGAGAGGATCTAGCTCAGAACCTTGCCCACTCAAAACTGGCATTCCTCACGAATCAGTCCTGGGTCCCCTCCTCTTTTCTCTGTACACCAACTCTCTCGGGTCTGTCATTCAGTCGCATGGCTTTTCTTATCACAGCTACGCAGATGACACCCAAATAATTCTCTCCTTTCCTGAGTCTGAAATTCAAGTAGCAGCACGTATCTTGGCCTGTCTGACTGAAATCTCTTCTTGGATGTCTACACACCATCTGAAACTCAACCTTGACAAGACTGAGCTCCTTTTCCTTCCAGGGAAGGGCTCTCCTACCTAAGACCTGACTATAACAATTGACAACTCTGTGGTAGTCCCCACCCAGACTGCTAGAAACCTGGGTGTGACACTTGACGACCAACTCTCCTTCACTGCTAACACTGCTGCAACCACCCGATCGTGTAGATACATGCTGCATAACATCAGAAGGATACGTCCCCTTCTAACGTAGGTGGCGGCTCAGGTTCTGGTTCAGGCTCTAGTCATCTCACGTCTAGACTACTGCAACTCCCTCCTGATTGGCCTGCCTGTATGTGCCATCCGACCCCTGCAGCTCATTCAGAACGCAGCAGCTCGGCTTGTCTTCAACCTCCCCAAGTTCTCTCACATTACACCGCTCCGCCGATCTCTTCACTGGTTGCCAATTGCGGCCCGCATCCGCTTCAAGACACTAGTACTTACGTACAGGGCCCCGAACGGATCAGCCCCAGCTTACATCCAGGACATGGTCAAACCATATACCCCAACCCGCCCACTTCGTTCTGCATCAGCCAAACTGCTTGCTGCCCCCTCACAGCGAGGAAGAACTAATCACTCAACGAAATCCCGACTGTTCACTGTCCTGGCTCCCAAATGGTGGAACGAGCTCCCCATCGATATCAGGATGGCCGAAAGCCTACACATCTTCCGCCGAAGGCTAAAAACACATCTCTTCCGACTACACCTCGGATAAAAAAATAAATAAATTCTTGAACCTGCACTTTCACGTCTCTTTGTAGCTTTGCTTATTTAAAGCTAATGTATTTGCACTTACTACTTGTTGTCTGGAGTTTGAACCTTCACAGTTGAAAGCACTTAATTGTAAGTCGCTTTGGATAAAAGTGTCAGCTAAATGACATGTAATGTAATGTGATATTTAATTTGCAGATACATTCATAGTTGAGGATTGGTTTAGGGGAAAACAACATTTGGATTATTGGGTAGGTGAAAACGCCCGTAGTCCCCCCACTCCCTAAAAAGAGCATGAACCTTTCTATGACTCCAAGAGAAGGATAAACCAGCGGTAGAAGTTCTTACCATCCAGCAGCTGTAACGTTACGGTGCGGTCCACGTACTCCCACCAGTGTTTGCTATCTGTAGACACGGGGATCTCCCAGTTGGACCACTTGCAGGCCAGGTGGATGCAGACACATGCGACTACTGTGGGCCTGTACTGTAGGCAGAAGGTGGTGAGGTGCAAACTGCAGGAGACAAACAAAAGAGAAAGATACAACCGTCAGCTTAAGGCCTTTTATTCTAACATACATATATAATATACATTTGAGGCAGTTTAACAAGGCCACATTAACATATGTTCAAATTAATAGCAGAACATTAAAGCATTACTAAGAATCAAACTAATATTTTCACATCACATACACACATCCTTACCTTATAATACTGGAAAAACATTTGTAAGAATATGTTCCTAAATGTTTCATATGATGATATATTGAACCTGTATTTGGCCACATTGTTTTGATTTGAATTTAAAAAGGGGGAAATTATGAAACATTAAAAAACAGTGTTTCTTATCTCTTAATGAGCAATAATTTCAGGAAATACCAACTTATAAACAAATTAAATAAAATCTACTCACTACTTGCATTAGTATAAAATGATGACAGCACGTTCAGCACCATCATCACTGAAACTTCACGACATCAAACATGGGAACTTTAAGACTGAGAAACACTGGTAGCCAAGACAAATGATTAGACTAAGTTTTTTATGGTTTATTTTCTCTGCACCCTGAATCCCAAACTACACTGCAAACTGACTAGTGTATTGAAGCTAAAACTGCTGAAAATGACCAGGGCTCACATTTATCAAGTATCTCAGAATCACACTGAAAGTTGAACTAAGATTAAAAACCCTCCTACCTCTGATTCCACTTTCTACTTTTAATATCAACAAGTAGAATGACTCCACCTAAGCCCAAGTGCAACATTGCCGTTTTACAACAATTTTAGCTGCAAAGCAGAAATTATAACATGTTTTAGTTTTAACGTGAGTTGCATTTAAAGATATTAAACAGCCTTGTAATTCGAAATGCATAAAAAAGTAGGCTTAAGGTGTAAAAGGTAAATATAATGTGTTATCTATATTATTTATAGGTATATGCAAAAATTCTGACAAAGCTTATATCACAACTCGCATGATTTAACACACGTAAGAGTGCGACATCTTAAATATTGTGCAGTATTGTACGTGCAGCGATGGCGTTCAAACGGTGGGGAAAATTTGGCTACTTCTGTAATGTCATCCAGCCTTGGAGATACACCGCGACAATATGAACATTGCTCTCACATATTATTCTTTTAATACCTTCATTATCATCAATAAAGTTATTACATTCACCACACTTTAATCTGGACTTCATTCTTTGTGCATAAACTGAAATTAAGAGATCCTATCTACCATCATTTGTTGGGAACATCAATCTCTCAGACTTGCATATCATACTAGCAGCCTCTGTAAAACAAGTAAGATAAACACCTCAAAAGTCAGTTACTGAACAACAGCACAGTAATATCAAAATTAGGAGCTCAGTGTATATAAAGTGAAAATTATTTAGTAGCGAATCTTTAAAACATTTCTGCCACCATATTTCCTCTTCAAAAGACAATAACCCTATGACGCACATGCATTAGATTTCTGAAATGGTCATAAAAACTACATTACCACACAGAACAAGCATTCAGTTTGCAGCATAGTTTGGTGTTTCAATGTTAGCTCTTTTAGGGTGAAAAATGTGCAAAAAGTTAAAAAAAAGAACTGTAAACTATACTTACCAAAGCACTCTATAAGTTTAAGAATCTTTAGTGGCAATCTATATTCAGGCTACCATTTGAGTTTTTTTTAGACATGTGCACTCCGTACCAAACAACCTTGAGAGGTAAACAGCACCACTACACTCCACATAGTGCATTCAACCCCTATGTGCCAACACAGAGCCCTTGTACAATACACCGCACACAGCAGCCTGGTCGGTACTTCCCCACACTGGGGGTTCCCGGGGTTCCAGGCGCAAACAGGGCGTTGGACACAGGAAGGGGGGCCCTGCAGGACAGGAAGCTATAGTGTGCCATTACAGTGCAATAAGGGGAACAGGATAATAACCTGTTGGTAGCCATGAAATAGGAAGTCTGTGCCAAATCCTTGCTTGCTGAAAAAGAAAGAAAGTTTATTTTAGAACTAAGTTGACACTCTGAAATAACCATTTTATAATTACCATTAATGTAAATTATGCAGTACGATTCATGTAGCTGTATAGATGCAAATCTTGGTTACTTGGGACCAAAGTAAGAAAAAGTGGCTCTTAAAAACACTGTTAATCTTTTACTTTAGAGGGGATTTAGGATTTATCATTTTTGAAAACAATTCTTTAGAAGTAATATAAAGTGATGGTAAAAAGAAAGAATGTTATACCTCGTACTAGCTGGGAACACCTCACAACATCTGTGTGTGGATGATCAACTGTTATTTCAAAACCTGCAATAAAGATGTTGAATGAAGGCGATCAGCCACTCGTGTCAGCAGTAGCAGAAATCAAGTGCGATATTGTGGTTCATATTTGTTTAAAGAGAAAGGAACTGAAAGAACAACCTCAAGTGCTTCTTAAACATTTGAAAAGGTAAACTGCAATGTCAACATGCCTATCTGGTACTGTAATTCTGTTTGCACTTTTTCCTTTGACAGGAATAATGCTGCTATAATGGCTGGCTGAAGCCAGTAAAGCAATTCAACACAGAAAAAAAGTAAATACTGTATGTACATTACTGAAGCTTTAATAGCACTCACCCAGCGTTTGCAGCACTATTGTTTCCAGTGCTACAAGCTCTTGTGTCTGCTGCTGGAATGCCTGAAAAAGATCAATCATTGAACAATTTAAAATCTGCTTTCCAGCAGCGATATACTGATGATTCAACTTATCAGCATTCCTACAAAATAAAAGCATTGCCAGCAGAAAAGCTGGGGTAGTGGCGCTACTGCACCTTTTAGCATTCTGATATAAGAGCTTAAGTGTGTGGGCATAATAGACCCTTATTGGTCACCCTTGCATGTTTGTTTTCTTCTGGTTTCACACCAGCCCCTTGAGAAACATCAACACGCTCACTTGCTTGCTGAGAATTCTTACATACAGCCTCTTCGAGTAATGTCTAGATAGGTTTAGGGTTGCAGTGCATGTGTGAAAGGGGGCTTAAATTAACCAAATTATCCTTATCCTTTCTACCCACAACAAATTATGTCAACGTGGTTTTTAATAGGGCAGACAAAGCACATGATTAAAATAAGTAGATTCAACATTGGACTTGACAATGGTCTTTTTCCCCCCCCAAGTCTTATCTGCAACATCACGTAAACATTATATCTGTCAAATTGTAGCAAAAGGTGACTTCACGAACAATAGACCTATATTTTAACTGTTGATTATTCATTTTGTCTATTAAACCTTAGAACATTGTGGAACGTGTCCAAAACAATTTCCAGAAGGGGACATCTTTTAATAGCTTGTTTTGTCTCAACAACCAGTCCATAACCCGCAGATTTTAATTGACTATTATACAAGCCAAAGAAAAACAGCAAAATCCTTGGTGTAAAAACACTGGTATTTCTGCTTGGAAAACTAGTAGCAATTAACCAGTTATTAAAATAGTTATGTTGTTGCTGCTATACAGCAGTTGAAGATGTCTTTTCTCCCAAAAGCCTCACAATGGCACTTTAGTCAGTTATTAACTGAGTAAATTCCATGAAAACCAAAAGTCTACTCATAGTTTTCTTACGTTGCTCTTAGCGTCTATGGCAGGCTCTTGTGGGTTAGTGCAGGCATGGGCTATTTTAATGACATGCTCCAGCTTCCTGGGCTGCTCCTCAACTTTTGCTGCCAGGAACAACGTAGTCTGAGAAATGACCTAGAGAGAGAAAAACCTCAGTCAGTTTTCATAGTCGTACCACCGGTAATTATGGTATCAGCCAACACTGCAGTGGTAACGTTACTTACATTTCTATGGAATTTGCTGAAGGAGTGAATCATATAAAACCTGTGCATATATACTATAGCAGTGTTGATAATCAGTTGAGAGCTGGTATATTATTAAGGCACAATACATGGATGATATACAGTACAAATAAATTGAATGTAACAGCTTTAGAGTAGAAACCTTGACACATTAGCATCAAGCTAGCGTTGAGTAGAGACAGCTAGCAAAACGTGTACCGTGCTATCGCAGAATAAATTCATTACCTTTTACTTTCAATTATAGTCACTTTAAGCCATTTGAAACGTAGTAATATGTTTAACTTACACGTACAACCAGTATTAGTAAGCATTCATCACTGATATCATTAGCTAGACACAAAGCTAACAATGGAATCTGCAGTCTGAGACAAAACAATAGCTAAGATAGCAAGCAGGCCTTAACGCTTCCAGCTAGCTAAATATTAACACCACATTTGCGGAGTTAAATGGTCCATCTTATCATGGAGGACTCTGTACATGATAGTGAAAGATTTTAGGTGTATTTGAGGGATACAATATTAATTGTAACGAGGCTTGCCATTCCGGCCTTTCAGTTAGCTAATGCGCTAACCCGTATGTCTGCTAGTTAACAGTTAGCCTTTGCGTTTCAGAAAGGATACACGTTGAGTCTCTGGCCTATATCTTGGATTAAGTTGGCGGCCTGCTGCCTGTAAGAAAGCTCCCTGTCGGCCTCTATTCCGCCGCGTCGAGACGGCGTGTTTTCGAGCTGCTCCCGGGTAAAGAGCCATTTCGTAGAGGGTCCCCGGTGCACCGCCATTACGCTCCCACAGCCAAGCCCGACGGTGTTAGCATCGGGAGGGAGTGGGGCGACGGGGGCACCGGAAGGACGAAATGAGCAGCCGAAGCTGATTAAAACCGGTTACCTATTTTCTGAACAGCGCCACCAGTGTTCGGTAGTACAAATAGCACTCATTGATGCCACAATCAATCAATTTATTATTATACCTCATTCACGCTGTGGCATTTTGTCCACAACAACTAAACGAACGTTATTTCAGGTGTAATAGCTAAATGTATTCAGCCCTTTAGCCAGAAGCTAACTTACTAAAGACGTTGCTTTCCTAGTTGATTTTTCAAAGAAATAGCGAGGCTATGCAATTAGGGTCGAAATATCCAGATTACCCACAACTGTACTTTGCATTATTTTTAGGCTACTAATGTAAAGCCCCGAAGAGCCCTTAGAAATCAAAGTTTAATTGTTACTACTAGGCCTATTGCTTTCAGAGTTGATGCATGTCAATTGTACAATCGCCTATCTCCCTATTATTGCCACCAAGCCTCTATAATGGCTGAATTCCTGGGGACATGTAAAGCAACGACTCAAGAGGTTCGATATTAATAGCCTATTTGATCAATATGACAAGAAAACCAGACCACAGCTAAAATTGCTATTTATTAAAATGTGGATTTAGATAGCCTATCCTCCCTCTGTTCTGATTCTGACATTTCCATGGGAGATCAACGCAGGTAGACTACAATGAGACACCACATGGTGGAGCATCCTTTGGCCTGCATTACTCTCCTTCTACCACTAAATGGAAGCAAAGACCAAGACAAAAATCAAGCTCAGCGAGTGAAATCTCCATCTTCCCCAAGTGATCTAACAAAACTAGGTTTAGCTTACACCTAGGCTGCTCCTGTAGGCTATAACAATTCTAAAACTTGTAGGCCTGTATGCAACCAGATTATGCTAATTTTAGTGTGATCTGTTAATGAAATGTCAGAATTGTGAATGTAGGCGATTTGTGTTCCCCTCACATTTCAATTAATTCACCTTATGTGGACATTGTTTTTCAGGCTCAAAGTGGATGCTTTATCACTTGTAAATAGGCCTTCAGTGAAAACCCCATATCAGTTCAGGGGTTTGACCCAGAGAAAGCAGAAAAAGCGTTTATCAGCGCTGTATCTTAGCAACCCGTTACAGGAATCCCGTTACCATTTGTAGGCTAGTGTAATAACTCCAACCAAAAACATAATTTCGTCACACTCAATCCTGAAATATAAGATTTGAATTGTCGTTGCCCTCTCACCCAGTAAAAATTATTTGAAAAAAAAACATCCTCCTTCTCTAATCATCATCATCACATCAGTGATTTGGCCACAGAGGAGGAAATAACTGTCTATTTGAGGGTGTGATGGCAGAAAAGTGAAGAAAGAAATTAGCTACTGATGGGTTGCCGCTCACGAGGACAACGCGTTGTTGTGACCAACTTATTATCACTATATTATCTTTCAATCACGCACGTGAAAGGTGAGTAACGGGGCCAGTCTGTCTGCAGGTCCTCCGGCTCGTTCAATCCGCATGGGACAGATTCCTCGCGGACGCAGGTCGCAGATCAGCAGCTTTGTTCGACTCCAGCGCGAGCACAGCTCTCGTGAACTCCACCGGGATTTAGTAATTAGAGTCCAGGTGTAGCTATTTCACGACGTCGCGAATTGGAGCCAGTTGTGATTTTTTTTCTATTGCTTAGGTTATCCAGACTGAGCGCATCAGGTTTGTCAGCATAGACACATCACGTAGGCTAGGCTACCGGTTATACCACCTTCAAAATAAATAGCAGCTGTTTGTTTAATGGAAACTGCAAATTTCAACTTGAAAACATTTAGTGATTCGAAGAATTAGCTTCTTACATAGCCTAAGTAAAAGTAGCCTTCCAATTCAACAATATAAAAGTACTTAACATAATTAAAAAAAAGTTAAAGCATTAAGAATTTTACTGAGCAGCATTTAACTGTAATAGATTAAATAGTGGAGTAAAAAAATTAGGCTACCCAATCCTTTGTAAATGTAGGCTAGTATAAGTAGCATACTCAAGAAAAGTTCCCAAATTGTAGCATACTTAATAGCCTACTTGAGGTAATTTTCTTGAGTATCACCCAAATTACTACTGCTTTTGGGTAACAGAAGGTAATAAAAGCCATGTTTGACTCTTAAATACCGTAATGATAAAGCATAGACATTATTTGCAACAAAAAAAACTAAACACAGAAAAACACACACAAAAGGCTCAGCTGTAGGCTATATTTGAACAAAATAGACATTTTCGCATTATTTTTTTCAGTTGGCAAATAGGCGTTTGTTTTGAAGTTCACATCTCCTAATTTCCGGCATTGTTTCACCTTACAGTGTGTAATTTGGCGCTAGTGGACCTGCAGCCCTGCAAGGAGTCTCCTTTCTTCCCTCACTGTCTCTGGGTGTCTCCCCAGTTGAAAGTCTGCACTTATCGCCCAGGTGTGACATTTTTGGAGTGCCTCATTGGAACCGCAACCTGCTGAGAAGATGACTGACTCTACATTGCCGGACTCCACCGCCGTCCCGGTTGTAGTAGACCCCACGGCGTTGAACGGGCAGTGCGAGGAGATGGACTCCCAGCAACAGCAGCAGCAGCAGCCCAACACAGAAAGCCAGGGAGAGGGTTTCAAGATGGACCAGGAGATGAAGATAACAGACAGCATAGAGGACGGAGGTAGGCGTTGTGAAATATGTTGAAAGTTTAGGATTCACCGGATGCCTCGTAGCCAGGGTGCGCACTGTGCGTAATGCCATGGAGAGTAGCCGATGTATTTTATGCTGTCCCAGGTAACAATTTTTGGTTCCCAGAACGTTCCCTGAAGGTTAGTTTTTGGTTCCCATGGAAAGTTTTCCTGACATTTAGGGAACGTTAGTTTTTGGTTACATCGACCGTTCTCAGAACGTTCCCAGAACGTTCGCCTAACGTTGTAACCTTTAGAGAACGTTCCCCTAACGTTCCCCTAACCCTTAAGTAAGTTTATGGAACGTTCCCCTAACGTTATTTTTTTACATTCCCCTAACCTTTAAAAAACTTTAACAACCACGGTACCAAAAAATAAATATATATTTACATAAGAATCAGAATCAGTTTTATTTGCCATATAGACACATACTGTACAATAGAGACAACATACATATAGGCACATTAACACAATATATTGTATAAGGCAAGGCAAGGCAGCTTTATTTGTATAGCACATTTCAGCAACAGGGCAATTCAAAGTGCTTTACATGAAAACAGATTTAAAAATTGAAAACAGATAAAATACGAGAATAAAAGTTACAGTGCAGTATAAGAAATTAAACATTGAAGAGCAGTTAATATAAATGTATATGTATGTAATGTAAATGTAGAGTGCAAACTAATAGTGCAAATGTAGTGTTCAAAATGCATATTGGAATGATAAAGTATGTAATGTGTAGGTGAATGGCCAAAGTGGGGATGACCCCACTCATCAGCAGTTCAGGAGAGTGATGGCAGTGGGAAAGAAGCTGTTCTTGTGTCTGGTTGTTTTTGTGTGCAGGGATCTGTAGCGTCTGCCAGAGGGGAGGAGGCAGGAGGATGGCAGCAGTGTAGAAGACGGCCAATAGCCGTTGTGGTAGGCCATGCTTCCGCAGTTGCCGTAGGAAGTACATCCTCTGCTGAGCCTTTTTAAGGATGTTAGACTCCCACTTCAGGTCCTGGGAAATGATGGAGCCCAGAAACTTGAATGAGTCCACCTTTGACACTAGGCTGTTGGATATTGTGAGGGGGGAGCACTGTGGGGTCCTCCACCTCTGCTGCAGTCAGCGCGGGGAAGTTTTTCTGGGAGGCCGCTAGAGTAGCAAGTAGAAGCAAATTTACAGGTCAAATTAAAACCTCTTATCAGCCAAGCTAAGCATAATACTGATGTGAACAATAAAATAACACCTGTCTGTTATAACTCTGCAGATTGTCAGGTCCTGGAAGGCCGCCTTTGTCTTTCTGCCCTGCAGGCTATACAGTTTTACAACGTCATTGGTTGCCACTCGCCGTAGCATGCGCCGGATGGCAGTACCTCTGGTCGAACCTCCAAAGGTTGTCAGGAAAAGTTGCTGTAAAACATATATAAATACAAATTACACATGTAGAACAAAGTAGTGAGCTTGTACACTACCATTTTGTAAGATAAGTAAGATAAGCAATTATATAGTGTTATCTTAGGGCAGGGTAGGGCCACTTAATTACCATTTTGTTCCTCCTCTCCTGTTGACTGAGACTCCTGTCTAACTCCTGCAGCTCAGTGACTGTCGAGCAGGGCGACAGCAACACGTCATCGACTGGAGCAGAGGGAGGTGACTGGGAGCTCCTTAAGAGCATGAGCAGCTCATCCATCTTTTCCTCAAATGTGTCCATCCGCTGTGCCATGCGGGTAATGGATGTCCTCATGGCTATGGAATAATTAATGGTTTTAGTTGTTATACATTATATACTTTCATATGTGAACAACTTAAGTGAGTCTTCTTGCCTCTCTGTGTGATGAGTCACCTCCCTCTGTGTGATGAGTTCTGCAGTTTACAACAACAAAAAAGTTAAGTTACTCTCAAGTTCCTTGTCATGAAATTGTATTTAATTGGAAATGGAAAATTCAAAGCCACTGTACCTTCAACTGGGTCCCAAGATGAAGTGACAGGCAGAGCTTGCGTTACAATAGACCCATCCAGCTCTGGGCGACTGGCTGGTTTCCTGTGTGGTGTTGACTCATCTAAAAAGAAAGTAGATATGAATATTGGTCAGTTCATTTATGGTAGGTTTCTTGCACATGCCATTGCAAAAGATGAATTATGCTGTTAAATTAGACAATCGCTAAAAGCAGGTAAGTGGTTTTTTTTTTGTTTGTTAGGGGAACGTTCCATAAACTTACTTAAGGGTTAGGGGAACGTTAGGGGAATGTTCTCTAAAGGTTATAACGATAGGGGAACGTTAAGGGAACGTTCCCTAAAGGTTACAACGGTAGGGGAACATTTTCTAAAGGTTACAACGGTAGGGGAACGTTAGGGGAACGTTCCCTAAAGGTTACAACCGTAAGGGAACGTTCTCTAAAGGTTGCAACGTTAGGCGAATGTTCTGGGAACGTTCTGAGAACGGTCGATGTAACCAAAAACTAACGTTCCCTAAACGCCAGGAAAACTCCATCCATGGGAACCAAAAACTAACCAAAAAATAAACTTCAGGGAACGTTCCCGCAACCAAAAACGAACGTTTCCAGAACGTTCTGGGAACCAAAAATTTTTACCTGGGATACGCTGGAAATCTGTTTACGCTTGTATTCCTTCAACTATACTGAAAAAATGTTGCTATGGCAGGTATTTTACATCTTAAATATGGCACAGATGAAAGTGTGTTTGTATGAAATGCTTTTCCTGCACCTGTACACTGCCAAGTAAGTAATCAGATATTAACCTAAGATATACGGTATGTCATGTTAATTCAATATCTTGAAACTAGTCACTGTAATGTTATGGGTGCATTTTTAAGACCCAACCCTGATTAGTATTAGGATTCTAACCATAGGCTGTATAAATGTGCTAACAGAAGATCAGACATGATGTTCATTTGAATAGATAACTTAAACACATTTCAAGCCTCTGCAAGTTCATTGTCATACCAAAGTGAAAACAAGTTGAGACTAGCTCCCTGTAAGGTGTGAAAGACACCATTTAACTACATGTACTTCATAGATTTAGGTTTTTTTTTTAGGGTCTAGAGGACAGATTTACTAGATTAACTCAAAAGTGGATATGAATTACTCAACCAGGGAGCTTTTTGGCTTGTGACCCTTACAAAGAAACAGAGTTTAGTTGGGGTCACAGTTCAGATGTCTGAGTTGTGAGCAGTTCCACCACAGAGACATTCCCCATTGAAACTTCTCACATGGTTTCATTTCAATAAGGGGCAATGTTGGTCAATCAGTCAGTCAACCAGTTTGGTCCAGAGTGAAATGTCTCATCATCTATTGGATGGATTGCCATAATTTTGTACAGGCCTTCATGGTCCTGAGAGGATATCCTATTGAATGTGGTGTTCCCCTGACTTTTCCTCTAGCGCCACCATGAGGTTATCATTTGTGATTTTAAGTGAAATGTTTGACAAGATGTTTAAATAGATTTAAATGTTTAAATAGATTGCCATGCAATTTGGTTCAGACATTCACCAAAGGATGAATTGCAGTCCCTTTCATGAGCCCATAACTTTTCCTGTAGTGTAGTGCCATCATCAGGTCAAACTTTTAATCCGTCTAATGATTTGTTTTATGATTAAACATCAGCATGTTAGCATTGTCATTGTTAAAGCGCCCCTCTGTTTCCCTGCCCTGCTTCCTCTCTGAGTCATCCATCCATCCATCTTCTTCCGCTTATCCGGTAACGGGTCGCGGGGGTAGCAGCTCCAGCAGGGGACCCCAAACTTCCCTTTCCCGAGCCACATTAACCAGCTCCGACTGGGGGATCCCGAGGCGTTCCCAGGCCAGGTTGGAGATATAATCCCTCCACCTAGTCCTGGGTCTTCCCCGAGGCCTCCTCCCAGCTGGACGTGCCTGGAAAACCTCCCTAGGGAGGCGCCCAGGGGGCATCCTTACCAGATGCCCGAACCACCTCAACTGGCTCCTTTCGACGCGAAGGAGCAGCGGCTCTACTCCGAGCTCCTCACGGATGACTGAGCTTCTCATCCTATCTCTAAGGGAGACGCCAGCCACCCTCCTGAGGAAACCCATTTCGGATTCTTGTACCCTCTCTGAGTCATGTCTGTAAATTGTGTGTCACTGTGCCCTGTGTTTTTGTCTGCAGGTCTTCTGGAAAGCAGCATGCGTCTGAAGCCTCATGAAGCACAGAGTTACCGAAAGAAAGCTCTGTGGGTGTCTTGGTTGTCCATAGTGATCACAATCATCCTGGCCATCGCTGCTTTCAGTGAGTAACACTCATTTCCTTTAATGAGTCCGCTGGCTCACATGAAGAGATGCTTTTTACATTTCTGGTCAAAGACATCTAAGCAAATGAAATCCAAAGAAATACTGATGCCTGCTGTGGGTTCTTCAGTTGAAGGACAGGTTTGTTAATTAGCCTACTGTGACATCTGTTAAACAACAGTAGGCTACTTAAACCAGAGACAACATGAAGGACAAGCAACTTATGTGATCACGCTGCTTTGAGCCTCCCACTATTTCCACTTCAAATGACAATTTCACTCAGTCAAAAAAGCAACATGTAAGAAGTTTTATGTTTTTCAGGGCCAAGTTTGAGCGCCCACCTTTGTCGTAAGCATTTTCTGCGTTGATACAATGACTCATTCTGCGTTTTGACATTGAGAAGAGAAAGGGAAGAATTCTGAGTCTCTCAAACTTTAACATTGACTTCTCTGCATGTTTCCCTCTTTGAATCTAATTAGGGAAATAAGTCATTCACTTTGTTGATGTAATTAAGGTTATTCTGACATGTTTTTCAATTTGTGAAATTGGATTTGAAGGCCCATTTTAAAAAAAAAAAAAAAAAAAATCCTGCAGACATCTATCCATCTTTAAAAACATGACGTTCTGCAAAGTGGTGCTTGAGATGATGATTTTTGATGATGGAAATATCACAGACTCTGTAAGCCTTGTCTTGACCTGTCACCACCACATACTGCTATATTCAACTGTTGCTTCTTCCTCCCCTGCAGTAAATGCAGATTAGTGTTTGGCAGATGCATACGTAAAGAGGCTTTGCTGCTGTGTATCTTATCACCACATTGGTTTGCAGATGTGCAGAGATATGAGACATTCCTGTAATGCTGAAGACTGATGACAGTGAGAAACATAGCATGTCTTCCTTATGATCTTGTTTTTAAATGTTTTTGAGAATACATGTTAATTTAGCCTGATTCCCACAAACTGGCCATTTTCTTCACTGAACATCTTTTCATGCAATTTCTTCATCAGCCATTTTTATCACATCTCTGAAGTCCTGCAGTGGTATCACTCGCTTGCAACATCATGCCTGTCTTACTCATAAATGAAACATGGCACTGCTTGAGCTGCAGAAATAAGCAGAGGAAGACATGAATAAGGTAGCAGCAGTAATTCCAGTAAACAGGGATCTGACTTGCTCTCACACCGGGCCAGCGTCATTACACACACATAATTGTTTGTTTAGATTCTGACGCTCTCTAGAGAAAAATAAACAATCAATAATTAATTAGAGTCTTGTTTGAGGAGGAAATTAGGAATTGGAATTGTATCTGTTGCACAAGTTGACCGCTGGGGTCAGAATTAGTGAAGCGACTTGGAGTGAAGTGGCTGAAGGACGAAGACATTTTGTTTTGGAAAACAGAGCCTCTCCCTGAGTTCAGTCCGTGTTGTTTCAAACATTTTGCCCACTTCCTGCTCTGATAAGGAAACGTCGGTACAGAAGCAGGACTGGACTTAGTCTTACAACTTCCTTCTTTGTTGTGTGTGTGTGTGTGTGTGTGTGTGTGTGTGTGTGTGTGTGTGTGTGTGTGTGTGTGTGTGTAAGTTGCTTTAGCTATGTGTTTAATACATCCCACTCTAAAAAAGCTTTATTAATTGCAAATTGGAGAATCCAGTCCCACATAGTTCATTTGCAGATGCTTTGTGTTGCGGTGACAAAATGTTGCTTCTAGTCTGCTTTAATTATATTATTTATTGGATTTGTAACTATTTTATCATGTAATACAATACCATATCATTTTATCATATCAGAATAGTGTTATGCTCTTTTTGTGATTTGTGAAGTTAATGTGATGAAATCATTTATATCAGTGCAGTTGATACCACATCTATACAGTTTTTCATTTCATTATTGCACACAGTTTATAACAACATCAATTAGATTCACTATGATCTTATCATTGCTGTGCAAGCCTCCTTTTCTTTGTTTATCTGCAACTTCCTGTTTAATACAGTAGTGAAAATGAACATTTATTAGCAAACAAGCACTGCACCAGTTGCGTAATCACTTGTTAAACCTTCTGTGAAACTGTCACTGGGTGTTTGGAGATAAGCCAAGGAGTTGCATTGTAAATAATTTATATCTTATTATTCTACTACCAAAAGGTTAAATTCTCATGTGAAATTTGTATAATAAAAGATCGATACTTGGCGTCCGTGTTAGGGCTGCTCCCTCTTAGTCGATTAGTCGACTAATCGGTCGTTTTGGTCTTAGTCAACTAAGATTTCTTTAGTCGATTAGTCATGTTTTATGCTTTTTTTCATGCTGAATGACTTATTTCCAAGAAACATACGAGCACATCTCTGGTAAACACAAGAATTAAAGTGGTGCTTTTGCATGACTCTTTGCGGACAAACTCAGATTTACAGATCTGTCGATTAAATCAACTAATCGATTAGTCGATACAATTGAATGAGTGTTAGTCGACTAAGAATTTCTTCAATCGAGCACAGCCCTAGTCCGTGTATCAATACAGTCTTGCCACGGAAAATATTGCATATTATGCTGCATCCCCCCCCCCCCCCCTCCACCCCCACCCCCACCCCTAGCAGCAACCACAGCAGCCAATTTCAGTCTGAACTGTTGTGTTTGGATCAAATAGAAGCAGATGTGTTGGCAGAGTTTGGGTTTATGTGACCCACAATGTCACATCCAGTAAATGTTTTGTGCTCTGCAATCCTTCCTAGAATGAAATGGGCCGAGTACAACTTAGTTGAATAAATGAAAATGTAATAGAGCCCTCGCTGCTGCTTTAATAACAAGGCGTATGCATTGCTATATAAGTACAGCAAGACAAACACCATCAGTCCACCAACTGTAAAAACAATCTTGACAGCAAAGTTTTTCACTGATATGCATAATGCAGCTCCAGAATCAGCCAATAAACCGGCAGAGCTCGGATGGTGTTTTATCGTGTGTGTGTGTGTGTGTGTGTGTGTGTGTGTGTGTGTGTGTGTTGTGTGTTACCCTGATGCGATGCTGGAGCTCCGTCCCCACTGACACCCACCCAGCTTTCTTGAGAGCCAATTAGCCATCGCTGGGCTCAGCTTTGACAACTGCAGAGCCGCAGCAGCTTCATTTACACACAATTTCTTCTTTCTGCTCCTAATGAAGGAGCTAGGAGGAGAAAAGGGAAGGAAAGAGGGGCTGAGGGAGGAGGAACATACATTTCTGGATTGGGATCACCAGCTCATAATGTTACAGGCAGATCTGTGGGGTTTCCATTCCAAATGAGACTTTTAATAATAAAATTGCATGAAACCAAACGTATTTTCAGCTATCTGAAGAATTTAACTACAAGCTGTCGATTCAGTGTTTTACTTTTTACTTGATGATTATAGTAGATGGTTTTGTATTTCAAAAATCAAACACAGAATCTGCATCCATTCCACTTGTATACCTTTCTGTGAGGCACTGTGTAAAGTTATATACTGTATTAGCCCTGCCATATGTTCTTGTGTTATTTGCTCAGTTGGTGTGTCCAAACCCTTCACATGTAAACAAAAGAAGTAACCCTAATGTGCCTGCTACATTTCCCTTGTTATTTCAACTCTGGCAGATGTGTGATGTGTCTCCCTCCCTCTCTATTTACCTTAATTTGAAAAGCTGTCACGTTTTATTTGCTGTATCATATGTCTGTTACCACGCTAAGAGCCGAGGCACCCAGGGTTTGACATTTCTTTTGACAAGAAGAATATCTCCACCCTGGATGTTTAAAGAATAGATCAGCCATGCGATGTTCATTGTGTGATCTGTTTTCATTTCATATGCTTCATACAGTATACATACACTATATGATGTACTATATGTAAACTATGTGATGATTGATAGTAAATAACAGTATCTTTTTTTCACTAGTTTTACAGTCCTCTAACCATATTTACCAGAAAACGAGGTCTTCACATGAATAGAAACATCTGGACATCACATTAAAGTCAAAATCAATCAAATTTTAACATTTAATGCCCAAACTGTACACATGGTGTTTTAGTTGGCTTTTTTTTTTGCTTTTTAAACATCTTCTTTTTAAATTAATTAAAGGACAAATGAAAAATGTAAAAAAATTAACATAGCAGGCGCAACGGGGGCCCTCGAGGTCCCTGCACCCCTTAAAAATGTTCTCCCATTTCATAAATTCAATTAAATATACATTTTAGTCAAACATTTCTATGAAAGAAATATAAATAATTGTAGTAACTTCAAGTCTTTTGATTGGTTGCTCAGACCTCGTGCGTCAGAGAGAGAAGTTTGGCTGTATCAGAGCACTAGCAAAGTTTGGATGAATCAGCTAACGCTAACTACACGTTAGCCGGGAGTAAAAAAACAAACAAAGTGTTTGCTCTGTGGGACTTTATGGATCGTTTTGTTTAGTTAAAACGAGCGAGGTTAGAAGTTGACTGATGCAGAAAAACATAGGTGACGATAATCTGTCTGATGAACTTCACCTGGCAAAGCGCCATATTGGGGGAAAAAAACAGAATGGGGTTAACGTAACGTAACGTAACGTAACTGTCACCTGTGTCATTAAGGCCTCCCGGACTTATTCAAGCTGTGATTGACCGTTTTGCAAATAATCACAAAAAACATATTTCTTTAAATTGACTATAAGCTGCCAATTAACATTAAGGACCTTAGTGCAGGCAATTTAACGTTATGTGTTGTGTCATCGTTAATGTGTGTGCCACATGTTTTCTGTTGACCTTTGGTGATGATGGTAATGGTAGGCACTAATGTAGGTGATATGTGCAGTTTGACCTGGTCTTCCAGTTCTAGTTCAGCACAGTGTGCTTTCTTGTAAGTGATGCCATTCTGTTGATAGTGATGGTTGTCAAGTGAAATTGGTTGTTATGTGCTGGCTACACATATAACATGTATAAAACTGTATTAAAAAATATTTCTGTAACTCTGCATGGCTGCAAAGTGTTTCTGCTAGTCCAAATTTGCTTAAATTGACTCAGGAAGAGTTAAAATGCTCTTTGTTTCAATTTGAGCCCAAACTTTTAATTTGTGAAAATCTCAAGTTGAGCTACATACTGAAGTTGGGGGGATAAGAATGTGCAGTATTTCAGCTTCAAGATGGTAACGTTACAAACTGTTGCCCTTTAACCTCTATTTCTGAGCTTCTTTGCCATTAATGACATACTTTGCAAAAGCATGTAAAGGCAGCGCTCATTTCTGTTTTTTATTTTGGGCTGGGGAAGTGGATGATTGCACCTTCACCCCAGAGAGAGTCGACGAAACAAGAAAGGATGAAGGAAGGTTTGGATGAAGGACGATGAAGAGAATGGGAGGGAATGAGGAGATAGAAGATGGAAGGTATCATGATTTTGCTATCCTTGCAGAAAGAAAATGAGCGACTAAAGGGGAAGCACAGAGAAAGAGATACCACACAATGCTGTGTTTCTGCATGCAGGGCTGAGACGAGTTTCTGGCCCCCAGTGAGTGTTGCTAAAAATAAACCTGGGAAGAGAGGAGAGGATTCCTCCCCTCTATCTATCTGCATCTTTCTCCCTTTTGTCTCTCCTTCATTCTCCTCTCATTGCCTGCCATTGCAGAAGATTACACACAGTGTCTCTGGCTCAGTGTTTGTATTCAACACATCGACAGCTTATTATCACTTGGCCAAAACAGGCACATAATATGCCGATAACCAAATTGTTTCAGTGAACAAAATGCATCTTACTTGTTTCTTAATAACTAGAACCACAATTCCTCACAATAATGCACCTTTAGACTTATATGATAATCATATATGATCAATATAGTATGTTTTGAAAGCACATTGTATGAGTTACTTGTTGTTCAGTGTGTCTCTCTCTCTGTTTTCTTTGCAGCTGTTTCCATCATGCGCCACAGTGCTTCAGCTTTTGGATTTGCTGTAAGTTGACTGTAAAGCCTCCACTTCACTAAAGCTACGAATACGATGGCTAACACTGTATGCTGTCGTAAAGAGAATGTAAAACATCTGTTTTATGTTTTCACTCTGCAGTTTGATGCCACGCTGGATGTGTTGTCCTCTGTCATTGTACTGTGGCGGTACAGCAACGCTGCAGCCGTCCACTCAGCACACCGCGAATACATGTAAGTACAATCACCGTTCACTCAGTTCATATCAAACCTGGTTCAAAATCAAAAATCCGTTTTGAGTCCATACTTAAAAATGCCTTATAAAGTTTATAATTATATACATTTGTGACATTAACATCACTAAAATGTTACGCTAAAAATAGGTAATGATGTGATGGCTTGCACCAAATGTAGCTAAAACATTCCTGTTTGATGTTCTAAACACCTACAGTGTTAAACAGGTCTTTCCCTGGAAAAATCACTTGCGTTTAATTGTCTTAGTGTAAGTGTTAGCCACCCAAATGAAAGTGAACAAATATGATATGCATCTTGCAGGTTATCATTAATGTAATTTTTTTAAATCAATGCTTAGGCAGGAATAGTGTCATTTTGACCTCTTGTTTTTGTCTTAAAATCTAATATTAAGGACACTTCTTGTAGACGCCCTGCAGTTGTTTAAGCTTTTGTTGGCTTGCCCAGATGGTTTAGTTCCATCTATGACCAAACAAACCCAGACAAGTGATGAAATCCATTTCAATGTGTCCACAATCGTGTGTGTGTGTGTGTGTGTGTGTGTGTGTGTGTGTGTGTGTGTCTGCTTTGTCCTGTAGAGGAGTGTGTCAGATAAAGGGTCTCTTCAGCTTTGTCAGCCTCGGCCCACTGGGACCGATCACAGACAGGCGCCTCATGTCTTATCTGTACCTGGCTGAGAAGTGTGTGTGTGTGTGTGTGTGTGTGTGTGTGTGTGTGTGTGTGTGTGTGTGTGTGTGTGTGTGTGAAGGTCAGGTGGGCCTGTTGAATGGTCAGGGTGCTGGCAGCAAGCAGGCGATCGAAAGTGAGAAAAAAAGAAACGCGAGTGAAAGGCAGTTGTCTGTCATTTTATTTCTGTTCTGCTCTATTCGATGAGTTTTAACATTACCAGAGACGATACACAATCAATTAATTTAAATAATAACCAGCATCTGTTTCTGATCATTCAGTCCCAGCACGCACACACACATACATACACACACACACACACACAGACACACACACACACACACACACACACACACAGAGGAGCGACTGCTAATTGCTGTGGAGGCGACAGATGAGCTCCCGTCCTCTGGAGATTAGGTAGTAACACAGACAGAAAGACATTAATTCAACCGTCGATTAAAATATCTGACATGTTACAAACAATAAAATACCAGTTAATGCAAACAGAAAGGTAAATTTCCCAATCAAGAAATAGTTAGCAAGTAACTCTGTCTAATACCACAAATAGTTGTTTTTACATTTCTGTTGGTGTTCTGTGTGTGTAGGTAGTTGATAACTGTTTTCCCTTTTACAGTTTATGCTAAGCTAAGCCAATCTACGGTGTCCGACAGGGGCAAACGCACTGCATCTAACACATGCAAATAGACAAAACACAAGCAAATAAAGAAAACTTCTTTCTTAATTTGACATTACATGCGCAGCATTTAGGGGAGAGAGAGAGAGAGAGAGAGAGAGAGAGAGAGAGAGAGAGTGTGTGTTTTGGAGTAGTAAAGAAGAAACATAAAAAGGTGCTAATTCATTTTTACGTTTGGCCCTAGTCTTTTACACTATTATAAAAGAGCACCAGGTTTACATATCTACCGTGTTAGAGACTGACTTCTACAAGAGCTTGCTAGCTAACACTAGTTAGCCCATATATGTTACTGAAAAGTAGAACACTTAAAAATATCATAAAAAAATTAGGAAAACTAAATATCCACTCTGAGACAACCTCACCTTCCGTTGTGTAAACTGGATGCAGGGTTTTTCTGTTGCATTTGTTTTCAGGGTTTGTGTGCTTTTCATTTTGCATCGTTTTTGTATTTGCAGCGCGTGTGTGTATTTGGTTGTGTTGTGTGTATTTGCAGTGTGTTTGCTAAATGCTGCGCATGTGTTGTCAAATAATGAAGATAATTTCTTAATTTGCTTGTTTTGTCTATTTGCATATGTTTTTAGACTTCCTCCTGGATCTCACACACACACTGTAAACACAGATATATCCATAAATGGTCTGAAACTCAGAAAAGTGACAATTACCTGCAAGCGCACACACATGGATCCACAAGTACTTAAATAGACGTACACACATATAACCACATATATGAACTAACACTCAAATACATATTGTAGCATTGTGTTTCTGATCTGCACTTCCAGCTGTTTTGTGTGGGTTTGTTAGACAGCTAGTGAGAAAACTACTGACAACTGGGTATTCAATATTATTATTATTCAGTTTTGCGTCTGTCTGTGTTTGATAGAGGAGATATGGCTGAATAGTGATGCCCGGGTTACAGACCGGTTGCCAAGGTAACAAGCTTGAGATGTCAAAACAAGACAAATTAGGGAGTTTTGCTCTCAAATGAAACACGGAGCCCTTCTAAACAACAACACCTTAATTCCTTAATTTACATGACTGTGGCAAATGTTAGAATGAGATGCTGTTGTTGTGGCGGTATTGACATTAAAAAGAATTGACATCCAGATGTGATATGATGGATGTATTGAAACAGAAGCTGTGTTTTTCTGAAAACCTTCACTGGTCTCTTTGCTGTTTTGTTGTTTTTGTTGTGGAGCCAACAGCAGCTCAGAGACACGGTGTCATGTTTACATCCACTGTGTGCAAGAAACAACAGGGGGCCTGTTAGTGCACCTGGCTGAGGTGTGTGTGTGTGTGTGTGTGTGTGTGTGTGTGTGTGTGTCCTGCTGTGGACTTCCAATAGTGATGTTGGGAGTTGCCTTGGTTACCTTATCTGGTCAAAACCCAAGACACAAAGTGTGGTTCGAGAGCAGCCTTCAGAATTGAACACACATTGGAAGCCATGCATGACAAGGGCATATGCTCCAGTTGTTTTTTGTCTCCTTCGAGACGTTGTTAATTGGATAAAGGTTTTTAAAGGACATCTGCTGCTTCTAACTAAGTCTTCACAGAGCATCTGTACATCAGGGTAACACAGTTAACTGTGATTCAGAATTTATTTGGGGTCACAGGAACATTTTAGTTTTAGCTATCTTTTTCTCAGCATAAGGTGTTCTTATTTAGTCTGGTGATTCTGAATGTTGCTAAAATACAGCAGTAAGTTACTGCTGACTGTCAGCAACACTGCTGGCAATACATGTACTTTGATAGACAGCCACCACAGCTCTATTGGCTTACACAATCCAACTTGGAACTGGCACTGTAATGTGCGTTTGTGTAGATAGTAATATACTCGTCACCACAGTTTTCCTCTGTCTCTTTTCCCCTGCAGAGCCTGTGTTATCCTGGGCGTGATTTTCATCCTGTCTTCCTTGTGCATTATGGGTAAGGCCATCCATGACCTGGCCACCAAGCTGCTACCTGAAGTGGTAAGAATTTATCAACTACCAATAAAAAAGCCGGATTCAAACAGAGCTGCAAAGACTGGATGAAAATGTAGATAATATTCGATTAGAGTTTACTACCACATGTTGTAAGATGACATATACATCTTACACTAAATGTCAGTGTGCATGAAATGACTCTGACTGTGGTGCAGGGGTCAGAATTTGATTCAAACTGGAGATGGAGGAGATCTTTGGATTAAAGCATCTACCATATGGGCCAGATTATGTTATCCATTTAACCCTAAACACATTAACATTCTGTAGTACACTGACAGCTGTATTACTGTCAGCTGAACAGTCAAGCTGGGTCACTTAACAGTTTTGTCCATCTCACTGGAGTCAGGGTGCAGAATTTAAGCCAAACATTTGGTGTATAATCAGATTCTTTTAGTGGAATTTGAGGCTATTTTTAAGGCTTGGCCAGATAGTCACAAACACTTTGTCCAGCCAGGACTCGTCTGCTCTCCCCGCTGTAATACCACCAGTCTGCCAGAGACGAGGATTTCTCTCAGAATCCCAAAAAAGCCCTATTGACTTTGTGCCTTTCTCTATTGATATCCTCTCAAAATCTGCATGTACTTCTCAGCGTCCAAGACAAATTTACATGAAGCTACTGACGTAACGTGGCTGATTCTGTCTTTCCATTTGAACTGGAAGTACGTCTAATAAGATGGCCGTCACATGGTGCTGGTCACTGGAGGGTTGGTGTTTCAGGCCCGACTGAGGCCAAGCAATAAAGAGAAGCAGCTCAGTGTTGTTACTGAACAGATGGAGAGTTTGGGCTCTGGAAAAATCACAAATCACATCTGGATGATTAGGTTTATTGTAATTTTATATCTTGAGGCTGCGGTGGTGCATTAGGTTATCTTGTCAAACTGCTATATTGCTTTATTCATATTTGACTGTAACAGTATATTTCATATTCTTATTAAGTTAGCTGGTGTGAGGTCATGCAGATTCAACACAAAGGGGACAATTTGTAAATTTGCATCTTTGCTCTTGCTCAGTCTGCTACAATTGTCAATTTTTTTGTATCTATTAGCATTAATCGATATTTGTAATTATGAAAATTACTTGCAGTAGTGCTACATTAAGTCTGTCATTTATTACTCATTGTCACATTCAAATACAAAAAGGATTAGAAAGACTTATGTCCCACTATGTTTTTCAGAACAAACAGATTTTAAAGCCCCTGAAAAGTTGGCTTAAATATTGTTTTAATATGTATTTTTCTAAAATGGTAAGTAGTTTTGACTATACACTGCCCTTCAAAAGTTGAGAATCCCCTAACACAAAAGCTTGATTGTGTCCTGTCACATGTCTGAGAGGACCACTCTATATTTTTAAATGGTCTTTAATGCTTTTAGGTTTTAGATAGGCCTCTTTACAAATGTTATGTTATTTTGTATGAAGGGTGCACAATGGTTCAACCAGACTGACAATTGAAAGGGCATAAAGAGGCATAGATCCCTCTGAGCAACAGTTAAATAAGAAGAGAAGAAATCAGCAGTCATTGGGAAAAGAAACTGGAAGCTTAGTATCAAAATGTGTGCAGATTTTAATAGGAACAGCTCCCTGTTTGTGTCAAGTGCACAATAACACAGCCTTTAACAAGCTGGAATAAACAGGTAACATGTTGCTTTAGCAAAGCTCTTCTTCAAAGAAAAAAAATGCAGAAATCTTTCATATGAAATAACCAAAAACTGTCATTGCTCATAGTAATAAGCTGAAAATCAGATCAAATGTTATTTTTGTCTCACACCAAGCAAAATATTTTCATTTAATGTGAGATCATTTCAATTCCCAAACAACCAACCCAGCTTGGAGAAAGGCGGATCGATTTTCACCTCAAGACAAACTGGACTGAAAACAAGAGAAATTATTGTCCAGCAGCTTTAATTGGTTTTCACAAAAACATGATTTTCAGCCTCTACATTCGATTAGGTTTGTTTTTCTTCTGTGTGTATGTATATGAGTGTGTGTGTGTGTGTGTGTGTGTGTGTGTGTGTGTGTGTGTGTGTGACAGAGGTGTAACAGTGTTGCTGCTGCTGGATGAAGAATGTCACAAATCTCAGGTGTGAAGACTGAAATAGTTTTAATACCCTATTGCCAGGCAATAGTCATCCCTGTAGAAATGCAGTCGAGGACCTGAACGTAATGATGATGATGATTAAATATGGATACATTATGCTTTGGTTAGCTGAATTACTGTTGAGAGATTATTCAGGCCCTTCACTGCCTCTTTCTACTTTAGCTCTATGATCTAATTCACACTGGTGTAGTTTTCAAAATAGAAAAAGAATTGTTGCTGTCTGTTTTAGCCTCAAATGCACAATTACATCCATTATAGAATGAGCTGTATCTAATGTACAGCTCCCAGGCTGTTTCTTTTTGTTGTGTGAAGTTATCTAATTGCTAAAAACTGTTTCAAGACTCTCAAAGGAGCTAATATCAGAATACAGGATCTTAAAAGCTGGATATCTGAGCTACAGCATGACACAAGTTAAACTTATCCCATAGAAAAAGTACACAGCACACATACAATTTTTAAAATATACTTTTAATCACATTCCTCAGAAGAAAACCTTAAGTAAGCTGTTTTATTTAAGATTTAATGAGTATACTGATTAACTTTTCTAAGATCGGCTCAGGTTAAGATCAAACTTTAGTTATAATGTAAGTGTTGACTAAGTGGTGATTTACGTATCACTAAATTAATACAGTACACTCAGTAACAGCTAGGTGTAACCATAGACTGTATAAAACAGGGTGTAACTGTTGCATAGCTGACTGAACTAACATCTGACCTGATAGTTGATAAAAGGCTGTCAAATAACAATGTCGATTTTGAATGACATTTCACAAAAAATAACACAATGTACTTCAAATTACAGCATGTTATGCTTAGGGTTGGGTACCGAAACCTATGCAAACGGTAGTATTCGGACCGGATTAGAATGCAAATTTCGGTTCCGACTGAAATATTTTCCCTCTGTCACTCCAGCGGCAGACTCTTTTTTCTTTCTCCCTTTTCCGCAGTGTGGTGCACGTGCAAGCGCGTGTCCGCACTATTCTCCGACATGCACTCTACAATCACTGCTGAAAGACGGGTTTTTGTACACGCTCCGAAACGGACGTAAAAATATCACACTTTCTCTGTAGTCTACCGTTAGCTAGCTATCGTAAATGTAGGCTACTTTTAAAACGCCATATTTTCCCTCTGGGCTCACCAAAACGGACGTAAAAGCATATTAACCATTCACTGCACGTGATCGCTAGTAAACATATTACACTTGCTCTGCTAGTCTATCGTTCAGGACAAGACCCTGTAGCCTGGTGGTGGGGGAGGCGGGACAGCCTCCCCAAATTGTCTGCCCTTTCAAACACATACCTGTGTGTACAGGCCTCTTGGACACCACCTGGGAGAGTTTTCTCCTGTGCAGGACATGCCATACGTCAGGAGAGGTATTGTATCTTACCAGAGAAGGCAAATATGGTCATTTTTCTGCAAAAGAACTGCTAAAGTTAGAAACTGGTTGGCATACCAACTCAACAACATTTATTTTGTTGTTACTTGTTAATAGTGTAACTGTTATTTGTTAAATTATTGTAGTTATGTGTTAGGTGACTTAGGTTTACTTATTATATATTTAAGTACTTTAAAACATTAATATATTGTTCAATTTAAACCTCTCTAGAGCCAGTGTTTTGTTTTGTCCGTTCTGGGCTACTGTAGAAACATGGCGGCGCAACATGGCCGGCTCCGTTGAAGAGGACCCGCTCCCTAAGTAGATATGATGGGCTTATTCTATTATGAATGTTCTATTCTACTGTTGCCAATATATCCCTCTAAATCCTACACACTGCTCCTTTAACTCTGAAAATGATAATAATTATGATTTATTGATGTATTGGACCAATCTATTCATCTGTGGCTGCAGTGAGGGGAAGAGACGGGTCTGACCGACAGCGAGCGGCAAGGCAGACAGATTGTTTTACTTTCTGAGTCAACCTGCTCCTCTTCGCTCACACAGTCGGGTTCTACCAGACTGCTTTCTGGTGCATCACAGTTTGAGTTATATATAGCTTGTGTATGCCTCACAGCCCTCCTCAGTATGCAGATGCTGGAAATAAGGTTACTTTTCACAGCCTCCCTCTCTTCCTCCTCATTATGAAATAGTGAGAGAGAGAGAGAGAGAGAGAGAGAGAGAGAGAGAGAGAGAGAGAGAGAGAGAGAGAGAGAGAGAGAGAGAGAGAGATTTGACACCTGACTGTTCCTGCTCTGATAGTCCTCAGGGTCCAATTAATGTCAGTTAGCCACCAAAACAGTTGTAGTCGTCATGCTCATCAAACTAAAGACCTGGGAGATTTCAGTTCCTAAATGTATGTTTGTGTGTGTAATGGAGCTGCTTGGTAAACATTCAGACCAGGTAATACCACAGTAATTACACTGGGTTTTTTTGGGGTTTTTTTTTTTTTACATTATTATCATTACAATTTTGAACTAATTTCTCCACATCCAATCATCATCATAAATGATAGTTTTTGGCCTACCTGACTTATCAGAACAGTTGGCACTGTTTTCATATTCTGCACAAGAATCTCTGGAAGTCAAATGTAAATGTCAAGCACTGTTCACATTCTGTGCACGGTCGGTCTGTCATGAAATCGCTGTCTTGTGTGTATGTGTGCGTACCAACCCACCTACTTTGAATGTTGATTTAAAGTTCACTGGGGGGGATTCCCCATAAAGGTACACAGATACCATAGAATGTGGAGTACTTTAAGCTGTAAAATACTTACAGTGTATCTAATAGTCCTCATTTTGCGTTGGTATGTAATGTTAAATTGCTGTTAGTGCAAAGAACAAGGCAGGCGTGTCATTTTACACAGCCTTCAATATTTTCTATAAAATTAAGATTTTAAACGGTGGTAAATAATGAATAGCTCCCATTTGCAAAATGTGTGTATGTCTGTATTTGTTGGTATTGATGATTTGTCCTTTGATGCTGAAGAATATGTTTAGGATAATACACTATGTATGTTTTACTATTTATTTTTCGCACCTGAGTCACGGCACTGACTCAGGTCTATGCAGCATGCTGAGGTTTTCTCTCCATCTCCTCTTTGGTGTCTGTGAGCTCGCCAAATTAGCTTTACATGGCTCCAAGGCCATAGTGCAATATTAATGCTGCCGCAGAGGCACTGAGTGCGCCATAGCCCCTCTTTCTCTTTTCTCATCCCTCCCTCCCTCTCCTCCATCAGTCCTTGTTCTGAGCATTTGAATTTTTGGCATCTTTCCGGTGAATCTCACAACAGGCACATAAAGAAAGTAATCTTAAAATTATTTAAAACCAAAAGGACATGTAAGGATAAGGCAGAGCATTTGATGAGATACAGATAATTGCCAGGAAAGGTAATAAAATAAGGGCTAGGGGAAGCAAAGGGAAACCTTTTTTGGGTATAATTTGAGTGAATGGTCGAGAGGGGAGGTGATGTGATTCAGTGGAGATGTAGTGGATGATCATGATAGTGTCTCTGTTTTGAACAATAAAAGTGCAGCTTAATTAGCTGGGATGATAGCTGACAGAAAGGGTGTAGGTTTGGTTTAAGAGAAGATGCCATGATTGTGTTTGTGTTGGTTACACTTCGTAACTCTGGATTCAATGAGTAAAGGCGTAACCCTGTTAGAGCTGAGAAATGTCTCTTTCATTAATAATGTTACAAAATATTTGAAATGTTATAAAAATAAGTCATATTTTTAGTCCACTAACTCACTGACTACCTAAAATCATGTTTAGTTACCTTAATACTGAATGATAGATGAGGTTGCGTTTTTACTAAAAAAAGAACATTGTTGTTTAGTATAAAATCTGTAAAAGTTTCTCACAGTTTCATGTGGATCAACCAGTAGTGCACCTGAGGGACACCGGTGACGTGACCGGGCGGTGAAGACAGAGCAGATCATCAAATGAAAACAAACCATGACTCCCACTTTCTCTCTGTGCTTCTGTGTGTGTCTATGTCAGGATGGCTTCCTGTTCACCGTGTCCATCGTCAGCGGCTTGGTGTGCATCTCCCTGGCTGTGATCAAGTTTATGCTTGGCAAAGTGCTCACGAGCCGGGCCCTCGTCACTGATGGTAGGTGCACACACACATGCTCCAACACCTCTTATATCAGTCTGTCCACTCATATTTGTAGGAAGGTTTTTTTTTTTTTTACTCATGAAGTACTGTCCTTTTCCTAGTACCAGCATCACAGTGTGACTTCTACGTTAATATTGTGTTTGCACAAACACGCTCACATGTCTGTAACACTCAGGTATCTTACTCGTGCTTACATTCCTTCCATGGAGTAGCAGATACTTGTGGTCACGCAGCAGTTTGTCACCTTCATTTTGAGTATCTGTCAGATATTGGAGGCATTTCAAGAATCTGTAATAGCACAAGACACTTTGTATACTTTAAGAGGCCACCGCAGGCAATATCACATGTCCATGGACTCTTAGCAGTCTCCGAGGGAAGTCCAAACACAACGTAAGCTGAATTTCAACACTAAGCCGACAAAATCCCCATCAACTGACTTTTTGTTTTCTTTTTCCAGGATTCAATTCCCTGGTGGGGGGAGTCATGGGGTTCTCCATCCTCATCAGTGCTGAAGTGTTCAAGCATGAACCCCAGGTGTGGTACCTGGACGGGACAATAGGTGTCCTCATGGGTCTTATCATCCTCGCCTATGGAGTCAAGTAAGTGATTACTAGAAGTTATTAGAGGGCTGGTTTATTCGGATAACAGACAACGATATGTAAGGTTTGCTGGTAGTAAATCTAAATGTAAGATTAAATGTGGAGTCCTGCAAGGATCGGTATTGGACCATAAACTTTTCATTTTTTTTCATTATATGTGAACTATATTTGTAAATATGTTTTGTTCTGGAGATGATTTAAAGAAATATAATAGTTACAGTAATAGTAGAGGTATCTATTTTGGCCAAAGTATTTGAATCATAAACTCACGAATAAACAATTATTTGGCTTAATTTGTAATGTAATGAGATATATATATATATACATGTGTACCACAAAGTTCTATATTAGCACCTGTTCTGTTTTCCATTTTGTATAAAAAATATAGGAACAACTAGCCCAGATGATAGACAGTTGCCCTGCCTAAATCAAGCTATCACTGACCTCCAGACTGCCATCCACAAACAGTAGTTTAGCATTTAACCAATTAAAATGAACCCTAAAAAGCATGCACAAACTAATGCATACCTTTATCCAGAAATCATGCACAAACATTACTCTTCAAACAAGTAGGCTTTCAGATGAAAGGTTTTATCTTTGCTGCTGATGCAGTGAGATTTTCTGCCTTAAACAACACCCAAAATGAATGTATGTCCGTGTGCAGTGTCTCAATAAGTCGGAATGGAATGCACACATTTGTATATTATCAAAGTGTTTGCATCAACTCTGTTTTACCTTCTCTTCTTCTGTTGCAGGCTGTTGCTCGACATGGTCCCACGGGTCCGACAAACCAGGAACTACGAGCGTTTTGAGTGACGGACCACCAAGGAAAGAAAGAGGGAGAAGACGAGGGTTTGGGAGGGATGGAAAGGGGGCTGACCAACTGACTGACTGACAGGAGAGGGACAGGGGTTACAGTTCCCACAGTCTCAGACGATAACATTCAGTCCCCGAGGTGCCAGCGGAGGCTTCAGTGTCTGTACAGTCCTCCCATTCAAAAATTTGAACTATCCAGGCTGATGATGACAGTGCGGGTGGATACAATTCTTGGCGCCTTTTAAGTGTGTTACAATTTGGTGTACATATTATATATGTATCTGTCTTTTAACAGTGAATTAATTTAACTGTTCTTTCATGCCTCCGTATTTAAACAAGAGGGTTAAAAAGATAGAGGGAGTAAACTGTGAACTTAAACATTTTTTTGACTCAGTTGTAGTAGAGACTGAGACGAGCTTGGACTGCAGCGTGCAGGAGACATATGGACCCAGAGAGTCCATAACTCCTTAGAAGCAACAGATTTTTGTACAGCAAGTTGATGTACAGTACCTCAGTTACACCTTATCACCCTGTCAAAACACAGCAGTTTATTTTTTTCCCATGGTTGCCAGAGGCCTTTGCTCAGCTGTGCTATAAACTTTTGTAGTGTGGCAGGTCACACTGATTGATGTAGCTGATGTAGCAGTGCAGGATTAATGGTGTTTTACCTTTTATATGACCAGAGAGGATATATCAATACAAGGCCCATTTGGCATAGGGAGCAGGTATATAAGCGCACACACACACACACACACACACACACACACACACACACACACACACACACACACACAAAGGATCAGTAACATGTGAGTTGCTTTTTGCAATATTTATCTAGACTGTTGTGGCGGGAGCAGAAGCCTGGAGTGGGGACAGTTTCAGCAACCTAATGCCAGCGCCAGCTTACAGTCCTGGAGGATAAAAATCCTGTTTTTGGCCTCCATTCACTAAGAGTCATGACCTGACTCGCCGTCCAATTCACTGTAACAGAAGGAAAATAGCAAAAGCTAGCTCAGCTACTGAGCTCCTGCTATTTTCCTTCTCCTTGTGAAATCTTGATTAGAGCAGGTTTAAGGTTATGAGAAATATTTTTGATTTAAACTAAATTTGTCTTAAAGGTTTGCACTAAGCAATGTGGACTAATGTGTAAACTTTATTGAGAAGTAAAGAGGAAAGGCAATCAGTTGTTGTGTGTATGTACCCTCATTTCACATTACACAACTAGATGAGCAAGACGGAAGGAAATCAGCATTACAGTGACTGTGAATAAAAGAAAAGGAGAGAGAGAGCTGGTAAGGAAGGGACAGAAAGGAGTGATTGTGATGGACGTGGAGTAAAAAGGGGCAAGCAGACACAGGTTGAACACGCACAAATTATGGCTTAACGTTGCCACCTTTTTTGTTTTTGAAGTTGAAGTTACAAACCCAAGAATATCATTTGTACATGCACAACTTGCACCATCTATTGACCAGAAGAGGTACCTGCCACACGTGAATATATTTGAATGTGTATTTAATACAGCTAATTACAGTTACAGACAAAGCTCTGCACCTAGTCTTAAGACACTTTAGGTCAAAGAAAAGCTTTTTAAATGCATAAGACAAAAGAAAAAGTTTATTCCTGCACACTGTCAGCACTCAGTTTATAAAAGATACAACTTTTCGGTTATGGATCATCAGACTTCAAATTTACAATATCAAACAACAACTTTATACTAAAGTAAAAAGCTGCAAGAGCCAATACAAAGAGGAGCTAGATCTCAAACAGCTGTGAAAGTTACCACATCAATACATAAAAAAACATCCTTAAAATTAGACAAACAATATATGTCAAGATGTACAGAATCCTAATAAAATAAGGAAAAAGAATCTCGGAGACTGACATGCTCATCACTTGATCTGGTTCACCTGGGCTCCCGGTCCAGGTGCTCACTCTCACTCGGTCTCATGTCTTCTTTTTGGACCTGTCACACCTCCACAGCAAGTAACCATACATACATTTCTTTCATTGCTGATATTATCAATTCCCATATCCTGTTTATTTTATCTAAAGCTATAGTGCGTAGTTTCTGTCGCCCCCATGAGGAATTCTAAGTAATGATATCTTGTCTTGATACCTGATGAAGGACCATGACCCAAACGTATCCCTAGTTTATATTTCAATTTAATATCATACTGTGAATGATTCCACTTTCCATCTATTTCAGTACTGATGGTTAGTTATTGATAGGAGACGTTGGTCTTCTGCAGAGCTACTCAGACTGACTGACTGGGAAACAAGATGCATGAATCCACTACTGGCCAGAGTGTCGTCAAACTGTTCTGAAGTGTACACTGAAATTGGACGTCTGTTAAACATTGCTTTGGTTTTGTCCCTTTTTCTGTTTTTGTATGTGATGCCTGGTGGTTGTTACCACTTAACACCATGTTGGCTTCCCATCAGTGAAACTGCTTCCAATACACACACTGCATTGATGGTTTTGGACAACAGACAAGTCAATATTGATCTTGATATTGTGTCAAAAGTCAATATGTGTCCTCTCTTATCTGGAACGGCTGTTTGTTTTGGTATTTATAAGGGAACTCTTTATTTTTTCTGGTGAATTAAGTATGTTGACTTGTGGAGTATAACATAAGTAATGTGGATTGATGTTAATCATTTACTATAGACCATTTTACACAAGATTTTGACTTGTCTGGTGTTCATAGATCCTAAACTTGTCTTAAATGCACCATCAGCTTAACTCTTTCCCCCACTATGGCTGCCAGTTGGAGTGGCTCATTTTTCTGCTCTAATGGTGTTTGCTTTTACCCTGAAATTTTGCTGTGAAATGGAAAAGCACAAAATAGAGTTTACTGAAGCACAGTGGCTACTGAACTGCACCCAAGCATTGAGAAGGAGGTTGTTATTTTTGTAAAGTATGTCATCAATTTAGAATAACACCTGGAAATCACCTACCAAACTTAAAATGGTTCTTTCCATCCCATCTGTGCTCCTTCTTAACTCCGAAGCCTTAATCGTACTGCTCAGTGTTCAGTGCAAAATGTGAATGTAATTATCAGGTGGATTTTCAGCTGTTTGATTGTCATAGATTTCAGGAGCAGGAGAGAGGTGTTCATTTTTCGGCGTTTTCATACATTTTCCTCAAGTCTGAGTTTTCTGCAGTGACTCGAAAGTGAGACAAATGTGCTTCAGTGTTGATTCACATTTAAGGACCTTTATTTGAATACAAAAGTGGTATTTAGGTTATGAGAGTCATCAGTTTATGGAGTTCTATTTGTGACTAAAATGTGTACGAGGCCCAAATTTAACTCCATGTGTGCTCAATATTGTATGACTTGTTAGACATGTGTATCTGCTCACACTGTGGGGCTCTAGCTGCCCCCTTGGCCTGTGCTGCTGTACTCTCTTGTGCCGATGTAAATACTGAATCTGTATCGCTGTGATGTAAAACAAATATTAAACCAGAGTCTGAGCCTTTTGTCACAGAATAAAGGTTTATTTAAAAATAAAGTTATATCCCTCTTACTCGTCAAGGACTGTGAAAACAAAAAAATGTCATTGGGCAGGTGAAAGACTTGGGTTCCCTAACCCTTCGTTGGCGATGGGGTTTAGGGGTAAATCCCTCAAGAAAATCTGATGTTTTTCAGTAAAAAAGAAAAAGTGATGTGACATCATTTTGGACCATAATTATTACCATATATGTGTCAAAAAACGTTGGAAATGCTAGAGCAGATAATAAATAAACACTCAAAAACTTAAAGACATAGCTTGTTAAAGAAGTCCAACTACAATCATTAGGTATCAGTATTTCTGAGTATCACTTAGTTTTGAAGCTCACATTGATTTTACATTCATTCGGCTTAGTTGCTGCCCAAAACGTCTGCACCTAAGTCTTTTAATGCTAGGAAAAACCCTGATTGCATTTTTCACCTATCACCCCTTGAAACACAATCACCAGCACTCTGGCGATTCAGACACTGGATGCTAACTGACAGATTAAAACACAAGATTGATACATATTTGTATGACTAAAAGTAGCAATTCTTTTATTTAAATTTTTTTTACAATGGAGACATTCAATGCTGAGGTTAACAAAGACAGATAAGGTGAAGAACCTTTTTGTTCTTTTGAAACCAAACAGTTGATAATCTGATGCTCAGAATAAGCCTAACAAAGTTACATAATGCAACAGAACAGCTTTTAGTATTTTGAAAAGAATCCTAAAAAAGTCAAAGTATAGTATGTTGAAAATAAGGCCTAAAAAGTCATAGTATAGTAATTTAAAAATAAATAAGAGTCATCGTATGTCAAAAAGATGATTTAAGTCATAGTATAGTATGTCAAAAAAGTGATATAGTATATCTGAATTCAAATATATAATGAATAACTAAGTCTAATAGAATGCCCCCTGAGAAGTGTTCTGGACTTCTCAAGTGATGCTGACAGTTGGGCTGATCGATGTACAGACTGTGGTCATTAGTCAGCCTCTGGAGACGTAAAGCTCGTACCTTGCCATTACTATTTTTATCACTTTTTTCGACATACTTTACTATGACTTTTACATGGTTGCTGTTTAAACGCTTGAGTCAGTAAATACTTGTACAAATCAATTGTTTGAATATACTATCATTTTAATTGAAGTCTTATTTTCTTATATCTGTTATTGTTTAATTTTAGATATTTTATTTTTAACTACTCGGACACGGAGGGATTTTAATACTGTTCAACCTGCCTTGTTGGTGTGAAATGAAACAAAAACACATCAGTTTCCTCTGCTGTTGAAAAAAAGATGGCTTAATTAATAGAAGTTACACATATTTGGCTACATAGTGGAATAAATACTAAAACCAGAGGTAGAAGAAGTATTCAGATCCTTTACTTGAGCAAAACTATACCACCATACTGTAGTAATACTCGGTTCCAGATAAAGGTACTGCATTGGAAATGTTACCTGAATAAAAGTATGTACAATCAGGAAAAGGTATTTGAAAGTACATACACAATAATATACAACTGAAAACATCCAGAACTACAACACCCAATATGTTCATGTACTAACATAAACCCTTCTGAGCACAGAAATCTTTATTTTCTACCTAGGAAATTGTTTATAAAAATGATGTTTTATGTAAAAAGAGAAAACAAACTTCAACCTTCTGAACACCAAAGCGGCCACCTGACTAGCGGGTTTTAGAAGACGTAACACAGGCGACTTCTACATTTCTACATAGACTTAATATGTCTATATAACATTAACTTTACTCTGTACTGTATTTGCATGTATATAAAAGACGTCAGAGGTTGGACTGCACGCCACACAGCATACTCCTTCCCTAGGCAATAATCATCCGTGGCACTATCCACACGCCATAACCCGGACACACAAACAAACACGGGGTTCCTGTGTCCCGTTGCTAACTTACAGCTAGCTTATGCTAACGTCTGTACAGTTGGTACTTTGGCTGTTTGGGGCGAACAAACAAACGACCCAGCGGTCGCATTCACCGCCATGACAGGTGCTTTTATTTGTCACACACCTACCTGTAGATATGTGCAGCCTCAACAGATGTCATCTGGTAAGAAGAGGAAGCTTCTACAGACCAAGCGAAGGAACATCCTCTCTGTGCTGAAGCTCTGAGGTGGGACATGCTTACTCTCAGGATTAGCTAACTAACAGCTGCTGCGTTGAAGGATTGAGTTCATTTGAAAGGCTCAGATCACACAGAGAACATCGTCCACAGTAAGGATTATGAAATACATCTTGAGTAACTGAGACACTGTGTGTGGAAAAGTATTTTTTCCTCAAACAAAATGTTAATGAAAAAAAGACTCGATGGCTCACATGGTTGTGTTGTTAGGTCAGTAGAGGCATTTTCAGTGCCGTTACCTTGTGTTAGACCCAGGTTGTGTTGTGGTGTTTATGCTGAAGAAGTCTAATAGGACTATATGTAGTGATAGAGCAGAGTGTACGCTGCTGTCTTCCCTGTGTGTTACGTCTTCTAAAGCCCGCTGGTCAGGTGGCTGCTTTGGTGTTCAGAAGGTCGTAGTTTGAAGCCCTCGGCAGGTCTGTCGGGTTTCGAAGGAGTAAACGCGCAAAGCAATGTGTGAAATGTTTCAGAGAATTCGTGCTGAAGCTGAATGTTCTGTCAGCTCATGACAACGATGGCAGCGTTAGTTTTAGAGTTGTTGGTAAGCTGTCAGAGAGGACGTGTGAGTGTGGTAGGCTTGGTGGTGTAGTGCTGCTGTTAGTTGTCATAAATCTCTGAGAACGTTTAGCTGGTTCCATCTTCTCCACTCAGATGGGTTTAGGGTTTGACATTTTGTAGCAATGAAAAGAATGCAGCCAAGGGTGAAAGCAGATTGTAGTTGTTTCCGGTACTACTACCCTCCATCCCTTAATATTGTTCTGCTCAGCTTCATGCATCCCTGAACACACACATTGCATTTATTTAAATTGTGCCACAGAATAGTTTGTTAAGGTTGACAAAACTTTTCAAACCATACAACTTTGCTGGTAATTTGTCAGCCATTGACCGGTGCAGATGACATCATTTGTGTGGTTTGGTCATCAAAAAAATCAAATACGGGAAAATGAAATCAAACGCACCGTTCCAAGCACTGTGTGTGTTTAGTAAGTAAAGAAGTGCGGTCGCCCACCATTATTATGCCAGAGTTCCAGAAGTTGCATAGCTTGTTTGACCTGCCGTCCGTGGTGTTGGAATAAACTGAAGATCACGAAACATCACAACTTATTTTGTCTGTTATTTTATTTTGGAGATTTTTGCCATTAACGACCCACAGCTCTGAATATCAGGCAGTCAGCTGTAGGAGAAGTTGACGTTAGCCAGCAGTAACTAAACAGCTTTGGACAGGCGCTTCCCTCCAGCATGGATTAAAAACCCACTGACACTGGAACAATTTAGAAGCAATTCATGAGAAAACTAATGTCAAATGTCAGCAGCTGTCTTTTCTTGTTGGAAATGTGATGGTGACGGGTTGTTGTATGTGGGTTTTGGCAGGCGGCGGCTGCTGTTCCCACTTCCTGTGTACCGGCACTGCATCATTTAGTGGTATGGCGTATCAGACCCCTTTCCCCCCTGGTTGCAGCCCATATATTAATACGTATCACACATTTCATTTGTTACGGTCTTTGTGTCCGCTGGATTGCAATGCAGCTGCATGCAGTTAACCTTAGGGTGCAGCTCAGATACTAAATGATGTCAGCAAGACACTGCCTGTCCTCTGCATGTGAGCTACAGTTCTCAGCACTAGTAGCTTCACCTTGTGTCTCGGTGTCTTTTATTCCTCCTTGAGGAAAAGAAATGGACACAAATGTTTTGAAGCAGAATAATCCAGTAAACTCTTGTTTTCTCCCCAGATGAGTGCAGAGTTTCCGGACCACAACGGAGAAGTTCCTTCACTTCATTCATGCCTTCTTCATACCGTACTCACTGTATACTCATAGTATTGTATGCCATGAAAAAAAAATTAATAAAGTAAGTAGTAGTAGTAGTAGTAGTAGTAGTAGTAGTAGTAGTAGTAGTATGTATGTATGTATGTATGTATGTATGTATGTATGTATGTATGTATGTATGTATGTATGTATGTATTTATTATATCAAAAAAAGCTCTGAAAAGTCATACAGAATGTCAAAAAGTGTTATTACATAGTTATTACATTGTAATAACACTGTTATAACATGTGTTATGTCAGAAAATCTGTCAAAAAGTGTTATTATACAGTACATAAAAGTGGACGTAAATTTTTTTTTGTCCATAAAAAAAAAGTATTTTCTCTAGATTACTCTGAGTTTATCTTACCTACTCGGGTCTCTCCCTTTCTCTGAATTGTCCTAATCTTCGGAGTTCTCCTACTCTGGTCTCTCCCTTTTGCCCTACTCTTCTCTGAGTTCTCCTACTTTGGACTGTCCCTTTCTGAGTTGTCCTACTGTGCTATCTTCCTTTGTCTCAGTTGTCGTACTGATATCTGCGTACGCGTCCTGTGGTCTCTCCCTTTCTCTGAGTTCTCCTACTCTGGTCTCTTCCTTTCTTTGTCTTAATACTGTCCTAGTCTCCTCTTGCCTGCACTTCCTTTCCTAACCTCTCTAAGTGGCCTATCTAAGTGTTTGCACATACGCTGGCACCGAGCCGGTCTTGAACTCTCGACCCTGGGCGCCTTAGAGTCGAGCACAAACCAGCAGCACTACCGACGCAAGTACGCACGCAAGAGTTCTCTGGGTGTATTTGTCTTTGTCATTCTGGGTGTAAAGCTCAAAATAAGTTGACTTATCCCAGTATTGGAACCCACAACCTTTGTGTCTTCCAACCCGCAGTCCATCACACTGAGCTATCAGATCTGATACAATTTGCACCTGTCTAGATGTGTATTTGACTTCTTCATTGTGGGTGTTGGACCTTAAAATTTAGTGCGCCTCAAAAGAGTTGAACCCACAACCTTCTGAATAGATCATGTCACAGCTATCATGCTGAGCTATCCATGATGCTGGAAATGGTTTGGTTGGAGGTTGTATTTAATGTTCACATCACTGAGGCGAGACATTTAAAAAGCTTTTGACTGAGCTGGGATATGATCCCTCAACCTCAGCTTGTCATGTCAGCATCTTATCCTGGTGAGCTATTCCTCAGACTGGGAAAAGGGATTTTCGTTCTATTATTTGTTCTTCACACTACCAGGGAGACTCCTTGGACATCTTTAGCCAGACGGGGGGGGGGGGGTTATATGCTAGATCGGATCCACTGGTCATGTCGCTGTCAAAGGACGTGCCTGGTGGCCTGCCTTATATATTCAGCCTGTCTTGTTGAGCCACTTCTCTCTCTCATAATAAAAACTTTCAGGAGTGGGAGGGCACATGAATGAATGAATTAATGAGTGAACAAATAAATCCTTTATTGTCCCCAGGGGACTAAAAGAGGCTACACATCCTTTGTCCCACACAGCATTCAGCTGCTTATTAACAAGCTCCGACCCCATGGTCCGAATTGGCACTCTTGAACTTGACTAGATGTGTTGAGGTAATGTCCAAGGAGTCTCCCTGGTAGTGTGAAGAACAAATAATAGAACGAAAATCCCTTTTCCCAGTCTGAGGAATAGCTCACCAGGATAAGATGCTGACATGACAAGCTGAGGTTGAGGGATCATATCCCAGCTCAGTCAAAAGCTTTTTAAATGTCTCGCCTCAGTGATGTGAACATTAAATACAACCTCCAACCAAACCATTTCCAGCATCATGGATAGCTCAGCATGATAGCTGTGACATGATCTATTCAGAAGGTTGTGGGTTCAACTCTTTTGAGGCGCACTAAATTTTAAGGTCCAACACCCACAATGAAGAAGTCAAATACACATCTAGACAGGTGCAAATTGTATCAGATCTGATAGCTCAGTGTGATGGACTGCGGGTTGGAAGACACAAAGGTTGTGGGTTCCAATACTGGGATAAGTCAACTTATTTTGAGCTTTACACCCAGAATGACAAAGACAAATACACCCAGAGAACTCTTGCGTGCGTACTTGCGTCGGTAGTGCTGCTGGTTTGTGCTCGACTCTAAGGCGCCCAGGGTCGAGAGTTCAAGACCGGCTCGGTGCCAGCGTATGTGCAAACACTTAGATAGGCCACTTAGAGAGGTTAGGAAAGGAAGTGCAGGCAAGAGGAGACTAGGACAGTATTAAGACAAAGAAAGGAAGAGACCAGAGTAGGAGAACTCAGAGAAAGGGAGAGACCACAGGACGCGTACGCAGATATCAGTACGACAACTGAGACAAAGGAAGATAGCACAGTAGGACAACTCAGAAAGGGACAGTCCAAAGTAGGAGAACTCAGAGAAGAGTAGGGCAAAAGGGAGAGACCAGAGTAGGAGAACTCCGAAGATTAGGACAATTCAGAGAAAGGGAGAGACCCGAGTAGGTAAGATAAACTCAGAGTAATCTAGAGAAAATACTTTTTTTTTATGGACAAAAAAAAATTTACGTCCACTTTTATGTACTGTATAATAACACTTTTTGACAGATTTTCTGACATAACACATGTTATAACAGTGTTATTACAATGTAATAACTATGTAATAACACTTTTTGACATTCTGTATGACTTTTCAGAGCTTTTTTTGATATAATAAATACATACATACATACATACATACATACATACATACATACATACATACATACATACATACATACATACTACTACTACTACTACTACTACTACTACTACTACTACTACTACTTACTTTATTAATTTTTTTTTCATGGCATACAATACTATGAGTATACAGTGAGTACGGTATGAAGAAGGCATGAATGAAGTGAAGGAACTTCTCCGTTGTGGTCCGGAAACTCTGCACTCATCTGGGGAGAAAACAAGAGTTTACTGGATTATTCTGCTTCAAAACATTTGTGTCCATTTCTTTTCCTCAAGGAGGAATAAAAGACACCGAGACACAAGGTGAAGCTACTAGTGCTGAGAACTGTAGCTCACATGCAGAGGACAGGCAGTGTCTTGCTGACATCATTTAGTATCTGAGCTGCACCCTAAGGTTAACTGCATGCAGCTGCATTGCAATCCAGCGGACACAAAGACCGTAACAAATGAAATGTGTGATACGTATTAATATATGGGCTGCAACCAGGGGGGAAAGGGGTCTGATACGCCATACCACTAAATGATGCAGTGCCGGTACACAGGAAGTGGGAACAGCAGCCGCCGCCTGCCAAAACCCACATACAACAACCCGTCACCATCACATTTCCAACAAGAAAAGACAGCTGCTGACATTTGACATTAGTTTTCTCATGAATTGCTTCTAAATTGTTCCAGTGTCAGTGGGTTTTTAATCCATGCTGGAGGGAAGCGCCTGTCCAAAGCTGTTTAGTTACTGCTGGCTAACGTCAACTTCTCCTACAGCTGACTGCCTGATATTCAGAGCTGTGGGTCGTTAATGGCAAAAATCTCCAAAATAAAATAACAGACAAAATAAGTTGTGATGTTTCGTGATCTTCAGTTTATTCCAACACCACGGACGGCAGGTCAAACAAGCTATGCAACTTCTGGAACTCTGGCATAATAATGGTGGGCGACCGCACTTCTTTACTTACTAAACACACACAGTGCTTGGAACGGTGCGTTTGATTTCATTTTCCCGTATTTGATTTTTTTGATGACCAAACCACACAAATGATGTCATCTGCACCGGTCAATGGCTGACAAATTACCAGCAAAGTTGTATGGTTTGAAAAGTTTTGTCAACCTTAACAAACTATTCTGTGGCACAATTTAAATAAATGCAATGTGTGTGTTCAGGGATGCATGAAGCTGAGCAGAACAATATTAAGGGATGGAGGGTAGTAGTACCGGAAACAACTACAATCTGCTTTCACCCTTGGCTGCATTCTTTTCATTGCTACAAAATGTCAAACCCTAAACCCATCTGAGTGGAGAAGATGGAACCAGCTAAACGTTCTCAGAGATTTATGACAACTAACAGCAGCACTACACCACCAAGCCTACCACACTCACACGTCCTCTCTGACAGCTTACCAACAACTCTAAAACTAACGCTGCCATCGTTGTCATGAGCTGACAGAACATTCAGCTTCAGCACGAATTCTCTGAAACATTTCACACATTGCTTTGCGCGTTTACTCCTTCGAAACCCGACAGACCTGCCGAGGGCTTCAAACTACGACCTTCTGAACACCAAAGCAGCCACCTGACCAGCGGGCTTTAGAAGACGTAACACACAGGGAAGACAGCAGCGTACACTCTGCTCTATCACTACATATAGTCCTATTAGACTTCTTCAGCATAAACACCACAACACAACCTGGGTCTAACACAAGGTAACGGCACTGAAAATGCCTCTACTGACCTAACAACACAACCATGTGAGCCATCGAGTCTTTTTTTCATTAACATTTTGTTTGAGGAAAAAATACTTTTCCACACACAGTGTCTCAGTTACTCAAGATGTATTTCATAATCCTTACTGTGGACGATGTTCTCTGTGTGATCTGAGCCTTTCAAATGAACTCAATCCTTCAACGCAGCAGCTGTTAGTTAGCTAATCCTGAGAGTAAGCATGTCCCACCTCAGAGCTTCAGCACAGAGAGGATGTTCCTTCGCTTGGTCTGTAGAAGCTTCCTCTTCTTACCAGATGACATCTGTTGAGGCTGCACATATCTACAGGTAGGTGTGTGACAAATAAAAGCACCTGTCATGGCGGTGAATGCGACCGCTGGGTCGTTTGTTTGTTCGCCCCAAACAGCCAAAGTACCAACTGTACAGACGTTAGCATAAGCTAGCTGTAAGTTAGCAACGGGACACAGGAACCCCGTGTTTGTTTGTGTGTCCGGGTTATGGCGTGTGGATAGTGCCACGGATGATTATTGCCTAGGGAAGGAGTATGCTGTGTGGCGTGCAGTCCAACCTCTGACGTCTTTTATATACATGCAAATACAGTACAGAGTAAAGTTAATGTTATATAGACATATTAAGTCTATGTAGAAATGTAGAAGTCGCCTGTGTTACGTCTTCTAAAACCCGCTAGTCAGGTGGCCGCTTTGGTGTTCAGAAGGTTGAAGTTTGTTTTCTCTTTTTACATAAAACATCATTTTTATAAACAATTTCCTAGGTAGAAAATAAAGATTTCTGTGCTCAGACAGCGTCATAAACTGTATTTCCTTTAGTTCACCTGAACATCACCTGAAGGCCAGTGGCTCAGGAGTGCTGTCAGCTTTTCTGGCATCAGTGGTTGGACCTTCAGCTCTATATCTGTGAGTTTAAAGAAAAGACAATTCTCACGCCCAGCCAATACAACTTACAGCTTACTTGTTGTAAATGCATGGGAGGAAAAACAATCTTAAATAGAAGCATGATTGTCTCCCTCAGTTGCACTGATGTTAATCCTGCAGCAGCACAGTGCACAGCAAAGACAGCTCCCTGTAACAATGTTTCACTGCAGCCTGTCAACACATCACTGCTGAGGCTTTTACATTCACATGTCAGATATTCAAATGGTCCGAGTGCAAGTTTCTGAATTGTATGGGTTGTTTTCCTTTCCTTCATTTTTTAGGCGGAGTGTCTCCTGTCCCGCTTAAGTGGAAAAGTGGATGTCCTTCTCTTCAACCCTCCCTATGTGGTTGAAGAGAAGGACATCCTTCAGAAGAGGTGGCGAGGCTCTGTACAGCACCATCTTCAGTTCAGAGATGAGGAGCATTTGATCAATGTGTGCTTTTCTTTCAGCGGGCAGCACAGGTATAGAGGCTGCCTGGGCCGAGGGCGAGAGGTGACCGACAGGTTTCTGTCTGTGGTAGCACAGTTGCAAGTGTTCATACCCAAACCTTGAAATGAAATAAATACAAATATAAAATAAAAAAGACATAAAATAAATGTACATGATGCCTGGTGGTTGTTACCACTTAACACCATGTTGGCTCCCCATCAGTGAAACTGCTTCCAACACACATGCTGCAGTGATGGTTTTGGACAACAGACAAGTCAACATTGATCTTGATATTGTGTCAAAAGTCAATATGTGTCCTCTCTTATCTGGAACGGCTGTTTGTTTTGGTATTTATAAGGGAACTCTTTATTTTTCTGGTGAATTAAGTATGTTGACTTGTGGAGTAATAGCAGTAGTAATGCTGGTTGATGGTAATCATTTACTAAACATTGTATGACTTGTTAGACATGTGTATCTGCTCACACTGTGGGGCTCTAGCTGCCCCCTTGGCCTGTGCTGCTGTACTCTCTTGTGCCGATGTAAATACTGAATCTGTATCACTGTGATGTAAAACAAATATTAAACCAGAGTCTGAGCCTTTTGTCACAGAAAAAAGGTTTATTTAAAAATAAAGTTATATCCTTCTTACTTGTCAAGGACTGTGAAAACAAAAAAAAATGTCATCATTGCGTTATTCACCTTTCACCGCTTGGACCACAATCATCACCACTCTAGTGATTCACTGGATGCTAACTGACAGATTAAAACACAAAGATTGATACATGTTGTATGACTGTAAGTAGCTGGTCTAGTTTTTTTGTTGTTTTTTTACAATGGAGACATTCAATGCTGAGGTTAACAAAGACAGATATGGTGAAGAAACCATTTTGTTCTTTTGAAACCAAACAGTTGATAATCTGATGGACAGCATGCTCAGAATAAGCCTGACTAACAGAAAGTTACATAAGGCTTTACTGCAACAGAACAGGTTTGACAGACTCTTGTTGTTTATTGAAAAATAACTGAAGCCAAGTTTCACTATGGTACACTTATTTGACATGTACAAGAAAAAGTGGTGATATTCTATATTATTGTTATTGCCAGCAAATCCCACAGACAGGTAGGGAAGTTAAAGTATTGAGAGACAGACTAACACATTGTTGGTTTTGGTCCACACATGGGACGTTTTGAAAATAACACCACTATAGAATATCATAAGCCTTATGCTGTAAATGAAAGGATAACACCACTATCGTTTCTTTCTTACTATATCACTGTGAGTAATCAGTTTAAAGTAATAAAATCAGTGTGCTGCATTAATTGATTACTCACCAGTTTATACATGGTTTTTAGTCATGTAGAAAACTAATTTCTAATTGATTAACTGGGGGGAAAAAGGATACCAAATTAAGTGTTTACATGGATGTTTCTGAAATCAAATTACTGCTGGAAGGTAATGGTAATCCAATTACTATAAACATGTACATCCACTGATAGGCTACTGGCATTTTCAAGATGGTAAAGTAAACATTCACTGAAGTGAACAAACACTGGTATCATCCTTTCTTATAGTTCTGTGAATGGCCAATCAGTTTACTTTTCCAGACCTAAGCAACTCAACCAAATGGAACAAATCACAAGGTTTGGAGCAATTCAATTAACTGATTTTAATTGTAATAAATTAAAGTTAGATACATAATTAAAATGATTTCAATTCAAGCAAAAGATAAATCTGATTCAGGCTCAATTTGGGAGTGAAAGCTGTATGACGAGTGCTAAGCTGCGTTTGATCAGGTTCCAAGTGTTGCTGACCTGAAGCTGATCTCTGACACACCACAGCCGACTGTCAGGCTGAAACAGCTCGCCCATAATTAAACACAAGCAGAACCCAAAGTTGAACCATGAAAAAGGCACATCATGTTTTTTGAAAAACTAAATTGGCAGCAGATCACTGGACCTGTTTACAAAAGTAAAAAACAACATAAAAACAGTCTGAGCCGACACTGACAAAGTACAGGTGGTGTACTGTAGCTGGACGGTGCCGTTCAGTCTGAATTTACACGTGTGCAAACAGAAAAACTGAGATTGGAAATAAAAGCACAGAGTGTATGAGGCTCCTGCTGGCTTTCACTATGAAACTAGGCATGTTTGTCCACTGCTGTCCATCTTTAACCACACAGTGATGATGAAAAGATTTAGACTTAGAAGTCTTATTCTACAGTTAAAGTTTTTCAAAAACTAAAGATTTCAGTTTAAAACCAATCCTGATGCAAGTTTTTAGCTTTTTAAAGAAATGAAATTCTATAAAAATGCAAAGTCAATCATGAAATAACCAGCGAGACTCAAATCTATAAGGTCTTTTCACATCACTGCTGAGAGCTGAACAGAGGCAGACAACGCCTCCCCCTCCCGGGCATACACTCAAAGACAAACAAGCTTATTTTTTTATTTTTTATAAATTACTATCCATAAATAAAAATCTATAAAAAGGAGAGAAAAAAAGAGACATCCCTCCTATAAATTAAAAACAAAGATTTCCAGCAAACACAGAGATAAAGATCTGTATACTAAATAAATAAAAAAGAAAACCTTTAAAACCCATATGAACAATATACAGTGTCAGTAATATCTTGTTAAACCTCTGCAAATGGATTACCGTAGTGCATTTCTTTTCACCACAAGAACTACGAATTTTACTTTTATCTCAATTTTTTTCTTCGCAAATCTGCAGGCAAATTAAGATCCTAACAATTATCGAAATAAATGAGGAGATGCGAGGTTTTGCGTTGCAGGAACGCTTCGTTGGCATGTTTTTGTTGCTTACAGTTGGCTTGAAAGGATTTACAGCTTTTGTCTGGCAAGGAGTGTGGATCTGTGTTTTTGTATTGTAACAGTTTGTGTAGACACAGACAAACATCTCAGTAAGGTTTTCATGTTTCCTCTTTGGAAAACGTGTTGTAAAGGCTTCCTCGCCTGGGCTGTGGTGTATCTAGGCGTTACCACCACTACTGACGACGGTTTATCATCTACGACGAAATGTCACAACAACCTACGACGCGGCCACTCCGTACACGACAGCTTTAGCTACAGAGAATGACCCTCGCGCCTTCCGGATCCTCGCCTCTCAATGTGTGTGTAGTACCGGATGGCATGCTGCTGCAACAGTCAGAACAAAAAAAATGTTTACGCTCCCCTACTGGCCTTTTGTAGAAACACACACACTAAATCCTCTTTTTGATAAAAGTCATTTAAAACAAGTGTGCAATTTAAAAGTGAATGTATGAAAATCAAGGGGAGGACCATGCCGGTGACTGATCCACAACTGGACTTTTCGGTCTTTTAAGAGGGAATGAGGACTGCCTTTAAGTCTGGGGTATGTGTCTGGAAATGCTAAAACTTCCAGAATAAAAATCTAGATCTCTACGTTACATGTCCGCTCTCGTCGTGCTGGTCCAGAAGACAGGAACGAGTTGGTTACAGTGTAAAACTGGGTTCTTCTTTAGCCGCCGTCTGTTAGCGTGTGTGTGTGCGTGTGTGTGTGTGTGTGTGTGTGTGTGTGTGTGTGTGTGTGTGTGTGTGTGTGCGCGTCTCTCTCTGCCTTCAGGCATGTCAGTCCAGTGCAAACCTACCTAAAGAATGAATAAACAGCTTCAGATTTGACCAGGGGTGGTGGATGGAGGGGTTGGAGTGGAGGGGGAGGGGGGCGGGGGGCGGGGGGCGGTTCAGTCTCCTTGGTGCCTTGCTGCCGTGATGAACCTGAAGACAAGGCAGGCAGGCAGTCACTGATGTGCAGTCCACCAAGGAGGCTGCAGTTTTAAAGACGACTCCCTTTGTTGATTCAAGTAATTTTACACCGCTTCCGGGACTCGCAGCACCGCCGCTGGTGAACCAGAGGGTTGACGGATGCTCAGGTTGGCTGCTTTACCTCCAGCAGCTGGGGAAAACAATAAATATGATGAACATACGCAGTCCTTTGAATGTTTTTCTGCGCAGACAGCTTCCCACAAAAGTCTGGTGTGTGTGTTTGATTGACAGCTGCATGTCTCTCAAACACACTCATTGAGCTGCTCCGACTTCGTTAAACAGCATCCAGCCACGCTTGAACACCGCCCTATCCTCTGTCAGCCCCCCCTCCCTTCAGCCTGGGTGTTGGTGCTATAGGCAGTCTTTGCACAGCGCCACCTGGCCCTTCATGTAGTCGCGGCAGGGGCAGATGCGTCGCAGTGACTGGTGGGCGCCCGCGCAGCTGAACAGCAGAAGGTCAGACTGGAAGATGCAGTGGTGGCGAGCCTCGCTGTAGGCCGGGACCAGCGTGTCTGCGCTTGACTCCACCGTCTGACAGTCCACACCAAACCTGAAACACAGGAAGAGAGATTTCCTTCAGTTGTTATGCTTAATAACTATTTATTTCGTTTCGTTTGAATTAGAGTGAGAAGGAGAGACAGAAGGAGAAGCTGAACACACACTCAACTAAAGTAAACTAATCAGTTAGGAGCATTGACCCATTTATTCCAAGAAATAAATGGGGCCCTCCAGTGGTTTTAACCTCTGTGTGACATACAGTACTGTACACATGAATAACCTGAAGTGTGCTGCCACCTAGAGGACACTTTTAAAATAACAACTAGGACAGGGAGAAACATCATCTTTCGATGTATATACTATATATTATTGTGTGTGTGTGTGTGTGTGTGTGTGTGTGTGTGTGTGTGTGTGTGTGTGTGTGCGTGCGTGAGCGCGTGTGCGTGCGTGCGTGTCCCACCTGGCCAGGTCCTTGTCCTTGTTGAGGTGTTGGAAGAAGGAGGGCTCACAGATGAGCTGCTCCTCCTGACACACCTGCTTACAGGAGTGGCCCGGCTCGGCCAGTTTCACCTGCAGAGCGCTGAGAGGGGGCCACATCACCTGACCGTGACAGAAGTCCTGACAACGCAATATCATGTCACACAACGGAAATACAACACACACTGCAACATAGGCCAGCTTAGAAACATAAAACATGGAATTTCTGTAAAATTCTGAGTAAAGCCATTGTATCTGGTATGACACTAATAATTAAAAAACATTGATGTGATACCTATTTTAACAATTAAGGGCATTCAAATGACCAGTCCTGAATGTACTAACATGGTAAATACGAAATTGTGTTACTGACTGCTGTTGATTGAAATCCTCCAGAACCTAAATACATGATCCTACTAGTTATTACTAAACATAATTGTAATAGGCAAATTCCACATTCACAAATCCTCCCACAAATTTCATAGCTTTAGTTTAAATATTCAAATATTTACTTTTTTATTATATTTATATTTGGCTACTATCTAGTATTCTTAATGTTCATCTTATTTCAATAATATAGTTTCTGGTATTTATTGTATATATTTTGAAAATCGTTCTATATAATTTCCCTATCTTTTATTAAAGCTGTGATGTCTTTATTGTTGCACTTGATTGCACTCTTGTCCTACAAAAGTATCTGGAATCTGGTTTAGTTTTTTTACAGTCCCACAACAGAACATTTTCAAGACATATCTTCATTTTGTTGACAGGGTTATACAGCTATGCAAGTGACTCAACAGCAGCTGAAATGTTTGGCTTTCACATCTTTGTGGCCCCCGTAGAACCCATCACATTTTTAACAGTGATGACGATGATGGCAGCAGCAGCAGCGTTACGAGTGAACAGAGAAGAGCTGGAGAGCTGTTGTCAGCAGAGATAAAAGTCATCATTTGCGCTTGTCTTTTGGAAGAGATTTGGATTTTCATTCAGCTATAATCAAGTCTCAGTAGACCAAGATTCGGATACGCTTGTATCCTAAACATGAACATGTGAAAAGAACATGAGGAGGGAATCCATCTAGAAGCAGTACCTGGTTCTCAATGAAGGCGTTGACTCTCTGCAGCATACCCTCGCAGGTGAACTCATAGGGCAGGTAGGGCTCAATCTGATCACATAAACACAAAACACAGACTGGTCACAGAAGTGCCAGGAGAGGATACTGTGGTGGGGAAGTCGCACACTTTACAGCACACCTCCAGAGCCAGGCATGAGCTCGTTTCACTGTATGTGTGTGAGCTCAGCCTGGTGAAACGTTAGCCTGCTGTCTGCCCTTTGCACCACTATCAACCTCCACAGACTTGGATTTTGAGGACCAACAACTAAAGCCTTTGTTGTAGCACTAAGTCACTCGCTGCTTTCTCCCGAGCCCAGCCGGAGCCTGGTAGGCTGCAGCTCGCCACGGATCACAAAGCATATGAGGCTCCGCAGGCTTGTCCAGTGAACAAAACCATTGTTCCGACTCGCTTGGCGGAGCAAAACACAACACGAGGTCCCTAACCTGACCTTTAAATATGCATGGGCCTGGACGCGAAGACGGAACAGGATCTCGCTTTCTTTCCCCCGTGCTTTCACTTATCCTTTGGATAGTTTCCATCCAAGCATTTCTGTCAATTAGGGTGTCCAAATTTTGATAGTTTATATTTGTATAATTTGTATAGTTGTCCTGCGTATTGCATTGCATGTCTGTACCTGTTTTTGTATCTTGTACTTGTACTGTATCTATCTTGCACCGGGGACCAGGAGAAACACAATTTCGTTCCAGTATGTACTGAACTGTACTGTATAGATCTCTTATTTCTTAATATTTTGATAATCGATTCATCATTTACCTAACATTTTCTGGTTGCAGCATCTCAACTGTGATGATCTGTGGCTTTTCTTTGTCCTATGTATTTGTTCAAGCTATTTTTCAAGCAAGAATGAAAAAGTTTCTATCTATCCATCTATCTATCTATCTATCTATCTATCTATCTATCTATCTATCTATCTATTATGAGAAAGTCATCTCATATGTTTTCAAATAATTTCTGTATCAATGCAGACTTTTCATGAGGAAAATCTATCAACATGTTCCTTACCTTCTGGCTGAGGATGGAGCGAATGGCCCGCTCCACCTCGGCAGAGTTTTCGATATCCACCGTCCACACATGGGGCTGACCAATGTACACCTCAGCATACGGATGTTGAGAGGTCAGCTGCAGACAACGAGAGAGTAGAGGTCAGGGAAAACAAACACACCTTTTAAAAGTTGTATCTTGAGCAGAAGCGTCTGCAGGGTAAAACCCCCCCTCCTCTCACCTCTCTCAGCGTGGGTTTGCCTTTGAAGAAGTCGGTGTTCTTGCTGCTCTTTGGAGGGTTGAATTTGGGGTTGAGGAAAGCGCAGCCATTGGCGATGGCCTCCAGGGGGGCAGGACCCTCGTAGGGGAAGGACAGACCCACAAACAACTGCAGTGGAGAGAAAATATAAAAATATATATATATAATATAGATTAGCCTCCACATGGATTTTTATTTTTTTTTTAAGGAAAAGAAAGCTTAAACTGTAGATGAGGATAGTCATGATTATAACTTTTGCACATACAGTATGTGATAACACTGCTGCTAATGTAAGCCAATCAAGAGTCACCAACTTAGTCTGTGATCACACGTTTTTTAAATCACATGTTGAACACTGAAGGTGGCATGTGGGAGCTACTGAAATAACCAGAATAACAAGAAGCCGGTCGAGGATGGAGAGGTGCAGAAAGGTTCACTGGCTGTGTTGAGGAGTTTCTGTTGTCTGCTGATAGCAGCAGTTAACCCTTGTTAAAGCAACTCTCCCATGTTACCAGCACTAAATACAGTCGAGGCAGCACATTTTCTCTATGAAACAAGGGAAGAAAAACAAGCCAAATAATATGAAGACACTCTAATGTTTATTGCTCCCAAAGGCCACTAGAGGTTTGGTGAAGAGGGAGGATATTTTGCAGATGGAAACACACTGTATCTGAGTAGCCTGATGAGAATTTGGAAAACAACTACAGTAACTCACACATATGCATATAAATAGGCATACAAACAACCATTTTACAAAAGAAAATATTATAAACCATTATTAATACAACCCCTGAGATATATCACTCACGCGTGATCTGACCCATTTTAGCTTACTATGTTCCTACCAATGACTGAAATCGGTGCTTTTCCAAACTTTGTGGCTTATGACCACTAAAAGTGATTCAAATGATGTCTACTTGCAACCCCTCATCACCAGTTGCACAAGACTTGTGAGCAGTTTACCCAAAAGAGTGATTTTCCTCATCTGACTTGAATAATTGTTAGAATACATAAAACTGAAATGATCCAGTAAGAAAAAAGTGAAAAAAGAATCATAATGAGAAGAAGTAAGTCTACCTGTCTTACTGTATGATTAAAGAAGCAGTCAGTGAGGCCTTCACATCGCATTACAACTGAGTCTACTCCTACTACATATTGTAAGGTAAGTTTATTTGTAGAGCACACATTTGAAATACTTAAAAGGAAATAAAGCATAAGCATTAAAGGATTAACTAAGGATTACTAAAAAGGACTAACTGTGGAGGATACTCTCTTGATTCGATAAACACAGACTGCTGAAGCCTTGAAGTGGCTCATATTATAATCCCGCTGTGGATTTGGTCCCCCATCACATACACTAGAAGCATTTTAGGAAGGGATACTTTAATGGCCAGTATGAATGGGATATATAAAGAACAGGGGGATGGGAAGAACAAATATTTGCGAGGTAGTAGCAGCTTATCCACATGAGCGTGAGACAAGTATGCAGAAACAGAGAGAGGAGGGTGGGGTGGAGGTGGTGGCAATGGGCTAGTGGCTCTTTTACTGGAGCTGGCTGGCTACAATGGCTGTCTGTGTGTTTGTATTGGCCTGTGTGTGTGTGTGTGTGTGTGTGTGTGTGTGTGTGTGTGTGTGTGTGTGTGTGTGTGTGTGTGTGTGTGATTTATGACATACTTTCTATAACGCACAATGCAGGGCTGTACCATGTATGTCTGTATACACATGAATACTCAGACTTAAGCTTAAGGCTGAATTATGCTCCAGCTCATGTATGAACATAACTCAAATGTTTCTGGTCAACACCTACAGCCTTGTTAACGACTGACTTCTGCCAACAGATGGCAGCAAAGCACACTCCTTCCTCTGTGTGTGTGCGTGTGTATGCTGTGTGCGCATGAGAGCTCCTTAATGCCGAGAAACCGTCGCCCACGTTTTATAGGGAGCGAGGAGGAGAGGGGATGAAAATGGATATGGTTAAGTGGAGAAGCAGTGATGTAGTACAAATGAATGAATGATCCCTGCATCTCCTATGTAAATCAATAAGAATTTTTGCTTGTACCTGAAAGCTCCTTATTAGTGTGCATTCAAGCGGCTTTGTTTATGTGCACTGCAAAGCTCATGCTGTACACGAAGGACATCCTGCTTATAAGATCCAAAGCTCCACATCAGAACTGTTGTTCTATTGATTTGTCCTCCTCTGTTCAAACACTCTTGCATGAGTATACAATACCTACAATGAAGATGCTTTAATTTGACAGGCATCACATTGATGGCAATAATACTCCTATGCAGGAGTAGTTCCTTTGTTAGGAGGCTCGTTTAACTTTGAATAAGATCTCTGCATAGATCTTCTATTAGCCTGAATAAATTAGAAAAGAAATGTGTTTTTCATATTGTATTTCTTACATCATACAATTGTCCTATCATCACATACCATCACTACTTCAATTCTCAGATACAGTAGCAGCTCACACAAACTTTTGCATTTATGGTTCAGTACACACGGCACACGGAAGTCGCTGAGTTTATTGACCCAGAGAGTTAAATTCAGCACCTGCCATGGGATGTGTTTGAATATGGTGACAATAATGATGTGTAAGACAATAGGAAGTCTTGTCTTACATACAAATCTATGGTTCAAATGTAGTGGATGTGTGGAGGAGTGCGAAAGAGAAAGAAAATAGGAAACACATGTAAGACTACCAGAGGCAATTAAACCGGTAGTGTTAGACAGACATACAATAGAGAGGAGAAGCAAAAATCAGAAAAACTAAAACCTTTGACTCCATCAGCGTGCAACATGACGCAGTAAGGCTTTGCCAGACTTCAGCGGTTTGATCATTGACACTATTCCCCTGATACAGAACAGCACGTCAGTTTATTTCAGGAAATTTAGTTTGAGAGAAAATGAAATGTCAGACGCCAACATCAACACGCTCTTCTTGTCACAGAAGCGCCTCCACACACTCTTTTTTACAGTCCACTCAATAGTTAAAACCCACGAGGCCAATTAGCTCAGGCAGTCTGATTGCAGGTAACGATAAATTTGTTGTTTAAGAAACACGAGGAAAACTGTGCCGACAACCCCTCATGTTTTCCTTGCAAGCTCTTAAACAACTATGTGGCTAAAATGTTGGGGTTTTGTGGGATTTAATTGGCCAGTCCCTATGGGTTTTCCATGCAGAACCACAATGTAATGAGAGGATAAGGAAGTATCTACTATATCTCATCACTTGTGAGAGAGAGGCTACGTGAATTCAGCAAATATAAATTCACTACATTCTTTGTGCAGCCCTCTCTGGCACCAATGTGCAGAGTGTTGCTTCCCTTTAGTCTTTAGCGAGTTGTTTTCAACACTTCAACGATCTGCTCCACTGCTGAATACACCTTTGCTTTTCTCTGTCAGTGCCTCAAACATCCCTGTGTCCTTGGTTTCAGGTGCTCAGTACAGAGCGGGATTTGGCAGCCAAGAATCGTTTTTTTTGGCTGAAGCAATGTCCGGAATCTTTTCAGGTACAAAAGGGGTTTGAATCTCAATCCATATTTTTATTTTCTATAACTGTCTGAATCATGGTCTATGGCTCTTTTGCACTTTGTATCCCTGCCCCAGCTCCTGTCTGATGTCTCTCTCCTCTCTCAGTCTGCCTCTCCTACCTCTCTTGCTCTGTTTGGAAGGCATCTGGTTTCAGAGGCTACAGAAATCGAAGCCCTCTCCCACCTTATTCTTCTGAAAAGGATGCTGACTGGAGCCAAAAAACAGACTCCATCTTTCATTGCCGGCACTAATGATGCGTTTTACCTTCAGCAGACAGGTTTTTTCGAGGACCATGTCAATTTAATTCCAATCCCAATCTGGCAATGGGCAGCACCAGAAAATGTAGTGAAAAGTCACATTTAAAGTAAAGGATTTATACCAGATGGAATGTCCTACATCAGTTCGAGGTACAGTAACATGCTCTCCACTTCACAGCTTTCAGTACTACCACAAAACAAAGCCATTTGTGTTAAACAGCTCAACACACATTCTGTGAACGTGTGTGTGTGTGTGTGTGTGTGTGTGTGTGTGTGTGTGTGTGTGTGTGTGTGTGTGTGTGCGTGTGTGTGTGTGTGTGTGTGTGTGTGTGTGTGCGTGCGTGCGTGTTGCTTGCTCCACCCGGTACAATCCAGCTTGGCTGCAGTCTCTGTGGCTGTGTCCTTGTCTTTGTGGATGAGAGTGGTTTGAGAAGTGAGAAGAAGAGACAAGTGATGACATGAATGGAGAAGTGCTTCTGTGGATGGCTGGGCCGAGGACAGACTCAGACAAACTACAGCCACTCAGGTCAAAACAAAGACTCTTTTCTCCAAACCTTTCACTTTTTTTCACTCTTGTCTTTTGAGTTAAATTTCAGTACTAAAATGTGATTTATTTTAGGAAACTTCATTCAAAAAAGCTTTTTAAAGTAAGTGTCACACACCGACTTCTATTACAGGAATGTTCAAAGCAGATTTCACACCCTCTGCACATAAAGAAAGGCCATGGTTTGTGAAAAAGACACTGTGTGTCCTCAATATTCTGCAGGTTAGCAGGGCCACCTTTTTCTTGCTTATTTAAAAAAATATGAAAGGGAAAACCGTGGGAGTTAGTTTCTGGCTTTCATAGCCATCTAATAAGCACCATACCCTCACGCTGAAGGGTCATTTTTTTTCTTAATGTGAGATAATTTAAAGCTGGGGAGACTCACCCTGGTTTCCCGGAGGAGGAACTGCAGGTCTCGGCCGCTCAGGATGCCGTGGTTCTTGACGTAGCTCGGAAGGTGCACAGTGCTGGTGCCGTGCACGGTGCCGTGGACGTCCATGTAGCTGTGGATGGTGTCAAGGTATTTCTTTTTGTCCTAGAACAAAGAGGGAGATACAATTCAATTTTTTCACCGTTTACTTTTCAATAAAAGATGTCCACAAACCTTCCGGAAAACACAGGGTTTCACATTGTGTACATTTGTTTCCAAAGTCAGAAACACTGTTAAAAAACATCACCTACTCTTGCAAAATACTCACACAAAATGAAATTAATTTAGTCAGGAAAAATATTTAGGCTATTTAGGTTCAGCTGGCCCAATCCAGAAACAAACATCCTGGAATGAACAATTCTGAATTACATGTTTATGAGAGTGGACCAGGATCATTACTTTGTTACGTGACCTGATGAACTTTTGTCCGAGCTACCTGAGGCCCATCTGGCCACAAAGGCAGGCAGAGATAAAAATAGCACTGTATGAGGAGCATCAGTGCGCACAATATCCTGCTATTGTTATTAAGGTCTACCTGATTTGTGATGCCCTTGATCAAAAAACACAATAAAGCATGCCAACAAAGCCTGCTTCCTTTATAACAAAAGTCACGTCCAGCCCACTTCCATCACACAGGAATGCTACCCGGCTGATTTTATAGTGGACAAGGTCAAACTAAATACATATTCTATTTTCATGTTTTAAAAGGGGCACTTCACCAATGTTTAGCTATATTTACTTGTCATGGGGTGTACTACTTATCTTGGGTATGGAGGAGTCTATAATGTCAGAAAATATAACCCTGATGATGTCATAATGATGTCATCAGGGCTATCTCGACTTGTTCCATAGACTTAATATTTTTAACAAAATTACAATCTGGGGGCAGGAGTTTGACTGACATGGGCATTTGCCCGGCAAAGATGGTCCAACAAATGACACTGACTTGCATTATGGTAAATGTAATAGTAGTTATTGAAGTTTGAGCCACAATCTAGGGAATGACAATCAGGATATCAAAGCCTCTGCTGACCTTGACCATACTTTTTTTAATGCAACTTTTGTGAATTTTCCAACTTTATTTAAGTATAATACTAAATCGCAGGAGTAACCCTTAACAACTGTATCTCCTATCTGAATCAATTCATTATGTGATATAATAATGTTTGTTATAACAGGTGCAATTAATCTGTTTGTATTATATCCACCCTGACGAAGACCTTGTGAGGTCAAAACTGATCATCTTTTTAAACCATTTATATGCCCCCAAATTTGTATTATTTTTTTCTCTGCCTAAGAGTGGGCTTTTATCTTCAAGGGCACTTTTAATGTTCCCCAGAATGCACTTTGCCTCTGCATTCTTTCATGTGTTTGGAGGATTAAGAATTCAGTCCACATGATAACAGTGCAGCGTGTACTGAAGCAGAATGACATTATATACATGATGTCATACTAAAAGTAGTCTATATCAAAGAAGTTTCACATATTCGGCCGGATATCCGTTACCTTCCACTTTCTTTGTGTTGGCATTTTAAACTCCGGTGGATTTATGAGGACTATGGTTAACTGTTCCTCAGATCTCTGCAGGGTAAATCCAGACAGCTATCTAGACTATCTGTCCAATCTGAGTTTTCTGTTGCACGACTAAAACAACCTTTGAACGTACACGTTCCACCAAAACAAGTTCCTTCCCGAGGCTATTTTGCAGCGGCACCGTGGCTCCAGCCGGTGCTTAGCGCCACCAAAGGCGATTGTGATTGGTTTAAAGAAATGCCAACAAACCAGAGCATGTTTTGCTCCCATCCCGGAATGCTCTGTGGATTAAACCTTTCTCCACAGCGCTGTGGCAAATGCGAGACTATACTAAAAGTTATACTAAAAGTGATTCAAGGCTATGTGTGAGTTGGGGTTAAGCAGACCGTGCAGCAAAATGTGATATCGTAAATTTCATAATAATGTCTGTTGATCAACTTAAAACATTATTAACAGTTTCTATGATGTGTTTACTTTGAACATCGTTTCATTTTCTTGGCAATCACTGTCAAGTTGGTCATAAAAGACACACAAGAGATTAAAAAAATAAAAAAAATGAATCAAGTTAATCAGTTTGGATGGAAACATTACTATTACAAAGGCCTTTGATGGTCCCCACACTAAAATTTTCACAGCAGGTCTATGATTTTCAAAAACGAGGATGAGACTGCCAAACGTGCACACAAAATGTCCCTATGTTTCCTGCTGAACTGCAGTGTAAAATCTGTCTTTTTCACCTAGTCCTGTACCATATGGAAGACGAGTACAGTACAGTGGAATGCTCTTAAAGCCCAGCCCTTCAGGGAGGCAGTAAGTTGAAAGCCCGCCATTTTCGCCATAATGACAGGATGCCTCAAAGGCACATTCACCAGTAGGTTCACACACACACTCATACACACTGGAATATTATCGATTACCAATAGTTTCAACACTCATGGGGCAGGAAGGCCATTATTGTTAAAAGCTACCTGTTTCAAATTCACACACAACCCCTACACATGAGCCTGCCTTTGAAACGCTTCTGCCTCCAGGTCATGTCCCTGCTCTCACTTTCTCTGTGTGTGTGTGTGTGTGTGTGTGTGTGTGTGTGTGTGTGTCTACCTCAGTGCTTCTTTTTTGGGGCTTAAGTTTCAGGTAGCCGCTCGTCAGGGTCCCTGGCGGCATGGCTATCAGATGCCTCCAGCTAGCCTACTGTAACTAAAGCAGCCTGGTGTGTGTGTGTGTGTGTGTAAGTTCTAATTAGAAGGTGAAATCACTACCCTGTAATCTTTACACTCAGGAGAGCTGAGCTGGGATTTATTTGTGTGGTTGTGTGTGTGAGGGGATTTAAAAATGAAGAAGATACACACACACACACACACACACACACACACACACACACACACACACACACACACACACACACACACACACACACACTTCTATAGAAGTACACATTTATAGAAGGTGGTGCATGAGGTCAGAAAGAGCCAATGAAAGAAGAAGAGCGGATACATCCACACTTTGTAACAGAAAGGAATGAGTCAAGAAAGACTATTAACATTGATACTTTTTTTTTACATGTTTACCTGTCTAAAAACACAGTAATTCCTATGCAGTATGGTGATTCATGTAAATATGCAGAATGGTTAAACTTTAAGATATGTGTTGCACTTTCACATCAGCTGATGGTGCTTTAAATACAAAAGTTGACAGAATCTTAAGGGCATACATACATTTTAGACACATGTTCTGATTGGGAATGATTTGTTGCTGTTCAACATAGAATTACATTTTTTATTCAATCATTTGAATGAGTACGGTATTTTACAATTGCTTCTGTGCAGAGTTTTGGAGCCAAAGCAATTGTAAAACACTCTAATGATGTATGAGATTAAACATGCAGTAAATTAGAATATGGATTATAATGAACATTTTAGATGAACATTGTTGGATTTACTGTACATGAGACATGACAGCCTGGAGCGGAAAGAAGAAGAAAAAAACACTACTGAAGGAAAAACATCATAAAGTTTCTTAAGGCAGGATGTGTGTGATGTGTTTATGGTGACCGTTTGAGTGGCTGTGTGTGTGTGTGTGTGTGTGTGTGTGTGTGTATATGTTTGTGTGTGTGTGCAGAAGAGAAACATAGATTGCCATGACCCTTCAAGGCAGTCACCACACAAAGCTTCACGGTCAGAGGACATCACTGGCCAGATGCTCTCTGGAGCATGATGATCTCTCTCACACACAGACACACTTGGTTGGAATAAAGAGAGGGAGCGTGTTCAAAAAGACGGGTTGAAAGATGTAAAAAATCCCATTCCTGGCAAAGCGCGACAGGACTACAGAAGTGGGACAACATGGAAGAGAAGCATGCGGTGCATTGCCATTTTTCAGATCCATTGTGGAATTTCTTTGCTTTCCCTTCATGTAATAATAATATGCCAACTTCAGTTCATAAACCTGTCTTGGCTGTCAGCACACGGTTAAGCAGAAAAAGGTTATGACTTTGTAACACTAACAGGCGTGAAGACACATCACAAGATAGTTTTTTCCCTCCATGTCCTCAGAAAAGCCCTGGTGGATTTGTGTGCACTGTATGTAGATGTATATGTCTCCAACCACATGCGACGTGCAATCTGAAACAAGGTAGCAGATCAATTGCAGCAGCCGTGTACGGGAGCATGTGCTTAGGGAGTTATAAAATAACTGCTTTAGCAGGAGAGGTTGATTGATGCAGGAGAGGAGGAGGCAAGTTTTATGACCTTGTAAATCAAAGGGAATTTGTAAAGCCTGGCTCGGAGAGGAAACAGGAGAGGCGGCGGCTGCTGCTTTCTGTCCGCAGTCTAAAGCCCCTGACACTCCAACCAGACGGCCGAGTTGTTCAAAAAAGTGCCTCGGAACACACCGAAGCGAGGAAACGTAATACGTCTCCATAACAGCAGGCGGCGCTAATCTGTATTGTCGCCCAAAAATGAAAATCGGCAGCTGATTGGACGAACACATCACGTGGGTCTGGTTTCTCCGGAAATTCAAAGCCAGACCGTCATGGCAGCTTGTTCAGAATACCATCTCATGTTTTACTGAAATAGTTCACCGAAATGCGTTTCTGAAAACATTTTAAGCGAGAAATAGGCCGTGCAGTTGCTGAATCTGTCTTCATTTCAGATCAACAAAGGTCAGTTTAAAAGATTTTCGTCAGATTTTGAGAGACTCTAGTCACGCTCATCCCGCTCCTCGTTTCCGGGTTAGCAGTCTACCAATCAGATTGGTCATTTGAGTCCAACTGCCGGCAGTGCCCGCCTTCCAATTCAACATGTCAAATCGGCCAAAATGAAGGCCGACGGCACGGAACACACCGAACAGACACGAGTCACTGACCTTGCCAGACTGTCTGACGGCCGATTATCGGGTTAGTGTGTCACGACCTTAAGGGGAGGAAAGCTTACAGGCTGAGAGACAACCTAAAAAGGTTTCAGATCCACAGCTAACTTACTATTGTCAATGATCGGTGTTTATGATGGCTAACATTACAGCACTCACCAGTTTATAAGTAAGAAATAAGAGAAATTAGACTATTAAAGCTGTCACAGACTTAATTAAGTGGCCTTAATTAAACTCCCCATCTCTGTTATTTTATTTTTATTACATTTTATTCTATTTAATTTTTTTCTCTTAGGCAATTTTATAGTGGCTGCTAAGTGACACATCCTGGCATCACTTATTTCCTGTTGAAGTGTTAAATGATTTCGAAATTTACTGTTAGGTATGTTTATCAGCTGTTCTACAGAAATGCGGAATCAGCTCTCTGATCTGAGGTTTAGATGGAAATCAAAACACTTGTTATGTGAGTGCACGGCACTTTTTTACCATTTATTATTAAATTTCTCCTCCTCCTCCTCCTATATGTTGGTATAGGGACAGAGCTGCAGGGCTGAGAGCAGATTTTGATGTTTCAGCGCTTTCTCTTATCAGGTACTGGTGTCAAGACAGAAGGGTGGGAGCAGATTAATCTTGCATTTCAGCACATTTCAACCGAAACAATCAACTTCTGCTTTCACCTGAGACACTGCATTCAATACAGATTCTGTCTTCCTCGTGTTCATTCCTCATGTTCTCAAAAAAGATTGTGCAAAGAGCTGTTGGCTCATCAGAATGCAGACAGGTGCACTTGGTTCGACTTACTCGACCCTCAAACTGCTTTTGACATCAAACGCACCTCTGATCGTCTTCCCATCTGAAATAATCTCCTCTCTGGAGGCCCAAAAATGGAAGCTTGTCAGTCACAACAAAAAAGTCACTCCACCTATTCTTCAGAGAACACCACATAACAAACACTCTCTGACAAGCAGAGCCCATTATACACACATCTCTGCAGTGATGTCGTAATGTTGAGTCAGTCAGAAGTAACAGCAGTGGTTCATTTCAAGTGTGGTGATTTGCACAAGGGCACTTTAGCAATACTAAACAGCCTTTATACCCGGGCTATGACTTTTCTTATTCTTCACTGTTGTAGTTTGAGTTATTATCAATTCCGTAGACATTAATTGTATTTATATCTCAGCCATGGTCTTTCTGAACACTGATATTTCAACATGCTCAGTCTTGCGCATTGATCAAGTGTACATAAATGTATTATACTGAAATGTACTGTTTATGAATGACTGTTATGAGGAATACAATGCCATACATGAAACTTTTGAAACAGTTTATTTATTTATACCCAGCAACTGTAGCAACTGCAACTACAGTAGAACTGCCATTCTGATCTCAAAAAGCTCGGTATTGCAATCAAAAATTATACCAATCAGCATAAATGCTCACAGCAATCACACACACATTTTCTTCAGGACGTGCAACTGGCATCATTAGAACTATTGCATGACTTAATTCCAGTGTGGTTCTTTTACGTCTAATGGGCAAAAAGAAGACCCACCACTACAGATTACAAAAAAGAATAACAGACAAATGTATGACAGATGTAATTGTAAATAAACAGCTTCAAGTGCTCATATTGTGCTTTTTGGCTTTTCCCCTTTCCTTTATTGTGTTATATATCTTTTTGTGCATGTTATAGGTTTACAAAGTGAAAAAGCCCAAAGTCCACCCCAAAGGGACTTACCATCTCCAACAGAAAACTCTGTTCACAAACTGCTCCAAACAGCTCTATTGTAGTCCAGCCTTTACTTCAGAGACAAACGTGGTCACTTTGTAACACACATTATAATGCTCGCCTAGCTGCTAGCATGACACTCCCTCATACTGTGCAACTGACTAGCTAGCCGTACTTACAAAGTGAGATGCCTCACTCTGTGACTAAAACAGAGAGCTCAACACACAGGGTGAAAAGAGGAGCTGCAGCAATGTGCAGTACAACAAATATATGGTGTTTTTTGAAAATGAAACCACATAAACCTATTCTGGTACAACCTCTAAACACAATTATGAACCTGAAAATGAGCATAATATGAGCACTTTAACAAAAGCACCGTAACACCCATTAGACACTGACAGATACGTAGAAATCGCCAGGGGAACATGGGTAAATAGTATCCAGAAGTGCTTGGAGTGCAGTCAGGAGATGTTATTTACTTTAATGCCCTCCCACACCCCATTAGACATAACAGTGTGTAACCTATTGGAGTTTGGTGGCTGGCCAGAGCATGTTTTTGAGTAGTAGAGGAGGTGATAACTGAAAAGTTGAGTCCCTGCTTTGTATATGTGGGCTGCGTAATCATCCAAGTGTCCCAGGCTCAGCCCATATGTGTTGTATGCCCACTTCAAGAGAAATAAATTAAAAACCCATGCAGCATCTATATTATTCCTGCCCATCCTGCAGCGATGGAAACACCTGTAGCGCTGCATGCATCATTGGGTGCAATTAAAAGCTTTGCACCTTGTATATAGAAGCTAATGGCACCAGGGGGGATCTTAACACCATTTCCATACATTCAAACTACTACTTCGTGAAGCATGCAGTGAACAAAACCAGCCATCGGGAGGTGTCCATATTATTTCAAGCCTAATTATCAATGTGGTATAAGCAGAGTTAGGCTGCTTGCTCAATTTAAACATTACTTATTTCTATTCTTATATTAATGATATTATTATTGTACTTACTGTTGCCCTACTGTAGCTATTCAATTTCATGTCACTGTTAAATATATTATTTTTTGTTTTACTCTCACATTTGTTGGTTGCATTCCCCTCATAAGTCTGGATTAGCCATTTACGGTTTCTGTGAATGATCACAGAAGCAAACAGTGTTGACAGTTCAATGCACTTGTTCTTTTGCTCAATAAAATCGAAAGTAGATTGAACACAACACATTCCGAAAAAGGCAAGGTCAGTGTGTTCCCCATGCCAAGAAAAGACACTAATCATGATGAATCATGCCTAGAAATGTAACTACATTTCTAAATGTTCAGCTTATTTGGGATATCTGTGTCTCTGATATTGATTTTTGATATTTGTTTTAAATATTAAACTTTTTTTGCTGCTTTCAAATGTTACTCTTTAACTGACATCTCTTATTCTTCAAGTGATAATTCAACTGCTTTCAGCGCTTATACATATGTCAACTGACAGTTTCACTGATTTTATCTTTTATTCTTTAACGGAGTTCATCTGCCTCCAATGGTTGCACTTCAATTGACACATTTCTTGCAGTTTATACGCATAAAGTGGCTAATTTCTTTTAGGACTTACACTACAACTGACCCATCCTGCTCAATTTACCACCTAAACACCTGGCATTTCAACTCCTTTCAGTGATTGAAGTTCAACTGAATCTTCACCTTCTTTCAGCACTTTCACTTCAACTAATACTTGTGTCAGCGCTTACACTTAAATTGACACTTCAACTTCATACAGCCCTTCCATTTTAACTGCCATTTCAACTTTTTTTTGGTCATTGTATTTCAACTGCCACTTTAACTTCATTCAGTATTTCAACCAATTCAAATGTGCAAGTTTTCAGCAGTGAGCACAAGTACATCAGAAAGTGTACAGTTCTAGTTGTAATATACTAAAGATTGAAGTAAAACATAATATTTGACACAACAGATCTGAGTTACAAAGTAAAGCAGCAGCAAACAGCACCTTCTGGAAATGGCTTGAGCCTAATTCAACAAAACATCTGTGACAGAAGCAGTCTGTTCAATAACCGCAATAACATTTCCCGCGCCGACCCAGCTTTTTCATAAACGTCAAATTCAGGTTTCTGCCCAGGCACTCACGTCACTTTAATGGCACAAGAGATTGCTTCATTAGATTGGACAAGCACAGTGAAACTAAAGACGGTTTAATGTACAACTCAACTTGGTTATCCATCATGAAAGGGGGATGAAACACATACAGACTGTGTATAAGGCTGCAAGGGTAAGAGTGTGGGATGGTTGCCCTTCCTGCTCTACATATGCCAGCTCTGTGTGTGTGTGTGTGTGTGTGTGTGTGTGTGTGTGTGTGTGTGTGTCTGCCAGCTTAGTGTGATTTCTCTTTTTTCAACATGTCCTCTGATCTCCTGCCAAGGGCCTGCAGCTTTCCCTCTCTGTATATCCTCCTCATTCTCACCTTGCTCCATGCTCCCTTCTGCCTCATCAAATGCTTTCTTACACACTGAACGCTAAAAGATAGGGACACTGACCGATTTAGTGGAGACTAGTGCAGTGCCCGTTTAAAACATGCCTGCTCGGAACAGGCTAATTGCTTTGCCTCCTGTATTGTTGCTTGCAGTTTTCTCCAGAACCATCGTACCCCGAAATAACTTACAGAGGCACCCCAAAGCACTTAATATGCAACTTAACTGTATACTACTGACTTACTACTACTGAAAAAATTTACCTGACAGAGAAATGTTGCTGCTTAAGTTGCAGATTCACATTTTACTCACAAAATTTACAAATAAAATATCTATACCGGAAGATTAAGATATAGAGACAGGGTGACAATATGAGAGATATATTCCAAATAATGAATACTTAAATACCTAACAGCTGTTTGTATAGTGCGTGTGCGTGTGTGTGTGTGTGTGTGTGTGTGGGGGGGGTGTGTGTGTGTGTGTGTGTGTGTGTGTGTGTGTGTGTGTGTGTGTGTGTGTATGGACAGACAGAGAGAGAGAGAGAGAGAGAGAAGACAGTCACTCTTGCTCTGCTTTTCGAACTGGGTTGCTATGGAAACAGGTCCCTCAGAGGTGGTCTGGCCATTTTATTTCAGGTCTCACCATCAACCCTGCCTCTTCAACAACAAAATACTTGAAATATGAAAGACCTGCTGCTTTGGCCTTCATGAAGTTACAGTCCTCAGCAAAACGAGGAATCATTTAATTTCACTACAAAGTGATTCACTACAAATGATCCCTGTTTTAAATCACTGACTTGACTCACCTCTATTACCACAAGACAAGTGCAGACAAATCTTTCATAAAGTTAGGTACAACCTCAACCCTAGAGCGATCAAACTCTCCCCTGTGCTTCCCAAAAATCTGCACGCTGTTAATTAGCTCATAGTAATTTATTTCATTTTTCAGCTGTCACTTTTTCTGTATGTTCTCAGCATGTGAGATTTTTTACTACGACACACAAGGTTGACTCCATAAAGTTTTCATGTAAGATATTTGAAATCTGCCCCAATTTTGCATTTTGAAAAATAAGAAAAACAGTATTTTGTTTCAGAAAAGGTAATCCAATGAACGGAGGGTTTATGGATCAGAAACCCTCCGCAGATAGTTAGACTATTGTTCCTGATAGTATGAGGTTTGAGGTTTAGTCCCATACAACTATATACCATGCTAAAAATATACAAAGCCCCTAAATAGATGATCCAAAAAAAAGAAAAGAAAAAAAGAACTTTGTCAAAATTTCTCATTGGCAAATGACTGTGCTCACGGAAATGAGAAACTCATGTGCACTACAAAGCATCTGTTGTGCATCAGAAACAACACTTTTTTTCCCCTTTTTGTCTTCCAGTTGTGCTGGTATTGATAAAAACTTGAAATGAAGACTAGTGAAAAATGTGTGAGAGAATGTGTGTGTGTCTGGGTGATTATTACTCAGTGAGCTTCACACATTGGTTCACTTTGTACACCGGTGGGATGAGTGTGACCTGAGCACCTCTGTATACTGATCAGGCAGAGCGAGTGCCTTTCAATAGGCTGGGTTTTACGTGGACACCATTACTTGCCTAACCTACATTAACCTCTCCATATTAAGGCCGAGGAAGGAGACAGCATTCACCTGGAGAATACATCTGCAACAATGCTGGCTCAGGCACTCTAATGTGTCCTGTTTGGTCCACACATTTCCAGTTTCAATGACCAGAGTTTTTCCACATTATTTGGGTTTTATAGCTCAATAAAGCAAATAAATAATAAACAGTCTCAAAAACCTTTCCTGGAAATATTGGAAATACAGTTTCCTGTAAAGTCTTATGTAGCCTAAATGTATTTGTATTTGTTTTATGATGCCTGTAGAGCAGACATTTTAGTTAGTTTGTTTTTTAAGATTATTCTTTTGGCATTTTAGGCCTTTATTTGTATAGGACAGCTTAGACTTGAAAGGGGAGAGAGCGGGGGTACGACATGCAGCAAAGGGCCGCAGGTCGGAGTCGAACCGGAGTTATACTTGCATTAGCTAAAAGTTACATTAAAATGTAAAATCATCTGATCCCTAGATAAACGTAGGGAAAAAAAGTGGAAATGAGGGGCAGGTATAGTAATTAAGGCAAGAGAGAGATTTGATGAGCAACACTGAAGTTTGCCAACGTTATCAGGGCTGAAAAGAGATTTAATTTGATTGCTACATATTAAAAAGATGACCGTACCTCCCTCAAGCGTTAGTTGGGGAGTCTTCAGATCATTAATCCCATAACATGAATATAATTCCATTGTAAATTTTACCTTTGTGCAAGAAATAGAATTCTTAAAGTGGGACCCAATTTCTATTACAAATAGGGGATATATCATTTTGAAATAAAACCTCTCAAGTGTGGAGAAAGAGATCGAAAGACAGCTCGATTTAAAATGAAGAGGGAGGGAAATGGAGTAAGCTAGTCAGCTCGTTATCAGTCAGCTCCAAAATGGCCCTTTAATTAAAAGCAGAAGGTAATGAACACGCTTGGGAGTCTGATTGGCAACTAATGCCGCTTGCTGTGAGCTGATGGGCTCCCCCTGTCTGCCCTTTTAACGCTAGACTGAAAAGCACACTGCTGTGTGAGCTCTGAATCAGTACTAGAAGCCATAAAGCACAGCAGCATGCCAGCTACCTCTGGATTAAAAAACTATAAACACCTTGGGATTTAGAGCCTTACATTGTGGCTTTGAAATTCAAACTGTACAAGTGTTGTTAATGAATACGTTTTAGATTAGGTTTTTAAGTTTGTTTTGTTGCTGTTAATATTTTCCCACATGACTTGTATTTTCCAAACACACACTTCCTTGTGCTGTTTCAGAGGCCACTGGTTGGATTTTGCTCATTACTCCTTAGGACAAATCACATCTTTATGTGATCAGGATCGCAATAATCCTGGAGGTGAAGAAGTGAAGTTCTCATCCAAGCCCTGAAACATACTGTTTAAATGCCCTTAATAGTGACACTTAACTCCCATCTGCTCCAACTGAAATCCTGTAGTGTGCAGCTCCAAGCGTGAATGTGTGTGACTATTAGCCCTTTTTGACCAAACAGTTCCAGGAACTATGGAACCACAGAAACTCAATGCATGAACTATTATCACCAGTCAGCTGTATTGACATAAATGTAAAGCCAATGAGTTGGTTAAGGTAGGTAAAGCCAAGTGGAACAAACCATGACCGGCTGATGCAACAGTATTTGCAGATCATTAGCCAGTTATGTTCGGCTTATTATTCAATTCTACACATCTTCACCACACAGCCTCCTGATGTGAGAAGGCATTTGCACTACAAGGCATGTTACATGAAGACAATTCTCTTGTAGCTTCTATTATCATGCCACCGTGCGACTCTGTCAGACAACTAAAGAGTCAGTAGGATCTGGAGCGACCCACTCTGAAACATACATGGTGTCGGCTGAAAGCTCATCAAGGCGTGGGCAGTAATCCAACCATCCATGGCATGCCAAACAATGTGCAAATCTCTCCAAGTCTCTAAGTCGTTTTTGTCTAGGATACAGTAATCCCTTGGTCCCTGTGCCGCAGTGTGAGCATGTATTTGAATATATTAAAAATTTCACGGAGAGAGCGATAAGCTGAATTTGAGCTTCGTTATTAACTTTTCTGTGAAAGTTTTACCCAAGGTTGTTCAAAGAGTTTCACTGCAGAGTTCTCAGGGGTCTGGAAATGGGTTATTCTTGGTCCACTGGCATTCTTGGCATGCCTAGTCCGTCCCTTTCATCTTCAGAAGGCATACGTAGGTATTTATCTATGTGTATGTCTGTGTATGTCAGAGTGTAAGTATTTGAAAAGGTGTGTGTCTGTGTGAATGAGTTTGTAGGTATGTGTGTACAATATATGGGTTTTTGCTTTTGAAAAGTCAGAACTACTTTTTTTTCTCTGTAGCATGGTTGTATCAGTCTATAACTATGACACTTTTGATTTCCGACCTGATCAGACAACACATACAAACCACTTCTTTTCTAGTATAACCCGGCCCTATAGGTGTCTAATTTACATGTTCCAGGGCGTGAGAAATGTGTACAGGGTTTTAGTAATATCGTAAATGTCTCATACATGTGTGCGAGTGCATAAAAGATTATAATACCTTCCAGAAGTTGTCAACCTTGCCATAGACTAGTGACTGGTTCTGTCTCTTGATGTCATCGATGTGTCTGATGTCGCTGGCGTTGAGGTGCTGCTCCACGACAAAGCCCAGGAAACTGTTGTCTGGGGTGTGCGCTGCAGCAAAATAAAAATAAAATATAAATACATACAAACACACAAATGAATATCGGTGCTTTCCTCTAAAGGATTAAAAGCTCTAAAAGGCGGCATTTAACCTTCACTGTGATGCATTTAAATGTGTCTTAGCAAAACAAAAAGGAAAAAAGGGTAGAGGCGAGAAAAAAAGTCAGTTATTGCTTCTTTGGGAATAAAATTAAAAATGACTTTAGCCTATTTTTCTCTCCTTAGTTTATGCATCACTAAGGCAAAAACAAAAGTGTCTGCATACTATTTAGTTAAATATGACCATTTCAATCCCAGCAATTAGCACTGATCTAAAGAGAGAGACGGAAACAGTTGAACAGAACAACTCGACAAGCACTTTGGGTTTTTGTTCCCTCCGTTCCTTATCACCTGGTGATGACAAGTTACTATGGGAACAACGAGATGAGCAGGTCAAGTGTGGAGCCCGAATCTGGCAGCGCTTTACCTCACTCCCATCTGCCTTGTAAAACAAATGTGAAGACAAGGGTTTTGGAGTGTTGGCAGATAAGGTTCAGTCAAAAATTAATATGCTTAATAATCTAATTGAGGAATAGTACAACCAGACTGAAACGCAGACCTCATCACCCATGGAAGTGAATGAAACAGCCTGCGAGGTGTTTTGGTGCAGAGTATTAGTTTGTGCCAGAGCCCCGGGCAACTACTGTACTGTGGTCAGAGCTCGTTTTTTATTTTTTTATTACCACAATGCTTTTACTACAGAGGCAAATTAAGATCAGTCAGTCAGAGGGAGATGGAATCAGCTTCAGTATAGCAGTGTTTTCCCTAGGTATATGGAAGACTTAGATGAACGTATTTGGCATGGGGTTTAGGGGTCGGCCCTCAAGAAAATCGTACGTTTTTCAAAAAAAATAAAATAAATGCAATTTAACGTCATGTTGGACCATTATTTTTACCATATCTGTGTTTAAAATGGAAAGCTAGCGCAGACAACTACAATCATTACATCTGAGAAAAGTAATTTGGTTACATTCATTCGTCTTAAGGTGGTGCCCAAAATAGCGTAGGTTCTGCACCTAATGGTAGGGAAAACCCTGGTATAGAAAATAAAAGAAGGATTGATTGAGAAAATCTCTGCAAAGAACCTTGACACCGCAGGTGCAAACACAGGTGTCCTCTGGACTAATCACGCCTCATGTAATAAGAGGGGATGAATCATCATAAATGATGACATTTAACACATGATGGCAGGGATACAGCTGCTGTATCATGATTCAACTGTGGCAGATGACAGCAGAAACAATGACGTACTGTAAAAGTTTGACTATGCTACAGCAGTTCCATAAATACTACTGACGTGTTTTTATCAGGGTGTTGGCTGGAATGTGACATTTTTTCCCACTTGACAAAAAGCCAATTTTTGTTCACTCGATCTCTTCAGGCAGTTCACATATTGGCTCCAGCTAAATATCTTTGGGCAAACATAAAAAAGAAACAGAGCACAGGATGCAGAGTAAATGAGCCTAGCACCAGACCAAGTAATTATTGAACAAATCAAATCCTGCTCCTGTTCTGCACTTCCCAGCATGACAATGCACAGATGGAACCTTTACCGTTAGTTCATGTTGCGTGTGTGTAGGAGAGCACATAAATGTTACGAAGATACCACCAGATCTGTGTGAGGTGTCAGTGTGGCATAATGGAGGCGGAGTTGAGCTGGTGTTAACGGTAGAAAAGCAAGCCAAAACGTCAGAAGGTCAACAATAACTGAAAGTATTTCTGATGGCGAAGAGGCAGAGATTGTCCTCTGCACTGGGAGGATGCAGCACTAACACTCCTGTACCAAACTAACTGTGTAAACAGGACAGGCTGTTAATTAGTGTTAGGCCCTCTTGATGCATTTGGCAACAGATGCCTCCTCTCCCACTAGAGCCGCCACTCAAAATGTCACTCAACTTGCCACAGCTTCATTTGCTATTAGCTAACAAACAGCCTGGGAGGACAGTGTTGTCGGAGAAGCAGCTGCTTTTGTCGCTCTTGACAAACTTGTGAATGTGAAGTTGCTAAATAAGGAAGCCTGGGTTCACTCTGTTAGATTAGGAGTCAATATTGGTACAACATGGCCGAGCTGAGTGGAGAAACTGGGTGAAAAAATGCCGGTAATACAGGTAATACAGGACAGAATATCGTCTCTGACAGGGTGAGAGGGACTGTTCAGGGGCTTCCTTTGTGCCCTTTAAAAGGAGCAGGAAAGTGTCACTGAATCAGCGTTAGAGGCAGACTACACTACATCATCACACAGTGGTACCTGCACAAGAAAATACACTAGGGAAAAAGTAATCCCAAGTCACAGACTAAGGATTATGTGATTAATATTAGCCCAACATTTGAGAATGCAGACTCATTTTACAGGAAACTAACTTCTATTTTGCTGGCCACACAGAAAAAAAAAAAGATTTTAAACTGCAAAGATGCATCATCAGCACTAAAATCTCCAGCACTCTGAAAACTCAACATCAAAGACTTTTTTGGTTAGACAACTTCTGAATGGGCCTGAAGGGTAAGAATAAAATAAAAATACACATGCAACACTTTCACACAAGCAACTTTGAGATTGAGCGACTGCCAGGCAGTCCTACAGTGCTGCAAACACCATAAGAATGAAAATGAAGTGTTTTTAATCTGAAAGTAATTCACTGTTAGTTTGAAATATCACAAAAATTATCCACGAGACCAATGAATAACTCATTCGACAGATGTTTCGCAATCATTAGCACATTATTGATGTTCATTAATTTATGCTAATGTCGGCCATATTTCATACAGTCTGAGGACAAACAAAGAAATGCACTTGGCCCTATTCTATGCACCCACACAACCATGGTACTGTATGTGCTATTTGAAGGTCCAATATATTTACCTTGGTTTGCAATCTATTAATCGGTAAAGCAGTTTTGGAAAGTGTGTAACTGTCTCTATGTCATTAAATGCTAATTGGTGTCTATATGTCTCTACGGTATTTCTGGACTTCAGTGTTGGAACTTTCCATTATGCTAAGATATTATGCGAGATGGCCCGATACCATTTTTTGCTTCCCGATACCGATTCTGGTACCTGAACTTGCGTATCGGGCTGATACCGAGTACCGATCCGATACCAATGTGACATATATTTTATTATGTTTTAACAACTGTATACTACTATCCCTGTATGGATGTGATATGATTTCTATCTTTGTTGTCGGCCTGGCTCAGGTTAAACTCTTTGTGAAACATGAACAAACACAAACAATGAACGCCCCAGAACTTTCTTTTATTATCCAGTTTGACAGTCAGTTATAACGGGAAAAGAACATAAATAAACTACTTTGACGTAGATTTTCTTTAGGGCTTTATTACGTGGTATCGGATCGGTGCATTAACTCCAGTACTTCCCGATACCGATACCAGCGTTTTAGGCAGTATCGGAGCCGATACCGATACTGGTATCAGTATCTAATAAGATTGATTAATGCTAATCCACTGCAATCAATCAAAGAAAGCATCTAAAAAGGTTTAAAATGAAAAGAAACAGTGAGAGGTGCTCAATTACAGCACCTGTTCTTGTCTTGCACCAATGTTTCATTAGAAAACTCTGTAAATCCAATAACCACATACGTAGAGTACAGGCAGGGCGACATCTTGAAAGCCTGTATTTAATTACGTTTTGATTGAATGAAATAAAAATGATTTCATTCTCAACAAATGTGTTCTCTCTGTCTGGTTTTCCAATGATATGAATTACAAGAACCCATTTCTTATTTAAGGTGTTGTAAACAGTTTATTTGTGCTTTGGACAGTGAGTAAGGCGTATGAGAGACAACAGCCTATTGATCCCATACAAATAAAGAAAAAAAAAAGATAACCTTTTGTGAGTGGGTGTGCCAACGACATTATCAGTCAAAGCTTTACAGGCACTATCAGCCTGGCAGATCTCAGGGTCAGTTACGTAGTTGGCAATGCCTCAAAGATAAATACTATCTGTTGTTCGACCTATGACCAGTATTAATCATCATTTCCGGGAAGGGATTAAGCATTCAGCTGCACGGATACACACAGGAAAACTGTGGCAAGGGTTTAAGAGAAACCTGGTTGACGAAGCAGATTTCTTGGGCCATGTGCATGCTTCAAGTTTCTAAATGGGTTTTTATAAGAGTGCATGTGCATGACAAAGACGTTTGACAGGGAAAGTATCTTTGTGACAGTAGTGCAGAGGGATTAAAGGAAGGATCATTATTCATAGTCATTCTTGTTTCCAAAATAAATAGATAAAATGTATATCTGTTTGTAGTCAGGTTTATATCCCACACCAAAGTCTTTGTAACAAACCTGTCTTTTAACCTGATAAGGTGTATAGTAAATAAATTAGACTTTACAGGACTTCAGTCCTTACATGTCGTTCTAACCTACAGGAAAGGTTAATTTTAACTGCAAGTATTCAGCTCCCCTGATTATTAATGACTAGGAAACACAGCCGACTTAACCATGACGTGCAGCCCATTCTAACACAAACTGTACAGCAGAAAACACTCCCTGCTATCCTGACTCTGAAACAGATTAATGAGGTCAATTTGGCCTTGTCTTGTCTTATTGGCCAGAGGCCACAAACTCCCAATTCCCCCAACCAATGATTTATAGAGCACAGAGCCTAATCGTAACAAATAGACCAATCCAAATCTAGGATAGATTACCTACTAGCATCTGATTTGTCCATTGTTACATCTACATTCAATAGGTGAATTTTAATACATATTCATGACCAAGGAATCCAAATATAACATTTAATGTATGGTTTAAGAAAGTAAATATTAAGTTTTTTATTGTATTTACTTTCTATCTGGAACTACACTGTACACAGCATTTGCAAATAGTATTAAAATGCTTTTATATTTCTTTGACAGCGTGCTTGCAGGACCAGATTGATGGGGTAAATATGAGACAGAATCAAGGTTCTGGACAACTAAATTTACTTCTGCAGATCCTGACACCATAAGTAAAATGTTCTCAAGCAGAAAACTCCACCCATGGTAAATCCAAGCTGACAGAAGCACCTGCTCAGAAATACACACTACCCCGTACAATTTAATGTGATTCAGCCAGGAACACTCTGGTCATAGATTTAACCATTTATTGCAACTAATGGAAAAACATGCTTGGCGCTGATGGCTCCGCTCTTGATAATCCTCCCTGGACCAGCCAAGCAGCATGCTAAGCTGAAACAGGGAGCACCACGCAGAACCCCTCCCTTGGTAAAAAAAGAGCAAGCCAAAAGGAAAACATTGAAAACCATTTTAAACTTTGAGTCACGTTAGGACTCTGAACTAGGAAGGTGGAGGCTGGGGTGGTGGAGCCAAAGCGTTGCCAGCAGCAGTGAGTGAAGCAGCGTCAGTGTAGCAGGGACCAGTGAGGAAGGAGTCATATACAGTATAAAAAGACCACCTTGATGTGAGAATGGCTGTGATTGGTGTGTCTCTGTGTCTGATAGGAATGATTATTCATTCAGCGGGCATATTACTTCCATGTTCTGCATGAACTAACGGCAAGCTTAATCAAATAACAATGACTGATTGATGTGCAAATACTATTTGTGGACGGCCTTATAACAATACCATACCTGATATATCTACTTCATCATCCTTGGAGGTGTTAATGTAATACTGTTTGCATGGTACACATGCTCTTCTTTAGCTTGGAGGTAAGGTGTTGTGCGGCACAATGCAGAGATGAAAAAAAAAAACTTTCTAGTCTCTCGTGCCTGGGAGTGATGCCATTTTGTGGTTTTAACACGCTACCAAACCACTGTGCACTTGTTTCAGGAGCGATATCATCTAACCTAGCGACTCTTAACTGGATTTTGTGCAAAGGCCCCAGTGTGTTATGAGAAAGACATACCCTGTTCAGGGGACAAAGGGCCTATTCAGGTGCAGTGGCATTCTGGATAGCTCCAGGCCTCACCTCGCAAACGGGGACTGCAGGGGTAACATTTCACTTTCTCTTAGCCATGGGGAAAAGGTCAATACCCCAGGGGACTGGCTCCCCTCTCCCTTCTGCTGCAACGCCACCACTCATCCACCTCCGCAAATGTGGTTGACTCCAGTTACAGAGTGAGCTCACAGTGATGCACACACACAGAGCAATAAAACCCCTACGTCCAACATTATAATCACAGTAAAATGGAGTGTGTCTGACCTCTTATTTTCCTTTAATATGCTTGATGACATTCCATTAACAATGTGCTGGATTTTCTTTTATGCCTCTTTTCTGACCAAAACATCTCATTCACACTCAACTTAAACTGTGGACATAGGATGTCGCCTAGGGTGTAATGATCACGAAAACTGATTTATACTGCAAGTAGCCATGTTTGGCAACTTGGCCTTATTTAAACAGAGTGGGGAACGTTAACTCTGTGAGAGTCATGTGGAGAAGAAGGCCAGTGTCCAGCACTTTTGTACTTCAGACGGATCAGGGATCTTTTTACATTCTTAACTTGTTGAGTCAGAGGATGAATCAACCAGCAACGTTCTCTGTTATGGTTTTCATTTCATAAACTGTGGTGAACAGATTTTACATTCTGCACACCTATAATTGAGCCAAATGGCCTGTTTTTGTTGTTTATTTTAAACTACCAGAGCTAAAGCTTACTGATGGTTGACAAATGCACTTTTGGTAAGAGAGTGTTTGGTGTGTGTTGGCGTCCTGCCGACTTACGGAACATGGTGTTGAACTGCTGCGGGTTGAGATTCCACTTCCCCCAGGGCGTCTTGTGACCCTTGGACTGGGCGTAGTGGGCGTGGTTGAACTCTGGTTCCGTCCCGAACGAATCCAGCACCCGCAACATGCACCTATGACATCACCCAAAGACAAGAGTGTTAAGGGCTGCTCCATGCCAGAAGCACATGCTTGTATGATGAGTTGCTTAACATTAACAGCATGCTGTATATTTCAATGAACCTTTCTTTGAATCGTGTTGAATCAATGAAACCTACAAACACTATTATAAATCATCTCTGCACACATCTCTGCTCAGTGTTGTTATTATGTGCTAGAAGAAAAACTCGTCACACCTTGTGCACCCAATTACAGTGTAACTGAAGTGAACCACCACACAATGCTTTTTCCCCAGTAATCTCCCAATTACCTTCACAGTAGTACAAGAAAAAAGCCTTAGGTTACTTAATTTTATACCCATATAAACCCCACCAGTAAGCCTGGAGATCTAGAAAATTGACCAACCTGTTCATAGTTGGATAGTACTTTATGGCAGCTCCCAGCTACATTAACATTGAGGTGTTTTATCTAAACCGTTGGATGCTACAACAGCTAAAGATGAGATACACATGTATTTTAATGCTGCAGAATATGTGCTATTTGTGTTATCAACTACTGGAAATCTTTATTTATATGAGGTATTATTGTGTGTCATGTATTCCCGTGTGGAATGGAGCATTGTAATGGTATGAAACAAAAACAAAAACATTAACTAATTTATATTTAGCATTTTTGTAGTTTAACGTTGAAGAAATGTATTTTGAGATATGACTAAATGTCTTTAATAAAGTATTTCACAATGTATGCAGTGACACAAAAAAGCAATGCATTTACCCAAAATAAAAACAGCTCCGTACGGGATCATGAAACCACAACAACGATGCCTCCACTCTCAGACAGAGAGACGGTGAAATCCTGTCCTTTGTGAGACTGTGAATGAACATCACGGCTGACTCAAAGGTCACAGCACAGGATTAATTAAACCACCTTCGTCTGGTCTGCCCTGTCCATCGCTATCAACAATTAGGAAGGCAAAGACCCAATGAGCGAAAGGAAAGCCAATATCAATCTGTCAACTTGGCCACAAATTACGATCTCTCCCTCTCATGCTATTAATCAAAACTTCTTTACTGATTTTTCTACAACATCCTAAAATTAACCTTTTTTTTATTGGCAATCATTAGCCCAAAAACAGTTTTTTGTTGTAGGGGAATACAATTAAGTGACTCCCACTTTAAAGTAAAATACTCAGCATTATTTATGAAGTGATAGGAAGAAGCCAAGTGCAAACAGACATGCATGCATATACACACTCAGGGCTCTATTATAACGATCTAAGCACACGGCTTGATGCACCTGGCGCAGGTGCATTTAGGGCGTGTCCAAATCCACTTTTGCTAGTTTGACGGCAGAAAAAAGGGTCCGTGTGCCAGGCGCATGGTTCAAAAGGGTTGTAGTTAGTGTCTTCATTAATACATAGGTGTGTTTTGGCCGTAACATGCAATAAACCAATCAGAGTGTCATGTGTGTGTAACAAGCATAGTGTGCGTGCTGTGCATTCGCCTAGGCACATTTTAGTCATTTGCTGTAACAATGAAATGCTGCGCTATTGACTTTAGACCAGGTTTTTGTTGGTCAATGGCGCGATCACTTCCCGCTGCCTCAAGATAGCAATACGCCACGAATACACCTGAACACACCTCCCTGTAAGACCAGCACGCCCATGTGGGCAAAGATGGGCGCAGGTGCATTTGCTATTTAAACGACCTGGGAACTGGATGGGAAAACTAGCAAAGACACTTAAGTCGGGCTTTGCGCCGCGCTGCGCCGGGTGCAAGATAGGGCCCTTAGTCTCACACACATAGACATCTGCAAGTAAAAATTTCTCCCTCTCTCTCTCTCTCTCTCCCTCTCTCCCTCTCTGTTATCATCTCTCCGCCCAGGCAGATGCTGTGCAGCTGGCTGCGTGAACAGTGAAAGGCCCTGGGAGAGTAAAGAGCTGGGAAACAGATTCACCATGAGGAAACTTTAGACTGAAAGCAGAACAACAAAAACAACAACACGGCCACATGTCATCTCCCACTCGCTCCGGAAAAAAACAACCCTCATCTGTCCCCGGTAGATCTATCCTCAACAGATGGGGAAGTGCTGCTAGAACCATAGCATGATGTAGATATGGGCTGCAGTGAGGCTTTCAGCACATATTCTGAGTCCAGTGAGTTGACAGTGGGCGTCGTAATGTGGCAGGAGTTGAGGCTGTTCAGCTCAACAAGTATGCACTTAGTAACACTTGCTGCAATATCACAATCGAGGTGGACTGAGTGAGGATGTTGATGCCAAAGTAGACGTGCAATTTCACGATAATGCAATCCACCTAAAGTGATCCCAAATGGATAGTGTATAACAAAAGCTGTTGTAAAAGATAGCTTTCTGTCCTGCCATGATTATCGCTCATATAAAATAAGCCATAAATGAATTGGTCCCATATGGGTCATTAGGAAACAGGAGATATCAAATGGGAATTTCTGTTTTATATGAATCTACCTAAGGGCTTGTTATATGTCTGCACAGCCCTGACGCTAAACACAACAGCTGCATGATAAACAGACATATGAGTTAATAATGTGTCTTATAAAAAACATTAAGCTGAACAACTGCCCAGCGTCAGGGTTTAGTTAAAAAAAACTTTACAAGGGCACCATGGAGCTGGGAAAGATATACTATAATTTGTTACTTATGATCTTACCCTGATTGTCATCCAGCTAATAACATCTGATTATGAAAATAAATTCTACTCATAAGACTTTAACCTGAATTGTTATCTTTTCTAACCATTATAAAACAATAAAATAACACCTATATAACATTAGAGAAGTGGTCGTTATTTTTAATGGCCGATGACGATGCCGATATTTAGACAGCAGGACGGACGATGGCCGATTTATGATGCCGATATCATGTTGTTGTTTTTTGCATCTGATGAAATACAACAGTTTAATAGTAATAACAGATAAGACACAAAATTGCTGAACTTAAATGAACATTTATTTAACACTGTAATTGTCTGCATTGTCTCTTTATAGTCCGTGTTTAGTTGTAGGCTATAACTCGCAGCCTAGCTTTAAAAAGCAAAAGGAAAACAACGTTTTCAAAACGTTCCGTTGTCGCGGAGACGCACCATGACACTGACGTCGGGGGAGCGCTAACTTTGTTCTGCAGACATTTTTTGTTAAACGGCCTCGTGAGCGCTGGCATTGGATTATCTAAAAATGGCATTATTCGGCCACTTCTTTTGAGAAGCTACCTTTCTCCTTTACACAAGTCATCTGATCAACTACCTGTTTGCTGAACCTCTCCCCTGAACCAATCAGCAGCAGCATAAGCCGCAAACATTAGCATGGCTGGCTGACTGACTAGTAACTACAGTAGTAACCTTGCATTGCTTCCAAGGCCAAGCGTTTAACGACATTATTATTATTATTATTATTATTATTATGTGGTGGGACAGGTTGTTAGAAAAAGTCCTTTCAGAATTAAAACATTCACTGAGTTAGTTAGCTAGCTAGCTAAAGCTAATAAAATCTGCGCGGGACAGTTGTCATTTCAGCCAGAAGGAATTCACCGTGGCCAACTAGAAGTGAGAAGTTTGCTTTTTTCTACTTCTGTCTTCACTTTAAGACCAATTATTTCAATAATTAACACACATTATGAGGGGTAAATTTGCCACATATCATTATAACCTGCATATGTGCCGTGCTAGAATGGAAAACTTGACAGCCGTAGCAAAAGTAACTAAGGGCAGCCAGGCTTAGTGAAGGATCAATTACAACAATTTTTTATTTTCTCCAAAACTTTCTAAAAACATTGGCTTTTACATTTTACCACTATATGCTTTGCGACTCACACAATCTCCAAAGCACGTTATTGTTTTGACAGAACCACAGACACTTCAACAACTGACACTGTGGATGAGCGGAAGCCAGTGGCATGAAATCATGCCACTGCAATACATGCAGTGTTGTGTCAAAACAAAGTTTCTGGAAAAAGAAAGTGAGGAAGTATCAAAAGGAAATAGAAGCCAGACGAAAAATGATGAAATCAAACTTGTGGACACACGCAGCTAAAGCCTCACTTGTCATTTGTCCAGTTTCATTTCTGCATATTTCCTTCAACACCAAATGTAGAACTGGTATACACTGGCACATGTTCTGCAGCCTCGCTGATGCAGATGAAAGCACATTGCCCGATTCAGTTATTGGATGAAAGGATTAAATGAAACGGAACAATAGGGCAACATTGGCTCTAGTATATACCCAGAAAACAATAGCTCAGAGCATTCCCATTCCTCCGGAGTAGTATGAAACACAGTGATACAGCACTGTAAGACAGATAGCCAGAAGACTGGGTAATAACAAAACACATTAATCACAAACGGGCCTGACAGACGTGGTTGCTTTGTCCCCAAACACAAAGAATAAACCAGAAAAAAGGGAACAATAATGACACAGTTTATTGCTTGGGGTCTGATATGCACAGAAATCTGGCATGTTCTGTGCTTAGGATATCCTTCTCCCTGCCTTCCTGTATGAGAAATACAGTCAAGGGAAAATGGTTTCACAAAGGGATTCTCAGGCCACAAAGGCAAAGAATGTAATTCACTAACAGGAGACGGCAAAGTAAAAGACACTTTGGCAGAAAGGTGATGCAGGGAAACTGACTAGCTTACTTACTTAGTGAGAGAGTACAGAACAATGTCTCCAACCTGCAGTGTATGTCCTCTTTCACAAAGCACAGTGACACTAAGTGCTTTGAGATAAGTGTTCAATTATGGTAGGACTAATAATGCAGAAAACAGCATCCGGACCTTACATGACGCCCGAGGCTGAATCAATTTCCTCAGGGCACAAAGGGAGCGGATACAGTATAAGGTGTTATGTCGCAGACTAACAAAACCTGGTGACAAGCAGGAGGAACCAGCGGGGCCATTAGTGCCCCCAGACTTATTGTTTCTTCTCTTTTCCTGTCAGTCGGCAAGGATGAGAGCTTTTTAAAAAAAAACGAGGAAGGCCTCATCTACAGTCCTCAGCGGAGCAATCCGAGAGAGAATAGACTTGAAACACAGCGAACAACAGACGCTATTGCGGCCTTTTGGGAAATTGTGGTAATGTTTGAGCAGAAAATAGACTCATTGTCCAAACAAGTGCCAGACAAGCCTCAACCCAATGCCCTTTGCATATGTGAGCAAAGCTGTTAAACCACAGTTGACAGCACAAGGTAAGATAAATGTACAAACTGCGGAATTCATCACAAACAGGGGAAACAAACAGTGCAGTATAATCAACCGCCAACGGCTTAATCAGAGCCACGCAAAAGCCACCTGTAGAAAAGTGGTTGTACTGGAAAGCCGGCCAATGTAAAAGTGTTTAAAACAGACAATGCATGCTCAGCAAAACCGCTCCCTGGATGCATACAATTAAAGCTAAACATTAAATCCAATGATAGCAGCCACCAATCTGCAATTGTGTTGATGTGACAGGGCCTACAGCTGTCTCTTAAGTTTCTATAACATTAAAAAGTCACAACTAAATACGCAACAATTACATTTAAAGTTAAAGTCGATATTGTTTATTAAGAGTTTAACACTAAAAACAAAGCTAAAAGGCGTCACCAGGACTGTGTGGGTGTGATTTGATCAGATTTCATTGACAGTGTTAGCAACTTAAGCAAACAATCACACAACTGTCATCATATTGTGGTTCAAATGTTGCGAAATCCTGATTAGTGCTTGGAAGATTGTGACATCATGTTTTTCGCCCACTCCAAACCAGTGAGAATGCAGACAAGAACACAAATACAGAAATCTCTCATGTTCAATACCCCAAACTGTTCAAATTGCAGAGAATTGTGTGGCCATGTAGGGAACGCATCACTCATAGTCAGAAGCTGGTCGGTGGATATAAAAGGACTTACTGGTAGTGGACCCAGGAAGGTCCCAGCGTCTTCTTAAACTGGGTGAGGCCCACAATGTCAATGTAGATGAGCTCAACCACCTTGTCACCCTGCGTCGGGCAACTGGACTTGTTCCCCATGACCTTGCGCATGATCCTGGGGAGAAAAGTTTGGAATTAACTTTCTCATAGCCAGATAAGTAATAACATTAAACATGCAAGTCTGCTGCTGCTGCTGGTTATTTGTTTCTGCATTCTATTCCATGGTATTAACATGGTCAGATTTCACTCTATTAGGCTAGTAGCTAAACAGTAACAGATACCTTTTACTTATGTAGCCCTCTGGTAATAAACCTGGGAGGGACGCTTTGGGAAGATACTTTCGTTCACTCCAATAGTGCATGACATTTTTTTTTATATAAATATTTAAAAACAACAATGCATTCAGATTAAAAGTTCAGTGGTATCTTCTTTGTCTAATGCACTAACATCAGCATATTTGATAGAGGTACCAATCTACAAAGCTAAAAAGATGTGGAAAAATATTGGTACAGAAGATTATTTAATAGCATTTGTATTTATAATTTCTGTTGACAATAAAACTAAACCATGGCCTCTGAACATAAAAATTATTAACTAGGTACTTACCAAGGTATTATTTTCTTAACATGGAGCAAACAACAAAAATCATCCCTGACATGATGAGGATGGGAGGCTAGAAGGCCAGATTACTTTTAGGCAGCACAGCAGCTCACACTATACTATATCCATGTCAAATAGTATGCACCCACTACACAAGTTGAGTCAGGGTGCCAGTTTCAGTTTAAACAAAGTTTCTAGTTGCCCTACAGTCTTTTTTCTACCTGGAAAAACCACCAACAAATATTTCACAAATAACATTGGAGCTACATTTGTTTACCCTCAGTCAATTAACAAATATGCAGTCATATATAACTAAATACTAAGAGCTAATCGGTTAACCTAAATGTTTAAAAAAGGTGGTAAACAAAATGTGCTTTGAATTTAGGCCTTGTTCACCAAGGGTTGCATTTAAAGTATACAGCACCAATGCAGCAAAAATCATGCAAACCTGTTGTTTGAAATCAAGCGTTTCTTCCCTGTCAAACAATTTCTATACCTGACCTAAAGCATCAGGATACACAACAATCATTATTTTTATTGACTCAGGCTGTTTGGCTTTTAGTCTACTCTGACTAAAGCAAACACTAAAGAAAATTGGATCTCCTGAAGTCTAACTCAGTATAAGTATCTTCTTACGATACTGTTTTCACTAAAGGAACATCATAGTGCTTAGTGTGTTTGGTACTGACTCTTTGAGCTCCGCCAGGGAGGCTGAGATGCGAACATCATGGCCCAGCAGGTACAGCGTGGTTATGAGATCACTCCACTGGACCAACTCTCCCAATGGGCCACCGCTGAAGGCGTTTTCTGCTATTTTAAAGCCTGACTCTTTGGTCAGCAGGCCTAAGTGCACCAGGATCTAATGAAAGGGAAAAAGGTATGGAATTGACACTCTAAATCATGTAGCGTAGAATTTACTTTAAAAAGAGATTTTTTTTTTGGTTTGTTTTTAGGAATATCCACAATTCCAGTCTTTCTGTAGATTATTGCAAGTGCAATAGTGCATTAGTACATTAGTACAGCAGCAAGCACACACACACACACACAGGTTTCCAGTTGCTGAGGGGAACACAGTGTTCCACAGCAGGAGTAGGAAGTAATAGCAACCAACCCCAGTCCCAGAGCACACTAGTCAAGGATTAATATGTGCGGATTAATATCCAAAAGAGATTAGCGGCTGAAATAAAGACCTGGCTTTGAAAGTATCTGGAGAGAACAACACTCTTTGTTTAATTATAGATTAAATGGATTAAACTGACACATAGAACAGTAAGGTAGGATAGGTGAGATACCATAGATAGATGGATAGATCTCTTTTCTTGAACTCTCTGCTTTGTTAAGGGGATGCTGCTTTGCATCAGCACTAAGGTATCACAGGAATGTGATGTGAATTATTTACAAGGCCAGTGGAAAGTGTGGAGTACATTATTCAGTGTTAGGAGCTGCCACCAACTTTGGACACAATGGAATATCCATATCAGTCCGCTCCCACCACCAATTCTTCCCTAAACAAAAGTGGGGCGTTTACAAGTGTGAATAAGTGTTTGTGTTTGTGTGTGTGTGTGTGTGTGTGTGTGTGTGTGTGTGTGTGTGTGTGTGTGTTTGTGTGTGTGTGTGTGTGTGTGTGTGTGTGTGTGTGTGTGTGTGTACGTGCGCTTACATGTTTTCAGAAAGTTCTTAAAAGGTTTGTATTCCTCTCATTTTTAGAAACATAAACATTAGAATTTGACCAGTTGTGATATCTTTTTGTGAGAGTAGATCACCCAAATAAGTAATCTAAATTTGGAATTACACTCATTATATCTGCTTGCACCTGCTTCTGTGGGTGTCTGATGGCTGTGACAATTGTATACGGTATTCTGTCTCCAACTGATGCGTTAATTACATCTAGAGTATATCCAGCTCACAAAAGCTTTTCAGTCAAAATTGTAAACACAGTTTCTAATAGGTCTTTGCTTATCCCTTTGCCCGACTGAGTGCAAATCTCACTTCTCCAGTGTACTACGACGCACTGTACGTCATACCTTCTTCCTCCGACGCCGGGCCAGGTTCTGCTTGGCAGCCAGCGAGCGGATGGCGCTGACCCATGGCTCAGCCATGCGTTTGATCCTCAGCATCATCCAGCGGAACTCCTCACGTTGTGACATCACACGGTAAAGCTCCTCAAAACTGGTCCGGACCTCCGCCTGCACATGGAGACACGTGAAAACGTGAAACATTGTATGTATATATGCTACTACTGTACTGTACTGTTCCTCCACCTGTACACCAGATAATGTTCAGAGTAAGCTATTAATTTCAAAGCTGTAAATCTAATATAATCTAAAGACACTGTAACTCTAAGTATGTTTAATGTGTTATCCTGTTGCTTGCTTTGTTATCTGAAATAATGGTTTGTTTCAAGTGCTTTCATCCTTATTCTGCTGCTGCCATGACGTAACCCCATGGGGATCTTTAAAAATGTATCTAATCAAATATATAATTGCAAAATTGACAACTGCACTTTCCAAATGGCTAAAGGGCCTTTTTCTTGGGAGACCCTTCTAGAAGAGCTGTAGTAATGAAACGATGAGCCCCAGCTCAAAGGCAAACACTGCACGCTAAAGGATAAAAAGGTTTATCCAAACTGCCTAAATTTTGAATTTTACCACATTAGATTGGCAGATGGAAGCAGGGATGGTTTATAGATAAATGGGTGGATGAGTGAATGTTGAATATGTTGCATTTACCTAAATGTGCCCTATTTGACCAAGAAACCGCTATAATCACTGAAGCTGGAATTCAAGTAATTCTGTTGAGGTGATAATAACCATCATAAATTGTCAGAGAGACATCTGCAGAGGAAATCATTTATTGGGGGCACACAAAAATGTGCTTACGCAAACGTGAGCTCTGGTTGTATAGTCTGAAAGAAGTGAATACATCAGTCACACCTTTTATAGCTCAGCTGTACGAAAGCTTTAGAGAGGAGAGGAGAGGAGAGGAGAGGAGAGGAGAGGAGGACTTCTTATCAGCAACATTAGGATACATTCATGGACATTATGTCCAAAAACTAAGGCTACTGAATCACACTACACTGTAATATAACTCATCTGAATGCCACACAGAGCATTATAAAGGGGAAAATACCAATACTTTTAATGTGTGTATTTCAGACATGGAAATCAAGAGAAGAGAAGCAGTGAATGAGACGGGGGGAACAAACCTCAAACCACAGTGCCATTACCAGCTGCTAAGGTGGCTGAAACAAGGCTGTTGCAGGGCATTAGCATCCCTCATCACGACAGGAAATCACTTCCGCGGACTGAACCTATTAAAAAACCTGGGCCTGAATTAAAATCTCCAAAGCCTGTCAAATGACATCTCCCCACCACAGAGGGCTCTGTTGATGCATCCAGAGAGGGGATAAAGAGTGCTTATAATATTGATTCACCCACAGCAGAGGGAAGGGGGGGTGTTTTTTCGAGGAGCGCTGATACTGTGGACAGTGCACGAGGCTGACGGCCCGGAGAGGCGCTCTAAGTGGGATTTGAGTGAGCTGGTGCATTGGCAGGGATAGAAGATCATTATTCCAGATTTGTCCCAAGGTCCCGTCACTCCGGATTTGGTCTACGAAAGCTGCTCGACTCCTTTATGCCATCGAGGCATGTTGATGCTGTGGATCAGCTTCAGCCTGCTTGTTCATTTGCTGCCTTGTTTAAAAATATGATCATGATACACACTGCAGTAGAAATTACCTCTCACACTTTACTGCCATTTTGGGACATTTAAAACAATTATATATTTTGTGAGCAAGTGTTTAAAGATTATTTTTTGGGGGTTTTCCCTTTATTTGATAGTGACCGTGGATAGACAGGAAAGGGGGAGAGAAAGAGAGGGGATGACACGCAGCAAAGGGCCGCATGTTAGATTCCAACCCGGGCCGCTACCAAGGACTCAGCCTACATGGGGCGCACACTCTTACTGGGTGAGCTAGAGGCCGCCCCGAGCAAGTGTTTCTTAAAATTAAACAGCCCATTAAATGGTGTCGAATGTCATTTTCTTCTGTAGTGTCAGGAGGATGGCGTGGGACTTAACGTCGAGAAAGACTCGGTTTAAAAATGTATGCTAATGGAAAAACTCGCTGTCACAAAGTCTGGAGTTGTCATACACACACGCAAGCCTCTTTAAAATGAATACATTCAAGCCATTTGGAACACAACCCTGACACTTGAAATGTGACGCCCAAATACATCCCGATTTTTTCTAGTAATGGTGCCAAGTGTTGTTTTTTTTAACTAACAGCGTAGTAGTGCAGAGAGACCATTAGCTGTCCTGGTACAAGCAACGCCCTCAAAAGGCTCATCTCCAAAGAGCAGCAGAGGTAGTTGAAGTGTCCTTTTTTTGTTTTTGTTTTACAGTGAACAGGAGCCGTTTGCTGTGTTTCTCACCTGTCCCCTCCTGTCTAAATCTTCATTCAGGTTCTTTATCCTCCAAGGCAGGCGAGGACACCAGTTCTCCACCTATCAAATCAAAAACACTGTTTTACTTTGCTGGAACATTTTCAGTTTGGCACAACTAAGAGGTGTGCACTTAACAAAACATACCAGACATTTAGTGACACAGAAGAGCACACACACATAAGTCAGCTAATCCATGTTTAGGAACTGATATAGGGGGATATTAACTTAATATTATGTTTTAATGAAGTTTTACAATTTAGCAGGGTATCATCTAAGACTACAGATGTAAATGAGCAGCACTTCCCCTGATTTGCATAAAGAGCAGCTAAATTAGATCTGATTCCATGTTGCACATGTCTGAAGAGCAATGGAGCGCAAACTAATTTGTTTTCTGCTGCTGAACTTGGAATATGGGTTCGAAAAAAAACTCCTGGAACTGCAAATGTGTATTCATTAGGGGTGTGCAAAAAAAAAAAATCGCTTCACATTTGAAGCTCTACCAATTCAAAATTGATTCATAGAATTCCAAAAATCGATTCATATTTTTTAATTGTATGTCTACTGCAATCACATGGGAAAAGTAACTAAATTTACATACTGTGAATCGTTTTTTTAAACCGAGAATCGTTTTGAATCGAAAATCGATATTGAATCGTGACATTTTCTGAATCGTGCACCCCTAGTATTCATCCTGCAATGAAGGCCATATGTGAGGAAATATTAGTTATATAGCACAATGCTCAACAGAAGTCTCACTTCCTACAGTGTGTGTGTGTGTGTGTGTGTGTGTGTGTGTGTGTGTGTGTGTGTGTGTGTGTGTGTGTGTGTGTGTGTTGTTGTAAATGCCCTTACGAGACAAAAAAGTGGGATATTGGCCCGTCTTAGTAGGATTACATCTGATGTTAATTAAGTGTCCCTTTTTTGCTCTACTTCCACTTCTCTGTCTGAGCATGTCCTTCCTCTTGTGTTTGACCACAGAGAGGAATATGGAGTATGTGTGTGTCTTGCCTATCTCAGCAACAGCAGTCTAAATATTGCTCTGTAAACGCTAGAGCTTAAAGATAAGGTAGGTGTGTTTATCCTCCTTCTCAACACACACACACACACACACACACACACACACACACAGCTCTGACCTTCTGCAGTCGACATCCATCATGATATGTTGCCCACTCTGATTTGCCTATTCGCAAGGTTAATGTGGTGGTTGACAGATATGAATTATACATGGCAAAGGGCGTGTATTTGTGTGTCTGTGTGTGTTCGTAACAGACGAGCCACACATGACAGATTCTAAATGAAAATACATTCAAATTGTCATGGCAACCGTGAGTGAAGGCTGAGGGCTGTTAGATTAGCAGGATCGAAACTTGCAGAGAGAAGATGCATCTGTTTCCAATCTTTGCAAGTCTTAATAGCAAATGTGTTTCCTGTAAAGCATCCCTGTTTCATAAACACTGAATGAATATGAACAGAGAGCAAGCAAGAAAAGGTTCCTCTCCCCTAATGGATTCTGCTGTTGTCCATCTAACTTCTATTTCCATACAGAGCAGGCCGGGCTTTCTGTGTGCCTTCTTAGTTCACTGCCATGCTTTCAGCTTACATACAATATTCATAGCAGGCTACTGACCTTCCCTGAGCTGAAGCTATGACTAAAATTTTACTTTTTAGAAAATAAAATATCCTTCCATTAGACAAGGAGAATCATGATTCTCACTTGAATCAGCACTTGATCAAACAACTTATTAACATGAACATTTTCCCAGTAGAGAAGAGGGAGAGACACACTTAAAGAATCTAAATCAAACAGAATGGTAATCATGGCTATGATATATGAAGGATCTTTGAAATGATAAATCACGTCTCATGAGAAGCAGAGCTGTTTCCTGGATCTGAGAGTATGAGTATTAAAGAGTGTGAAACAGTTTATCATGAGCACATGATTTGTATTCAGATTAGGGGTGTAACGGTACGTGTATTCGTACTGGACCGTTTCGGTACAGGGCTTTCGGTACGGTGCACATGTGCACCGAATGCAATCTTTTGTGTGCGGAACATAGGTCAATTTTCGTGTTTCCACACGAACATATTAAGTGGCGGAAGTCTCCGCGTTCAGCGCAAATCCCGCCCTGCAGCTGATTCTAAAGTTTTCATTGGTCATGTTAATATGTCAATCACTGTACAGATTGCCTACACCAAACACTGATCTCTAAACCTACCCGCCGTCACTGTAACCTAAACCAATGAAATCGACTGCAGGGTGGGATTTCTGCTGAAGTGGTTTGGGGAAAAAAATAATAATCACACACCGCGCACTGTACAACAACATACACGGCACGCTTTAGCCCAGCCTCTCGCTAGCTAGCGTCATGGCCAATGCAGACAAGCCCATAGACAGTACGGACAAGCCGGAGCTTGAAGAGCCACCCATATCATTAAGGTCTCCTGTTTGGGAACACTTCGGTTTCCCAGTGAAATACGTCAACGGACAAAGACTAGTCGATAAGACGAAAGCAGTGTGCCGACGTTGCTCAGTAATGATCGGGTATGTTTCTGGCAACACTTCAAACTTGTTAATACACTTGAAAAGGCATCACGCGAGTGTGAACATCACTACTACAAGGAAAAAAACGACCGTAATTCAAACGCAGCTCCCGTTGGCATTTAAACAGACCTTTGCTGGTAATTCCGATCGGGCCAACGCAATAACGAAAGCAACTGGTGTTTTTATAGCAGCTGATCTACGACCATACTCGGTTGTTGACAAGCTGGGATTGGTAATGCTGCACTGTAATCCATAGTTATTTATTTATATTTTTCATTATATTTTATTATGTGATATTGGTTTGAGACAGAGTATTTTATTTAGTGGAGAACTTTGCATCAGTATTTTATTTCTTATTCTTTTTTTATTTTATATATATATTATTTATTATATTTTATTAAAAAGTGTTTAAAAAAGTGTAAACAAACTGTTAAAAAAAGTTTATAGTAATAAACAACCTGCAGTTTAATGTTTGCATTTCTTTCCCTTACTGTACCGAAAATGAACCGAACCGTGACTTTAAAACCGAGGTACGTACCGAACCGTGATTTTTGCGTACCGTTACACCCCTAATTCAGATGGTGATGGGGAAGGTGTTAAAAAGCAAATCATTATCGGAATGAATTTGAGCTTGGTTTCAGGGGTGAATGTTTAATTAGAATCAACGACAATAAATGAATGAATTCTAGCCATGTTGACTGGTCTGGCACAGACAAGTCATGCAAAATTAAAAGTCTCAAAGTGTCCCTTGAAGGAACACAAGCTTCTATACGTTAGTGCTCGTCAATAATGCATGACTCATCCATGCCGGTCTGGCAGCTTTTTCCTGTTTGCCAAGGATACGTAGACTAGGCAGGGTAGCAAAGTCATTCCACGTCTTCCCTCGGAGGCTTAAAACTCATCTCTTCAAGAAGTACCTCACACCACTCCTCCTCTTCCTCCCTTCCCACTGAATCGCCTCCTTTCTCCCACACCAGCCTTTTGAACACACTGTAATTTGCTCTCATTAAAAATAAAATCCTATCTGCCTCTCTCCTTTGCTCTTATTTTTAGCGCTTCATTGTTATATGATCGTTCTCAGGTGACTGAGTGTTGTCAGGGCTCTGAACCTCCCATTATGTGCTAGTGTGTTGCAGCAATCCCAGCTTACTCTACTCTTGTACTCACTGTAAGTTACTATGACTAACAGGAGCAGAAGCTAAATTATTAAAATGTTATATGCAAATGTTCCCATCACAGTTCCAGCAATATGGCATTCATGAAGTTTGGTAGAGACATCTTAGACTGAAGTTCAAGGATAATGTTTTTCTTTTTGTCAACAAATCTCATGAAAAGACCCAAACCAGTACACACTGCATGTATCCAACTGTGTATTAAAGCCTGATATATCTTAATCCTCTGTGCCATAGAGCTCCACTGATGCAAAAAATATTGGACGTTGTTCATGCCTGTGGCCATCAAAGTATAGATCTCCTCCCTCTGAGTGTCACACGCTTAGAGTTAAAACTGGTCTCACAGCACGCATCCCCACATCACATCTCAATATTTTTGGACAATTATCTACAATAATTCCTGCAATAGTTATCAGCTACATGAACAAACGTGTTATTTATTTATTTATTCACTGCTGCTACTTGTATTTATACTGTACACTGCACTACAATATAATTTGTACAATCCATTGAAACAATCTTCTTAACCTAATCTGACTTGTAACCTAATCTCACTTCAATTTAACATTTTTATTTATGTCTGTAAATACTTAACATTTTTATTTATGTCTTAATTGTAGATATGTTACTTATTTACTGTGTACACTTATTGACTTGCTCTTTTCTTACTCTTATTTTTAACTTGACTGTGACTGTGAGCAACTGCAACTAAATAATTGCCCTGAGGGGATCAATAAAGTATTCTGATTCAAACTGTTGATTTTGGTCTATTCATGGGATTTATTGACAATAACAAAAATATAGAATATCGCCAGGCTTATCATTTAGGTTTAGCAGATTGTTTTTATGCCAGAATTTTTTTTTTTTTCTGTTTCCCTTTGAATTTTATTTTTTAAATCCTTTTGAGTGTTTTGCATTAGTGCATTCATTTGCATTTCCTTTTGCAGATCTTATGGAAATTCTGTTGCATTTTGCATTACATTTGAATAGAAACTTGACTGGTGACTGATCTTCTTTTACCATTCCTCTCTTGCATTATGTGAACCAAAACAACCTGAAAAGTCCATATATTGATATAGCTAGACCAATTTAATAATGTAATGGTCACATGCACAATACAAGCATGTTACTATTACACACATGTATGCAGTCCATGTTCTTCTATGTACAAGGTGCGATTTGATGCTGTGATCAGTCAAAAATGTTCCCAGCTCAGTGGGAGAAAAAAATGTGAGAAACGCAGACACTTTAGTATTTAGACACCTTCATTAAATACACCAAATACACACACACGTGCGCGCACACACACACACACACACGGCTCACCTCGCTGAGGTAGATGAAGAAGGAGCATGTGGATCCATCCACGCCGTAGTTGCCATAGCAGGAGTCTGATCGCCACATCTCCTTCATCCACTGAGGAAGAGGAGGAAAAGGAAGGATTAAATCTGAACCCCACATGCATTCTCATCCAAATCATCCCCTCCACCGACTACTTTAATATCTGTAAAATATATGAGCCCTATGCGAGCTAATAGCAGTCAAATGTATTTTATCAGCGGCTATTAAGTAACCCTTCTCTGCCATTCACATTGACGGCCAAACAGCTGTCTAGGGAGCTTTTTTCATTCTAATAATAAAGCTCTTTAGATGGATACAAAAAAGTCAGGTTGGTGTTTACCAGTGACTGTAGTGTGTGGGCAGGTTGTGATGCTCATAGAATACATAATGCACAGTTGCAAAATCTATAGCACCAGCTGCTAGTTTTCACTATCCTCATGGAAATAGTCTAGGCTGTCTTTTAAGGCTCTGAGGTTAGAGAAGCAGGATTGAGACCTAAACGTCACTGGCTTCAATCCCTGGAATCACATGGGAAATCTGGGGTTTGAAAATAAAAGAGACACTATTTCCCTTTCATCACATACATGTGCAAGTCATCCAGCGGAACTGATCAGCTGCCAACAGGAAAAGAGGGAGGTTGATCTGGGGTAGCTCTCGTGTGTGAATGTGTGGAAAATAAATCAATGTGAAAATGGCAGTTTTGAAAAAGACAGAAGAACATGCTTTTTATAAATCTTCCAAAAATAAATAATACTAAAACACTAAAGAACAGAGGTAGAAGGTGCTGCAGTACCCCCCCCTCCTCTCCTGATTTGATCCCTAGCAGGCAGTTTCTTTGGCATTGTTGTGAATGACATGCTGGGTTACATGCGAAGTGGAAGGGCTGTTGAGCCAAGATGTGGACTGACAGCTATCCTGCTTAGTTCATAGGCTGGAGTACATCATGCATGCTGACTAACAGTAACCTAAGGGAGCAGCACACAGGGTGATATAAAATCAAGTTTTGAAATCTGTTCACAGAGGGGAGACCTGGCAGATGGGCTTGGATCAGAGTTGCTCGGATTGTGAAGGGAGGCATGAAGATTGTACTATCCATCCATCCATCCATCCATCCATCCATCTTCGTCCGCTTATCCGGTCTCGGATCGCGGGGGTAGCAGCTCCAGCAGGGGACCCCAAACTTCCCTTTCCCGAGCCACATTAACCAGCTCCGACTGGGGGATCCCGAGGCGTTCCCAGGCCAGGTTGGAGATATAATCCCTCCACCTAGTCCTGGGTCTTCCCCGAGGCCTCCTCCCAGCTGGACGTGCCTGGAACACCTCCCTAGGGAGGCGCCCAGGGGGCATCCTTACCAGATGCCCGAACCACCTCAACTGGCTCCTTTCGACGCAAAGGAGCAGCGGCTCTACTCCGAGCTCCTCACGGATGACTGAGCTTCTCACCCTATCTCTAAGGGAGACGCCAGCCACCCTCCTGAGGAAACCCATTTCGGCCGCTTGTACCCTGGATCTCGTTCTTTCGGTCATGACCCAACCTTCATGACCATAGGTGAGGGTAGGAACGAAAACTGACTGTATTATATTTGTTTAAAAGGAAACCTAAGGGCTCTGTAAAGTGGTCAAAAATGGATTTGTCAGATGTGACTAACTGTGTCCTGATACTGTTGTAAAACTGCTGTGGAATAACAGTTCAGTGAATTTTGATGCCTTTCTGAAATTCTGCAAAGCATTATGTACAATGCGTGTGTTTGTGTGTGTGCGTGTGTGTTTACAGCAGGCTTCGGCATCGCCTGGTGCCCAGTTGGACATGCTAACAGTATCGGTGGAGGATTGGGACTGGTGGAGCAGATGGTGTGTATGATAGGGCTCTATGAGCTCCAGGGAGAGACACACACACACACACACACACACACACACACACACACACACACACACACACACACACAATTGTTATTTGTGTGTAGGCACCTGTGTCAGTGTGTGGGCTCACTCTGCCTCATTGCCTCTAAAAGTGAAATTAAACCTGTCTGAAGTGTAATATTCCCGCACATGGATTGTTGGTGGTAATAAAATTAGATCATTGTTTATACTTGTGGTGTTTTTGCTCTGCTCTTCCCAGAAGAGCTTTTGTCAGTCAACAAAGTGTGGGAATTTGATGCCATCTTTTCTGTTTATGTAGTTGAAATATCTGTAGCTGGTGCTCTTTCTTTTTCCTGCTACCTATTTCTTCTTGAACTGATTTCAAAATGACCTATTCATAGACATATAAACAGACACGGAGTGGGGTGGAAAGTCCGTCTGTGTGATGTGTGATTTACCTTAACCTTGTCCTCGCAGTGAGGGAAACCCTCCAAAGGCGGCAGATCGCACCTCTCCTGGGCTCCGTTTAGGAGGTCTGGAGGAAGAGAGAGGGAGGGAGGGAGAGAGAAAATCAATAAAGGTCAAGTCAGTCACTGTCTGTAGCTTTAGCAGGATGTATGATCCCCACACTGGAGACAATGCAGATGTAAACTTTTAAAGTTAAACACACTTCTAGTCTGCAGTTCACAATACTTTTCCCTTCAGAGGAAAACTTGTTTATTTTTGTTGTCGTTTTAAAGATATATTGTTAAACGCGGTGGTCCAAACTGTATGACATTTCTGCTGTGCTTATTTTTAGTACTAGGTTGCTTTGCTAACGTGTTTGTTAAACCAAATCTAGTGTTACGAAGAACAACACTGCACTACCGGTCAAACAAACTGCTAGTTTGGGTGGTGTCATTTTCTTTAGTCTGTGGCCCAACAGGTGAATTAGGTCTCCAACCCAATGTTGGTGAAAGTGTTGAAATATGAAAGTATCAAACATAAATGAGATGAGAGTATATCCAGTTGTTCCCTGTTTGCTCAGTGCCGTTAAATTGTATGTACGGGTCGCAGGGGTTTTCTACTCAGAAGTTATTGTGACCAAACATTGTGATTGGGTGACATAGATGACATGGCATTTTAAAGTTGTTTTTGTAAGTGATAGCATCTGATCGATGACTCAACATTCAAACATGAGACATATTTGCCTCGGAGCAGTCGTTTAAAAGCAACATCAATTACATATGACATGCGGAACAACTGCATCAGCTGTTCATTGTTTTGTCATACGCTGTATTTTATGATCTCTGTCAGGGGAGCAGAACAGTGTTCATGACAACTTCTATATTTACTTTGAATTCAATTCACAGCGTGGCATAATGTGATAAGACTGTACGGATGTCGTACATTTTATTTGTTGTATATATACAACATATATTTCTAAACTTAGCACAAAAAGTAAGGAAATTTGTGTTTGGTAGATTATTTCTCTGTGGTAACAATGCTTTTTGGCAATAAATCTTATACCGTTGGAAAGCCTGTTTAGTTCCCTTTCAAATGGTGCCCCATTTGTAAGGAACATGCATTTGCGGGATGAGCAGCAGCGCTGAGTATGTGGGTTGCGCCCATGAAAAATTTGCAAAAAAGTCTTCTCTGCCAATGCCAAACAGCTTATTCTGCCATTGACTTGTTTGGTGTTCGGTGGATTAGATGATTGGAGTTTGAAGAAACAAGACATATTGGCAATTTAACAATTTATTCATTTCACAAACAGGAGCCTCAGTAGTGTGTGGAAGAACCATACACAGCCACAACAGCCTGGCACCTTCTCCTCATGCTGGTCAGCAGCCTGGTCACACACTGCTGTGGGATGGCATCCCATTCTGACTGACTGTAGCTGTACTTACAGTAGTAGGGCCCATGCTCACAGGTGCCTAATTGGCAGCACCTGGGGGTACCAGAAGCTCAAACCAAGTGTCAATAGCAACAACAAAATAAGCTGTTTGGCAATGGCAGAAAAGATTTGGCAAATTTTTCATGGGCGCAACCCACATACTCAGCGCTGCTGCTCATCCCACAAATGCATGTTCCTTACAAATGGGGCACCATTTGAAGGGAACTAAACAGGCTTTCCAACAGTATAAGATTTATTGCCAAAAAGCATTGTTACCACAGAGAAATAATCTACCAAACACAAATTTCCTTACTTTCTGTGCTAAGTTTATATGTATAATATACATACACAGTATGTATATAGGCTATATTTAGCCTTATAGGCTATTTTGATGTAAAACACTACAAATGTTTGTATGAAGAACAATATAAGTAAGTAAGTAATAAGTATATAAGTATATACAGTATATTATGTACACGAGAATGGAGTTGGAGTTGAGAGACTATGTCTGAATAAACAGATATCTGTATATGAATGCAGATAAATTCTTCTTAAATAAGCTAATAAAAAGCTAACTCGTCGTCAGACTATAAAACACTTCAGATACCAAAAACTTGTCACGTTGCCTGCAGATTCTGCATTCAGAGGCAGATATCCGTTTATAGAGATTACCGTCTGTGGTACATTCCCAGCACTTCAGACCAGTTGCATCTTAGAATGACAGCTGGAGACTGCCCATTACTCTGTGGTCAGGATGACTCTCAGCCAACAGGATCACCTTTGCCTTAGCAATCTCAACTCCACAACAACAGAAACCACTAAGAGCTGAGAGCGGGGCCAGTCGAGCCTACAATGATGCAAATCGGTCGAGAGGCATTTAAGACATTTGTTTGACAACTGTTTGCTTTCTGCAATAAAAAAAATGAATGCAACTGCAGTGGGGGAGGGAGTCATTCTGATATTTTTCCTGCATTGCTCTTAATATCCCAGGAAGACAATATCACCGTAGGATTAACATTCACGCAGGCTTCCCTCCTATATAATCACCTTTTTGATATCCCCATTTAGAGATGTACACGTCATCGCCACTGACCTTTACAGCCAGAGTATAAATAATGCATTATGATAGGCTGTGCGGTGAATAGATAAAAGCCTGGAAGCCAACAGCAGACTGATGTAATGAGTTTGTGGGTGGTGTTTTCGGAGAAGGATGTGTGTGTTTATGGAGATTTGTGTATGAAGCTAATCAGCGGCCCCAGCACTGGGTCAAGCTTCAGTCGTGGAGCAGAGGCACCCACATCATGTTCATCGTTGATTCAGTTTATTTACACCGACAAGTTACTGCAGTAAACAGATATTCTTGTGAAACTTTGTTCTTTCTCTCCCTCTTTCAGTGCTGCTCGATCATTAGTGTGAGAGACATGTTTCGCTGACACTCTCTGGCTCGCTCCCTCAGCTGTGTATATCACGAAGAATGAGGGATAAAAGAGAGGTGATGACATGCCACACAGTATGTACAGTACTACAACTAAAAACATCACAGGTTAGATGGAAAGCCATGGGCATGAGTTCCCATTCACTGCTTTAGTCACCATCTAGGGAAGGAGAAGGGGGGATATTGAGTCTATGTGTGGTTGTATTAGTGTCTGAACCATATTGCATTCATTGCAAGAATGAGCCCTTGAACATGACTTCTCTGCGTCCATAAAATCTAGGACAGGATCAAGGCTGCTTGCAAGCTTGTCATGTTTAGATTTTATCATCTGTAATCAATTAACGTGTTTTTTTCATGAGTTAGCTAGCGACGTTCCACATCCGGGATTGGTCCGTTGCCTTCAGAAATTCCGCCGATTTCACTCATTTAAGCCGGATATCTGTTGCCTTGAACTTTCTCTGAGTTGGCATTTTAAACTCCGGTGGATTTATGAGGACTATGGTTAACCTTTTCTCAGATCTCTGCAGGGTAAAGCCAGACAGCTAGCTAGACTATCTGTCCAATCTGACAAAAACAACAGAACATTGTCTACATGACGCAGACAATTACGTTACAACATAGTCACCACCGTAGACACCACTAAATATACTTTTGAATGTAGTTATTTATTCTGAAATCTATTATCTAATAATAAGTAAGATTGCACTTAACAGGTGAACAGTTTTCACAGTATTGTGTTTTGCCCTCCTTGGGCGGATCTGTACTCCCCTAATGGGCTCATTGGACCCCGTTCCAGACAATCCTGGCTCAAACACTTTAATATGCTGTGTATTATACTAAGTGTCTAAGGTAACAATCAATTGTGTCTATAAATATTTGAATATTCCCGTATGATCAGTATGATCATTCCCGGAAAGAGGAAATGGCAGGAAAGTGGCAGTACTCCCACTCCTTTGATTTTTATCAAACAGATGACAAGTATGTTGGACGTCAACACTGCTTGGTTTCTATTACTGTCCACAATAAAGGGAAAATAGTTAACCCCATTAGCCAAGTTTAGCCAAATGGATCCAGCTCTCAGCAAAAAGCTGTAATAAGCCAACTAATACTTAGTACCAGACCAAACACTCCTTGTGATAAATGTAATTTTAATCCTATGTGGTTCAAAGAGGAAAGAGGTGCGAGGCCAGTGAGCCATTCCTGGTGGAGTCAGTCGGTCACAAGATGAACACAACACACAGTAAAGGCTTTATTGTTTCCAAGAGCTGCAGGAGTCCAGCAACAAACGGGAGGATTAAAGCTTTTTTCTAGAGATGTCTCGAGCAGGGTTTCTGTAGTCACTCCAACAGAGTAATACCTCATCTCATCAGCGGATCGCGGTAGTGTCAGTAGTTTTATTTTATATTATATATTATTTTATTCATATCAATAATTTAAGCTGGCTTAATATAGCTGAACCGGGACGATCAGTGTTTGGATCAAGTAGCTTGTGAAAAATTAGGTTGGGCGAATTTAGACAGCTACAGCTGTTATTTCAATGTGTCAGATACATATTTAATCATTTAGGTAAATATAGGTATCAGATTGACTCTGTATCGTAGATGCCCAATGATAAAGCACTTGGCTTAGAGAGACATTTCAAGCGTGTATCATACTTGTGTCCTTGACTTGTGTCCCTTCTTGTTGCTTTTTTCATCCTTTTTTTATATTGCCTTTGTGTCCTCGATTTCCAAAACTGAAAGTGCCACCTTAAGAAACCTGACTTGTGATTTGTTGTTTGGTAAAGTGGCTGTCTTGTGCAGCATTCAAGAGCCAACAGTGCAGAGTGAGTTCCTGTTATCTCATCTTTCAGACGCCCAGTCATCCAGTCAGTCTGCCAAACAACCAACCAACCAACCAACCAACCAGACAGCCTGTCATTCATTCTGTCGTTCAGCCAGTCAGCCAGCACGCGCCAAAGCCACCAGGCAAATCTTCTCCTAGCTTTAATCAAGCAGAAGAAGCCGCTGCCAAGGAGCAGCTAAATATAGCCCTCTTCATAATCAAACACAGCAGAGGTAGTGTTGTTTCAAAGGGAGCCCATTCCTTGTCGTTCATCTCAACAAGGGTGGATATCAATACAGCCAAACCCTTTACCTGCCTTTTCCACTTCATATCCATTTATGTCTAATTCACTTTAGACACAGTCCAATCACTAGCTGCTATGCGTTACATCTGAGGAGAATGTGGTTTAAGTAACACATCCTGGCAGAGCGTCATGGAGCTTTAGCAAATCTTTTACTGACCAGGAAAATTCACAGGGAGGCGTGGGCACACTGAAGCAGCTAGATATTTGCTGTCAGACATACAGTGTGGCAGTGAATAGGGTGACGAGAGGTTTGACTGACACGCTGAAGCGATGATGTGGGACGATGAGCCAAGCACCAAACCACACCTCTGTTGTGCAAACAGTAACAAAGAAACCAAGGCAGAGGGACACAAACAGTAAAGTTACAATGTCAAACCTTCTTTAAATAATATTCTAACAGCAGTTCAAGCTAAGCTCTTTGACAATCAAAGCAAGATATCACCACAAGGTAAAATGATATAGAGGAATATTAAAGTAAAAAATAATGAGGTAAAAAGACGCATTAAGAAGTGTTGTACAGAGAAAAACAGATGAGATCATTCAAAGGACTGAGGTCACCATTAGCCAGTTTCTAGCACACAGTGTTGGCCATCCGATAGCCCTTAAATATAGTATCATTTCTGAACAATAAGTGATATTACACACAAGGTTATTTTCCCTCTCCCTCCCGGAGTGTCTCTGTCCAAGTCTATGAGGTAATGTGAAATTTGACAACTCCAGAATTGGATTGAGGACATCTGGTTTATGTTATTCTTTCTCTTGTGTACTTCTCTCGCTCTCTTTTTCCTCATCTCTCTCACTCTCATTGATTTCGTTCTCTGGCACACTTAACTAAAAACATTCCCTCAAATAACAGGAAATCTGCCAAGGCCCAGCTTCAATGACACAGTTTGGTTAGTGGACACCGAAAAGGTATGACACTAACTAAATCTATTGGTATATAAGAGAAAGGTTATGAGAGTTTTGTGACAATTATGTAAGTACTCTACAGTACTGAACCAACGTGGTTTTAAAGTAAATGGTGTGTTAAGTGTCACCATGGTGATTCTGAGGAGTTGAAAGCTTGAAAAATATAAATAAAAAGGGGCGAAAAGTGCAGCTTTCTTCATATCTGTGTCCTCTGATCCACTGGCTTAGAAGCACTAATTTTAGATGCACTTTGTAAGAAGAAGCAGAAGCATCAGTGTGTGAGTTTGTGTGTGTTTTGTTTCTGTGTGAATCTCTGCAGCAGCTCATCAATTAGACAGTAGGCAGGCTGGCTGATGGACGGTGTCCTCTTAATCACAGAGCATCAACAGCTGTGCAGGTGGAGAGAAGTTAGGCCTGTATCACAAAGAAAGTTCTACTAATTCTGAGTCTCTTGGGTTGAACCGCCTTAACAAGTCCAACACTGGAAATCCTGCATAACTGGTATCACAAAGCTGTGATTTTCCTATCCTGCCATGCGCAAGTTCATGTGAACATATTCAGTATTATTTTCCATAGTGACATTTTGGTGCTTTTTATTACATAATTAGTCTGAATAAAAGCAGTTAAAAGTAAGTTTGTTCCTGCTAACAAAGCAGAAGGGAACACACAGTTTTAATTACTGTATCCATTAGTAATATTTTATAACTACAGGGAGGATGTAAACAGGAAGTGTGTCACCATGTAGTCAGTGAGTTATGCCATGGGCTGCAACTAGAGCCAGTTTTATTTAGCCTATATTTGTTTTGGTAGCATTAAAAGTTTGCAGAGTTCGCTAACAAAACATCCTGTTTGCAGCGTATCCATGGATGTACAGTGAACTATCACTGTTGATACTGAAGAAAACCTAAAAACCTGATGATTCTAAGGCAAGTTCTGGAGTTATACGGAGCGTCTTACAGACCCCAGGTGCAGAGATAGTTTCCGTTTACCCCATGCCCTTTAGAAACACATTCTCAATAACTTCCTTGTCACTTTTATCAGCTCATCTGAGGAGAGTAGAAGTGAAGAACATAAAAATAGCTCATGAAAAGAAGAGGAAATTGCATGTCATCGTATTGGAGAAGGACAGGAGATAAAATGACACATGGTCAAATGTAAACTCAGCCAAAATTAACAAACAATACAGGCACTATTCCAGCCCAACTGTTTCTCTTATACTACATGAGTGTGTGTGTTGTGAGATTTTACTGTACATGTCAGATGAAAACTCCAAACCACTTGTCTAGGCCCTTCCACCTGAAGGCACACAGCAGGGTAACACACACCAGAGGGGCTTCCCAGTGCGAGGGGCACGTGTTTGAGGCTGGTCAAAACACATGCCTCGCACTGTCTCTGGTCTACACAAGTGTTCCACAGTGAAGTCCTTCAGGCAAAAAAAACAAACCCAAATTTCCCCCATGTAACCCCGCTCTCCAGCCCACGTCGGGTTTCCTTTCTCTCCCTTCCTCTGCTGCAAAGAGCACAGCGTCTGGCTATAATCAGTCCCTCTTTTGTGCTCGGGAAATCTGATCGGCCCACTGTTCTTTTTTTTTCAACAATATCTTTATTGAATTTTTTTATATAACAACCCAAGAGCTGAGAAAGGGGATATTGTACAACAATATATCAAGTAGGTACCGTACCAGACCAGCCCATCCCACCCTCCCTCCCTCCCTCCCACTCACTCCACCCTAACAGGTCCGACCATACATTCATACAGAGTGTGTACCAAGCAAAAAAAAAAAAAAAAAAAGGAAGAATACTAGCCTTCAGTATAACATAAATCCAACAAGCACAGACAAAATAAGCCTAAAACAAAACTGTTGCAAAAGGGAGGGGCCTAGCAGGGATAGGTAGAAAAGAAATATAAAACAAACAACAAATAAAGCTAAAAACCGCACCAAATGTTGTATTAGCATGTTTAACCATCACCTGACATTGTGTAAATATAAAAGAATTATTGTATTGTGGGCAATGTGTCCACATATGCTAGAAAACCACCCCAGATCTTTTTAAATTTTTCAGGTTTACCCTTCAAATTATACATAATCTTTTCACTCGGTATGCATGATGTCAGTTCATTCATCCATCTAGCAAATGTAGGTGGTAATTCCAATGCAAAGCTATACATTTGTTAGCTGTAATAAGGGCAATTCTAATAAATTTGAGTTGGTTTTTATTGACTGAAATCATAGATGTGTCACCCAGGAGAATTACTCTTGGTTCTGCGGGAATGGTTAATCCTGTAATGTCATTAAGCACTTTGAGTATAGACACCCAATGCAAATTAAGACAAGGGCAAGTCCAAAACATATGTACCAACGTTCCTACTCCCGATTTGCATCTTGGACAAAACTGGGAGTATTGAGACTTTATTTTATGTAGTCTTTCAGGGGTATAATATGTTCTGTGAATAAGATTGTATTGTGTGATTTTATGTCTAGAGTTAAAAGAAAAACACTGACTACTAGTACACAATGATTCCTAAACCCCTTCTTCAAAGTTACACTCCAGGTCTTCTTCCCATTTACATTTCACTCCTAGCTTTTCCCAGCCTATAATCTGAGAAATTCCTGAGTAAAAGTAGGATATAAACCCCCTCACTCCCTGTTTACTGGGAACAAGTTTATCTAGAGGCTGCTCTTTTAATAGTTGAAGAGAGCCACCTTGTTCAGAGATAACAAAGTGCCTGACCTGGAGGTATTTGAAAAAATGAGTGTGGGGTAGTCCATACTGTGATGAGAGCGTCTCAAAAGTCTGAAGGGTTCCGTCTTTAAACAAATTCCCAAAAGTTGTAATACCTTTTGTAAACCATATGTTTGTAATACCATCTCTAAGAGCTCCAGGTAGAGAAGGATTGGAATAGAAAGGGGACTTGTCATAAATAGGTTGGATACAGCCCGTTTTCTTCCGAATTTGCTGCCAGATCTTGTAAGTATGGACAATAACTGGGTTTGTTGTTGCCACCAAGAGAGAGCTAAGCGATCGGATATATGGAACTGATTCCAGTTTCACCTCTGTTAGATGGTTCTGTTCAATTTGTTTCCACTTAGGTGAATGGTATTGCGCTGTTTGCCAGACCCATATTGCTCTAATTTGTGCTGCCCAATAGAAACACTCAAAATTGGGGACTTTCAGTCCACCTTTTCCTAAAGGGTTTTGCAAAGTTGTCAACTTTATCCTGGGTGGTTTGTTTCTCCATATAAACTGTGTGATGCAAAGGTTGAGTTGTTTAAAAAATTGTTTCGGGATAGGAATTGGTAACATCTGAAAAAGATACAAATATTTTGGTAATACATTCATTTTTATGCAATTAACACACCCGATTATAGACAAAGGTAAATCATTCCATCTTTTACAGTCCTCTTTTGTCTTTTTTAGTAACGGTGTATAGTTAAGGGACAATGAATTATGTTCTTCATTTGGAATTTTAAGTCCAAGGTAGGTAATGTGATTAGGGCTCCATTGAAACATAGTATCAGGAGGGTCAGCTATAGCTTTGGCATTCAGGGGCATGACAACACTTTTATTTATATTGATCTTATAGCCAGATATTTTGCCATATTCTGTCAGTGTGTCCATAAGAGCTGGAATAGATTCATCTGGACTTGAGAGGTATACCAATATATCGTCCGCATATAGCGACAAAGTATGAATACAGTCACCCATTTGTATACCATGAATGGCTGGATTAGACCTTATAGCCGTGGCTAGCGGTTCAATCGCAATAGCAAATAATAAAGGCGAAAGGCAACAGCCTTGTCTAGTGCTACGTGATAGAGTAAATCTAGCCGAAATGTCTTTGTTAGTTTGTATTTGTGCTGTAGGGTGTTTGTAAAGCAGTTTGACCAAATTGGTGAATTTGGGACCTATGCCCATTCTACTCATCGTCTCAAACAAGTACTGCCACTCCACCCGGTCGAACGCCTTTTCTGCATCGAGTGATACTGCAATGCATGGGTTTTGGTCAGACTTGGAGCTGTAAATTACATTCAAAAATAATCGTACATTGTCAATTGATGATCTATTCTGAATGAATCCTGTTTGGTCCATGTTGATAACATCAGGAAGTACTTTTTCAAGTCGTAAAGCAAGGACTTTAGAAAAAATTTTATATTCACTGGGCAAGATTGAAATAGGCCTGTACGAGCTGCAGAATTTAGGATCCTTCCCTGGTTTCGGTAAAACAATAATCAGTGCCTGCTCCAGCGACTCTGGGAGTCTACCTGTTTCTATGGCATAATTAAACATTAAGAGCATGGGCTCTATCAGTTTGGAAGTGAATGTTTTAAAGAACTCCATGGGAAATCCGTCATGACCTGGTGATTTTCCTGAGGCAAGTGAGGTCAAAGCTTTCATCACCTCCTCTTTCGTGATACTGCCCTCTAGTATCTCCTTCCTATCACCAGATAGTGTAGGAAGAGTGAGCTTATCCAAAAAATGCTGTATACTCACAGTGTTACATCCTTGAGATGTATACAGTGACTGGTAATAACTCAAGAAAGCTTCATTGATCTCTTTAGGATTACTAGTGAATATGTCATCCTTTTGGATTGTATATATAGCCATGTTTGTTCGGCCCACTGTTCTCTCCAAAAATATCCAAGAGGAAGATTCAGATTTTGCACCAAGAGCGGCGCAAGGACAAAAGGCAGCCAGAAAACCTTGAGTAGCTCCCACCACTGCAGAGCTATGACTATCTTTCCACTGTTGATTTGGACAAATGGTGGAAATCTACGCTGCATATATATAACCAAAACAATTATGTCAATTTCAATTTTTAGCTCCATGTAAAGTGTGAATGCATGGGAGCTTAGAATACATCTATGAACATGTATGTGAGATTATACACTTATGAGTCACCGTGTGCGAGTGCATCTTTGCATCTCTACTCTCAGTTCAAGTGTGCCTGCATCTGCTGCTCTATCCTCAGATGTGGATCCTGCTACTCTTGCCTGAAGAAAAATTAGCTGAATGAAAGTAAGATGCAGTTCGAGGATGTTTGTGTATATTATATGCACAGTGTGTGTGCATGTGGATTCCAAAAAAAAAGCCTGGGGAAATGGCTGATATTTGGTAGAAGGAGACAATGCAGAATATACAGGGCCGGGGCTGTGGCTTTAATCAGCACAACAACAATGCTGGCACGAAGGAAGAGGAGACAATGGAGGATATAGGATCCAGAGGGAAATGGAGAGCAGCATACAAAGAGAAGCCGAGCCATACAGTATGCAGAGAAAGAAAACCCGCAAGAGGGAAAGAATAGCATATTTTCTTATTTCCTTTGCTTTGGCAACACTGTGGATTCAAATGCTGGGCTTCCCGACCATAGCGCTAATGTAAAACCCTTACGTTCAAGTTCAAAACACACCCCAGAATTGCATCTTTGAAATTCCATGATCAGCGGAGTCCCTGCAAAACAGCCACTGAATCGAACTGAAGGAGGGAGGGAAAACAAAAGACAGATAGAGTCTCTGAAAAAGTGGGGTGCATGTGTCCCAGCCAATGGTGTGTTAGACCCAGATGTTCCTCCCAGCCCACCCCTACCTCCTCAAGGCATGGGCTTCAACTCACTTCTGATTTGACTGATTCAAATTGATTTACAGATGATTAGCAAACAGCTTTCATTTAATTGTTGTTATGCTGCAGCTAGCTCTAACCCTTTGTTTCAGTGAAGAAACACTGCAGTATCAATTGTGATAATCGTTATTTCATACACCATGGAAGAACTGAGGAGTTTAGACCAATCATCGACAGACACCTTCAAAAATCACTCCCTTTTAAAAGACAGAAGGGCCAGTGTCACTTTTTACAGACTACAACCTCTGGACCTTAAACATTATAGCTACTGAATAATTAATTCTAGGGAAAGAAATTACTTGGGGAAAAAAAATGATATATGGCATGGTGGGAGGCAGTTTTTTTTATTTGGAAAATGCTCTTCCACCAGACTCTTCTTGGAACAGACAATGACTATGTTGATGTATTATTTTACTGCAAGATAAAAATAGAATTCCTTAACTGTCATTGCACAACATTGTAAAATGATATTAAATAGCAAGATGTATTCCTTTCCATTTTTTAACGTACATTTTTGGTTTCCCCATGTAAAAAAAAAAACGAGGCACTAATTACATGAACTACATTTTTAGATTTTAAAACATTAAAAATAAAATGAATAAGCAATAAACTGAAATAACTATATTAAAAATGCACAGAAAAACACTTAAACCTAGTTCAAGACATTCAACAATTGAACTTGATTGTACATTCCTTCCTCAGTAACCACTAAAATGCCTTAAATCCAAATGAATCTGCTCAGTGTCTTAACAGCGGCTCTAATCATACTGCTATCTCTGGTATGAACTGTATGAAGAAGAAGCAGAGTGCTGCAAGAAATTCTAGAGATTCTCAGTTCATCTGCAAGATAAACAACAGTGCCTTACATGGCTATGGAGTTACATTTAAAATGTGTTGTATACTTCATATCTTGTGCTAACATTCTGGGGGTTTGAGGGAATGTTTGACATTTTACCTCGAGAAGATGTGGAATGAGTGTGATTTAATGTGGAAGTATTACATATAGGGGTGCACGATTCAGAAAATGGCACGATTAAAAAACGATTCTCGATTTTAAAAAAAGATTCACAGTATGTAAATGTAGTTACTTTTCCCATGTGATTGCAGCAGACATACAATTTTGCGATTTTGAATCGGTAGAGCTTGAATCGCAATTAGTCTATCAATCGATTCTTTTGCACACCCCTAATTACATACTTCAAGCTAAATGTGTGTCAATCCCACAAGCCCTGTCAGCAATGCCTCAGGCAGCATTCCCAGGATCTACGCAGTGTCAGGCAGAAAACTTAATGAAAGCAAAGCTGTCTGCACTTTTCTTGCAGTTTTGTTTACAACACTGCT